>NC_135232.1:49605932-50275932 GCF_051348905.1 Ranitomeya variabilis | reverse complement strand
ACAGTGACGCCAGCCCTGATTGGGCTCTAGACTCACGTGTCGCAGCAACCACATGAGAGCCCTGGGACAGAGTGCAGACACCCGCTGGAATAGCCCAGACATGGGAGGCGAGTGTGGGCTTTATTATTTTATCTTATTGTCAGGGGCCAAACATATAGATCAAGTAGTGATTGTCCTAGTAGTGGACAACACCTTAAGGTCTGTGTGCCCATGACATTAACCTTTACTGAACCAAAAGATAAGTCTCCAGCCATATAAATAAGCCACAGAAGTTTTTGGATTCTGTTCTGCGTGAAGAAAGAAAAGTAGAACTTTGCAGTGGGTTGCTGGTGCCTGCCGTGAAGCACGGCAGTGGCTCACTGGTGCCTGCAGTGAAGCACGGTGGTGGCTTGCTGGTGCCTGCAGTGAAGCACGACGGTGGCTCGCTGGTGCCTGCAGTGAAGCACGGCGGTGGCTCGCTCGTGCATGCAGTGAAGCACGATGGTGGCTCGCTGGTGTCTGCAGTGAAGCACGGCGGTGGCTCGCTGGTGCCTGCAGTGAAGCACGTGGTGGCTCGCTGGTGCCTGCAGTGAAGCATGGCGGTGGCTCACTGGTGCTTGCAGTGAAGCACGGCGGTGGCTCGCTGGTGCCTGCAGTTAAGCACAGCGGTGGCTCACTGGTGCCTGCAGTGAAGCACGATAGTGGCTCGCTGGTGCCTGCAGTGAAGCACAATCGCTGGTGTCTGCAGTGAAGCATGATGGTGGCTCGCTGGTGCCTGCAGTGAAGCACGATAGTGGCTCGCTGGTGCCTGCAGTGAAGCATGATGGTGGCTCGCTGGTGCCTGCAGTGAAGCACGATAGTGGCTCGCTGGTGCCTGCAGTGAAGCATGATGGTGGCTCGCTGGTGTCTGCAGTGAAGCACGATGGTGGCTCGCTGGTGTCTGCAGTGAAGCACGATGGTGGCTCGCTGGTGTCTGCAGTGAAGCACGATAGTGGCTCACTGGTGCCTGCAGTGAAGCACGATCGCTGGTGTCTGCAGTGAAGCATGATGGTGGCTCGCTGGTGCCTGCAGTGAAGGACGATGGTGGCTCGCTGGTGCCTGCAGTGAAGCAGGATCGTTGGTGTCTGCAGTGAAGCATGATGGTGGTTCACTACTGCCTGCAGTGAAGCATGATGGTGGCTCGCTGGTGCCTGGAGTGAAGCAGGATTGTTGGTGTCTGCAGTGAAGCATGGCGAGATAGTAATTAAAAAAGGTGCCTTTTCTTTTATCTTAAAGAACCCTGGGGAAAAAATCCTAGCCCTTTTATACTCTAGACCACTAGGAATTTATTGCCTTCTTTTACATAGACTACTAGGCACTAAGTTATAGCCTCTTTCATATGACATGCTACAAGGCATCTATCCCCTTTTTCTTACTTTAGACCATCAGGGAATGAAATAACCCCTTTTATACCCTCGACCACAAGGAATTTATCCCTTTCTTACTCAGTAGACCACTAGGAATAAAACGATTACCTCTTTCTTATGAGACCACCAGGGAATTTAATGTGAAATCCCTGTCCTACCCTAGATCCTCTAGGAAGGGGACATTTTCCCTGGATCACTAAGGAATGGCCTTCAAACCAGTTGTTCTGACCAGTAAGAATGGGACGCTACTTTAACCCCTTTCTACCTTACAGCAGTTGTATGGAGATGGAGCAGAGCCCACTCGCCCCATTGATTCCCCCACGGGGTGCTGATGGGTTGTGTAGGCAGATGGGGCTGTTTTGCTGTATTTTAGTGGTTTTCCAGAGATTAGAAAAGCCCTTTAATAGCACCTTCTTCATAAACATTTGGGCTCTTTTCTCTGCCTTTGTACAGTTCTGCGACGGCCACTTATTGCTGAGCTCCTTCTCACCATGTTCGGTGCTTGGCCGGAGACTCGTCAGCTTTTCATTTGGAGAAGTCTTGGCTTGTGCGGTGTTGTATAATTTACTGCCGAGGCTTCTCGAATGCTCTTTCCCAGGGACGCCCGGTTGTTACTTGACATTACAAGTTGTCGCTCGATTAATTTTTTTTTTCTGTAAGTTGGATGGAAAGCGGTGATGATGGATTAAAGGATCTTTACTGAAAATAGCTGAAAGTTTGGGTGGAAATTTCCATTAGCGGTGGCCTGAGCCGAGGATCACATGACCGAGACATGAAAGCTAACAACGCGAAAACCTTCTCTAGAACATAACGGGATTGTCCGGTCTTATGTGATTACGTATGTATTCATGTGCCTGTAAATTGGAATCTCTCGTTACATAAAACTGTTTGAAATGTTGACTTTTGTTGCCCCAATTTTTTTTTTTCAATTTTTGCCATTTTTACACTAGTTCTGGGCCACTCCACTAATTTTTCGACAGGTGGACAAAGCTTATCTGGGACAGGGTGATGATCGACCAGGGTCGACGGTTTCATCACTTAGACCACAAGTAAGTGGGGTAAATTACAACATGACTGCACATTTCTTGCGGTGGTACACAGCAACTAAAAGACATGACAAATTCATTAAAAGGCGTACCCCCTTTCCTTAAACGGGTTGTCCTAGTCTTAAGTTAAAATAAAAGCGCTTATACTCCCATCCGCTGCCGTTCCTGCTGTGTCTGTACTTGTGTTCTCGGGGCTCACGTGAGGTTGTTGCGAGCACGAGCCTTGTGCCCAGTCAGTGCCAAATTCACTATCCGTGCCTTAGGACAAATGGAACAGCAACAGGAGGTCAGGGCGACTGCTGCATTAAAGCGGACAACCCCTTTAATGAGTTTGGATCTTCTTATTCTGTGGCACTTTTCATCAAGTCTGTCTTCATTAGTCAGAGCCATATCCCTTTATTCTGAGATCAACTGCAGCGATCAGCTGATTTTGAAAAGATGATGTTGGAGCCGGCTGCTAATTTCTGCTGCAGTGGCCACTGCTGGAGAAATGTGGTGTAACATGGCAGCCAGGAAGGAATCAAAATTGCTGGACAAATTATCAACAAAATGAGATACGCAGATGATACAACATTGATAGCAAGAGGTGTAGATGGAATGAAGGACTTATTACGGAGTGTCAAGATGAAAGGCTCGATCATGGGACTTCTGCTCAACACAAAGAAGACCAAGATATTGAATACTTACAGATACAACCAGGATTCATTTAAGATGTACGACGACTAACTGGAAGTTCTAAAGGCTTCAACCTACTCAGATCAATGATCACTTGATGCAGCGACAACACCGGACGTCAATGGGAGAACAGCTATGGGCAAATCAATAATGGAGTCACTGGACAAGGTCTTCAAATGAAGGAACATTTCACTGGTGACGAAGACACACCATGGACCTAGTCTGGTCTTCTCTGTAGTAACATAGAGATGCCAAACCTGGACAATAAAGAAAGAAGATCGAAGAATCGACACCTTCAATATGTGGCTCTGGAGAATGATGTTATCAATATTATGGATGGCATGAAGAACAAACAAATCAAGCCAGACATGTCACTGGAAGCAAGGATCACCAAGCTACGACTTACCTACTTTGGACTCAACATTCGAAGAGAGCGATCACTGGAGAAGGACATCATGGTGGGAAGAACAGAAGGAACATGGCGAAGAGGAAGATCAGCAACCCGATGTCTTAATACTATACTGGTAGACCTTTCTAGGCTTACACCAGATCAATCTTCCTACAGAGTGTTCATCCATCGAGTGGTCATGACTCGAGACGGCCTTAGTCCTCCAAACAGGAAGCAGCTTTCAGCTCCAGCTCATAGAACAAAGCTTCTGGGCTGGGGCTCCCAAAGAGTGACAATCATATGTCTTTATAGAAATTATGGGCCAATGTTGTCTTACGGCAAGCCCTTTTAAAGGGGGTAATCCCAGAAGGTTATTCCCCTCCTTCTTGCACAGGATGGGGGATAAATTACTGATTGCTGGGGGTCCAGCCCTGAGATCAGAACTCTACAGAGCCCCAGCTTGAATGGATCGGTGGTGCACACTGCAGTCCCACAGACTTGGAATGAGATGGCAGCAAGCATGCACGTCCAGTGCACCATTCAGACATCAGACACAAGACCCTCGTTCTCATGATCAGTGGGGATTCCAGACGTGAGACCCCCAGTGCCCAACCATTACCATAATATTCTCTGGATAAGTAAATGTGCCACCACCAAATCTATGACCCTCCCAGCAGTAGGAAGCGTTCAGTGTGTACTGGGCTGTAGAAGTGCAGTGTTTCCATTCACTGGCTGCAAGCCGAGATACTGAGAATGGGTGAACTGTAACACCAAGTATATGAGAGAATTGCAGAAGTCTCCCGCTTTGATTTCTACAGTTTACCCTTTTTTCCTTTTTTTTCCTGTTTTTTGTACTCCCAAGTGCTGGGGCAGGAATTCATGTAAATGCGATGATGTCCGGCTCTCATCCGTGGAGACGAGCTCACATGTAAATAACCCCGAGACCCCAGAATGTGCAGTGTGAACCCTGCCAACAGAAGCATTCCCCCTTTATTAACGCCATAAACTGTGTCCCAGCTGTCTGGTGGCTTTAAGAGCGTCCTTCCGATGTTCCACATCTTCTAAGCATCCTGCCCTGTGTAGGGAGTAGTGTGAGAAGCAATGGGCAAAAATGTCTTTTTGGAAAGATTTTATCCGCTACGTGAAATTCGGCTTAAAAATCTGCTACGTAAATTGCCAAGATGCAGAAGTTCTCCCTTTTATGATGCGAGTTTATAAAAGTCTCGATGGAAAATCCGCTGGGTCTCTTGTAGCCTGGGTGAGCATACGCCTGGGTGAGCATACGCCTGAGTCTAAATCTGCAGAAGTAAGGAGCCGTGTGCGTCTTATTTCACCCTCCGTGCCAAAAATCCGCCCTGATTTTGTTGCAGAAACCCTATTCTCATGCATGTGATGTGATGTGGGTTTTTAGCCATTTTTAGCACAGATTTTGGCTCTGAATCTGCACTGAATTCCTTGTTAAATTTGACGCCTGAAGACTGTAGCTCACTTGTCAGCTTCAATATGTAGACTGGGACATAATAAACAGAGTCGTCTCATTTGTGTATTGTGGTTTTAGAGGTCTAGATAATGCAGAGTTGTAACATTATGCAGGTAAGACTCTATGCAGCTGCTGTGTCACCCCCTCGTCTCTGGGGAAGGGGCCGCTTCTCGCCACTTATAAGACTAATATCTATGGACATTTTCTTATTTACTACTAAAATTGAAGAGAATGTGTCAGCAGGTTTTTGCTATGTAATTTGACAACAGCATGATGTAGGGACAGAAACCCCGATTCCAGCGATGTATCACTTAGTTTACTGGGTGCAGCAATTGTGATACAATCACAGTTTTCTCTGCTGCTGTGGAGCTCAGAATGCTGAGCTCTGTATAACCCCCCACAGCATCGATTGGCCACTTAAAGCTGCTAAATAGTGGTGGCGGTGTGGTTGGACTAGGAGGCACAGGACACCTAGTACTGTAGTGATAATCTCCTGCTGATAAAACACTGATTGTATTGAAACAGTAACACAAAGCCCAGTAAATGACACATGGCTGGAATCTGGCTATCTGCCCCTACAGCATGCTGATCTGAAATTACAAGACAAAAACCTGCTGACAGATTCACAGATTTTATAATGGAGATTAAGGTGCAAGGAAATTTATAGACTCCTTATTAATAATTCCATTGACACGTTCTCTCCCCAACCAGAAGTTGCTGATAACAGGGAATAAGAGTTAGTACACATCTTCACAACAGATAAGGAGAAGAGCGATCTTTGGTTCTGAGAGTACTGGGATCAGTAAGTGACGGTGCCGTGATCGCCCCAGCTCTGCACTGCGCCGCCTCCTCTCTGTGCCGCTGCCGCGTTTGCCCCAGGTCTGCGCTGTGCCGCCTCCTCTGTGCCGCTGCCGCGATTGCCCCAGGTCTGCGCTGTGCCGCCTCCTCTCTGTGCCGCTGCCGCGATTGCCCCAGGTCTGCGCTGTGCTGCCTCCTCTCTGTGCCAGTGCCGCGATTGCCCCAGGTCTGCACTCCACCGCCTCCTCTCTGTGCCAGTGCCGTGATCGCCCCAGGTCTGCACTGCGCCGCCTCCTCTCTGTGCCGCTTCCGCGATCGCCCCAGGTCTGCGCTGTGCCGCCTGCTCTCTGTGCCAGTGCCGTGATGGCCCCAGGTCTGCGCTGTGCCACCTCCTCCCTGTGACGCTGCCGCAATTGCCCCAGGTCTGCGCTGTGCCGCCTCCTCTCTGTACCACGATTGCCCCAGGTCTGCGCTGTGCCGCCACCTCTCTGTGCCGCTGCTGCGATCGCCCTGGTCTGCACTGTGCCGCCACCTCTCGGTGCCTGTGCCACGATCGCCCCAGGCCTGCACTGTACCGCCTCCTCTCTGTGCCAGTGCTGTGATCGCCCCAGGTCTGCGCTGTGCCGCCTCCTCTCTGTGCCGCTGCCGCGATCGCTCCAGGTCTGCGCTGTGCCGCCTCCTCTCTGTACCGCGATTGCCCCAGGTCTGCGCTGTGCCGCCACCTCTCTGTGCCGCAGCCGCGATCGCCCCAGGTCTGCGCTGTGCCGCCACCTCTCTGTGCTGCAGCCGCGATCGCCCCAGGTCTGCGCTGTGCCGCCACCTCTCTGTGCCGCAGCCGCAATCGCCCCAGGTCTGCACTGCACCGCCACCTCTCTGTGCCGCGATCGCCCCAGGTCTGCACTGCACCGCCTCCTCTCTGTGCCGCTGCTGCGATCGCCCCAGGTCTGCACTGCACCGCCACCTCTGTGCCGCAGCCGCGATCGCCCCAGGTCTGCACTGCACCGCCACCTCTGTGCCGCAGCCGCGATCGCCCCAGATCTGCACTGCACCGCCTCCTCTCTGTGCCGCTGCCGCGATCGCCCCAGGTCTGCACTGCACCGCCACCTCTGTGCCGCAGCCGCGATCGCCCCAGATCTGCACTGCACCGCCTCCTCTCTGTGCCGCTGCCGCGATCGCCCCAGGTCTGCACTGCACCGCCTCCTCTCTGTGGCGGTGTCGGCGGGCGGCTTCCCAGCATTTACCGCTGGATCCTTTTCAGTCCTGTTTGACAACAATATATAACTAGTTTCTCAGGCAGCCCGGCCTTTTTGTTGGGATTTACAGGGAGAGATGTCTACTGACTGAGCGGCAGGAGAAGGGAATTACCACATGCGAGTCTATTGATCTCCCATCTGTTTCTCATATTATTGATCCCGGCTTATTTGACATGTAATGTTGGACAGCAGCTTTGGCCGTGTTCGCTTTCTGTGCTAGTTTCTAGCTGACTGAATCTGTTCTCTATTACTCTCAATGGTAAAAATGGCTGATTATCAAGTTCTGAGCCCCTGCGTGTGGAGCGTTTAGTACTACAGAGCGCTAGTTATACGTTTCATCCTATAAATCATCTTTTCAGATGTTTATTATTAGGATTTTTTAGAAAAGCAGTAACAACAAATATACTGCTGCAGCCCCCATAGACGTCATCACTCACCTTCAGTGAGAGGGGCAAATCTGTCTACTTATGTCATGTGAAAGGCGGGTGTATGCAACGAGACAGTTCGATCTGACAATGGAGTCACTGTGTACATGCATTACTGATCCTGAGTTACATCCTGTATTATACCCCAGAGCTGCACTCACTATTCAGCCTGTGTGCAGTTATAGGAATTGTCTAGTGTAGTTTTCGGTGAGTGACGATGCGGCTTTGTCTCTGCAGATCCTGAAGAACATCACGTGGTATTCGGAGCGGGTGCTGACGGAGATCTCTCTGGGCAGTCTGCTGATCCTGGTGGTGATCCGGACCATCCAGTATAATATGACTCGCACGCGGGTGAGTGTGGGGGCAGCACAGTGACCGGTGCCATCATGGATGCATTCACATTGGGGCTCGGCGGTGCTGTTGCCAGTCGGCCATTGTCCCACAGTGCAGGGCGGGTATTGCCCTGGCACAGTGATTCCTGCCCCCTGATTGTAGCGGTCGCCCATTGCTTGCTTTGGGCTGTACTCCCGTATAATCCTGGGGCTTGGCTGATTTTTCCCAGGTGCATGCTGGACTCTTTTGTCCTTTAATCCCAATAATCACCGTCATGGTGGAAATGAATTTAGCTAGCGGATCGCGCGGTTGTACAGATGACGTCACGTTCCTGTGTCGTGGTGCTGGGCCCTCCGCTGACTGACGCTGGCTGCACGGCTCGGAATCCAGGAGAGGCCGCGAGCGATGGCAGCCAGCAAATATTTGGAATCTGTATTTGTAGTGACATCAACGCTCTTCACGTATTTAATTAAAACTCCAAGCCCTCCTCGGTGCCCGGCTCCAAATCTCCGATTCAGTTCTGCGTATGAACATGAGTTGTAATGGCTCAGATTACGGCGTGACCGCATTACCTAATCCCCGATCAGGCCTTGCCCAAAAGGGTCATCCGGGGGTCTGCTCTGACTGCACAGTAAACACAATGCAGCTTCATATTAATAAAGGAGAATTTAATTTTTACCAAATAAATGTTTTTGTATCAGTACATATAATACCGTCTCCGTGATACTTTTCAGGATCTCCGCTTGCTGTCATGCAACAGGAACGTTCATGGGTTTCTCCCAGGGAGATACAAATCCTTTTGGTCTTGTTGCACCACTCTACGACCACTTTTGAGACAGGACTTGTTGCAGAATTTTGATGGGGATTGAATGTAAATTTTGGGCTTTCAAGACCCCTTTTACATGGTAGGGAGATAATCCTCAGCAGAAGTGGTCCAACAGCTCATGTATATGGGTATCTCGGCATCTTCATAGATGAGGATCGCAGGATAGTTCTTGTAAAAACAAGCACTTTTGCAATTTACTCCATCTTAAAATTTCCAGCCGTTCTTGAGATATTAATACTTTTTCTTTTGTTTACAGCTCGTTGCCTAGGAGACCGACCACCGCTGCTGTCATGGTTTTAAGCTTTGCGGGGAAAAGGAGGTAGCAGCGCGCTCCAGCGATCCTGGCCAGCTTCAAAATTGTGATTACACAAGGTCATCAGAAAAGATCTTATAAAAGCTGTGCATGTTCTGAGGCTGAGCAGCGGTGGTCGGTGTCCAAGGCAACGAGCTGTAAACATAAGAGAAGTGTTACTATCTCAAGAACGTTTGCAAATTTTAATAAGCAGTAAATTGGAGAAAGTGCTTGCATTCAGAAATTCAGATATAATGAAGACTGGAATACTACAACTACGGGAGAACCACATAAATAATATAAAACGCTTCCCTCCCGGACAGGGGCGGCAGTAGCAATGTCCGCACTGCGATTGTGTTGTCACTGGTTCGTTGCAGCCGGGGAGTGGACATCCCCTTTAACTGTAATCCTGCATTTTTCTTTTACAATTGACTGACCGCAAACGGAGATGGTGAAAACCAGGAAAACCTAAAAGTAACTTTTCATTAAAGCCAAAATACACTTGTATTATCTGACCTTGTAACCCCAGTTGCTCGGACATCTCGGTAATTTTGCCCCTTGCTGTCAGCCGCTCCGTGCCGTTTTCAGCGGCCGATCCTTGCGGTTAGAGCCGGTGCCCTCACTGGTCTTATGGCAGCAGACGTACGCCGGGGTCTACATCATTCCGGCTTGGCATCATTGAATCACTACAAATAGTGTCACAGAAAGGTCTATTTGCTTTAGAGGTCACTGCCTCGCGGGCTGCACAGACTTGCTTTTAGGCCCTTCCTGGGTCTGCTCTTTCACCTGCGCACACTGGCTTTTGTCACCCATTATAAAACGCTTCCCTTCCCCCCCCCCCCCCCCCCCGAATTGCTGTTTTATGCTGATCAATGGCCGTCTGAGTAATGAGATGATTTTTTTTTCTTGTAGGACAAATACCTTCACACGAATTGTTTGGCGGCTCTGGCTAACATGTCCGCACAGTTCCGCTCCCTCCATCAGTACGCCGCGCAGAGGATCATCAGGTATTGTACCCGGCGCGCTGCCTTCTCACTACTACTTCTGTGTCCTGCCCTGTGCACATAGTGACGCCAACACATTATCGAAGGAAAATCGGCGGTGCGGCCCTTGTACCCCCAGCGATCAGATCTGGTCAGAGACCCTTCACCCTGCAAAGAATTGACCCTCATGTAATGCATAGACAGGCGACATCTCGTAGCGTACTTATCGGGTGGTCACAAGTGGAGGACCCCTGGCATTGCCAAAAGCTGTGATCCTGACCGTTAACCGTCTCAGTGCCGCCATCTTGCCTGACTACGGCTCTACACAAGGCAGGACCCCCTTATCATAAGCCACAGCGAGAGGAGCGCAACAGCTGGTAACACTATGGAGACTGCCCAATTTTTGATATTAGTAGGGGACCCCTTCTGTTAACGTGGGAGCAACCCAAACATTGTATGTCCTGAAGCCCAATAATTAAGCTTAAAGGGGTTTGTCCAGAGCTGATATTGATGACCTGTCCACAGGATAGGTCATTAATATCACATTGGTGGGGTCCGACACCTCCATGATCAGTTTTTGCTGAGTAAACAGTTTGCGTTAGCAGAATAGCTCTGCTCCGTACACTGTGTAGTGGTCGTACTTGGGTACTGCAGCTCAGATCACATTCACTTCAATAAGAGCTGAGCTGCAGTACCCAAGAACGGCCACTACTCGGTGTATGGCGCTGTGGTGTTCTGGTCTCAGGACCTCCTGATCGGTGGAGGTGCCAGTTGTCGGACCCCAGCCGATCTAATATTGGTGACCTATTGAAGTCCTGGTTAGGATGGGGATTATTGCACCCCAAATCCGAGAATACCCTTTTATCTTGGTACCATAGGACGATTCGTACAAACGGCAGATTCATTGTCTGCGAGGAAAATGATCCTACACATCCATCACTGGACCAATAAGGATCCGACCCTGCCGCTCTCCGGTCACTACACAGAACTGACACTTTGGTCACGGACCGAATATGGCCCATTGTAGTAACGGGACGGTTAGAGCTCCGGAGACCTCCTAAATCTCCAGCCTCGAGGTTTTACAGTGTTTACTCAGCCCTGCCGTGAGGCTACACTAGGAAAGTGCGCGTAAAGGGGATTTATGGTGTTTAGGCGAAAAGCAATGTCTTGTTTGCAGAACAGAATAAAGATTTGTGATCTCCCTTTAGAAAACAAATGGGGAAAAAAGCTCTAAAAACAGAGAAATGGTTTGCAGCAAAGGCCGCATGCTTAGGGAAGACCTCACTTTTCACAAGCTTGATATTATCCGAGCTCTGCCTTATCAGTTAGATTTGAGCTGTAATACCAGACTCAGCCTGTAGATCAGAGTGGCGCTGTTTATGGAACGAAAATAAAGTGGTTCTCCAGTAGACTGATATTGATGGTTTATACAAAGGGTAAGTCATCAGTATCCGATCAGTGTGGTCTGACGCTTGGCACCCCCCACGATCAGCAGAGTGTACAGAGCCGCACCGCTCCTTACACAGTATAGTGGCCGTTCTGGGGTACTGCAGCGCAGCTACTCTGTATGTGGTGAGAGCTGAGCTACAGTACCCAAGTAGGTACGCCACGAGAGTTGCAAACAGCTGATTACTGGGGCTACGGATTAATATCCAGGTGCTGAACTGCCCCTTTAAAGCAACCTGTATAGTGGAGCTGGTAGCATTGTGTGGAATGGCAATTCTATAGTATCTTTCATTGGAATTGTGCATTGTTCCTCTGTTACTCCTTCTGGAAATGTATGAAATTTTGGTATTGCCCATCATTGTTTATAGGTCCCTATAACAGTCTGATACTCGTATGAGAGATGGTGTGCCGTTTCCTGAGCTTATGCTGATGATGCGTAGTAGTTATTACGGCTTAGAAATAAATGACTGCTCCATAAATTCAAAAACCAGGCATAGGTTTGGTATCTTTTCTGGAGAGATACGGCCTGCGGACAGGTTTGGTATCTTTTCTGGGGAGACACGGCATATGGGCAGGTTTGGTATCTTTTCTGGAGAGACCAGGCCTATGGGCAGGTTTGGTAGTTTTTCTGGGAAACAGGGCCTATGGACAGATTTGGTGTCTTTTCTGGGGAGACACGGCCTATGTAGAGGTTTGGTGTCTTTTCTGGGGAGACACGGCCTATGGACAGGTTTGGTATCTTTTCTGGGGAGACACGGCCTATGGACAGGTTTGGTGTCTTTTCTGGGGAGACACGGCCTATGGACAGGTTTGGTATCTTTTCTGGGGAGACACGGCTTTTGGACAGGTTTGGTATCTTTTCTGGGGAGACACGGCCTATGGACAGGTTTGGTGTCTTTTCTGGGGAGACATGGCCTATGGACAGGTTTGGTATATTTTCTGGGGAGACACGGCTTTTGGACAGGTTTGGTATCTTTTCTGGGGAGACACGGCCTATGGACAGATTTGGTGTCTTTTCTGGGGAGACATGGCCTATGTAGAGGTTTGGTGTCTTTTCTGGGGAGACACGGCCTATGGACAGGTTTGGTATCTTTTCTGGGGAGACACGGCCTATGGACAGGTTTGGTGTCTTTTCTGGGGAGACATGGCCTATGGACAGGTTTGGTATCTTTTCTGGGGAGACACGGCCTATGGACAGCTTTGGGATCTTTTCTGGGGAGACATGGCCTATGGACAGGTTTGGTATATTTTCTGGGGAGACACGGCCTATGGACAGGTTTGGTATCTTTTCTGGGGAGACATGGCCTATGGGCAGGTTTGGCATCTTTTCTGGGGAGACACGGCTTTTGGACAGGTTTGGTATCTTTTCTGGGGGGAGACGGCCTATGGACAGGTTTGGTATCTTTTCTGGGGAGACACGGCCTATGGACAGGTTTGGTGTCTTTTCTGGGGAGACACGGCATATGGACAGGTTTGGTATCTTTTCTGGGGAGACACGGCCTATGGACAGGTTTGGTATCTTTTCTGGAGAGATACGGCCTGCGGACAGGTTTGGTATCTTTTCTGGGGAGACACAGCCTATGGACAGGTTTGGTATCTTTTCTGGGGAGACATGGCCTATGGACAGGTTTGGTATATTTTCTCGGGAGACACGGCTTTTGGACAGGTTTGCTATCTTTTCTGGGGAGACATGGCCTATGGGCAGGTTTGGCATCTTTTCTGGGGAGACACGGCTTTTGGACAGGTTTGGTATCTTTTCTGGGGAGACACGGCTTATGGACAGATTTGGTGTCTTTTCTGGGGAGACATGGCCTATGTAGAGGTTTGGTGTCTTTTCTGGGGAGACACGGCCTATGGACAGGTTTGGTATCTTTTCTGGGGAGACACGGCCTATGGACAGGTTTGGTGTCTTTTCTGGGGAGACATGGCCTATGGACAGGTTTTGTATATTTTCTGGGGAGACACGGCTTTTGGACAGGTTTGGTATCTTTTCTCGGGGGGAGACGGCCTATGGACAGGTTTGGTATCTTTTCTGGGGAGACAGGGCCTATGGACAGATTTGGTGTCTTTTCTGGGGAGACACGGCCTATGGACAGGTTTGGTATCTTTTCTGGGGAGACACGGCCTATGGACAGGTTTGGTATCTTTTCTGGGAAGACATGGCCTATGGACAGGTTTGGTATATTTTCTGGGGAGACACGGCTTTTGGACAGGTTCGGTATCTTTTCTGGGGAGACATGGTCTATGGGCAGGTTTGGCATCTTTTCTGGGGAGACACGGCTTTTGGACAGGTTTGGTATCTTTTCTGGGGAGACACGGCCTATGGACAGGTTTGGTATCTTTTCTGGGGAGACATGGCCTATGTAGAGGTTTGGTGTCTTTTCTGGGGAGACATGGCCTATGTAGAGGTTTGGTGTCTTTTCTGGGGAGACATGGCCTATGTAGAGGTTTGGTGTCTTTTCTGGGGAGACATGGCCTATGTAGAGGTTTGGTGTCTTTTCTGGGGAGACACGGCCTATTGACAGGTTTAGTATCTTTTCTGGGGAGACACAGCCTATGGACAGGTTTTTCCTCATACTGTACCTGTCATGCAGCTGAACTAGACACTTGGGAGGCGCAATTGCATCTGCCCTCAGCCAATCAATATTACAAAGAAGCTGCTTGGCTGAGAAGAGCTGACAGGCTCCTCCTCACAATGCATTTTACAAGACTCCTTTTCAGCTGGATGCCAGGCACATGATATAATCCAGTACATGCTCCGGTTCTGGTAGAAATCTTCTGAAAGCTTGTGACAATTATTAGTTTAACTCTTCATTTTTTTACGGTGAAATCTTAAAGAAATAATGGATTTCTGAAAGATATGAGGAATTTTATTGGTCCCGCGTCCTGTCTTTCATGGCAGCTGGTCTCCACTTTTGCGCCCGGCATCCTGAGTGCCTTTGCTGCATACTAGGCCCCTACCGTATCATGTTGCATGAGGCCTCGTGATTATAATTTGCGCCATGACATTGCAAGGACTGATAAGCGCAAAAGGTGCAGAGGATGCCGAGGGGCAAAGATAAAGACCTGGTGCCATGGGTGACCAGACTGGACGCTAGATCAGAACACCATGAATAGAATGTCTCATCTGGAATATCTGATGTCCTGCCCATGTCCGATCCGTTAACCATTGCTTGTAGATAGCGGTAACCGGCCTCGTTGTAAACCTGCTCTGTGTGATCCCATGTCCGCGGCCCGGCACTATAATTCGTGCACCGAAATCCTTCGTGGGATCAGAGTCCTCTTCTGGGAACGTGGATTACTGAAGCCGTCATCCACAGCTCGCTCCTGATTGTCTCCCCTCCAGACCCCGCTTCGTTTACCTCTATAGTGCTAATTGGTTTACCAACAAAATCCAGTGTTGAAAAGGCGAATTTTCTAAACGAGTTATTTTTTTTCCAGTGTTTAATTTGGCATGGCTGAAGTTTTCCTTTCTTGGGAACTGAACGCCCTCCGAGACGGACCACGTGTGCTTAATCTTGGCATGTGGGAACCAAAGTTTTCCATCCCCTCTGTTTAAGGTCATATGCCCCACAGTTTAAAACATCAAACGGCGTCATTCTATCAAGCTCTGGAAATAGTCCTGTATTTATGAGCGCGTCTGCCGGGGTTTACTGCAGGACGAGCGCAGCTGTAAGGGGTGGTATTTACACAGCGGAAAAAGGATTAAGTCTATATCTGCGCAGAAGGCGGGCCGGCCGGGCACGGTGCAGACACCGGCAGGTCCTTTACTGTGCACATAGTAATGCAGACGGGGGCAGCTCCGCTTTATCCACCATGGTCTCTGCCGTCAGAGGCTTCATACATTTTTTTTAAGATTGCCTGAGTGGGGTGTCGGTCCTTTATTCTTCCTCGGTTCTTCCAAGCCATAGATGGTATACGTAGTGGCATGCCGTATGACATTTTGGATGTATCTAACTATTAGCTGGATAGGTGATACATTTCGGAAACCAAAATACCCCTTTAAAGTATTTGTCAATGTTATGGACATCATAAAGGGGTCCTCCTGAGAACTGCTCCTTACGAGAGACTTTAAGGGGTTATAACCACAATTGAAAATTGTCCTTATCCATAAGTCGTAGGGATCCAAGAGCTAGGACCCACAACGATCCAACGTATAGCTTACTGATCATTGGGTGTCCGATCGCTGGGACCTGGACCAATCGGCAGTCAGGAGTGGCTCGTTCTGTCGATCGTTGCAGGTCCCGGAGGATAGACCGCCACAGAGAGGGGGAGTAGGCGCATTGGTGACGCCTGAAATACCTCTGCGCTGTCACCGGCGCTCATCACTCCAGATCTGCAGCCTCTTCAGAAGTCAGCGAGCTAAACAATCTAATGCAGATGTGCGAGCGGCAGTGGTGTGCACAGCGGAGCGGCGGCGGGCCCTCAATGTATTCCCGTTATGGGAGATTTTGCAATTGCCATTATTAGACTGAGGAACGAGGGCGCTGGCCCAGCAGAAATAAAGGGGAGATTGGCGCTGATTTCCATGGAAGTTAGTGCAAAATATTAACCCTACAACCAATATCCGGCTGGCACCATCACCCAGCGTTGCAGACTTTGGGTGCAGACACTTTCCTCGGCGCTCCACCTTCCAGCAACTTATTTTATGATAACCCTATACTTTAA
Source organism: Ranitomeya variabilis (assembly GCF_051348905.1). Lineage (NCBI taxonomy): Eukaryota > Metazoa > Chordata > Amphibia > Anura > Dendrobatidae > Ranitomeya > Ranitomeya variabilis. The sequence continues at coordinate 50,259,934 of NC_135232.1, read as the reverse complement.
ATGAGTTTTCTGGTGAAAGCAAGTTATCTCTATCCTCAGTGTAGGTAATGACTCAGGTCAGTGGGGTCCGACCGCTGGGACCTGCACCGATCACCAGAATGGGGAACTTCGGGATTGAGCGCCAGTGCGTATGTCCGGCCACCGCTTCATCCTCCCCCTTTAGGGCTGTGAGCGCTGCGCTCCGCTCTTTCCACCAGCCACATAGAGAATGACTGGAGCGGCGGTCCGGCATCCAACCTGCTTCTCCATGTTGTATTGGAGATAAAATCCCACCATTGGGGATAGTGATTTCCTGTTCTACCTATCAGTGCTGTCAGATCCCACCGATCAGTAAATTCTCATTCATAGGCGAGGACTTGTTGTCACCGGACAGCCCCTTTGAGCATTGTCCTCTAAAATCTGTTGCTTTCTGCTACCTATGTAGTAAAACTAATAAGCCGAGCTGTCCAATCTCTGCTTTTCTAAAGGGAAGATGCTGTCCAATCCTCCGAAAAATAACTTGCATACATTACATACTGACCAGCAGTATTTAAACCTCGCCCCAAAAAGTCATTACTGTTTCTAAACCCGGCCCAAGCTCATGAGACTATCCTGGCACAAATTGGAGATTTCTTGTAACTTTGTGTTTATTAAAATAAGTTTCTGTCTCATTTAAATGTTTTTTTTCCCAGCATTAAAAGATTAAAATTTATCTCTGGGGCCCCAACCACTGGGACCTCCATTACTCCCAAGAACTGGGCTGTTAAATGCCGGTACGAAAGAATAGGTGGTAACTTTCAGAACAGTGGGAGTCCAGACTCTGGGGGTCCCCACCGATCCCGAGAATGGGGCTCTGAAATTCCCTTGTTACGGAGGAGCAGACGCATGCCTCTGCTCCCTAAGTTACCTGTGGGACTGCTGGATAGTCGAGGCCTATGCTGCTTTTTCCAGCAGTCCCATAGTGAATAGATGGAGTGGTGTCATTGTACTGCTCCATGGTACCAGGTGCAGGTCACAGCCCCGTACCTGGGTTCAGTGGGGGCCCAGAGGTGCGACACCCACCAATCTACAAGTTATCACCTATCCTCTGCATAAGTGTTGCATTTTGATGATGATATCCTTTAATGCTCACACCACTGATAATGATAATGTGATAATGTTCATCCTGAGCTACCGGATTCATGGAGCTTAGGATGCCAGAGTCAGGAGTTGTAACGTTATCCGTTCTGATCAGTGAAGGAAAAGGTAGCCTAGGTTTATCTGTTGTATGGGGCCCTTAAAAATCTCTGACTACCCCTGTGGGTAGAGGTAAGGGAAGTTCTGGTTTTGGATTGGAGACCTCCTGGAAAAAGTATGCAAAGGCGCTCTCCTGAAGTGTCTCCCCCTAGTGCCACCTATAGGTAGCGTCCCTTAGAGTAATTATCCAACCTATCCCAAACACTTGAATCCTGCCTAGTGACACCCCACTTATGAGCGTCTGTCGGACGTATTTCCTAATTTTTCCTCTTCCGCAATTCCGTTTTGTCTTCCATAAAGGCAAAATTAGGGTTGGTACAGATGGTTCTTCCCATAGAGAGGTGGACGTGAAGGGTTAATGTGCGGGTGGCGTCCCCCCTGGGAGAGCTGCTTCCCATGAGACGACTGTCTGGCCATGTAATGAATAGGGCGATACTCGGCAGCGTTATCTGTGGATGCGGGCTGTCTGCATACTTGGCATGTTTTCTAGGAAGCGCAGATAATGGGGACAGGATAACATTTTGTTATATACGTGGAGGAGAAAAGTCCAGAGAACCGGTCCTGGGGATTGTCCACGGCCGACACAATCTCCGGCTGAGACCATGGCTGCAATGGCCGCACCTTACCTGTCTGGTCCCTGTCCAGTCTGTGTCAGGAGCAGCAGAACAACCAGCTATGTGAAGGAGTTGCGCAGTCTGTGATGTCGGGGGGCTGTTTGATGACAGACACAAGCGGGTATGCACAGTGTTAAAGACTCTTGTCCAGACTCAATTAATCAGTCAGACTCTAACCTCTACAACATGGGCAAGACCAAAGAGCTTTCTAAGGATGTCAGGGACAAGATCATATATGAGCATAAGGATGAATGACCTCGGGGAGATCAAAACATCCAACACCGCGGAGACACCATCACGTGTTTCTCAACGCAGTGATCCAGAACACTGCCCCCATCCCTTATGGGAAATATGCAAATGCATGTAGAAAAGCCGCGGAGACACCATCACGTGTTTCTCAACGCAAGCAATGAATAGCCAGGTCTTTCACCGGGAAGGAACAACCACGGGAAGGGCAGCATCCAATAAAGGAAAACCACCTATGCCAAAACATGATATCCATCCACATGGTGTCTCCGCGGTGTTGGATGTTTTGATCTCCCCGAGGTCATTCATCCTTATGTTCATAGCCTTTTCTCTAGGCACTGCTCCTAATAGCCAGTTTCCTACTCCACACTGATGAGGGGCAAATACCCCGAAACAGCTGTCTGTGGATGGATACCATGTTTTGGTATAGGTGGTTTTCCTTTATTGGATGCTGCCCTTCCCGTGGTTGTTCCTTCCCGGTGAAAGACCTGGCTATTCATTGCTTCCGTTGAGAAACATGTGATGGTGTCTCCGCGGCTTTTCTACATGCAGGGACAAGATCATAGACCTGCACAAAGCTGGAATGGGCTACAAAACTATAAGTAAGACGCTGGATGAGAAGGAGACAACTGTTGGTGCAACAGTAAGAAAATGGAAGAAATACAAAATGACTGTCAATCGACATCGATCTGGGGCACCGTGCAAAATCTCCCCTCGTGGGGTATACTTGATCATAAGGAAGGTGAGAGATCAGCCTAAAACTACACGGAGGGGAACTTGTTAATGATCTCAAGGCAGCTAGGACCACAGTCACCAAGAAAACCATTGGTAACACATTACGCCTTAAAGGTTAAAAATCCTGCAGTGCCCCCAAGGTCTTCCTGCTCAAGAAGGCACATGTGCAGGCCTGTCTGAAGTTTGCCAATGAACACCTGGATGATTCTGTGAGTGATTGGGAGAAGGTGCTGTGGTCAGATGTGACAAAAATTTAGGTCTTTGGAATTAACTCAACTTGCTGTGTTTGGAGGAAGAGAAATGCTGTCTATGACCCAAAGAACACCATCCCCACTGTCAGGCATGGAGGTGGAAACATTATGTTTTGGGGGTGTTTCTCTGCTAAAGGCACGGGACTACTTCACCGCATCAATGGGAGAATGGATGACGCAATGTACCGTAAAATCCTGAGTGACAACCTCCTTCCCTCCGCCAGGACATTAAAAATGGGTATCACCGCTGCAGCCAAACGTAGACTAGGCCATTAATATAGGCACAGCACTGGACCCGGGAAGATGAATCTAAGTGACTCTGTGGTAAGAAGCGGATAGTTCCTTTAACATGTTGAGTCCTTCTATCATGCAGATTTAATGGACCCCTGGCTCCCTCACCTTTATATATATATATATATATATATATATATATATATATATATATATATATATATATATATATATATATATATATATATATATATATATATACACTGTTGTAACTTTCTTACTGTTGGCTGTACCGTCGCTCAGCAAGCACTGACTTCCTTTTCAGCTTAGAGCTGCAGTGTAAAGCATGGGGGTGAGCGAATGAACAGCAGAGAGCAGCAGCCAGGTCCACTTCCCCGATATACTGCTTATCGGTGGGAGGCCTGGTGGAATGAGGAACAGGCAGGTAAATTATCATCTCACTCGCTGATTCCTTGGGGTCTGACCGCTCGGACTTTCATCAGTCCTGAGAACTTGGGTCCACTGAGCTGCGACTGAATGGTTGAGCAAGAGCACCATGAATAGGTGGTAGGACTAGGACAACCCAATTTAAAGGGGTGTTAATAGATAAAAAGTGGTCCTAGTTTTGGCCCCTTCTTGTGTTCCGTAGACCACCAGAGTAGTTCTCATTGTGGAGGATCCTGCCTCATCCATCTGGTGGGGGTGGTAGTCTCTTTCCCACTAGATATAGCCATCTGGCGGGGCCTGACTAGGTAATAACTTCCCCCCTTGATGGATACCTTTCGTACAGCGAGTATGTGCTGTAAGTGTAGGCTCGAGCTTTATTAGCTGTGCGCTCCTGTAAGTGCACTGAGCGGCCATTGTCGAATATTTCCTGATCGGGATCAGCTTTTATCAAAGGATCATTTTCATCCCCATAGATGGCTTTTGCTGGATAGTTCTTGCAAGCACAAGCACTTTTGCAATTTACTGTTTATTAATATTTGCAGCCGTTCTTGAGATATTCACATTTTTCTTTTGTGTACAGCTCGTTGCTTAGGGAACAGACCACCGCTACTGTCTACCTCATAAGCACTGCGCAGAAGCTGGCCGGGATTAGGAGGTAACCGTGAGAACCAGCGATACCTGACAGCTTGAAAACAGTGATTACAAGCTCAATAGAAAAGAGCTTGTAAGCACTGCACATGTTCTGAGGTTGAGCAGAGGTGGTCGGTCTCCAAGGCAACGAGCTGTAAATAAGTGTTAATATCTGAAGAACGGATGAAAATTTTAATAAGCAGTAAATTGCAAAAGTGATTCTATTTTCAAACACTAACAATTTATGAAGATGCGAATAAGTTTTTTAGTAATCCATTAGATTCAAATTATTTTCACCTAAATGAAAATTGGTATGGTCACGTCTCATGGAACACTTTCTGATGATTGTTGCCAGGCGTCCGCTATACGTGCACTACGCCCCGATTGTCCAGAAGAGGGCGCTACAGCACAGAGCCGGGAGCTGCTGAGCTCCCTGGAAGGCTCCTACCTGGTGTCTCGGCAGCGTCTTACTGGGCCAGTCCGGGCCTGACTCGCTTCACTCTTAAGTGTAATGGTTTGACTGGATTACAGCCTGTCATTACTTGTATTCTTTCTGCTCAATTTAGATTACAGATTGTGGCTGAGCGTGCCAACATGCTGATCTCATTACTCGGGAAGGGGCTTTTCCTTTGAAAAGAGAGTCGTTTTGTCTCCCTGCGGTGCTCACGCCAACAAATTGATATCTTATGTACTTACATTTCTGCCTTGGTGACGGCTACTCCAAGCACAACCAGATTTTTGGGGAGTTTTTTTTCCAACCCCAAGAAAGTACAAACAGTGTATTGAAGTCTGAATCCATGCCCCAGATATCGAGTCCACCCAGAGACTATCAGCGAGCGCGCGCTCACCCTCGGGGGGTCATCTTTGTGCATCTTGGAGTTTGGATTTTTTTTATTTAAAGAGAAGTAGTAGAGCCAAGTTTATTTGCTACAATCTTTTTCCCTCTGCTTACATAGGACTGCAAGTTAAGCTAATTTACTGCTTTAAGGGCTCGTGTACACAGTGCTTTTCTGAAGTCTTTGATTTCTTGGGTAAATTGATTTTTGGGTTTGTCTTTTTTTTTTTTTTTTAAATAAAATGCAGCCCTTCAATTCTTTCGTTACTTTTGCAAAATAAAAACTGATTTCAGCACGAGATTCCATCTAAAAATATGCACAAATACCGCACGATTTCCTGCGATTTTCCAGCAGTTTCTTAAGTCTTTCCTGCAAGAAAAAGAAAAACCAACTGCAAATGTTCCGTATGATCATTCTTTAAGGGCTTGTTCACACGTCGTGGTTTTTTTATGCATGGTTTCTGTCGTCTTTTTCTTTTTTCTTTGGATGTGGAAATATTGCAACATTTTGCACTAACTGAAAAGTTACATTTCTAAAATCTCATTCACATGGTGCTTTTTTTACCTTGGGTTTTTGGGCCTGAAGTGCCTTTTCTTGTTTGTTTATTTTTTCATTTGAGATCCGTCAGGTTTAGCAACCAAAAACCACATCAGAAAACACGCCGAATTTCAACTACGGGTTTCTTTGCCGTTCGTCTGTTGTTCCTCCTGGAAATGTACGAGCCTTTTGGGTGTTACCGGTTAGTGTGCGCCCCTGCGCACTGACACTGCCGACAGGTCCAGACTCTCCAGAGACACAAGGGGGAAATGGAAGTGCCTCGTGTTCAGTGTGTTCATGTTTCCAGGAGGAATAACAGAGGGACGGCGCTATAGAATTAGGAGGAAACATGCCCCAGAGGTACTGTTATATGGAGAATATTGTACGTTCTATAACAGAGATGTCCAGAGGGGGTGACCACTCCTCTTTAAGGGGTCCAGGAAACTTGATTGGGGGCGTCAGCCAGGTTTTGGAGTTTTTGTTACTTATTAGGGCACGTCCCTTTATTTAGAGCCTGACCCCCCCCCATACATTGCAGGGTTGGCCCTATAACCTAGCTCAGTTCTGCGCCCCTTACTCTTGTGTAGTCACTTCTGAAGCCCCCAGGGATGACACTCTGTCCGCAGCCCCAATTCAAGAATAAACACTTCTCACAAAAGCAGCCAGACGTGAACCCCGCCGCCATTTATGTCCCCGGCAGCCGAGGCCGCAGCCTAATCCTGGCTGTGCACACACATCCATCAGCGGGTTTTCATTCCTCGGCCACTTCCCCTTGTATTTTTTACGCCCTCTTACACCTAAATGTCGCCCTGAATTGTGCGTGTAAGATCCGCTCACCCCCTCGTCTGCCGCTGCATTAATATTGGCTTTACGCCGTGACTCGCTGTTCCTGTCGCGCTCATTGTTTGGGGGGGACGCTGCCGGAAGCTTTTCCAGGCCTCATTTAAGTCCTTTCACGTCTGCCGAGTTCAGAGGTTTGCTGTACGGGGTCATCTCACTTATTTTCTCTGGATTTACACTTTATTTTGTCTTTTTTAGCAGGTAAATATGGTCTTATGGGGGCGTTGTAGGAAGTTGTTGGGCTCGTTGGCACGCACAGTGGGAAGAGATGTGACATGGGCGACGTCTAGGGTGGGCAGCCGGACTTCTGCAAAAGCCCCAGAGAGAATGGGGGGACTGTAAAAGCTTTATAAAGTGATTACTGATCACTGGGACCACCACAGCTGCGGACCACCCTCTCATTTATGTGTGAAATTCACAGCGCTGGGCCACCTGACTGCATCCGGTCCCAGAGATCAGACCACCACTGATCACACAGTGATTGCACATCCTCGCTACATGTCATTACTGTAGAAAATCAGAAGCCCCCTTTAACATTTGCTAATCCCTGTCCAAATCCATTGTGGGAGCATGGATTGTAGTGATGGAAATGGGTTTGGGGGCTATATATATATATATATATATATATATATATATATATATATATATATATATATATATATATATATATATATATATATATATATATATATATATACACAAAGCATAGTAGTACGAGAAGTGCCGCTATGGAAGCCATCTTCTGCATTGGCTTTCCACATGCTCATAGTTGGGGGTCCTGTGCAAAAAATATATATAGATAGATATACAGTTAGGTCCATATATATTTGGACAGAGACAACATTTTTCTAATTTTGGTTATGGACATTACCACAATGAATTTTAAACAAAACAATTCAGATGCAGTTGAAGTTCAGACTTTCAGCTTTCATTTGAGGGTATCCACATTAAAATTGGATGAAGGGTTTAGGAGTTTCAGCTCCTTAACATGTGCCACCCTGTTTTTAAAGGGACCAAAAGTAATTGGACAGATTCAATAATTTTAAATAAAATGTTCATTTCTAGTACTTGGTTGAAAACCCTTTGTTGGCAATGACTGCCTGAAGTCTTGAGCTCATGGACATCACCAGACGCTGTGTTTCCTCCTTTTTGATGCTCAGCCAGGCCTTCACTGCGGTGGTTTTCAGTTGCTGTTTGTTTGTGGCCTTTCTGTCTGAAGTTTAGTCTATAACAAGTGAAATGCATGCTCAATTGGGTTCAGATCAGGTGACTGACTTGGCCATTCAAGAATATTCCACTTCTTTGCTTTAATAAACTCCTGGGTTGCTTTGGCTTTATGTTTTGGGTCATTGTCCATCTGTAGTATGAAACGACGACCAATCAGTTTGGCTGCATTTGGCTGGATCTGAGCACACAGTATGGCGGCTCTGAAGACCTCAGAATTCATTCCTGTGTCACATCATCAATAAACACTAGTGACCCAGTGCCACTGGCAGCCATGCATGCCCAAGCCATCACACTGCCTTTGCCGTGTTTTACAGATGATGTGGTATGCTTTGGATCATGAGCTGTACCGCGCCTTCGCCATACTTTTCTCTTTCCATCATTCTGGTAGAGGTTGATCTTGGTTTCATCTGTCCAAAGAATGTTCTTCAAGAACTGTGCCGGCTTTTTTAGATGTTTTTTAGCCTTTTTATTCCTGATGCTTATTAGTGGCTTGCACCGTGCAGTGAACCCTCTGTATTTACTTTCATGCAGTCTTCTCTTTATGGTAGATTTGGATATTGATACGCCGACCTCCTGGAGTGTTCTTCACTTGGTTGGCTGTTGTGAACGGGTTTCTCTTCACCATGGAGATTATTCTGCGATCATCCACTACTGTTGTCTTTCGTGGACGCCCAGGTCTTTTTGCATTGATGAGTTCACCAGTGCTTTCTTTCTTTATCAGGATGTACCTAACTGTACATTTTGCCACTCCTAATAATGTAAGAATTTCTCGGATGGGTTTTTTCTGTTTTTGCAGCTTAAGGATGGCTTGCTTCACCTGCATGGAGAGCTCCTTTACTGCATGTTTACTTCACAGCAAAACCTTCCAAATGCAAACACCACACCTCAAATCAACTCCAGGCCTTTTATCTGCTTAATTGAGAATGACATAACGAAGGGATTGCCCATACCTGTCCATGAAATAGCCTTGGAGTCAATTGTCCAATTACTTTTGGTCCCTTTTAAAAACAGGGTGGCACATGTTAAGGAGCTGAATCTCCTAAACCCTTCATCCAATTTTAATGCGGATACCCTCAAATGAAAGCTGAAAGTCTGAACTTCAACTGCATCTGAATTGTTTTGTTTAAAATTCATTGTGGTAATGTCTATAACCAAAATTAGAAAAATGTCTTTGTCCAAATATACACTCACTGGCCACTTTATTAGGTACACCTGTCCAACTTCTTGTTAACACTTAATTTCTAATCAGCCAATCACATGGCGGCAACTCAGTGCATTTAGGCATGTAGACATGGTCAAGACAATCTCCCGCAGTTCAAACCGAGCATCAGTATGGGGAAGAAAGGTGATTTGAGTGCCTTTGAACGTGGCATGGTTGTTGGTGCCAGAAGGGCTGGTCTGAGTATTTCAGAAACTGCTGATCTACTGGGATTTTCACGCACAACCATCTCTAGGGTTTACAGAGAATGGTCCGAAAAAGAAAAAAAATCCAGTGAGCGGCAGTTCTGTGGGCGGAAATGCCTTGTTGATGCCAGAGGTCAGAGGAGAATGGGCAGACTGGTTCGAGCTGATAGAAAGGCAACAGTGACTCAAATCGCCACCCGTTACAACCAAGGTAAGCCTAAGAGCATCTCTGAACGCACAGTGCGTCGAACTTTGAGGCAGATGGGCTACAGCAGCAGAAGACCACACCGGGTACCACTCCTTTCAGCTAAGAACAGGAAACTGAGGCTACAATTTGTACAAGCTCATCGAAATTGGACAGTAGAAGATTGGAAAAACGTTGCTTGGTCTGATGAGTCTCGATTTCTGCTGCGACATTCGGATGGTAGGGTCAGAATTTGGCGTAAACAACATGAAAGCATGGATCCATCCTGCCTTGTATGGAGCATCTTTGGGATGTGCAGCCGACAAATCTGCGGCAACTGTGTGATGCCATCATGTCAATATGGACCAAAATCTCTGAGGAATGCTTCCAGCACCTTGTTGAATCTATGCCACGAAGGATTGAGGCAGTTCTGAAGGCAAAAGGGGGTCCAACCCGTTACTAGCATGGTGTACCTAATAAAGTGGCCGGTGAGTGTATATGGATCTAACTGTACATACATACAGGGTGGGCCATTTATATGGATACACCTAAATAAAATGGGAAAGGTTGGTGATATCAACTTCCTGTTTGTGGCACATTAGTATGTGGGAGGGGGAAAACTTTTCATGATGGGTGGTGACCATGGCGGCCATTTTGAAGTCAGCCATTTTGGACCCAACTTTATTTTTTCCAATGGGAAGAGGGTCTTGTGACACATCAGACTTACTGAGAATTTCATAAGAAAAACAATGGGGTGCTTGGTTTTAACAACTTTATTCTTTCATGAGCTAATTACAAGTTTATGACCACTTATAAAATGTGTTCAAAGTGCTGCCCATTGTGTTGGATTGTCAATGCAACCCTCTTCTCCCACTCTTGACACACTGATAGCAACACCGCAGAAGAAATGGTAGCACAGGCTTCCAGTATCCGTTGTTTCGGATGCTACACATCTCCTATCTTCACAGCATAGACACTGCCTTCAGATGACCCCAAAGACAAAAGTCTAAGGGGGTCAGATCAGGAGACCTTGGTGGCTATTCAACTGGCCCATCATAATGATGTGTTGCCCTCTTTATGCACTGAAGATGGCATGTTCCCTGAGTTTTTCCAGCAAGATTGTGCACCACCACATTATGGGTGTCAGGTCCGAGCATGAACAGTTTCCTGGAAAGTGGATTGGTCGTCGTGGGCCAGTAGAATGGCCACCAAGGTCTACACAATACTGACATTACAGCAAGAGATCGCAGAGGATACATTTTGTGAGGTAAAATATTTTTTAAAAACAGTCAGTGAAATATTTTACCTCACAAAATGAATCCACTGTGATCCCCTGCTGTAATGTCAGTATTGTCTTTTGCTTCCTCCCCTGCCCAGGAGATGTGCTATGCTCCATACACAGGTAGACACAGACAATTTTTAAAATGAGCTTTTGTTTGTGGGAAAACCCCTTTAATGTGACCGGCTTCCTCTGCCTGTAGAGGCGTCACGCATCTGCTGCCGTGATCAGCCGAATGTTTCACTGCACCTGCGCGTAATTCGCACAGGCGCAGTAAATCAGACCGCAACCATCTTTATGCAGACAGATAGCGGTGGTCACATTAAAACTGCGCATGAGCTCCTGGTGTACAAAGATGAAGTCGGTGAATCATTCGGCTGATCACGGCGGTGGTGTGTTCGCGACGTTGTTCCGCTGGTAGTACTGCGCAAGAGGCTGCATGAGTGTGTGTGAGTGGTGCGTTCGGCGTATATAGTGTGTGTGTGGTGCGACGGTGGTACCGCGCAATAGGTTGGTACCAGCAGCAGTTTCCATCTTGAGACACCCATCTCTTGGGTGTCCCAATATGGCGGTCGGTGAACTTCCTCCGCTTGAATTCTGGGATACGGTGACAACTGGACAGGACAGGAAATGAAAACATTACAAGGCAGTTAGATGGCTTCCATAGCGGCACTTCTTGTACTACTATGCTTTGCATGGCCGCCTCTGTGTTTTGAATAAGTTGAAGAGACACAAATCTCCTCAAGTCGTCAATAATCCTGAATTTTGTAGCAGCTGAAGTGCATGTCCCATTTTAGTGTCTGGCTGCTCCGTTCAGCATTTGCCCTAGACCTTCAGCCATTGTATTGGGAATATGCACAAAACTGGTGTTGACCCAGAATTAAGAGTAAGACAGGAAAAAATTGATTGGGTTGGATTGTGCTCATCCAGCTGTACCCACAAAGTAGCTAACAACACTGGCAACCAAATGTTCACGTCGCTGTAAAGTCAAAAGCCCATGGGCTACCACATTATCTGAGCCGATTTGAGTGCCCTGACGACTAGGCTTTTCATCAGATTTGGACCTTCCGACTTTGCTGTTTCCAAGTCCTCACTGTTGTCTGTTAAGTAGCATGGAAAGAAGAACCTAAAAGTTATTGCTTTTTGAGGAGCATCACATGAACTCTCCTCTCGGCACCTGCTACCATCTCCGTCACTTTTAGGCACCTCCTTTCGTTTCCTGATGTCCGTGCTGACAATGGCGAGGGGGCGATGGATCCTGGCATTCACCACCAACCTGTTTCTGCATGTAATTTCCTTGAGGCTTGGTGGTGTGTCACCCAGCCATTACAAATAACGCCTGTAGTGGATTTACTATTTACACGACCTTCCTTTCTAACCCTTTAACTGCTTGATTAAAATAACGCCTGTAGTAGATTTCCTGTTTACATGACCTTCCTTTCTAACCCTTTAACTGCCTGATTACTCTCTCTGGTGAAGATCTTTGTCAGACTGCCTGGAACTGAAGCCAGCTATTCTTGGAGTATGCTTCTGGATCCAATTCTGTCATCATCCCTCTCTCTGAACTGGCACGTCGACACATCTTCAGTCAACTTGCTCCTCCGGCCAGCAGCTACTCCGTTAACACAACCCAAGGGCCTTAGCTTTAAAGAGTAGATTTCATACAAAGTAGAGGAGCTAGTGTCATGGATAATGGCAGAAACTAGGTGCCAGTGTAGTAGGACTTTATAGATTCCCTACTTTGGGCCATTAGATGTCAGGAAGCGAGGGGCATGGTTCTTCCTCTCATTTTATGCAGGAACAGCCAAGGGACACTGGTGCCGGTAAACCAAAATAGACAATTGAAATTAACCCAATATCATGCGGGTCAGAAACACTGGAATTTAGGGAACTTTTTTTATATATTTTTTTTCCCGTCTTCTCCGGCTGTGTTTTTTTGTGCTGGCTTTGCCTGCTCGTCTCCCATGTAAGACGGCACATTGTAGGGCCGTACCAAGCTGGCACAGAGACTTGTGTTTCTTACACATTCTGTACAGCCCGAGTGTTTCAGATAAAGGATTCGGTGTCTGAATTCTCTTCGGATGAACGGAGTACGACATGGCATTACGGAGGACAATTGGCCGTCTGTAAAGGGCAGAGACAGCATGGCTGACTTGTAAATGTTCTGCTTGATTAGGATGTAAAAAATGTATTTATTTTTTTGGAAGTAAAAGCTTAGGGATCATTGCACAGCACAGCGTATCCATTGTCATGAGCCGCTTCTGTAGCAGCAGATTTATCCCAGGACTTGGCGTCCTCATAAATATGAAAAAAGACAGACGTCTGTTGGCAGCATTAGACGCCCGATGACCCAGTTGTGCCCTCAAATCTTCTAAGCTGATCAGCTTCCTGCCTTCGGTAAGGTGGCACTGTCTGCCTGCTGTGCCGGACCGATCTGTGCCAGCAGAGGAGATGATCCGGAGATTCTGCATCAAGCCGCTCCCCTCCCTTGGTAAACACGCGGTTTTAGAGGGCTTGTTCCGAAAAATTAGTCAGTCTTGCATGGAAAACTGGAACGTCTACAAACTTGTGCCATTCTTCTCGCTTTGATCTGAGGCTGGTGTGTCCTGTTAGAACTTGCTGCAGTTGTCGTAGGGGAGCCGTCGCCTTCAGTTACTGCTGCACTGTGCTCGCCTCTGTCCGGCACTGGGTGAAGGCAAAATTGCCATGTGCGGAACTGGCCGAGGCATCTGGCAAGGGTTGTGGAAGGAGGTCCTACACAAAGCACCATAACAGAGGAGTCAGCAAGTAGCGAGAGTAACACAAAGGGAGCAGGAAACGTTCCCAAATAAAGGTGGTAATGCACCCCATGCCATGGTGGTGAGGGAAGGGGAGCGTATGGGGTCGAAGAACCACAAAGCGATCAGGTGGTGGCACTTTCACATGGTGAACAATCATGATGAGGGTAGAGGAATGCAGACCCCCACCATGGCATCAGAGATGAGGGTCCTGCCTGTCCATGTGTAATGGCAGGTTGGGGGTAAGATAGACGAGGCTGTGTACAAAGCAAATTGTATCAGTTGTGTCTACCCAAAGTTTCTTAGGGGTGAATACTTTTTTTTTAAGTTTTCCAAACCATGGTTTAAAGGGTCACATTAGGACTTATGGTAATTTGGGGAAGGGGTGGTCCCTGTATTATAGAGCGATTTACAATACTACATTTTACCCTGACAGTCGCTGGCTGCAACTTTCCCTCCTGGCCACCCTATAAAAAAATCAGCTGTTTTCTGGGAATGGGACCCAGGTGATCGATTTTTTTTTTTATTTCTTTTTTGAGGTTGGCTCTTAGGATGGGGTCTTCTTTTAAACCGTTTCTTGTGAAAAATGCATAAACCCTTTCAGCAATAGGCAATTGTTCATTTTTTGCACTTACGGTATGTTTTCTCCTCTTCTTGGTATGGTGATAAGCGCAAAATTCCACCAAAATATATTTTTTGTTTTTTTACAGCTAATGGATCTGAATGAGGTCTTGTTTCTTGTTGTTTTTTTTTAATTGATAAGATTTAAGGATATATAGGATGATTTAATGGCTTTTATTGAATAAAGGGGGGTTATGTGGAGACAAAAGAACAATTCTGGATCTTCTACTTTGTCTTTTTCTTTTCAGCGCTTTTTGTACTGTTTAATTCCTTACTTTGAGAGATCAGACTTTTCCAGACAGTCACGTCTGTTACAGGCTGGTGCCGGCTGTATGATACAGCCAAGGTCTGCCCGGTATGGAGCGAGTTCAGCTCCTGAGCCATGCACGCGACCTGTGATGACAATGTGACAACCCGCGATGTTCATCGGGGAAATTTACGGCATATCATTGGGCTATCCCTTAAAGTGCAATCTGCAATGTTCGGAGCTCTCATACTAAGAAATGGAGAGCATTTCCTAATGACATGCAGTGAGGCCCACATCTAGCATAAATAATGAGATATCATGAAAGCTCCAGTTGGCGCACTTTTTACATGACGGGGGTTTTATAGTAGCATTTTAGGAGGAAGACCTGTAAAGAACAAATCACTTGAGATTTTGCAGGTAGAATTTTCAATAATTTGCTAAAGACTTAAAAGAAAAAATTGGGCAAGCAAAAAAAAAAAAGGTGCAAAATGCAGAAAAAATGCAGTGTGTGAATCCAGCCCCATATTCCATCTGCTGTGTGAGCTGTCATTGTGCAGAGGCACAGTCTCGGCCGTCACCCTCTCTCCGGGTGCGCCTCGTTTCTCAGAACCAGTGTGACGGTTCTTGTTTTGTAACCGTTGGGGAAATGGCGCGGTCATCAGGCTTTTCTGGGTTTCGTGAGAAGACTGCAGATACGGTTACACGACTAGAAAACAGGAAGGAAGCCGCAGAGATTCTACCCACTTGTCTGCAGATTTTTAATAGGAGGTAATTCAGTGGTGAGACACATTCGTTAAACATTTCTCAATTGTGTCACATGTTGTCTGCGGCCTGAGCCGGTTTAACCATTTACTGCTCTGCTTCCTCTTCGCTGCTGCCATGTTTCCTGCCTCACATGGTGAAGATTTAGTTTGATGAACTTGTAGAACTACAGTTACCAGCTTCTGTTTTTCATTCTTTAGTAATAATGTCTCTCTCATTAAGCACTTTAATGGCCTATAAGACGCCCATGAAGGGTTAATCTAGTCTGTGCCGAGAGGGTGCGCTAAACGGTTCTCATAAAAGATCTTGGCATCCAACTGAAAAGGAAACTATTGAGAGTTACTGTATGTATGGCATCAGCTCTCTGCCAATCAGCATGTTCAGAAGGGCTTCTTGCCATCTTGATTGGCTGCGGGGAGATGGCGGAATGCTCCGCCCTTCTGTCCTGTTCAGCTGGATGTGTTAATTCCTTTCTATCTCCCCAGCTGCGCACAAACCTGGGACCATTAGTAGTTATCCTATGGGGGACACATGGGAAGTAGCAAAATAATGTTGTGCTACAGGATACGATGGGGGGATAGCACTGATAGGTAGGAAGGTGTGGGGCACGGGGATATTGTTTCATTCTTTTGGACAAGTAGAAATAGGGCTCACCTAGTCAGAAGCCACATTCTGCTCTCCCCCAAAATGTATCCACTGAGCCTCTCCCCATCTCCCCGCGATCTGATGGGAAAGCAGATCTGCCGCATAGTAAATCCTTCTGCTAATTCACTGTCTCATCAGGAGCCATGGTGGCGCGGCACAGTGACTCATTGTTCCCGAGGACAGAGCAGCTCCACTTTGGGGAATTCCTGGGCCATTGTTGGTGGCCATGTTTTTAATATTTCTGCAATAAACTATTTGTTGTTGAAGGGATTCTTGCGGTTTGGCAAGACATTTCCCAAATTTTAGGCCATTGTTTTCAGGCATTTCCAAATCCATCGCTTCTTAGGCCAGATTTCAGCTCTGGAAAAGAGCTTGAACTGATTGCTCATGGCTGGGATTTTCTGAAGACCTTTACACCCAATAATATGTGACAGCCATGGTGTAGGAAGGGTTAACGTCCCATTTTCATTGGGTTAGGCCCATGGCTTCTACCTGGCGCATACCTCTTTCTACATGTAACATAGGCGTCCAAGAAACGTGAGTAGTAAACCCGAGAGCCCGGCCCCATACATTGTCCGGTCTCTAGTCTGACGCCTGCTGGCTGCCATATACTGCTGGCCGTGCGACTCTAAAGACCTTCCTCACATATAAAGCCCTCTAGAAGGGTTCATCAATGAAGGCCATAGTGGTCAGGGTTAATCGGCACCACCAGCGGTCTCCTTGTAACGCCTGGCCTCGTCGGGTCGTCCAGAGGAGGAGACGCTGGGTGTTTGTAGCCATTCTGGCTATTAGATGATTGTACAGAGTATCAGACTAGTCATCTGTTAACCAGAAACCCATTCTAATATATTTCATGGTGGGTTTTCCAACTTAAGGAGTTTATATTCAAAAAAATGAATGAAGTATACTTACCTTTCTAAACGCCACTGTTACATGTATAACACTGGTCCGTGTCTCTCTAGTAGGGGTGCTGGTTCTCCGTCTGTCTCGCTTGCTCTCCGTCTGTCTCGCTTGCTCTCCGTCTGTCTCGCTTGCTCTCCGTCTGTCTCGCTTGCTCTCCGTCTGTCTCGCTTGCTCTCCGTCTGTCTCGCTTGCTCTCCGTCTGTCTCGCTTGCTCTCCGTCTGTCTCGCTTGCTCTCCGTCTGTCTCGCTTGCTCTCCGTCTGTCTCGCTTGCTCTCCGTCTGTCTCGCTTGCTCTCCGTCTGTCTCGCTTGCTCTCCGTCTGTCTCGCTTGCTCTCCGTCTGTCTCGCTTGCTCTCCGTCTGTCTCGCTTGCTCTCCGTCTGTCTCGCTTGCTCTCCGTCTGTCTCGCTTGCTCTCCGTCTGTCTCGCTTGCTCTCCGTCTGTCTCGCTTGCTCTCCGTCTGTCTCGCTTGCTCTCCGTCTGTCTCGCTTGCTCTCCGTCTGTCTCGCTTGCTCTCCGTCTGTCTCGCTTGCTCTCCGTCTGTCTCGCTTGCTCTCCGTCTGTCTCGCTTGCTCTCCGTCTGTCTCGCTTGCTCTCCGTCTGTCTCGCTTGCTCTCCGTCTGTCTCGCTTGCTCTCCGTCTGTCTCGCTTGCTCTCCGTCTGTCTCGCTTGCTCTCCGTCTGTCTCGCTTGCTCTCCGTCTGTCTCGCTTGCTCTCCGTCTGTCTCGCTTGCTCTCCGTCTGTCTCGCTTGCTCTCCGTCTGTCTCGCTTGCTCTCCGTCTGACTCGCTTGCTCTCCGTCTGACTCGCTTGCTCTCCGTCTGACTCGCTTGCTCTCCGTCTGACTCGCTTGCTCTCCGTCTGACTCGCTTGCTCTCCGTCTGACTCGCTTGCTCTCCGTCTGACTCGCTTGCTCTCCGTCTGACTCGCTTGCTCTCCGTCTGACTCGCTTGCTCTCCGTCTGACTCGCTTGCTCTCCGTCTGACTCGCTTGCTCTCCGTCTGACTCGCTTGCTCTCCGTCTGACTCGCTTGCTCTCCGTCTGACTCGCTTGCTCTCCGTCTGACTCGCTTGCTCTCCGTCTGACTCGCTTGCTCTCCGTCTGACTCGCTTGCTCTCCGTCTGACTCGCTTGCTCTCCGTCTGACTCGCTTGCTCTCCGTCTGACTCTTTTACGCTCTTCTTTTCCTTCTCACGCACTTTATCACATTACTGGAGATGGCAGTCTCGCTGTACATTGGTGTCACTTGCCCGTGAGATAATTGTTAGATGATCACACGGCGCACAGTGCTTTACTTCCATACAATGCTATAGGACTTATTTTATTGTGCTGCTGATTACGGATGATCATGGAAAGAGTGCGCAGAGTATTTAAGACTTGTGAGGTTACCAAGTTCTCCTTTTTGCTTTTTCATCTGAAATGTGACTCTTCATGACTAGCTGTTTGGGATGGGACTCTTCCAAACCACACTCATCCCGCTCCCTGGAGAATGGTCAGCGCTCGCTGCCAGCCCGGCTCTGTGACCGCTCTGCCCATCACTGCTGCATAGCGCTCAGCACTTTTTGTCGGTTCTTCCGCTGTCCTAGTAACCCTTCACAATTCTAAAATCTCTGTACTTTCCAATAATCAGGATCAATTTCCATTTTTATTTTTACAGTTTACCGAGTGTAAATTCAATACTTGGACGCTCAGGATATGTTTGTGTTAATATTTTAGGTTTTCGTTTCTCATTGGCTGCCGTAGTTTTGTTATACATTGTGTAAACTTTTGCAGCCAACTTAAATCTTGACTCTTTAATGCATCCAAAATAACAAAAAGAGGCTGTGTCACCAAATTCTACAATACAACCTGCAAACTTTATTTAAAAATATCTTAGATTTGATAAGGCTGGTGTATTTATTTTGAAAATCCACGTTAGTATGGCTGTATAATCTTTTTTTGAAATGTTATATAAATATTGAAATGATTTTTTTCTTAGAGGGGGGGGGGCGGAGATGAAACAGCTGTCAATCAAGCTGGGTGGGTGGAGAACTCAGCAGGCAGGCTTAGTGGGCGGAGACTGAATAGACCTGATCTTATGAGCGAATTTTCAAAGTAAGTGCACCAGTCTACTCAGGTCTAAAAGATCTATTTAATGTATTTCGTTTGCGATGACAGATCCCCCTTAACATTTCATGGGAATTAAAAGTATAAAATACATGTAAAGCCGGACTTAAAGCTGAGACTAATCTGTGATTTTTGCTTTGTTGTCCTAAACTCCTAAGCATAATTTTAGCTTTAACCCACCATTGTGTTTTTGGCTGCTCTTTGCATGTTTGCCGCAGGAAATGAGGCTTCTTTTTTTTTTTCTTAATAAAGATCCCAACATATTTTGTTTCACAGCCCTTTGTAAAGGAAAATTTGTCATACAGCTCCAATCTTAAAGGGGTTGTGCCAAGTTTGGAAGTAATCCTCATCCATTTACCCGGGGCTCTTCAGAGTCCAGGTTCTCTGGATCGGTGCAATCTCACCTGTCGGCCCCTTAGAAATCAGAAAGTTATCCCCTGGCTAATGAATAGCGAATAACGTCCAAACGCGGCACAATTCTTAAAGGGAACCTGTCATGTTATTTTTAGCGTCGAAACTGTTTCCAGTGCGTTGTTAGTGATGCAATGTGCACCACTAATGTGTTTTTATCATTAAAAATGGCATTGCAATCATGTGCCAAAAAGCACTTTATAATGTTAGATCATAACAAGCGGCTCCCCATGCTTGCGTCTTGACGAGCGGCTCCCCGCGCTTGCGTCTTGACGAGCGGCTCCCCGCGCTTGCGTCTTGACGAGCGGCTCCCCGCGCTTGCGTCTTGACGAGCGGCTCCCCGCGCTTGCGTCTCCCCGCACTTGCGTCTTGACTAGCGGCTCCCCGCGCTTGCGTCTTGACGAGCGGCTCCCCGCGCTTGCGTCTTGACGAGCGGCTTCCCCCGCTTGCGTCTTGACGAGCGGCTTCCCCCGCTTGCTTCTTGACGAGCGGCTCCCCGCGCTTGCGTCTTGACGAGCGGCTCCCCGCGCTTGCGTCTTGACGAGCGGCTCCCCGCGCTTGCGTCTTGACGAGCGGCTCCCCGCGCTTGCGTCTTGACGAGCGGCTCCCCCCGCTTGCGTCTTGACGAGCGGCTCCCCACACTTGGGTCCTGATGAGCGGCTCCCCGCGCTTACATCTTGACGAGCGGCTCCCCGCGCTTGCGTCTTGACGAGCGGCTCCCCGCGCTTGCGTCTTGACGAGCGGCTCCCCCCGCTTGCGTCTTGACGAGCGGCTCCCCACACTTGGGTCCTGATGAGCGGCTCCCCGCGCTTGCGTCTTGATGAGCGGCACCCCTCTGCGTATGCACTGAAGTTTTATGTAGTACCCAGCATCACTGACTGTTTGGTGCCCGAGCCTCTCGTTATGGCGCATGTGCTGTTCCATGATTGAATCTGCCCAAGCGCGGCTCCCCGATACAAATTGCGCAAGTGCGGGATTTTTCGCAGCGGATTCGAGTGACGTCTGAGTAACCCCAGGAACATCATTCAGAGTGTGTGGATGACGACAGCCATGACTGAATAAAGTGAAGCCCATCCCTATGACTAAATGAGCAGGTCCGATCTAACCATATAAAGTGCTTTTGGCACATAATGACAGCGCCATTTTTAACAGAAAAAACGCACTGGGGACAGTTTTTAGATGCTAAAAATGATATGACTGATTCCTTTTAAAAAGGATTGTAGGAAAGAAGAAAAAAAATCTGTTTGTTTTTTTCTAGTCCATACAGTAGGCCCAGTATGGCAGATCTTCCTATACACTAGAGTGGCACTGTATGGCGGTAAAAAGAAAAGCCGACTAGTTTATTTTTCTAATCTGGTACATTGATTGTCTTGTACGTGCACAGGCCGGCCATCGCAGACAGTTGCTCTTTCAGGGCCCTTCCTGCTGTACTTTGTGCAGGTACGGCCTGGAACTGAATCCTGCAGATAATTGCATGGTAGTGCATGCTCATTCTCAAACGCACTGAATTGAAAATGTCTCCTGCTCACAAGAAATGCCGCTTTAATGTTCTGCCTGTGCCAATTACCAGCATCTGAGGGTTTCAGGCACAAGAACCTCTTTCATTGTTAAAAATAACATGATCAGATTTCTCAAAGGAAAATTTCCCTTTTTTCCCCTCCCTCTCTCTTTCTCTCGTTTCCCCCTTGTCTTTCAGTTCTGCCTGCCGCCACTTGCGGAGATACTTATATGTACTGGACAAAATGTATTTTCCTCCCTCTCACTGCTCCACGCTGCAGCATTGCTTCACCAGTCTCAGTGACAATGGAGAGGAGCTCTTGTCTATAACTTGTTCTCACATACTCCGATCCTATGCCTCCAGGTTATTAATCTCTGCTCGCTATCTGCATGCCGCATGCTCCTGTGTACAGTCCGTGTCCGTTACCTGTGTCGTGGGTGCATGGCAACTTATAACGTGTCTGCTTATATCATGTGAACCTGAGTTTACCTCCAGTATTATATTCCAGAGCTGCACTCACTATTCTGCTGCTGCAGTCACTGTGTACATACATTACATTACTGATCCTTTGTTACATCCTGTATTATACTCCAGAGCTGCACTCACTATTCTGCTGGTGCAGTCACTGTGTACATCCATTACATTACTGATCCTGTACTGATCATGAGTTACATCCTGTATTATACTCCAGAGCTGCACTCACTATTCTGCTGGTGCAGTCACTGTGTACATACATTACATTACTGATCCTGTACTGATCCTGAGTTACATCCTGTATTATTCTCCAGAGCTGCACTCACTAGTCTGCTGGTGCAGTCACTGTGTACATACATTACATTACTGATCCTGAGTTACATCCTGTATTATACTCCAGCGCTGCACTCACTATTCTGCTGCTGCAGTCACTGTGTACATACATTACATTACTGATCCTTAGTTACATCCTGTATTATACTCCAGAGCTGCACTCACTATTCTGCTGGTGCAGTCACTGTGTGCATACATTACATTACTGATCCTGTACTGATCCTGAGTTACATCCTGTATTATTCTCCAGAGCTGCACTCACTATTCTGCTGGTGCAGTCACTGTGTACATACATTACATTACTGATCCTGAGTTACATCCTGTATTATACCCCAGAGCTGCACTCACTATTCTGCTGCTGCAGTCACTGTGTACATACATTACATTACTGATCCTTAGTTACATCCTGTATTATACTCCAGAGCTGCACTCACTATTCTGCTGGTGCAGTCACTGTGTACATACATTACATTACTGATCCTGAGTTACATCCTGTGTTATACCCCAGAGCTGCACTCACTATTTTGCTGGTGCAGTCACTGTGTACATATTTACATTACTGATCCTGGGTTACATCCTGTATTATACTCCAGAGCTGCACTCACTATTCTGCTGGTGCAGTCACTGTGTACATACATTATATTACTGATCCTGTACTGATCCTGAGTTACATCCTGTATTATACTCCAGAGCTGCACTCTGCAAAATATTTAGAAGGCTACTTTCACACTAGCGTTAACTGCATTCCGTCACAATGCGTCGTTTTGCCGAAAAAACGCATCCTGCAAAAGTGTTTGCAGGATGCGTTTTTTCACCATTGATTAACATTAAGCGACGCATTGTGACGGATTGCCACACGTCGCGCCCGTCATGCGACGGATGCGTCATGCAGTGGCGGACCGTCGGGAGCAAAAAACGCTACATGTAACGTTTTTTGCTCACGACGGTCTGCTTTTTCCGACCGCACATGCACGGCCGGAACTCCGCCCCCACCTCCCCGCACTTCCCCGCACCTCACAATGGGGCAGCGGATGCACTGGAAAAATGCATCCGCTGCCCCCGTTGTGCGGCGGAGACAACGCTAGCGTCGGGAACATCGGCCCGACGCACAGCGACGGGCCAAGCCCGACGCTGGTGTGAAAGTAGCCTTACATTTAACGTAATAAAAACAAAATGGATTTAAACAAGAATTTTTTAATTACACATTCCCTTTAGGTTGATGATCCCTTTAAACAGCAGGATTTGTAGGAAATTAACAACATTCGTTAGACTCCGACTTGTGACTTAGTGCGGATCTCTCCTGCCCTGGGCTATGGGCTACAGATGTGACCAGTGTGGTCCTACTGTATTATATTAACAGCTCTGGACATCAAAGCGTGAGATGCAGCAGCATCAGGCGAGTAGCAGCGCCATGCCAGGCTTCATAGTCTCTTCTGTAGAAAGAATTATCACACGCATATGGCACGCTGCATCCAAAAGGCTGTGCCGAGACCGGTGTTGGGCCATGTGCACACTAAGACTATTTGCTTAGTTTTTATAGCAGAAACTGAGTGAAAACTCTGTGTTTGAGGGGTTTTGACATTTGGAGAGTCTCCGTTCAATCTCTGCTCCTCAACTCCTCAAAAAATTCTGTGTGCCTATAGCATTAAAGGCGATCTGTTACCTGATCTCATATTACGCATTGCATACAATGTTTAATTGGTCTTAGACCTGACAAAGTTGGTGGACTTCACAATGACTGATAACTCCTCTATATACAGTAGATAACACGAGATCCACAATTCACAATAACATGTCACAGCTCACCTCCTCCTCCTCCTGTACAATGACTGACAACACCGCTATATACAGTAGATAACACAGGATCCACCATTCACAATAGGTGATGTCACAGCTCACCTCCTCCTCTACAATGACTGATGACTCCTCTATATACAGTAGATAACACAGGATCCACCATCCACAATAGGTGATGTCACAGCTCCCCTCCTCTTCCTCCTGTACAATGACTGATGACTCCTCTATATACAGTAGATAACAGAGGATCCACCATCCACAATAGGTGATGTCACAGCTCACCTCCTCCTCCTGTACAATGACTGATAACACCTCTATATACAGTAGATAACACAGGATCCACCATCCACAATAGGTGATGTCACAGCTTACCTCCTCCTCCTGTACAATGACTTGTAACACCTCTATATACAGTACAGGGGTGTCAAACTGCATTCCTCGAGGGCCTCAAACCATGCTTGTTTTCAAGATTTCCTTAGCATTGCACAAGGTGCAGGAATCATTATCTGTGCAGGTGGTTAAATTATCACCTGTGCAATACAAGGAAATCCTGAAAACATGACCTGGTTGCGGCCCTCGAGGAATGCAGTTTGACCCCCCTGCAGTAGATAACACAGGATCCACCATTCACAATAGGTGATATCACAGCTCACCTCCTCCTCCTGTACAATTACTGATAACACCTCTATATACAGTAGATAACACAGGATCCACCATCCACAATAGGTGATGTCACAGCTTACCTCCTCCTCCTGTACAATGACTTGTAACACCTCTATATACAGTACAGGGGTGTCAAACTGCATTCCTCGAGGGCCTCAAACCATGCGTGTTTTCAAGATTTCCTTAGCATTGCACAAGGTGCAGGAATCATTATCTGTGCAGGTGGTTAAATTATCACCTGTGCAATACAAGGAAATCCTGAAAACATGACCTGGTTGCGGCCCTCGAGGAATGCAGTTTGACCCCCCTGCAGTAGATAACACAGGATCCACCATTCACAATAGGTGATATCACAGCTCACCTCCTCCTCCTCCTGTACAATGACTGATAACACCTCTATATACAGTAGATAACACAGGATCCACCATTCACAATAGGTGATGTCACAGCTCACCTCCTCCTCCTGTACAATGACTGATAACACCTCTATATACAGTAGATAACACAAGATCCACCATTCACTATAGGTGATATCACAGCTCACCTCCTCCTCCTCCTGTACAATGACTGATTACACCTCTATATACCGTACGTAGCAGGTATAGAGCATGCTCGGGTATGTCTCCTATAAATACCAGTATGTCCTATGTTTGTGTATGGCAGCTTATATCAGACCTGATGTCCAGTCTGAAAATTGCACATTTTAGTAAAAATAAGTTACTCTTTAAGCATGTGACCACACATTTCCTTTAAGGATCTTTTAATTTGGTGATATTTGTTCCCACGTTGTCACACGATCGTTGCTGTTCCTGTAAACCCGCAATTTGTTGATGATCATGTGATGGTACGGACTCATACAGATACATTGGACCATTCTGCTTTCTCCATCCCGACCTCTCTGCTCTCTGTCTGCTGTAATGTTGGGTGCTCGGCTTGTCCCGCGCTCATCTCTGATACCTGCACCGAGTGCCCGTCACATGAGCAGGACACAGTAGTCAGCCAGGAGCAAGCTCTGGATCTGCCTCCATGGTATTCATACATCACGCTCATAGACACATGGCAGTGAGCGGCTCCGTACATCTGTGTGCACGAACATTGCAGTGACCTGTGAATGCAATGACTGGAGCGCTCAACCTCCGGAGGGCTGCTGAAACATCACCGGCTCATCCCAAATACTTGTCACTATTTCTTTAGTGATTGCTGGGTCATGGGGGTGCACCACTTTATTAAAAAAAAAACATTTCAACCAATAACGTTTGCCCCAATATTTATTATGAAAGTTTTAGTTTTTTCTTTTTTTATTGACTTTTTTGTTTTATATCCTGAAAACTATAATTAAAAAGTCTCGTTTATCCCCACAGGTCCTGGGTTCAGAAGCTCCAGTTCTTGTTCTAAATGTTTCCTGGGTCGGCACATTATCAGAATTAGTTCACTGCTGATTTCAGGAGTGAAGCCCCATTATTACAGCAAATGCCCAAACCCAGAAGAGGGCTGCATTAGCAATTGCAATAAGCCAGCCACCCCCCTTACTACAGCAAATGCCCAAACAGAGAAGGGTGCTGCCTTACCTATTGGAATAAGCCAGCCAGCCCCCTTCTCGCATCAGATGCCCAAACAGACAAGGGGACTGGCTTAGCTAATGCAATGAGTTCACCAGGCACAGCACTGGTCACTTGCCAATACAGGAAACTCTGAGATCGAGATCGAGAACTAGATCAGAAATGGAGCAGCCAAACTCAGGAAGGGAAAGGACATGTGCAAATCCTCATACCTGTGATTATAGGTGAAAATAAGTGTTTTCTAGTAGGTAGAAGTGCTCATCTGTCCATAGGATAGGTAATAACTTGTAGATCGGTGGGGAGCTGGCTGCCGGGACCCCCACCAATCACCAGAGTGGGGCAGTTTTCAGAAAAAGGAGGAGGGGGGAAGAGGAAGGGTTGAAGCTTGACACGCCGAGACATGCATCTAAGAACCGTTGCAAATAAATGTAACTGATGGGTGCCGTACCTGCCGGTGATTAACAGCTGCTGTAGACGAAGGGAAAAATGGGGATTTCCAGCACATCCATCCAGTTTGAGTAAAATAATCAAAATTTATTTAGAACATTTTAAAAAACAACATTAAAAAGAAAGAGAGAGGAACTCTCTTTGCCTGACGCGTTTCTGGCGCACCACGGCGCCCTTAGTCATAGGAACTAATATGACATGAATACACAGGTTTATATATGACAAGGAACCAATCACAGACATAGCAATTAAATTTCATTGGAAAAAGCTGCAGCTAAATTCACATAACAAAACTTTACCTTATTTATCAAATGTCTTAGAAATACACTAACATCTGTTCTAAATTACCAAAAAATTCATTAGTTGTTCAATATATATAAAAAAAATCATTTTTGTAATTCATACCATGTGGATATTTGGTGTCTAAAGTTAGAATCCAAAAGGCTTCCCGCAGAGCTAATCGCTTCCTCCAATCTCTACCTCTAGGTGACTGACTAACCCTTTCAATGCCAAAAAAGGAAAAATCTGACAGATCTCCCTGGTGCACAGAGATAAAACTTTACCTTATTTATCAAATGTCTTAGAAATACACTAATATCTGTTCTAAATTACCAAAAAATTCATTAGTTGTTCAATATAAGTAAAAAAGATCATTTTTGTAATTCATACCATGTGGATATTTGGTGTCTAAAGTTAGAATCCAAAAGGCTTCCCGCAGAGCTAATTGCTTCCTCCAATCTCCAAATCTAGGTGACTGACTAACCCTTTCAATGCCAAAAAAGGAATTTTTGGCATTGAAAGGGTTAGTCAGTCACCTAGATTTGGAGATTGGAGGAAGCAATTAGCTCTGCGGGAAGCCTTTTGGATTCTAACTTTAGACACCAAATATCCACATGGTATGAATTACAAAAATGATCTTTTTTACTTATATTGAACAACTAATGAATTTTTTGGTAATTTAGAACAGATATTAGTGTATTTCTAAGACATTTGATAAATAAGGTAAAGTTTTATCTCTGTGCACCAGGGAGATCTGTCAGATTTTTCCTTTTTTGGCATTGAAAGGGTTAGTCAGTCACCTAGAGGTAGAGATTGGAGGAAGCGATTAGCTCTGCGGGAAGCCTTTTGGATTCTAACTTTAGACACCAAATATCCACATGGTATGAATTACAAAAATGATTTTTTTTATATATATTGAACAACTAATGAATTTTTTGGTAATTTAGAACAGATGTTAGTGTATTTCTAAGACATTTGATAAATAAGGTAAAGTTTTGTTATGTGAATTTAGCTGCAGCTTTTTCCAATGAAATTTAATTGCTATGTCTGTGATTGGTTCCTTGTCATATATAAACCTGTGTATTCATGTCATATTAGTTCCTATGACTAAGGGCGCCGTGGTGCGCCAGAAACGCGTCAGGCAAAGAGAGTTCCTCTCTCTTTCTTTTTAATGTTGTTTTTTAAAATGTTCTAAATAAATTTTGATTATTTTACTCAAACTGGATGGATGTGCTGGAAATCCCCATTTTTCCCTTCGTCTACAGTGGGGCAGTTTTATCCCCTTTAGGATGGAGCCGCAGTGCACACTTGCCCTTCACTTCATTCATTCCCTATGAGGCTGCAGGGGAAAGCGGAGAACACATGGCCGGCAGATGAGCACGCACATTTCTGCGCTATTTTAATGGGGGTAAAAGTGACCCGTTCTGCTGATCTGTGCTGGGTCCGAGCAATGGGAAAGCCACAAGTGTATGAGTATCACCTATCTAAAGCAGAGGCAATCGCTTCCAGTCCTGTTCTGGACATGAGTGTTTTCTATGTAGGCACATGACCTGTTTGGATAGGCATTTTTTTATTTTTTACCAGAATATCTCCTTAATAAGTATAATTTTGTTCTGTAGTTCAGTCTTTAGCTTGTTAAACGGGCACAGGAGGGTGGCAGCATAAGTGGGGTCTCCCTGCGGCGGTGTGAGTAGGGGCTCTCTGTTGCGGTGTGAGTAGGCACTCCCTGTGGCGGTGTGAGTAAGGGCTCCCTGCAGCAGTGTGAGTAGGGGCTCCCTTCGGCGGTGTGAGTAGGGGCTCCCTTCGGCGGTGTGAGTAGGGGCTCTCTGTGGCGACGTGAGTAGGTGTTCTGTGTGGCGGTGTGGGTAGGGGCCCCCTGCAGCGGCGTGAGTAGGAGCTCCTTGCAGCGGCGTGAATAGGGTCTCCCTGCGGCGGCGTGAGTAGGGGCTCCCTGCAGCGACGTGAGTAGGGGCTCCTTGCGGCGGCGTGAGTAGGGGCTCCCTGCGGCGGGGTGAGTAGGGTCTCCCTGCGGCGGGGTGAGTAGGGTCTCCCTGCGGCGGGGTGAGTAGGGTCTCCCTGCTGCGACGTGAGTAGAGGCTCCTTGCGGCGGGGTGAGTAGGGTCTCCCTGCGGCGGGGTGAGTAGGGTCTCCCTGCGGCGGGGTGAGTAGGGTCTCCCTGCGGCGGGGTGAGTAGGGTCTCCCTGCGGCGGGGTGAGTAGGGTCTCCCTGCGGCGGGGTGAGTAGGGTCTCCCTGCGGCGGGGTGAGTAGGGTCTCCCTGCGGCGGGGTGAGTAGGGTCTCCCTGCGGCGGCGTGAGTAGGCGCTCCCTGCGGCGGCGTGAGTTGGAGTCTCCCTGCGGCGGCATGAGTAGGGTCTCCCTGCGGCGGCATGAGTAGGGTCTCCCTGCGGCGGGGTGAGTAGGGTCTCCCTGCGGCGGGGTGAGTAGGGTCTCCCTGCGGCGGGGTGAGTAGGGTCTCCCTGCGGCGGGGTGAGTAGGGTCTCCCTGCGGCGGGGTGAGTAGGGTCTCCCTGCGGCGGGGTGAGTAGGGTCTCCCTGCGGCGGCGTGAGTAGGCGCTCCCTGCGGCGGCGTGTCCGGGGTCTCCCCGCGGCAGCAGTACGAGCCCCTGCCACAACTTTGAATTGCTACCCGTTTATATAACAGAAGGTTGACCTAATGAACAGTACATTCGGGATCTGTGGATCGTGCTGTTCCCATTGATCTTCCATCCAGAGATGCAGGTGTCCCCGAGTGATGCTGCAGTGAGGCACAGGGTCCGTCTCCGGGTCCCGGACCGGCTTTTCCTGTGCCTGCTTGTTCTCTTGTGGGTAATAACGAGGCGCCTCTGGTTATAATTAATGGAAACCTCATCATAGTGGAGCTATTTTTATATAACAGCTGGAGGTAAAATACTGTATTCTTCATCCAACCTGACAGGGCAGCGACATTCTGGCTGGGGAACTGCAAGTGCCAGCATGTCTACCAGCCAAATCATGAGGTCAGCCTTGTACTTGTAGTTCTTCAGCTGCTGGATAGTAGTATTATGCCGCAAACCATCCTACACCCCCTAATGGGCATTCCAGGTTTTTATGATTGGTGAAGGGTTAATCTGCGTACCGCCAGTTCTACAGGAGGGAAAATCGCATGACAAAAAGAATGGAGCGAGTCCAAATGAATGGAGGGGAAGTGCTGCTTAGCGGGGGACGCGGCAGGAGCGGACCACACAGACAACATAAGTGAAACCATCTTCATCATCTGAGAGAGAACCAGCGGAGGGTGTAGTCCCGGGCAGAGCGTCCCAGGCAGAGTGTCGCGCTTCATTTGGGTGGTAGCTTTTATTATGTGAAGACCTTGAAAATTACCCCCGAAAAAGATCAGACCGTAGGTGGGATTCACAATGCGCAGGAAACGGGGCGAGGAGGAGCATTTTTATGCTTCAAGTCATCCATGAAAGCTAAAGGCGACTCAGTGAGTAGGGAGCCGCAGGGAAATCCCGCGGGAGGCATCCCATGTCGTGGCACAAGCACTGTATGGGGCCAAGACCATCCATGCAGCCAATTAAGGATGAGCCAAATCCTCAAGGACGCTTACTAAGAGCCGTCCACCCCAAGCATGGAAACACAGCCTAATGGGGTCACCAGACCAGTGAAACTGCCCGTTGCTTGTGACCTGATTTAAAAAAAAAAAAAAATAATAATAAAATAAACCCAAGAGAAATTCCACATGCAGTCAGCATAGCGGGACAATTGGCATACAAAGGTGATGTATATGTTTGTACATTAAGAATAACACTTTTTCAGGCCATTTTATGACTTGGACGCTGCATTTTTGACTAGTTTTTCACTCTGTAAGCTCTATGTCTTGTTTTCAGTCATCTCTGAGCTACTGGGCAGAGACTCACTGGTGTGATGTCCCCATACACCGCACACAGGGATTACTGCTCTCCTGTGTCAATGTAGTACGTGGTCAAAAATCGCAGAATAAAGTATTTTACGCAGCAGACCACTGCAGCCCTTCATAATGACAGTGATTGGCTGCAGTGGTCACTTGTATTGACGTGACATCATCACTGCAGCTCAGTAAAGACTGTCTGGAAGCACCAGAGAGGCCCAGGACTTATAGGTAGGTATTGCTTCAGGCAGCCCATTTTAGTGTTTGTGGCTTTATTTTGGAGCAGGTTGCTGATCTCTGCCTCCGACAGCATGGAGTGTGTTAACAACGGACCTGTTGTAACTCGAAAACTAAATTATAGGAGGAGTGACATGAAGCAAAGTGCCGGGCGACCTGTTTGAACATGGCTCCTGCCTCCTTACAGTCATTATTGTGTCACACAAACTGATATGACCGAAGGATGAAGGATTCCCCCTCCATAAGTGTGACTATTAGCCGATGAGTAAGTGGGAGGGGGAGACGTGCCCACGTCAATCTGCGGAGCGCAGGGGTACAACGCCGCTTATTGTATAGCCGCCATGAGCTGACATCTGGTAGGAGGCCATCTGTGCTCCTCCTACAGCTTGAGCCGTGCCTGGCAGCTACCTCATGTCACTTGGACAGGTTAATCCCACGCTGAGGTTATTCAGTGTCTCTTATGTAGCCTTAGACTTAACTGTACTCCATAGGGATATGTCTACATGCAGCACTGCCTGTATCCAGACCCCTTACACACAATCCCACTGTGCAGGTCGGGGCTGCGCTTACTGATGGACATCTTTGCTAGAATGGTTGAAAGTGACAAACTGTGTAATACTCACCTTCCCGATTCCTCACCGTGCCTATTAAGGTCCAATTTTTCAGCTCTCGTTTATGGCCTTATTCACATGTGCCAAGAATATTATATGGGGTCAGAATGCTCCCCCAATACACAATATGGTGCAGCTTCCCCCACACACAGTGCAGTGCAGCTCTCCCCCCACACACAGTATAGTGCAGCTCTCCCCCACACACAGTATAGTGCAGTTCTCCCCACATGCAGTTTAGTGCAGCTCTCCCCCAACACACAGTACATTGCATCTCCCCAGCACACAGTACAGTGCAGCTCCCCACCAACACACAGTACAGTGCAGCTCCCCACCAACACAGTACAGTGCAGCTCCCCACCAACACACAGTATAGTGCAGCTCTCCCCCAACACAGTGCAGTGCAGCTCTCCCCCACACACAGTATAGTGCAGCTCTCCCCCACACACAGTATAGTGCAGCTCTCCCCCACACACAGTATAGTGCAGCTCTCCCCCACACACAGTATAGTGCAGCTCTCCCCACACGCAGTTTAGTGCAGCTCTCCCCCCAACACACAGTACATTGCATCTCCCCAACACACAGTACAGTGCAGCTCCCCACCAACACACAGTACAGTGCAGCTCCCCATCAAAACAGTACAGTGCAGCTCCCCACCAACACAGTATAGTGCAGCTCTTCCCCAACACACAGTACAGTGCAGCTCCCCCAACACACAGTACAGTGCAGACACACACACACACAGTATAGTGAAGCCCCTGCACTCACACACACAATAATGTATACACACACACTCGCACAATACTCACCCCTTCTCCTTGTTCCCCGCGCTGCTCCAGGCTCTGCTGCTCCTCTCTCATCGGCTCCACTGCTGGTACAGCGTGGCGCACGATGAAGTAACGTCATCGCGCGCCCGCTGAGTCACAAGCAGAGGGGGGAGTGATGGGAGAGGGAGCGTCTGACGCTATCTCTTCCATCACTGCTTTCAACTGCATCGGCATCTATGATGACAAAAAGTTGAATGAGTGATGCGGACGGTGCCGGGCCACAGAGCGGCCGTCCGCTCGCACCTCTGCAGAATTAAAGGGCCAATAACGGGCAAAGTGGCTGCGGGCCACAGCAGATATCGTGGGCCATATACAGTACGTTCTCCACCCCTGCCTTAGAGAATGAATGGAGCGATGCTTGGTCACCTGACCTCCTTCATTTTGTAATGAGGATAAAAATTCCCCATGCTGCCGATCAATGAGGGTCCCAGCAGTCATTCCCCCACTGATCACCTCTACTTATTTTTGGCAACTAGAGTTGAGCGAGCACTAAAATTCCCAGGTGCTCAATGCTCGAACTGAGCAATTCCTAATACTCGCATGCTCTTTTCAAGTAACTAGTACAATGGGAGTGAATGGGAAAACCAAGCTTTTTCAGTCAGACCCTACAAAGCGGTTTGGGGGGCAGTGAAAGATGTTCAAATGGATAAGAAAAGTGCTGAATGGAAGGAGAACAGCATGGGGAAGACACCTGGAAGTATCTGTCACCGACGAGAAATTGGAGTTAACAGGGAAAAAAATACTTACGGTAAACCTTCTTTCCTGTATAATGACTTGTCTATAAGGCAAAAATCAAAATAATTTATATATATACACTGTGTTCCAAATTATTATGCAAATTGGATTTAAGTGTCTTAAAGATTTAATTGTTTTGTTTTTCAAATAAACTCCTGGATGGTATTGTGTCTCAGGGCTCAATGAATCACTGAAATCAATCTTAAACACATGTGATAATTAGTTTTCCAGGTGATTCTAAATAAAGGAAAACTACTCAAAAATGATGTTCCACATTATTATGCAGGTCACGGGTTTCAAGCAATATGGGAAATAAAAAGGATCTCTCTGCTGCTGAAAAGCGTTAAATAGTGCAATGCCTTGGACAAGGTATGAAAAAATTAGATATTTCACGAAAACTTAAGAGTGATCATCATACTCTGATGAGATTTGTGACTGAAACAGAGCACAGACAGAGTTCATGCAAATAAAGGCATAATGAGGAAGTTTTCTGGCAGACAAATTCATTGGATTAAGAGAGCAGCTGCCAAAATACCATTACAAAGCAGCAAACAGTAATTTGAAGCTGCTGGTGCGTCTGGAGTCCCTCGAACCTCAAGGTGTAGGATCCTTCAAAGGCTTGCTGTGGTGCATAAACCTACTATTCGGCCACTCCTAAACAGTGTTCACAAGCAGAAACGGTTGCAGTGGGCCCAGACATACATGAAGACTAATTTTCAAACAGTCTTGTTTACTGATGAGTGTCGAGCAACCCTGGACGGTCCAGATGGATGGAGTAGTGGATGGTTGGTGGATGGCCACCATGTCCCAACAAGGCTGCGACGTCAGCAAGGAGGTGGAGGAGTCATGTTTTGGGCTGGAATCATGGGGAACCAGCTGGTAGGGCCCTTTAAGGTTCCTGAAGGTGTGAAAATGACCTCAGCAAAGTATATAGAGTTTCTGACTGACAACTTTCTTCCATGGTCTAAAAAGCAGAAACGTGCCTTCAGGAGCAAAATCATCTTCATGCATGACAATGCACCATCTCATGCTGCAAAGAATCCCTCTGAGCCATTGGCTGCTATGGGCATAAAAGGAGATAATCTCACGGTGTGGCCACCATCTTCCCCTGACCTCAACCCTATAGAGAACCTTTGGAGTACCATCAAACAAAAGATCTATGAGGGTGGGAGGCAGTTCACATCATAACAGCAGCTCTGGAGGCTATTCTGACTTCATGCAAAGAAATACAAGCAGAAACTCTCCAAAAACTCACAAGTTCAATGGATGCAAGAATTGTGCAGGTGATATCAATGAAGGGGTCCTATGTTAACATGTAACTTGGCCTGTTAGGATGTTTTGGAGTTAAATAGCTTTTTTGTTCAGTGAATGTGACCTCCTAATGCTGCAAATTCCACAAATGAGCATTTTCAGTTCTTTAAAACATATCAAATGTTTAGAAATACTACTGTGCCTAATAATTTGGAACAGTGCATTTTGAGTTTTTATTCATTTTGGAGATTATACTGTTATCATTGGGAGGTTTCTCCAATAAAATTCGATGTATACTCTAATGGGTGATGACTTTTATTAGACTGACTGTCATTTGCACTGACCATTTAGGAAAATCCAAGAAAAATGTCATTTGCATAATAATTTGGAACATAGTGTATGTGTGTGTGTATGTGTGTGTATATATATATATAGGACGGGAGTGTGGAGAACCACATAAGAAACGACCATACATGGGTGTTAATACAAAAACATCTTTATTAATAACCAACATTAACAAGGTTAAAACCTCCTAATAAGGCTCAGGACAAAAAGATAGAGCAAGGTGCAATGTTAGTGGCAATTATCCCAACCAATCGCTGCTATGCCTAAAGAACCATGCGGATCAATGTCACAGGGCTACCCTCTCCAAATATATATATATAGAGCCTATGGCACATGTGTTACTCCCCCATGGTCACTAAGGACCGTACAGCTCACCATGTAACTGCCCGAACCAAACAGGGCTGAAAGCCGCAACTGCGGCTGTGAGTTTACCTGAATGCAGGGAGGATGTTTGGAAGGTAGGCCGGACCGATCACACACGGGCACCCGACGCGCGTTTCGGAGCAAAAGCTCCTTCGTCATGGTGTTCAAAAGTCCTGCATAGGCGTGAAGAAAACTATATGTTTCATACTTCTGCATCTCTACAGTGAAACTGGTGGAACATATATGTTTTTGTAATTCCTCATTGTATGCCATACTCATTTTTGAATGTCCCAAGTGTATAAATTGTTATGGTATGTGCATTTTTGATAAAAAATTTTACAGCATAACCATACCTACACCAGTACAGTGTGTAGAATGGTGAACAGGTTTCCAAGTTCATTAACTTCCAATGCAAGTTCACACAGACTTAAATTTTACTTTTTAAGATTTATTACTTTTTATTTAATTCAGAGTCCTGAAAAGGGCCTTTTGAGTGCATCTTTAGCTTCTAATACTTTATTGGCCAGCTTCTGCACTTGAGCACCAGCTTGCATCTCTGTGGCATTGAGTGAACAAGCTTCTGCAGATGTTCTCGAGTGATGATGTGGTTCCAGGCCTTTATCAGAGCCTCAATCAACTCACTCTTGGTCCTTGGCTGTTTTCTAGATATCTCTAATGATACCTTGTGCCACAAATTTTCAATTGGATTGAGGTCCGGGGACTGAGCTGACCTGTCAATAGTAGCCACCTTGTTCTTTTTTTACCATTCCGTTACTGTCTTAGCTCTGTGACAAGGAGCATTATCATCCTAGAAGGTATAATCCCCTGAAAACAGGTGTTGAGCAGAAGGCAGCATTTTCTTATTAAGGATGTCTATGTATTTTTTTGCATTAACCATACCCTCCACAAAATGAAGCCTTCCAACACCATTGGCTGCCATACAGCCCCATCCTCCCTTTTAGTTGACTTTCTGGGCCGACCAGATCTGGGCCTGTCCTGGGTAATTCCAAGCTGCTTATGTTTCTGCAAAATTCTTATGACTGTACTCTGATTACAGCCGACCTTCCTTGCGATCTGGGGGCCAGTATAACCCTCTTCATGTAGCACCACAACTCACACACGATCCTCCGCTGACAAAAATCTGAAGGCTCCCATCATAAAACTCTGCAGTATGATTCACTAGATAGACCAACAGATAAAACAAACAAACAAAGCAGCAGATGTGATGCAATGTAATGCAATGTGATTGGCTGCCATATCCAGGTTATGATTGGTCACAAGAACCTCATCTGTGATTGGCTAATTTTGGATCTGAAGCTGTACAATATTTAGTTGTGCTTTCAGTTCCTATATTGTTGCAATAATTTCAGGCAAAACTGCTTCAAAAGCTAAAAATATTACAGGGAGAGAATGCAAAAGTGTATTCTGAACAAAACCATATATAATATGTCATATTAGCATCGAAGATATTCGACAGAAAACCTTTAAAACTTGGAAAATCAATTAATCCTATGCAGGACTTTTGAACACCACTGTATGTGTGTGTGTATATATATATATATATATATATATATATATATATATATATATATATATAATGTCCTAGACTCATAAATGCTATGCACTTTTGAGGGTTATAGACCAAGGAAATGTCCTCCAGACCACGGATTAGTCTGTGTGAGCAATATAATACAGATAAGGCTATGTGCACACTTTGAGTAAGATTTCTGCACGTTTTCGGCATCTTTTTGATTGACTGATTGGAGTGAAGTCAATGGTGAAAAACGCACATAGGATTGACATACCGGTAAATTATTTTCTGCTCCAAATCTGCATGTCAAAAACACTCAACGTCTGTATGACACTTCAGATTTCACATTCTCTTTGCTGTCGTCAGGTTTTGTTATAAATTCGCACAGAAAAAAAGCAAACTAAATCTGCAACGTGTGCACACAGCCTAAGTTTTTGAACAATTTTTTTGAGAGTTATATACCAATGAATTGTACCCAAGAACGTGTAATACTGTATGGCTGAGGAATGTAACCCTGCAAAATTAACCTTTTATTTTTGTCTTATATATCACAAAAATGTATTTTTAAACATGTCTCCCACAATGGCCTATTGGTGGTATAGCATCATTTTAAAAGGCCTCTCCACCTCAGGAACAAGAAATGCAAAGTTCTCCTTTGTAGCGTGGGTCTAGAAGGGTGAACAACCAGTACTCTTTTTTTCTTTTTTTCTTTTTTTTCCCTGGATGAATGAAACATGAGGGTCACGGGAAAGGCAGCAGTACATAAAGTCGGCCATATGTGCCAAGCTCCAAACAGCCAACACTTCCCTGTCTCCACCATGATGACAACTCGCCATCATCTCCTCCTCCCTCTCTACCTCTTCATTCCCATCCTCCATCCATCCATGTAGGAGAGACTGGATGAAGGTTGTGTGGCTACTAGCCTCTGTTGCGCTAGCCACCAGCTCCTATTTCCTATTCCTCCTCTTCCTCCTCAGCGTCCACCTCTTGATATTCAATCTGCTCTGAGCAGATGAGATGAGGCTGGTCTGGCTACAAATTCTGTGTTATGTCATCCTCCATCCCCAGCTGCTCCGCATTCAAAGCTTCATGTTTATTTGTGAGCAGTGTCTTTTTAAGTAGGCACAGAAGCGGGATAGTTGCTCTAACTATGGCATCATCTCCACTCACCGTCTTTGTGGAGTCCTCAAAGTTTTGGAGAACTGCACAAATGTCAGACATCCATGCACACTCTTCAGTTGTGTGGAGGCTGACCAGAATACCGACAGGTGTGTTGGAGCTGGTACTCAACCACTAGCCTTTTCTGTACACAAATCCTTGCCAGCATGTGCAGTGTGGAGTTCCAGTGTATGGTGACTTCACACACCAGTCGGTGAGCTGGCACTTGCTTGCGCTGCTTCAGCACTGCAAGAGAGGCGGCAGCTGTAGCCTACTTGCGGAAATTGGCGCTGATGCTGGTTATCTTGACCAGAAGCTCTGGCAAATCTGGGTAGGTTTTCAGAAAACCTTGAACTACCAAGTTGAGCACATGTGCCAAGCATGGTACATGTGTAAGCTTGCCAAGCTTCACAGCCGCCACCAAGTTGAGCCCATTATAACACACGGCCATGCCTGGTTGGAGGTTCAGGGACAAAAAACACAGATCTATCTGATCTATTATTCCTTTAACAAACTGCCACAATGTGCAATTTGACTCCTAGACAAATTAGCTTCAGCACAGCCTGTTGCCACTTTGCTCAGGCAGTGCTGCAGAGCTTCCAGCTGATGTGGATTACATGCTCTTAGATAGTGGAGATGGGCAGATACCTGGATGTTCGGGTCTGGCAGGTTCGGCCATAGAGTTACAAAATGTTCGGGTACCAGAACAGTACTTGAACCTGGATGCCATTCACTTGAATGGGGGGGCCCGAACATCCAGTGTTTACCGCTTCTGATCGGCGGTAAAATCATCACTATGCTAAAGACAGCGTGAGCGCGCAGCTGTGATTGGAGATATAACGTTTACCTCCGGTCACTGGTGTCAGCTGATGGGACTTCTGCTCCCATCAGCCGATGCCTGCTGCAGCTAATAACAGTGAGAGCAGCTGATGGAAGTATTCACCAGCCAGATCCTGGTCTGTAAATAAATAAATAATTTAA
Source organism: Ranitomeya variabilis (assembly GCF_051348905.1). Classification (NCBI taxonomy): domain Eukaryota; kingdom Metazoa; phylum Chordata; class Amphibia; order Anura; family Dendrobatidae; genus Ranitomeya; species Ranitomeya variabilis. Next base: position 50,221,815 of record NC_135232.1, on the reverse strand, counting down.
TAAAAGCAAAACTGCATGGGTTCCCCTGTATTTTTGATAACCAGCCAGACAAAAGTCATAGCTGTGGGTATAACTCTCAGCTGTCAGCTTCAGCAAGGCTGGCTAGCAAGAATAGAGGGGTGCCCATGCCGTAAATTTTAATTATTTAAATAAATAATAAAAAAAATGGCGTGGAGTTCCCCCTATTTTTTTGACAACCAGCCAAGCTAAAGCAGACTTCTTGGTCGTGCATACTAATGCCTGGGGAGGAGGAGGATTGCAGAGCTGCAACCAGTGCGGTTATGTGGCTTTTGAATAGTTTTGGGCTCAGGCTGCATCCCTGTCTGACCCCGCAGCCCTGCCTAAAGAAAGATGTGCTTTTCCTGTTCACCTTCATGCGGCAATGGTTCTCAGTGTATGAGCTCTTGATAACGTCATAGGTTCTGCCGCCGATTCCTCTGTCCAGTAGTTTCAGGAATAGGCCGGGGTGCCACATTGAGTCAAAGGCCTTCTTCAAGTCAAATATTTTACCTTGTGTCTTGCTGTGGACATGTTGCTGACCCCTGTTGCTGTATGTTGCCATTGAGGCAGGTGGGCTCGTGTACTTCTGCCCCCTCTGTGGGCTCTCTGAGGATCGCTGTGGGTTGCCATATGTTTGGAAGGCACCTTGCTTGTAGTCTGAGAGGTCTGTTTAGAACCATGCCCCCCACGCTAATAACTCAGAATTCCCTAACTGGGTACAGTAAAAAGATTCCCTTAACCCTATATTCTTCTCTTTTTCCTTTGGTCTTATTAGTTACCTTGGTGGTGAAGCATGAACTCCATGTTCTGATCATAAATCTCATATCTCCAGGACATTTTTTGGTCTGTGTTGTCTCTGTCAGATCTTGTCCAATCTGCAGAGTGCTAATTGGTTTTCCTAGTGCTCCTCTGACACCTCCGCCCCTTACAGGATAAGTCTTACATGACCCTTGGTAATTAACCAAAACCATCCTGAGTGCTGTAGAGTTAGTCGTGGTCTGGAAGGGCGGAGATCCAATGCTCTGCAGGCGGCTGACATGTTTATTGTCCATAGTCTTGTAAACTGTTATAAATAGTCTGGAAGAAACAAACCACGCGAGCGTCTGATGTGGAGAGCGTCTCCTCGAAGCGCGGTTCATATGTTTAGTGTCATATTCACATGGGAACACGTGTCCGGCAGTAAAGACTGACCAAACATATGATGGCTATCGGAGAGCAGCGCTCTGATTTCCCGGTGACACTGACCGGTAGCGGAGTCTCTCCCTGAGAACATGGAATGTCATGTCATTGTTGAACATTGTGCAAAGACTCGGGCGGCAGATGAGGGTATGTGTGGTCCTCGGCGCTCCCCGCCATCTGCATTTCATTTGGATGTGAGAGCCATAAAAGGCTGCAAGAAATAAGACCATTTATGTTGCTGCAGAACTGTAAGCGCCACATTGTGACATGTGTAATTACAGGTTTCCTGACAAGACTCTGAAAGCAGCTTGTGTACTAACCATTGTAGTTTACGGTCATGGAAGGAAAAGCTAGATAATGCAGCCGGTAGATGGAAGCGAGCTTCACGGCACAAAGTGGCTAATCCAGACTTACACCGTATGTCCACCCCTGGACTCACTACACATATATACAGTGACGGAAATAAGTATTTGACCCCTTGCTGATTTTGTAAGTTTGCCCACTGACAAAGACTTGAACAGTCTATAATTTTAAGGGTAGGTTAATTTTAACATTGAGAGATAGAATATCAAAAATAAAATCCATAAAATCACATTGTATAAATTCCATAAATTTATTTGCATTTTGCCGTAAGAAATAAGTATTTGGTCCCCTACCAACCATTAAGAGTTCTGGCTCCTACAGAACACTTAGACACTCCTAATCAACTCGTTACCTGCATTAGAGACAGCTGTCTTACATAGTCACCTTTATAAAAGACTCTTGTCCACAGACTCAATCAGTCAGACTCTAACCTCTACAACATGGGCAAGACCAAAGAGCTTTATAAGGATGTCAGGGACAAGATCATAGACCTGCACAAAGCTGGAATGGGCTACAAAACCGTAAGTGAGATGCTGGGTGAGAAGAAGACAACTGTTGGTGCAATAGTAAGAAAATGGAAGAAATACAAAATGACTGTCAATCGACATCGATCTGGGGCACCATGCAAAATCTCCCCTCGTGGGGTATCCAGGATCATGAGGAAGGTGAGAGATCAGCCTAAAACTACACGGGGGAACATATTAAAGATCTCAATGCAGCTGGGACCACAGTCACCAGGTAAACCATTGGTAACACATTACACCATAAAGATTTAAAATCCTGCAGTGCCCACAAAGTCCCCCTGCTCAAGAAGGCACATGTGCAGGCCCATCTGAAGTTTGCCAATGAACACCTGGATGATTCAGTGAGTGATTGGGAGAAGGTTCTGTGGTCAGATGAGACAAAAGTATTGAGGCCATTGGCATTAACTCAACTCGCCGTATTTGAAGGAAGATAAATTCTGCCTATGACCAAAAGAACACCATCCCCACTGTCAAGCATGGAGGTGGAAACATTATGTTTTGGGGGTGTTTCTCTAAGAGCACAGGACTACTTCACCGCATCAATGGGAGAATGGATGGAGCCATGTACCATAAAATCCTGAGTGACAACCTCCTTTCCTCCTCCAGGACATTAACAATGGGTCGTGGCTGGGTCTTCCAGCAAGACAATGACCCAAAACATACAGCCAAGGCAACAAAGGAGTGGCTCAAAAAAAAAAAAAACACATTAAGATCATGGAGTGGCCTATCCAGTCTCCAGACCTTAATCCCATAGAAAACTTATGGAGGGAATTGAAGCTCCGAGTTGCCAAGCAACAGCCTCAAATCTTAATGATATAGAGATGATCTGCAAAGAGGAGTGGACCAAAATTCTTCCTGACATGTGCGCAAACCTCATCATCAGCTACAAAAACGTCTGACTGCTGTGCTTGCCAACAAGGGTTTTCCACCAAGTATTAAGTCTTGTTTGCCAGTGGGATCAAATACTTATTTCTCACTGCAAAATGCAAATAAATTTTTACCTACCCTTAAATTTATAGACTGTTCATGTCTTTGTCAGTGGGAAAACTTACAAAATCAGCAAGGGATCAAATAAATATTTCCTTCACTGTAAATGTTATTTACGTCTCTGTGTACATACATTACTGATTCTGAGTTACATCCTGTATTATACTCCAGAGCTGCACTCACTATTCTGCTGGTGCAGTCACTGTGTACATACATTACATTACTGATCCTGAGTTACACCCTGTATTATACTCCAGAGCTGCACTCACTATTCTGCTGGTGCAGTCACTGTGTACATACATTACTGATCCTGAGTTATATCCTGTATTATACTCCAGAGCTGCACTCACTATTCTGCTGGTGCAGTCACTGTGTACATACATTACATTACTGATTCTGAGTTACATCCTGTATTATACTCCAGAGCTGCACTCACTATTCTGCTGGTGCAGTCACTGTGTACATACATTACATTACTGTTCCTGAGTTACATCCTGTTATACCCCAGAGCTGCACTCATTATTCTGCTGGTGCAGTCACTGTATCCCCACTGATGATGGCCGTCACAGACTCTTGTGCTGTTTGCTGTAGGTAGTTGAGCAGCTGTCGGATTGCTCAGTGGCTGCAGTCTGCTGTTCTCCATGTATCTGCAGATGTTCCTACAGGATGGAGCTGCTCTTTACTAGGTAATGTCTTTTTTTTTTTTTTTGACTGGTTCCATTCGTGTTTGCATCTCTGCACATCTCTGGCCATTTGTTAAAGCATCGGTGCTATGAAGTCTATGTCATAACAGAGATGGAGAGAAGTTTCTGCAGGCCTGGCGGTAACACAAACACCGCCCCGGTCCACTCACGTGATGGCTAATGATATATTTTTAGGAAATTGTTTAGATCCATTTCTACTCTGGGAGATATAAACATGTAGGAATGATGGAGCGCTTACCAGCTGATAACCCAGGAGATTGCATCTGCTCATGACCCAATTGTTCCCCCCCATGTCTGACATTAACCATGCTGCACGTCCTGACACTGCGCCACGGGCCGGTGTATTCTCGCGTTCTTTCCTCTGATTCCTCCGCCTTTTCTGGTCTGTCCTTACATTAGCCACATGCTGTATAGCGGCACACTGTAGACACCAGACCTGACAGCTTTGCTGCTGGGTTGTATCTCATCCGTGTCCAAAAAAAGGTTTGACTTGGAATAATATGTTAGAACCTGGGATAAAGCGTGGGAAGGGTGAAAACCGTTCAGCCATGCCAACGATCCTGCAAACACTTTATTATGGTGGATGATCACACGACCCCAGGAATGAACGGGCTGTGGGAAGTTTCGCAGGATTGAGGCTTGTTCAAGAGCCTGTGTCGGGAGGTCTGGGCATCCTATGGCCCTACACAAGCTATAGTGTGGGCCTACACAACCTATAGTGTGGCCCTACACAAGCTTTAGTGTGGCCCTACACAAGCTATAGTGTGGCCCTACACAAGCTATAGTGTGGCCCTACACAAGCTATAATGTGGCCCTCCTAGAGATCGGGAAACCTACACTGTGCATCCACGTCCATCTCAGATGCTAGGCTTCCTTACCTAATTTACATACTACTCCCCAGGTTGCATTGCCTATGCGAAATGTGTCTCAATAAGGAGAATCCGTTCCTCATGGCATATTCTAACCAGTTGCACATTATAAAGGGATTCTTCCCATTGTAGGGAGCTGTAATAGCTCTGTGTAACTCAGCACAGGCTCCATGGGTCTAAAACTGAGTAATTCCAGACTTCATGCAATTATTATTTAAAGGGGTTTTGTAATTTTATAATAAAAGCTCTAAAATTGCACAAACTGGAGTGTGGAAGAATCATTTCCTCTGTTTATAGCACTCCTCTTCCTTCTCTTTCTCCACCTCCTCTTCCTACTCCTTTTCTTCTTCCTCCTCTTTTTTTCTTCTTCTTCTTCTTCCTCCTTTCTTCTTTCTTCTTTCGTCTTTCTCCTTCCTCCTTCCTTCTTTTTTTCTTCTTCCTTCTTCCTTCTTCCTTCCTTCTTTCTTCTTCCTTCTTTCTTCTTCTTTCTTTCTTCCTTCTTTCTTCTTCCTTCTTCTTCCTTCTTCCTCCTCCTCCTCCTCCATTTCTCCTTGCTCCTCCTCTTCTTCAACCTCTTCCTCCAATTCTTATTCTTCCTCCTTCAATTCTTCTTCTTCCTCCTCTTTTTCTTCCTCCTCCTCTTCTTCTTTCTCCTCCTCTTCTTCTTTCTCCTCTTCTTTCTCCTCTTCTTCCTTCTCCTCCTCCCATCAAAATTTTTATCCTCAATATATTGAACTCATATTATATAGCATTGTGTACTTCCCATCACTCGTTTCGCCTTTCTACCCAGCTGATTCTTCTCTTTTTACTGCTTGATGTAGAAACAGGAAGTCTCTTGTCCCTGCTTTTATCATTCCCTTCTTTTTCTTCTGACCCAGCGTTCCCTCGTCCCCCTGCCATGGTCTTATGCAGTGTCTCATGATTCATACAGGGAAAATTGACCTGTTTCTACATAAGAGTCGGCTCGTCAGTTTTCAATCCTGTGATGCCATAGACCTAATGGAAAAGAGAGGAATTATTTGGGTAGAAAGGCAAAATTAGCAATTGTAAGTATACAGTGCTGTATAATATGATGACTGCAATATATTAAGAGGATGAAAATGTATCTGGGACGAGGTGGAGGAGGGCTTCTTTATCTCTTTTCCGCAAACAACCCCTTCATCTCCTCTCTAGAAGTGATAACTTGTTGAGTGGTGGGGTCCGACACCGGGTCCTGCACTGATCAGGAGCCTGGGCACGTCTGTCACTGTTAAAATGGAGCTGCACTGATGCCATAGGTTGTAGGGGAAAAGTAGAGCTCTATCTGTGGCGCTGCGATAAATAACAATGGAGGGCCGTGCACACAAAGCTTTATCACTTTGTAAGGAGGCCTCTGCAGTTTTCTTGTTCTTTCCCCAACATTCAATCAAATGATTCTGTTTAGGTTTTCCCATAAAGACCTGCTGATTCTCACAGCTGAGGGTTTGTTACAGTTGCATCCAGTGTAGTCACTCCTCTGTGAGTGTGTGTGTTTTCATGCACTGATACATTGTAGTGAACAATCAGTAAGTAGAGACCTCATCCATGTAGCTGTTTCTAGACTGTCAGCAGCCAGATGTATGAGATCATCAAGATTTTCAGCTTTTGCAGACACAAGAATGTTACTATTCAGTGAAAGCAAGCGGAGATCCAGAAATGGCTTATGAGTTAAAGCCGAAAGGGGAGAATTAGAAAATGTCTGGACATCAGTTTTGATGTATTTCCACCATAATTTTCACCTTTTTGCTTTTCCCCATTGCTCACGCTGTCCTCATTAGATGGACAGGGCCCTTCGTGGCCTGAAAAATGCCAGGTTGTATCCCACACCTCCCAATACCGCGGGCACCCGGAGTCCCCTGTGGTTAGGTGCCAGCCGGGCATCATTCCGTCAGTAGACACTGAACATCTGTGAAGGTGAAAGCTGCTCCGGAGACGGATTCTGATGTAACCTCGTCTGCTCGCTGCCAGCTCTAATCTCGGTGTCTGACCTAGTTAGTATTCTAATCATTCAGGCGTCACATCCTAATTCTGTGAAAAGACTGGTGTATTACCAAAGTGTGCAGACAGCAGACACGATTACTGAGCACCGAGACCCCCAGCCACTGAGAGACCACAGACCGAGCATGAATGGAGAGCTGGCCGCACATACACCGGGTTATATAACTATCCGTAATGTGTGCACACAGTGACTGCACCAGCAGAATAGTGAGTGCAGCTCTGGGGTAATGTAATGTATGTACACAGTGACTGCACCAGCAGAATAGTGAGTGCAGCTCTGGGGTATAATACAGGATGTAACTCAGGATCAGTAATGTAATGTACACAGTGACTGCACCAGCAGAATAGTGAGTGCAGCTCTGGAGTATAATACAGGGTGTAACTCAGGATCAGTAATTTATGTACACAATGACTGCACCAGCAGAATAGTGAGTGCAGCTCTGGGGTATAATACAGAATGTAACTCAGGATCAGTAATGTAATGTATGTACACAGTGACTGCACCAGCAGAATAGTGAGTGCAGCTCTGGGGTAATGTAATGTATGTACACAGTGACTGCACCAGCAGAATAGTGAGTGCAGCTCTGGGGTATAATACAGGATGTAACTCAGGATCAGTAATGTAATGTAAGTACACAGTGACTGCACCAGCAGAATAGTGAGTGCAGCTCTAGAGTATAATACAGAATGTAGCTCAGGATCAGTACAGTAATGTATGCACACAGTGACTGCACCAGCAGAATAGTGAGTGCAGCTCTGGGGTATAATACAGGATGTAACTCAGGATCAGTACAGTAATGTATGTACACAGTGACTGCACCAGGAGAATAGTGAGTGCAGCTCTGGGGTATAATACAGGATGTAACTCAGGATCAGTAATGTAATGTATGTACACAGTGACTGCACCAGCAGAATAGTGAGTGCAGCTCTGGGGTAATGTATGTACACAGTGACTGCACCAGCAGAATAGTGAGTGCAGCTCTAAGAGTATAATACAGAATGTAGCTCAGGATCAGTAATGTATGTACACAGTGAGTGCAGCTCTGGGGCATAATACAGGATCAGTACAGGATCAGTAATGTAATGTATGTACACAGTGACTGCACCAGCAGAATAGTGAGTGCAGCTCTGGAGTATAATACAGGATGTAACTCAGGATCAGTACAGGATCAGTAATGTAATGTAAGTACACAGTGACTGCACCAGCAGAATAGTGAGTGCAGCTCTTGGCTTTTCATGTAGTTGATGTTCAGAGCTAATCCTGTGGCTTGGGATATGCCCCTCTGATTCTTTCTCTTTCCAGTATGCATGTTCTTACTGTCTTTGTCAGTTTGATGAATGTGTTCTGTTCCTCTCCGGAAAATCTTTATTGTTTCTAGCAGTCGCAGCAGACCTGAGTCTGCATTATGTAATTCCCCACTTTTCTGTGTAATGTATATACACGTGCCAGTAATTTCCACACGTACTGTATACAGAAGACGTGGTTTGTGTGAGTTACATTGGAAAAGCCTACAAATCACAGGGCCGTGCAAAAGCAAGAAAATGTGAGCGCAGCTCTAGAAAGATGAGCACTAAAATGTGTCCGTATACTGTAATAACTCAGCGGGTGCAGCGCTGAGAGCGGAGGACGAGGCGGCCCGTGTGTTCTTGGGCCCAGATCGTGTCCAGCTGGAGAGCCGCGGTTTGGGCTGAGAGTTTCCCATTGCCAAACAGATATTTAGTAATGGATCTTCCTCCGCAGTCTTTCTCCTCCTCACCGGGGTTTTATTTTTTATTACCATTTGAGTTTTATTATTGGTTCGTAGAAGATTATCGTAATTTGTCTCATTAAAGGGAATGTAAACATCGGAAAGTGACGGAGTTTTAACCCTTTAGCGTCCAGGCCAAATTTTTCAAAACTAACCCGTGTCGCGTTGTGGTAATAACTCTGGAACCTTTCTATAGATCCCACTGATTCTGAGGTTCTTTCGTGACACATTGTACTTTGTTAGAGGTAAATTTACGTCAATATGTTTTGCATTTATTAATAAAAATGGCAGAAACTTGACACATTAACAAAAATTAGCAATTTTCGAACTTTATTTATCCCTTTTAATCCAGATCACACCACACAATACTTGATAAATAATATTTATCTCATATCTGTCTAAGGCTATGTTCACACATTCCACTTTTGCAGCATTTTTTTTTTTTTTTTTGCTGCATTTTTTATGCCAATTTTAAGCTATTTTACAGTACCGGCAAAAGATATAAGACTTAGGAAATCTCATTCACACACATTTTTTTTCCTCCCCCTTTTCAGCGTTTTTTCCCCCATTTTTTCCAGCGTCCCCCCCTAATAGAGAGCAATGAGTAAGTGCAAAAACCGCAAGTATCAGCTTTTTGGTGCAGAAAATTCAGGAACAGCAGGCACTAATTTACCATATATCGGCATGAAAAATGCAGCAAAAAAAGTGGCAAAACTTGCTTTTTTTAAGCAGCTTCTTTACTGCCAAGAGCAGGTTTTGCCTGCAGAATAAAATGCAAGGTGTGAACACAGCCGAACAGCAGCACCATCTGTAAAATGGCTTCATTTTGTTAAAATGTTAGAAGCTTTAAAATTGTAGCAGTCTTTTTTGATTTTTTTCAAGGAAACTTACTAAACTTATTTTTTTAGGAACCTATTCAGGTTTGAAGTGACCATAGGGACCAATATATTGGAAAACCCCCAAAAGTGATAACATTTTTTTTAAAAAATGCCGTTTTTAAGTTCTCCTTTCCATTGCGGAGATATTTTATTGTAACCTGTAAAATTTAGATAATTTATGTTATAAATCAACTGGGCATCAGAGATTCTTCTGTGGGGGGTGCTTTTTTTCTCTGCATTATGTTGACCAGTCAGTAGCAAGAGGTGACATGCACGGGGGAGAGAGAATACGCACCCCAGAAGGTCAGAAGAACATGCCTTTTGTGAGATGAAATGATACAGCCCTTCTCTCTGCTACTACTGTGTAGAATAAAGCTGAGCTGAGTAATTATATACACAATCAGCTTTTAGGTGAAAACAGCCGAACTGAGCTTTCTCATTACAAACACTTCTGCAGCTGCAGCTTTCCTCCGACAGTCCCTTCAGCGCTGATTTTTTACCTCTCCCCCCACACTGACTGCTGTGAGATGAAACCTGAAAGTGTTTATAATCGCTCTGCTCTGCTGTACTCTACACAGTAGCTACAGAGATCAGAGCTGGGATATGTCTCGCAGGAGAATCCATCTCCTTCAGACCTTCTAGGAACGTGTTTGTTCTTCTCCTCCTTGAGTATGTGTCATGTATATAGGAAATATATTCCCTAGAATTCCTGGTAAGATATCTGCTAGGTTCCCAGCATGGGGTAACCTCAGACTCCTCCATACTACACAGTGGCAGTTAGGCTTCTGCTTCATTTACTATAATGAAATGTGATAGGTGAGCGAGGGTCACAGAGGTAGAAGCGGGGCTGCTGCGGTCAGACGCCATTACCTGGAGTAATCCGTGCCGTAGGTTACACTTGACCGCCCTGTGCATCTCCTGCACCTATCTAATGACCTGAGACCACCTGACAACTCGTGCTTCTTCTGAAGTGATCGGTGTCATCTGTATATGCCCAGATGTTTTTCACAGCATGAGAATGAGATTTAGCTAAAAGGGTGGTCCGGTGGTCCCTGGTGCATCGGCCAGGTCTGTATTCCATGGCAGCTGCACAAGCCGCCGTCTACCTGCTGCCATCTCTTGCGGCACTTTTGATTAACCGGCCCGGCACAACATGATTGTTGTGGAGTAAACACCATGTCATACTGGACCAGCCGGTAATGCCAGCATGCAGGAGCCGTTCTCAGGGCTCCCGCTATCGGCCACTTATTCCCAGGGTCCTGCCAATCGACTGATATGCAGCTTATTTTCTACAATCATCCATGCTGTGTGCCTGCCCCCGAGGATCGTTCTGTCCCAATACGGTCTGTATGGGCCTGTGTGATAGGAGCCGTACAGGAGTGATGGTGGATCGTACTTGGCCAGGGTGCGTTACCTATCCGCCATGGTGTGCAGGACGCAGTGGATGCTGCTGCAATCTCAGGGTATGTTCACACGTGGCAGACATACGTCACATGATTTTCTCTCCAGATTTGCAGTAGCAGCCATGTGGTCCCCTGTGCATTCAGCATCTCGCCCCACCTACAACCCTTATAATCATCCCATGGCGGAAAGTTGAGTAACATTCTAATAACTTCTCTAATATAGTTTCGTTGGAATGCATTAACAATTTGCAATAAAACAGACATGTTAAAGTTGCCAATTTTTTATTTTTTTGCAACATTTTTCCCATATTTTTTGTATGTGCACACGAAGTACCCCTCGAGTTCATGTAGAAGACTCTTCAGGAGAACTCCGGCAATGTAAACTAGTGAAGTTGCCTGGAGAAATGTCAGGTCATTTAAAGAGGCTTGGAAGGACAGAACATGTGCGCGGCGATATGTCCATTCTTTTTGGCACTTTATCGGGCGGAATCCATCGCGTGTACATACCCGTAGGCGTTTTTTTCTACAGCGCATAGGTTGGCGGGAGCAGTAGGGTTTGGCACAGCCCGACAGATCCACAGTAATTCTGAATGTGCAGTAGATTAAGCAGCAATGCCCTCGAGCTCAGGACAGAACCTCTCGTTCAGCCTGAAGATGTGCCAGCGTCAGTAAGAGGTGCGCATCTTACTCCAGCAGACTGGAATATAAAGCGCCATTCCTGATTAATTCCCCCCTGTGTCTCTCTGTCCCTCACTATCTTCTGTTAATAAATGTAACATCCAGAATCCGAAAACTGGTCTTTATTACTTCCAACCGAAAAGCTGCAAACGGAAAAGACCCCTGATGGCAATGGAAGGAGCCAGTTAAGGGTGCGGCCCCATGGTGGGTCATTGGCTACACAAGTGTGAGGATAGTGCTGCGATTGGCCGTCACGGTGGGTGCAGATTTGGCCGCATTCAGTCTTTGCACTGACCGTAACTTTCCTAATCATGTCCTTAGTAGTGATGAGCGAACGTGGTCGGATAAGGTGTTATCTAAGCATGCTCGGGTGCAGGGATTGCCTGTTTTTAGGCAATGTGTTGCAACTGTTGAAGAACCACGAGACATGCAGCCGCAGGGACTCAAACATATCTTTCAATCACGCCGAAGATGCTCTGTTAGCACCTCAGCATGCTCAGATGACACCTTATCTGAGCTAGTTCGCTCATCACTAGTCCATATATGTAAGAGGATGGGAGGGGCTGCAAGAGTTAAAAAAAGATTGAGAATTGTTGGATTTCTGCTTGCCATGGATCTCGTTGTGCAGTTCAGGTTTTTGGTCCTGGTAGAATTTCAACCTTTGGTTGTGAACATGGTTTCTATTCACAAAAAGCAAGCGGAGATCTTGTAAGGAGTGATAAATGAATATTGTATAAAAGAAGGTTGTGTAGTTAGTCATGATGATGCAGTGATGAACCCTAATCATTAATCACTGATCTAGTGTTAGTAAATGTTCTGTGTCTCCCGTCATCCCCCGGCTCACGTTCCATATTCTCGTACAGAGGCTTTTATGTTAAAGGGAACCTGTCACTATAAGGAAGTAGTTGTGTGGCTGTATAGGGGCTCATACCCCAATAAAAACTATACCTTTTTTTGTAAAGATCCGATGTTCCGGTCATGAGAAATCCGTATGCAAATCGGGTGGGAAGTGCACTGGAGCATAAGTGCATTACCACGCCCCTAATGCACTTTCAGCCTGATTTACATACGTCTTCTACACTGGATTTCTCGTGACTGGCATATCGGATCTCTACAAAAAAGGTATCATTTTTATTGGGGGATGAGAACCTGTACAGCCACACCAGGACTTCCTTACGTAAAAACCTCCAGAATTTCTTTAAAGGGAATCTATCACCCCCAGGACTTATATGACATGGCCGCTAATATGGGCATACAGGTAGGACTAGTGTAACATTTCTATTACCTGTATGCCCATATTACTAGGTCATATAGGTCCTGTGGGTGACAGATTCCTTAAACACATGCCGATGCCCTATCATCTGTGGGCCACTGAATACAACCCGTGGGATGGACCGAGAAGAGTTCTGCAGACGTTATGTCTATTATTCCTCTTTTTTTTTTCCCCGTACACCATATTAATCTGCTTTTCCTGGAGAGCAGACTAATCTTTATCTATTAATGTTAAGGAAGCGTCCAGACCGCAGACCATTGTCTGCCTGGGAAAAACGAGCGAGACGTCAGGAACATTAGAACGGAGGAACGTAGTCCTGGGATGGTGCCAGAGCAACGGCCATCGCCCGGGGACCTCGCGCCAGCAGTCCCCGCTCAGCTCCGAGTACATGCACTAGGGGTATAATAATGATCGTCTCCCCCTCGCTCGGTGTGTACGCCAGCCTTGTAAATATTTTGTCTGTGCGGCCATGAGGATTTAGTGTCAGGAATTATCCGCACTAAGTTTTTTGAATCTCTGGTTTTATTAGGAAATCCTGTTTACAGTCCTGCGCTCAGACAATCGGCTTTATTTGAGGAAGATGAAGTTTGGACATAAATCCTTTATTTTCTCCGTTTTCCTTCATTGCCTGGTGTCTAGGCCAGTCTGCAGACGTGGGCCTTCTCTGCGGCTTCTTACCCACCTGTCGTGGAGCGGAGGGCCACCACGCGGCTTCACAGTCACAAATCATAAGTGGGTCGTAAAAACTCAAGATGCTTAAATGGAGATCAGACATACGGTTCCCAAGATTTTTTTTTTTTTTTTTATGTTTGGTTCAAATTTTTTTTAATCTTTACCAAGGGGGCGTCAAAACAAGGAATATACAGCGGAGCTGCAGCAATGAAATAAGGGCAAAAACTGACCACCATGGACCCGGTCACAAGTCTTTCAACCGTGTCCGTATTGGCAAATGGAGCCAAGTAACGATAAGAAATACTAAATGCTAAAAATCGGCTCCAGACTTCATAAAAGCGTCACAATCAAAAATTTGTTTAAATCGTGTAAAAAAAAAAAAAAACTACAGTATTACAATTGTCTCAGAATTTGTCTTGAAATATGTTTTTATTTTTGATCCTCCTACATAAACAGTTCAGTTACCATGTAGATTCACTACATTACTGATCCTGAGTTACATCCTGCATTATACTCCAGAGCTGCACTCCCTATTCTGCTGGTGCAGTCACTGTGTACATACATTACATTACTGATCCTTGAGTTACATCCTGTATTATACCCCAGAGCCGCACTCACTATACTGCTGGTGCAGTCACTGTGTACATACATTACTTTACTGATCCTGTACTGATCCTGAGTTACATCTTGTATTATACTCCAGAGCTGCACTCACTATTCTGCTGGTGCAGTCACTGTGTACATAAATTACATTACTGATCCTGAGTTACATCCTGTATTATACTCCAGAGCTGCACTCACTATTCTGCTGGTGCAGTCACTGTGTACATACATTACATTACTGATCCTGAGTTACCTCCTGTATTATACTCCAGAGCTGCACTCACTATTCTGCTGGTGCAGTCACTGTGTACATACATTACTTGTCCTGTAGGTAGTGTCCCCACATTGATGCGTTGGCAGACCCCCTGAGGTTGTCCTGCTTGTCGGACCATGTGAGGAGTATGAGGAGCAGGTGATGTCGTGCAGTTATAAGTTGAGCCCCTGATACTTTTGCTGGTCACGGCTGGAGAAGTCTGGTGACTTGTTTCTCCCCTCTCTCCATAAAATACATGACTAGAGAGATCCCACATCTGCAGAAGAAACAATGGTGCTATGTGCGGTGGGGCGAGCACTGCCATCACCTGCTCTGTACATACATTTCTGTACTTTCTCCTGACTGTTCCTATCTTCAGATGGAGTTCTCTCTTGTTGCACACTGCTCAAAAAAAATAAAGGGAACACTAAAATCCCACATCCTAGATATCACTGAATGAAATATTCCAGTTGTAAATCTTTATTCATTACATAGTGGGATGTGTTGAGAACAGTAAAACCTAAAAATGATCAACGTAAATCACAACTAATATCCCACGGAGGTCTGGAATTGGAATGATGCTCAAAATGAAAGTGGAAAATCTAATTACAGGCTGGTCCAACTTCAGTGGAAATGCCTCAAAACAAGGAAATGATGCTCAGTAGTGTGTGTGGCCTCCACGTGCCTGTATGACCTCCCTACAACGCCTCGGCATGCTCCTGATGAGGCGGCGGATGGTCTCCTGAGGGATCTCCTCCCAGACCTGGACTAATGCATCCGCCAACCACTGGACAGTCTGTGGTGCAACGTGACCTTGTTGGATGCTGTGAGACATGATGTCCCAGATGTATTCAATCGGATCCCGGTCTGGAGAACGGGCAGGCCAGTCCATAGCTTCAATGCCTTCATCTTGCAGGAACTACTGACACACTCCAGCCACATGAGGTCTGGCATTGTCTTGCATTAGGAGGAACCCAGGGCCAACCGCACCAGCATATGGTTTCATAAGGGGTCTGAGGATCTCATCTCGGTACCTAATGGCAGTCAGGTTACCTCTGGTGAGCACATGGAGGGCTGTGTGACCCTCCAAAGAAATGCCACCCCACACCATTACTGACCCACTGCCAAACCGGTCATGCTGAAGAATGTTGCAGGCAGCAGATCGATCTCCACGGCGTCTCCAGACTCTGTCATGTCTGTCACATGTGCTCAGTGTGAACCTGCTTTCATCTGTGAAGAGCACAGGGCGCTGGTGGCGAATTTGCCAATCCTGGTGTTCTGTGTCAAATGCCAAGCGTTCTGCACGGTGTTGGGCTGTGAGCACAACCCCCATCTGTGGATGTCGGGCACTTAGACCATCCTCATGGAGTCGGTTTGTAACAGTTTGTGCAGACACATGCACATTTGTGGCCTGCTGGAGGTCATTTTGCAGGGCTCTGGCAGTGCTCCTCCTTTTCCTCCTTGCACAAAGGCAGAGGTAGCGGTCCTGCTGCTGTTGTTGCCCTCCTACGGCCCCCTCACGTCTCCTGGTGTACTGGCCTGTCTCCTGGTAGTGCCTCCAGCCTCTGGACACTACGCTGACAGACACAGCAAACCTTCTTGCCACAGCTCGCATTGATGTGCCATCCTGGATGAGCTGCACTACCTGAGCCACTTGTGTGGGTTGTAGAGTCCGTCTCATGCTACCATGAGTGTGAAAGCACAACCAACATTCAAAAGCGACCAAAACATTAGCCAGAAAGCATTGGTTCTGAGATGTGGTCTGTGGTCGCCACCTGCAGAACCACTCCTTTATTGAGGGTGTCTTGATAATTGCCAATAATTTCCATGTGTTGTCTATTCCATTTGCACAACAGCATGTGAAATTGATCGTCAATCAGTGTTGCTTCCTAAGTGGACAGTTTGATTTCACAGAAGTTTGATTTACTTGGAGTTATATTCTGTTGTTTAAGTGTTCCCTTTGTTTTGAGTGTATATTGGTCGTGGCATTCTGTGGGGCCTTTGCTGTTTTCGCTGTGCACGTTGCATTTTGTGCCTTTTTTAGTATGTGATATGTGTTCCAGCCGGTTTCCACTCCTGGTCGCCCCATGTTGACCCTCTTCTATATTATGCTCCTCTCTGTCTATGGGATCTCACAATAGCCCTGGCTCCCATGAAGCCGGATCACAATATCTCGGTTTTATCTCTTTATTAACATTATTCTTTTTTTCTCTTT
Organism: Ranitomeya variabilis; assembly: GCF_051348905.1. Classification (NCBI taxonomy): domain Eukaryota; kingdom Metazoa; phylum Chordata; class Amphibia; order Anura; family Dendrobatidae; genus Ranitomeya; species Ranitomeya variabilis. The sequence continues at coordinate 50,205,450 of NC_135232.1, read as the reverse complement.
TAGTTTGTTTTCATTGCTGTCTAAAAAACACAACAAAGTCCTGGAGCAAGCCACACAGTCCCTGCGAGGGTCCCTTGGCTCCGACGACTCTCCATTTCCTGACTACGTGAGTATCAAAGTGCAAGCGAGTGTCTGCGAGATGGCTTCTCAGCCGGCTGATCAGGACACTGACACTCTAGGCTGCCACAGTCTGACGAGCTGACACCAAGATTCAACCTCGAGACTCTTGGTATGACTTCACGTCTCACATGTGGTTAACTGTGCACACAGATGTGACATGAGCCCATCACTGGTGCGATACACCACACACCGCCACTCTCCGTGCAATGTACACAGGGCTATAATAGACTTTATAGAGCAACGAGGACTGTCCTGGAGCCCATAATGGTTTCATAGTTAATTTTTTATTAATATTACAGCGCCATTTGTTCCATGGCTCTTTACATATGAGGAGGGGTACACATAATAAAAACAAGTACAGTAATCTTGAACAATACAAGTCACTGACAAGAGAGGACAAAGCTGGTCATGCAGCACTATGGTGGAACAAGGGTTACTGCAGGTTGTAGGCTTGTCGGAAGAGGTGGATCTTCATGTTCCTTTTGAAGGTTCCCATGGTAGGCGAGAGTCTGATATGTTGGGGTAGAGTGTTCCAGAGTAGTGGGGATGGACGGGAGAAATCTTGTATGCTATTGTGGGAAGAGGAGGAGTAGAGGAGGAGATCTTGTGAGGCTAGGAGATTGTTTGCAGATAAGTACTGGGAGACAAGGTCACAGGTGTATGGAGGACGCAGGTTGTGGATGGTTTTGTATGCCATGGTTTGGGTTCTGAACTGGAGTCTTTGGGCAGTGGGGAGCCAGTGAAGGAATTGACAGAGAGGAGAGGCCGGAGAAGAGAGAGGGGGACAGGTGAATTAGTCGGGCAGCATAGTTTTGGATAGATTGGAGAGGTTCTAGAGTGAGGGAAGCCACAGAGTAGGAGGTTGCAGTAGTCGAGGCGGGAGATGATGAGGGCATGCACTAAAGTTTTTGCATATTCTTGGTTGACGAATGTATGGGTCCAGGAAATATTTTTCAGTTGGAGTTGGCAGGAGATGGAAAGGGCTTGGATATGTGGTTTGAAGGACAGATTAGAGTACAGGGTTACCCGAGGCAGACATTGATATTAATGGATAGGTCTGTTGAGGAGGTTGAGTGAGATGGGGATAGATAATGAGTTCTGTTTTGTCCATGTTAAGTTTTAGATATCTAGCGGAGAATAATGATTAAATAAGTGCCAGACATTGTGGGATTCTGGTTAGTAAGGAGGTGATATCTGGTCCAGAGCAGGAGGAGAGGTTGGAGGAAAGTTCAAGATGGGCATGTTGTTCCAGTAGTTTTGAGGCATAGGGGAGAAGTGATATGGGGCGATAGCTAGTCACAGAGGATGGATGTGATCCAGGCATGTTTGAAATATGATGGGAAAATGCCAGTTATTATTGATGGGTTACAGTTTAAATGAAGACTGTGGTGAGGTTTGGGATGAGATGGGACTGGATTGGGTCGAGTGCACAGGTGGTGAGATGTGATCTTGAGAGTAGAGAGGAAACTTGATCTTTTGTAATGTGGGAAAAACTGGTTTTGGAGAAGGAGGGCTGAGCAGTTATAAGGAGAGGCTGTAGGCCAAAAATTTCTCTGATATCGATCTTCTGCTTGAAGAATGAGGCAAAAGTCTTCAGTTGAGAGGAGAGGAAGGAGGTGCTGGGGGACAGAAGAGAGAATTGAAAGTTCAATAGCTGTTTAGTGCTAAGAGACAGGGAGATGAGAAGTAGGTATGTTTTGCTGCAGTGAGTGTGGCCTTGAACGTAGTGAGGGACTGTTTGAATGCGATGAAGTGCTCATTGCAGTGGGATCTTTTACATCTCCGCTCAGCAACCCTGGAAGCCCAACTCAGTTGTTTAGTCAGTCTGGTGTTCCAGGGTTGCATGTTGATTTTGCAAGCTTTAAATGTGTACAGGGGGCGAAAAATATGAGAGCTACAGCTGTTGTGGTATTTAAAGCGGCAGCAGCATCTTCACTGTGTAAGGAACTTAAGTCGGGGGGGAGGGACTCAAAAAGTGAGCGTAAATCAAGGTGTTTGAGATTTCTGCAAGGGTGTGCAAGTTTGTGGAGTGCGGATTGTGCACCTAGAGTTGAAAGGGAAGGGAATGTAAGTAGGTTGTGGTCAGATAAAGGGAAAGGTGAGTTAGAGAGGTTAGGTAACAGTCGGGTGAAGATGAGGTCCAGTGTGTTGGCCATCTTATGAGTGGGGAGTTCAGAGGACATGCACTTATATCACATGCAGAGCAAGTTCCAGCTCTTTACAGCATGCCATAAGTCAGTGTCTAGAAGAGAAATTCTGCTCACATAAAAAATGCTCTTTATTGCAAACGCCCAAATTCTTGTCTCAATGGTCACTTTATGTATACATGTTTGCATATGTATCTGTGTGTATATTTATACACACACACACACACACACACACACACACACACACACACACACACACACACACACACACACATCATTTGTTGGCTAATGGGATTACTCGTCATATCTCCCTAAATGTACAGATTGTCAGACTATGTCCCATATAATGCAAATTATTACTGTAATATCACAGTCCATGTGGAAGCCAGGTTATGAGGTACTATTATAGTAGTTATATTCTTGTACATAGGAGCAGTATTATAGTCGTTATATTCTTGTACATAGAAGCAGTATTATAGTAGTGATATTCTTGTACATAGGGGCAGTATTATAGTAGTTATATTCTTGTACATAGGAGCAGTATTATAGTCGTTATATTCTTGTATATAGGGGCAGTATTATAGTAGTTATATTCTTGTACATAGGGGCAGTATTATAGTAGTTATATTCTTGTACATAGGAGCAGTATTATAGTAGTTATATTCTTGTACATAGGAGCACTATTATAGTAGTTATATTCTTGTACATAGGGGCAGTATTATAGTAGTTATATTCTTGTACATAGGAGCAATATTACAGTAGTTATATTCTTGTACATAGGAGCAGTATTATAGTAGTTATATTCTTGTACATAGGAGCAATATTATAGTAGTTATATTCTTGTACATAGGAGCAGTATTAGGCTATGTTCACACGTTCAGGATTTCCATCCTTTTTTTTTCCTGACTGAAACTGCAGGTCTCTGCAGAAAACGCAGGTGCGTTTTTGGTGCGTTTTTTGGTGCGTTTTTTGGTGCGTTTTTTAGTGCGTTTTTTAGTGCGTTTTTTGATGCAGTTTTGTCTGCAGATTGTCTGTGTTTGACAGAAATAAAGTTTAGGCTACGTTCACATTTGCGTTGTGCGCCGCAGCGTCGGCGCCGCAGCGCACAACGCAAACAAAAACGCGGCAAAACGCACGCTAAAACGCTGCGTTTTGCGCCGCATGCGTCCTTTTTGGCCGAAAGTTGGACGCAAAAAAAATGCAACTTGAAGCGTTTCTTGCGTCCAACGCTTGCGGCCATGCGGCGCAAAACGCAGCACAACGCATGTCCATGCGCCCCCATGTTAAATATAGGGGCGCATGACGCATGCGGCGCCGCTGCGGCGCCCGACGCTGCGGCGCTGACCGCAAATGTGAACGTAGCCTTACTGCAGTGGGGGGGGGGAAAAAAAAAAAATGATGTCATTTCCTTGTCCAACCCTTTTCTTCTTCCATCCTCCATTTTGGAACTTAACACACCAAAATGAGTGGACGTGTTTGTAATGACAGCGCTCTGCAGAGTGCTGAGAGTAGGCCAGATGACAGCCCGCGGATCCAGCTCCGCACACCACACCGGATTGCGATCCTGGGGTTGATTCTTCTAATCTTGAATCGTCATAAACGTCAGGTAAGCAGATGTCTGTTTGTTTTATATATTGGGTTATGGGTACATGTCCACGTTCTGGAAACGCTGTGTGTTTGGCGCTGCGTGGGGCCGCAGCGCCAAACATGCAGCGTCCAGATGTAACAGCATAGTGGAGGGGATTTCATGAAATCACGTGTCCACTGTGTGTCATGCGTCAGCCCTGCGACTCTGGACATGCTGCGCGTCTTTTATGATCACAGCATGTCCGTGTTCCTTGCTGAGAAGCTGCGGCTCCGCAAGGAATAAAACAGGGCCCTATGCGTGGGGTGCGATGATGCCGGATTTGTACAATGAACACATCTGGCATCATTGCGTCCCAGAAGGGGGTGGGCCTTCCTGAATGTGGACACGTACCCTTACATAATCCACATTGTTTTCCAGGCATGTTTGATATATTTTTCATTGTTGTGTTTACAAAATATATTTTTATTTTTTTATTTTAGAGGCTGCGGCGGCAGAGAAGACGTGCGCATAAACGAATGTGGGTGCACCCGCTTGTAGCAGACCGAACGGAGAAGGGGCACTTTTATGTGCTGTACAATGATTTGAGGAGGTAAGTAGAAATATATTGAATGACTAATTTACATTTTTTTGCTAGCAATACTTGTGAAGTAACCCTTTTTTGTGTTTCTTTTTAATTTTTCAGATATCCTGAAAAATTTATCTCTTTTTGTCGGCTACCAATTACGGCCTTCGACAGCCTGCTTACCATCCTGGCGCCCCATTTAAAACGGCAAGACACGGTGATGAGGAAGTCCATCTCTGCTGAGGAAAGGCTGCTCATCACCTTGCGGTAAGTAACAATTTTTCAGGGGGGAATGTAGTTAGGTCTCTATTCTACACGTCTCTGTGTCCAGTATGTGTGATTAAACCCACCCAGTCCTCCTGTTGGACGGGGTGCACACATACACACACACACGTGAGATACGGCCGAGTGTTGCATGGTAATCCCCGGCCCTGCCGCCTGCACTCTGGAGCGGAGTGTGCACCCACATACCAATACATGGAGCCGCACGCTCCACAACGGAGTGCATGCAGCAGGTCCGGGGATTACCATGCAACACTCGGTCATATCTCGCATGCGTGTGTGCACAAGTCCCATCAGGCTTTCTAGTTAAATTTTTTACACCCTTTGTGTTGTGCTGGGTGTTAATGCCATCATTATTGAATGGTGCTGGATGCATATTATAGCGGCTTTAACTTGTGACATGTTGTAATTACCTTTTTGTGTGACATTTCTAATTTTCTTTTTTGTTTCTTTGCAGATTTTTGGCCACAGGAGAGAGCTATACATCCCTGCACCTCCAATTTAGGGTTGGTAAATCTACCATCTCTAACATTGTGAGGTGCACATGTACCGTGATCTGGCAGAAGTTGCAGCCTATAGTGATGCCTTCCCCAACCGAGGAGACTTGGCTGCAGGTTGCAGCAGGCTTTCAGTCTGTGGCCAATTTCCCAAACTGCATAGGTGCAGTCGATGGTAAACATGTAAGGGTTCAGCAGCCCCCACGATCAGGATCACGCTTCTTTAATTATAAGAAGTATTTTTCAGTGGTCCTGATGGCGGTGGCTGATGCCCATTACAAATTTGTTGCCATTGATGTTGGTGCCTATGGTAGTACTGGGGATTCTCGGGTGTTGCGAACGTCACAGATTGGGATGCAAATTCTTCGAGATGGCGGCACGCTCCCAGCCCCAAGACCTTTGCCGGGTTCCACACATCCAGTGCCCTTTGTGATGGTATCGGATGAGGCGTTTCCCTTAACGACAACCCTGCTGCGCCCATACCCACGAAGGGGACTGGATGCCCGACGGAGGATTTTTAATTATCGGCTGAGTCGTGCACGCAGATATGTGGAATGCACCTTTGGGATCATGACTAGTCAGTGGAGGATCTTTCACACTGCCATTCAGTTGGACACAGACACCGTTGATGCTGTGATAAAGGCTTGCTGTGTACTCCACAACTATGCTCGTGAGTACAACAGTGACGTAGATGTGGAGTACCAGCAGGCAGTATTTAATCCAGTGGTCAACGGGGGTCTGGGCAGGCCGTCCAACTCGGGTGTGCGTGTGAGAGAATCCTTCACTGACTACTTCATGAGTCCAGAAGGTGCCGTGCACTGGCAATACTCCTGTGCTGGTGTTGAGCAGCCTGACCAGCAGAGAAGGATGCATTTACACTGACCCTCCACAAAAAAGTTGCCGACATCGCTGCAGTTTTGAAAACATCCCGCAAAATGATAAACGACATCAATCAACACAACATGTATTAAAAAAAAATATTTTTTTCATGTTACCCGAAAAATTTAAAAAAAATTGGTTGTAATATAAATAAAAAATCTATTTTGGTTTAATTTGGTTTGTTTTTTTATGTCAAAAATATGGTTGGTTTTTTCAGAAATTAACAGCAGAATGAGGTATACAATTGTTAACACATCAAACCATAAACCACTAATCGATAGCCCATAAACACAGGACAGTGGCCTTGTTCCCATTGTCTAAAAAGAAGAGAATTTTTTGTGTGAAATAACATTTATTTTAGAAAACAAAAATTATTGTTAATTTGTACAAAACATTTTTCAATTTGAAAAAAAAAATAATTTAACAGCCCCTTTCAAATACAACAGTCAATTTGAGCTACAAACAAAAGCACAACTTTGTGCAACTGAAAACTTTTGCCCACGTTCAATTAAGAAATGTATATTCTTGAGAATAGAGGTAATTTGTTCCCTCATTTAGATTCGGTGCTCCCCCCAGATGCTGCAAACTGCCTCTATCTCCTTGGCTGTGGGCCAAATACTGGGGTCTTGTAGTTGTTTCAGGTGTTCGGTGTCGGGGCCTGAAAAGTCCCAATACCCCCATCAGTACTTCATTATAGGGAGAAATCGGAGCAGGGTCCTCCAGAGCAGTGAGGGACATCTGCACCATAGACATGAAAAGAGATTGTCTATCCGGTGGCAGGGAGCGTGTTTTTCTGGCTACTGTTTGGGCAAAGGAGTCACAATGGTCATCGGTACTTGTTTTTTTTAATAAATCTAATGTGTCCGACGCAATTTGGACCGTTTGGTCATCTTGGTTCTTCTTGGTTTTTTTTTTTTTCTTCTCTGCTGCCACCGGATAGACAGCTCTCTTCTCCACTCTCACAGCTTCTGCGGAATCAGATGCTTCAGCAGCTGCTGAAGTAGATGTTGACGCAGCAGCTGCTGAAGTGGATGCTGATTCAGCAGAAGCTGTGGGAGTGGATGGAGAGATGGTCCCTCCCACTCCCGAGGAACTGCCTGCTTCATCTGTGTCGCTGTCCTCCAAATCAGCTACCGACATGTTTCCTTCCGTCCTGTTGGTTTAAAAATAAATACAATAGTGTCATCTCATAATCTATAGCACGACCAAGTAATGTTACACAAATGCTTGTAATATGTCAAAGTAACCACTAATAAATGAACATTTCAGTGCCACGTATAAGTGCCACGTATCACGTATTTAAGTGCCACGTATTTAAGTACCACGTATAAGTGCCACGTGCCACGTATTTAAGTACCACGTATTTAAGTGCCACGTATTTAAGTGCCACGTATAAGTGCCACGTATTTAAGTGCCACGTGCTACGTATTTAAGTGCCACGTATTTAAGTGCCACGTGCCACGTATTTAAGTGCCACGTATAAGTGCCACGTGCCACGTATTTAAGTGCCACGTGCCACGTATTTAAGTGCCACGTATTTAAGTGCCACGTATAAGTGCCACGTATTTGAGTGCCACGTGCCACGTATTTAAGTACCACGTATAAGTGCCACGTATTTAAGTGCCACGTATAAGTGCCACGTATTTAAGTGCCACGTGCTACGTATTTAAGTGCCACGTGCCACGTATTTAAGTGCCACGTGCCACGTATTTAAGTGCCACGTATAAGTGCCACGTGCCACGTATTTAAGTGCCACGTGCCACGTATTTAAGTGCCACGTATTTAAGTGCCACGTATTTAAGTGCCACGTATTTAAGTGCCACGTATAAGTGCCATGTGCCACGTATCACGTATAAGTGACACGTATCACGTATTTAAGTGCCACGTATCACGTACAAGTGCCACGTGCCACGTATTTAAGTGCCACGTATCCCGTATTTAAGTGCCACGTCTTTCATTTGCACGTATTTTTCCTATTGTAAGGTGGCATTAATCCCGGTTAATAATGGAGAGGCGTTAATAAGACGCCTATCCATTATTAATCCTATTAAAGGGTTAAATGGCGGAAAAAATTGGCGTGGGCTCCCGCGCAATTTTCTCCGCCAGAGCGGTAAAGCCAGTGACTGAGGGCAGATATTAATAGCCAGGAGAGGGTCCACGGTTATTGCCCCCCCCCTGGCTACAAACATCTGCCCCCAGCCACCCCAGAAAAGGCACATCTGGAAGATGCGCCTATTCTGGCACTTGGCCACTCTCTTCCCACTCCCGTGTAGCGGTGGGATATGGGGTAATGAGGGGTTAATGCCACCTTGCTATTGTAAGGTGGCATTAAGCCCGGTTAATAATGGAGAGGCGTCAATAAGACGCCTATCCATTATTAATCCAATGAAAGGGTTAAAATAAAAAACACAAACACTAGAAAAAAAATATTTTAATGAAATAAAGACACCCACTTTTTGACCATATTTTATTGTACGCTCAATCCGTCCTGAAGACCCTCGACCTGAAAAAGACGCAAAATAAAAAAACAAATTCATACTCCCTGGCCCTGTCCGCAGAAATCCATCGAGGGTCCCACGAAGATCTTCCATGGAGAACAGACACATCCAGAGATATGTCTGCTCTCCACGGCTGCAGCAACACACTGACAGGAGCCATAGTTCCTGTCGGTGTGTCACTGCGCATGCGCGAGCGAGTTAACCGGCGGTCATTGACCCCGGCTCTCTCGCTTAACGGCAGTGCTGCGTGGGAAAGTTCAACGCAGCTGTACTGCCGTTAACCGAGACGCCGGAGCCATTGAGCTCCGGGACAGTACGCGATACACTGCTAGGAGCTTCGCTCCTGGCAGTGTATCGCCGGAGAGCAGGGGATCGGCGTGGGACACTCGTTTTATGGATTCTGCGGACAGGGAGTATGAATTTGGTTTATTATTTTGTGATTTTTTCCTGGAGGATCGAGGGCTTCGCCTACAAGTGTGGTGTATGGTGAGTATATACTCTATGTTATGTGTTGTATGTACTGTACTGTGTGTCATGTTTGTGTATTGTGTGTTTGTGTTTGGTGTGAACTTTAGTATTGTGCTAAGTCGCCGGACACAGGGACAACTCTCCCATCCTAAATACCGGATGGGAGTAGTAGTCCGATACGGCGACTTAGCACAATAGAGGCATATCGTCGCATGGGGACGGACACACAGACTTACCAAATCAATCAGACGCCCGACATCGATCCCCATGCGACGGTATGCCTCCATGATGACAGTCTCTTCGTGACACAGTCGGGACCACACACGCCGCCCACGGACTTCCGCCCACGCACTTCCGCCCGCTCCCCCGCACTTCCTGCAGCAGCGGTTCTGCACATCAAACCGCAGTAAAACACGCAGATATATTTTTGATCTGCGTGTTTTACTGCGATTTTGACCTCACAATGGAGGTCTATGGGTGCAGAACCGCTGCGGTTCAGGAAGAAGAATTGACATGCTCCTTCTTTTTTCCGGGAGCTATTCAGCACGGCTTTTTTTTTAAATTTCCGGACCATGTGCACAGTGTGTCCTGTTTTCCATAGGGTACAGTGTACTGTACCCTGCATGGAAAACAGCTGCGGAACCGCAGCGGCAAAACCGCCGCGGTTCCGCGGTAAAAAACGCACTGTGTGAACATGGCCTTATAGTAGTTATATTCATATACATAGGGGGCAGTATTATAGTACTTATATTCTTGTACATAGGAGCAGTATTATAGTAGTTATATTCTTGCACATAGGGAGCAGTATTATAGTAGGTATATTCTTGCACATAGGGAGCAGTATTATAGTAGGTATATTCTTGTACATAGGGGCAGTATTATAGTAATATTATTGTACATATTATTGTACATAGGGGCAGTATTATAGTAGTTATATTCTTGTACATAGGGGCAGTATTATAGTAGTTATATTCTTGTACATAGGGGCAGTATTATAGTAGTTATATTCTTGTACATAGGGGCAGTATTATAGTAGTTATATTCTTGTACATAGGGGCAGTATTATAGTAGGTATATTCTTGTACATAGGGGCAGTATTATAGTAGTTATATTCTTGCACATAGGGAGCAGTATTATAGTAGGTATATTCTTGCACATAGAGAGCAGTATTATAGTAGGTATATTCTTGCACATAGGGAGCAGTATTATAGTAGGTATATTCTTGTACATAGGGGGCAGTATTATAGTAGTTATATTCTTGTACATAGGAGCAGCATTATAGTAGTTATATTCTTGTACATAGGAGCAGTATTATAGTAATATTATTGTACATATTATTGTACATAGGGGCAGTATTATAGTAGTTATATTCTTGTACATAGGGGCAGTATTATAGTAGTTATATTCTTGTACATAGGGGCAGTATTATAGTAGTTATATTCTTGTACATAGGGGCAGTATTATAGTAGTTATATTCTTGTACATAGGAGCAGCATTATAGTAGTTATATTCTTGTATGTGGGGTTCATGATTTTGAAGAGAATATTGTATGAGCCAAAGTAGGATAGTTAGATAAGTGAGGTGCGGCGATAGGCCAGTCTAAAGAAATGCATTTTCAGGCCACGCTTAAAACTGTGCTCAACATCATCCACATTCTTAACAGCTTAGATTTCAGTAATATTTACAATCGGGGCCTTTTGTTATTTCAATCTTTCCAGCAGGAATTCTGTTGGATACCATAAGCCCTCTTTATTCCCAGCAATCTGTGCCGTATTTCCCCACAAGAGCAGCTGACAGGCATTCCAGCGATCCTGAGCTGCCCAGTTAGGACTCCTTAACTGTGTTCTCCACATCCAGTGAGCACAAAAATTGGTAGCCATGTATTCATCTATGTACAAGAATATAACTACTATAATACTGACCCCTATGTACAAGAATATAACTATTATAATACTGCTCCTATGTACAAGAATATAACTACTATAATACTGGCCCCTATGTACAAGAATATAACTACTATAATACTGCCTCCTATGTACAAGAATATAACTACTATAATACTGCTCCTATGTACAATAATATAACTACTATAATAATGCTCCTATATACAAGAATTTAACTACTATAATGCTGCCCCTATGTACAAGAATATAACTACTATAATACTACCTCCTATGCACAAGAATGTAACTACTATAATACTGCCCCTATGTACAAGAATATAACTACTATAATACGGCACCTATGTACAAAAATATTACTTCTATAATACTGCTCCTATGTACAAGGATATAAGTACTATAATACTGCCCCTATGTATAAGAATATAACTACTATAATACTGCTCCTATGAACAAGAATATAACTACTATAATACTGCTCCTATGTACAATAATATAACTACTATAATACTGCCCCTATGTACAAGAATATAGCTACTATAATACTGCCCCTATGTACAAGAATATAGCTACTATAATACTGTCCCTATGTACAAGAATAGAACTACTATAATACTGCCCCTATATTCAAGAATATAACTACTATAATACTGCCCCTAAGTACAAGAATATATCTGCTATAATAGTGCTCCTATGTACAAGAATATAACTGCTATAATACTGCTCCTATGTACAAGTATATAAATGCTATAATACTGCTCCTATGTTCAAGAATATAACTACTACCCTCTCCTAGTGTATCCTCACCCATCCCCTGCAGACTGGGAGCCCTCGTGGGCAGGGTCCTCCCTCCTTATGTACTTGTGCGCCTTGTTTTTTTTCTCATGTTTAGTATGTATTTGTCTTTATTTGCCCCCTTGTTGACATGTAAAGCGCCATGGAATAAATGGCGCTATAAAAATGTATAATAATACTGTAATACTGCTCCTATGTACAAGAACATAAATGCTATAATACTGCCCCTATGTACAAGACTATAACTACTATAATGCTGCCACTATCTACAAGAATATACCTACTATAATACTGCCCCTATGTACAAGAATATATCTGCTATAATAGTGCTCCTATGTACAAGAATATAAATGCTATAATACTGCTCCTATGTACAAGAATATAACTGCTATAATACTGCTCCTATGTACAAGACTATAACTACAATAATACTACCCCATGTACAAAAATATAGCTACTGTAATACTGCCCCCTATGTACAGGAATATAACTACTATAATACTGCTCCATGTGTACAGGAATATAACTACTATAATACTGACCCCTATGTACAAGAATATAACTACTATAATACTGCCCCTATGTACAAGAATATAACTACTATAATACTGCCCCTATGTACAATAATATACTATACTATACACTACTGTTCAAAAGTTTATGGTCACTAAGAAATTTCCTTATTTTTGAGAGAAAAGCAGTTTTTTTTCCAATTAAGCTGACATTATCTGATTCAGAAATACACTCTATACATTGTTAATATGGTAAATGACTATTCTAGCTGCAAACGTCTGGTTTGTAATGCAATATCTTCATAGGTGTATAGAGGCCCATTTCCAACAACCATCACTCCAGCGTTCTTATGGTACTTTGTGTTTGCTAACTGTGTAAGAAGGCTAATGGATGGTTAAAATACCCTTAAAACCCTTGTGCACAGCTGAAAACAGTTTGGCTGATTACAGAACCTATAAACCTGACCTTTGAGCTAGTTGAGAATCTGGAGCATTACATTTGTTGGTTCCATTAAACTCTCAAAATGAGCAGAAAAAAAGAACTTTCATGTAAAACTCCACAGTCTATACTTGTTCTTAGAAATGAAGGCTATTCCATGTGAGAAATTGCCAACTGAAGATTTCCTACAACGGTGTGTACTACTCCCTTCAGAGGAGAGCACAAACAGGCTCTAACCAGAGTAGAAAGAGAAGTGGGAGGCCCCGCTGCACTACTGAGCAACAAGACAAATACATTAGAGTCTGTAGTTTGAGAAAACGACGCAGGTCCTCAACTGATGTCAACGTCTACAGTGAAGAGGTGACTCCGGGATGCTGGCCTTAAGGGCAGAGTGGCAAAGAAATAGCCATATCTGAGTCTGGCAAATAAAAGGAAAAGATTAATATGGGCAAAAGAACACAGACATTGGACAGAGGAAGATTGGAAAAAAGTGTTCTGGACAGACGAATCCAAGTTTGAGGTGTTTGGATCACACAGAAGAACATTTGTGAGACGCAGAACAACTGAAAAGATGCTGGAAGAGTGCCTGACGCCATCTGTCAAGCATGGTGGAGGTAATGTGATGGTCTTGGGTTGCCTTGGTGCTGGTAAAGTGGGAGATTTGTACAAGGTAAAAGGGATTTTGAATAAGGAAGGCTATCATTCCATTTTGCAGCGCCATGCCATACCCTGTGGACAGCGCTTGATTGGAGCCAATTTCATCCTACAACAGGAAAATGACCCAAAGCACACCTCCAAATTATGCCAGAACTATTTAGGGAAGAAGCCGGCAGCTGGTATTCTATCTGTAATGGAGTGGCCAGCGCAGTCACCAGATCTCAGCACCATTGAGCTGTTGTGGGAGCAACTTGACCGTATGGTACCCAAAAAGTACCCATCAGCCAAACCAGCTTGTGGGAGGGGCTTCTGGAAGCATGGGGTGAAATTTCTCCAGATTACCTCAGCAAATTAACTGCTAAAATGCCAAAGGTCTGCAATGCTGGAATTGCTGCAAAGGGAGCATTCTGTGACGAAAGCAAAGTATGAAGGAGAAAATTATTTTTTCAAATAAAAATCTTTTTTTCCAACCTTGTCAATGTCTGGACTAGATTTTCAATTCATTTGGCAACTCATTTGATTAACAAAAGTATGAGTCTTCAAGGAAAAATCAAAATTGACTGGGTGACCCTAAACTTTGGAACGGTAGTGTATGTACAGTATGTATGTATATGATCTCTATCACAAATACAGTAGAGAAAATGTATAGAAGTGTGTGTGTGTGTGTTTGTGTGTATGTGTGTATGTATGTGTGTGTGTATATGTGTGTATATATATATATATATATATATATATATATATGTATGTATGTATGTGTATATATATATATATATATATATATATAAGTTTGGGTATTTTTAATGATTAAGCAATGGGAATTATTTATTAAGTGAACATTTTTTTATTTTTTTACAAATTTTGTATTTAAAATATATTGTTTTTTTGTTTGTTTTATTTTGCTGTTTTATGAATTTGATGACATATCCTATAACATCATCAATAAAAGCGTGCAAATATGAAATATGATCAGGAAATTCATGGTCACATTGTTGTAGGGGCATTTGTTGGTTCTCGGCTCTTCAGTCTGAGCTGTGAACATTTCCCCTATAGGAAAACACATGTCAGCCTCCAAAAGAAATGTTAACAAGCTCGTTATGGGGTTGTCCAAAAGATCAAATGTCTAAAAACAGGGGGAGGTCAGAGGTCACTGTAATGAGTGGCTTGGCAGGTCATAAAACTGTAACTCACAAGATGTATGGTCTGTGTTGATGGGAGGGAAGACTTGTGGCTTCTGGATGCAGTAAATGGAAACCATTCCTAGGAAAGAAAAAGAAAGGGAACGCTCCACAAGCAAAGGAGTTGCAGATCAGATGGAATCCCTCTGTTACTCCACATGGGCCTGCCGCACCATCATCATTCTGGTCCATTTACAGCAAGATTACAACCTACACATCCTCCATTGTATGTAATATCTACACTTCACCTGTGTGTGTGTGTATATGTACAGTGGGGAAATTAAGTATTTGACACACTGCCGATTTTGCACGTTTTCCCACCTACAAGGAATATAGAGGTCTGTAGTTTTTTATGGTAGGTACACTTCACCTGTGAGAGAATCTTAAAAAAGAAAATCCAGATAATTACCTTGTATGAATTTTACATTAATTTTCATTTTGTTGCATGAAATAAGTATTTGATACAATAGAAAAACAGAACATTTTTGGTACAGGAACCTTTGTTTGCAATTTCAGAAGTTTGACATTTCCTGTAGTTCTTGACCAAGTTTGGAACCAGATCGTTCATGTTTCGCGGATGTCACTGGGAAACATTGAGTTTCAGCTCCCTGCAAAAAGATTTTCTGTTCAGGTCTGGAGACTGGCTACACCACTGCAGGACCTTGAAATGCTTCTTACAGAGCCACTCGTCTGGAAGACCCAGCCACACCTCATCTTCAATGCTTTTACTGAGGGAAGAGGTTGTTAGCCAAAATCTCACGATACATGACCCCATCCATCCTCCCTTCAATACAGTGCAGTTGTCCTGTCCCCTTTGCAGAAAAGCACCCCCAAAGTATGATGTCTCCCCCCCACCATGCTTCATGGTTGGGACAGTGCTCTTGGTGTGGTACTTATCCTTCTTCCTCCAAACACGGCGAGTGGAGTTGATTCCAAAAAGTTCTATTTTCGTGTCATCAGACCACATTACCTTCTCCCATGCCTCCTCTGGATCATCCGATGGTCATTGGTGAACTTCAAACCGGCCTGGACATGTGCTGACGTGAGCAGGAGGACCATGTGTACGCTGCAGGATTTTAATCAATGATGACTTAGTGTGTTACTAATGGTAATGTTTGAAACTGTGTTCCCAGCTCTCTTCTGGTCATTGATCAAGTCCCTCCATGTAGTTCTGGGCCGATTCCTATTCCTGAGCCTTCTCAGAATCATCCTTACCCCAGGAGATGAGATCTTGCATGGAGCCCCAGGCCGAGGAAGATTATTTGTCATCTTGTGTTTCTTTCATGTTGCCTTTTCACCAAGCTGCTTGCCTACTGTCCTCTAGCCCATCCCAGCCTTGTGCAGGTCTTGGCCATGGTGGAGAGGTTGGAGTGTGATTGAGTGTGTGGACAGATGTCTTTATACAAGTAATAAGTTCAAACAGGTGCAATTAATACAGGTAATGAATGCAGAGTAGGAGGCTTCTTAAAGAAAAACCAACTGGTCCATTAGAGCCAACATTTTTGCTGGTTGGTAGGTCATCTGTCTGTCTAGTCTCTGTTTGAAGACTTCAACTGAGGAAGAACTCGCCACCTCCCATGGCAGCCTGCTCCACTTATTGATCACTCTCGCTGTCTAAACTTTTTTTCTAATGTCTAACCTCTATCTTCTAACCCTTTCAGTTTAATTCCATTGCTGCTTGTGTTTCCATGTCAAAATGAGACTGATGATCCCTCTACATTGTAACATCCCTTCTGATATTTGTGGACACCTATTAAGTCTCTTGTTAGCCTGCTTATTTGCAAGCTAAACATTCCCAGATCCTTTAATCGTTCTTCATAGGACATACTTTGCAGTCCGCTCACCATCCTGGTAGCTCTTCTCTGAATTTGCTCCAGTTTTTCAATGTCTTTTTTAAAATGTGCCCAGAACTGGACACAGTATTCCAGATGAGACCTGACCAAGTAGGAGTAGAGGGGGATAATTACTTCATGTGATCTAGACTCTCTGCTTCTCTTAATACATCCTAGAACTGTGTTTGCCTTGTTTGCTGCTGCATCACACTGTTGACTCATGTGCAGTCTGTGATCTATTAGTATACCCAAGTCTTTTTCACATGTGCTTTTGCTTAGTTCTATTCCTCCCATTCTGTAGATGTAATTTTCGTTTTTCTTGCCCAGATGTAGAATCTTTCATTTCTTCCTGTTAAATACCATTCTATTAGTCGCTGATAATCGTACAAGCTTATGTAGATCCTTCTGAATCCTTTCTCTTTTCTAGTGTTAGCTATCCCTCCTAGCTTTGCATCGCCTACAAATTTGATCTGTTTACCTTCAGTTCCTTCATCTAGATTATTTATAAAAATGTTGAACAACACTGGGGCCCATGACAGCCTTGTGGTTCCCCACTTGCAACACTCTTCCAATTTAATGTGCAACCATTTATTACCACTCTTTGAGTACGATCACTGAGCCAATTATGAATCCACCTAACCGTAGCCTTGTCAATCCCATACTTGGTCATTTTTCAATAAGGATAGTATTTGATACTTTATCAAATGCTTTGCTGAAGTCGAGATATGCTATATCTGTCGCATTTCCCTGATCCACCCAGTCAGTGATTCCATCATAGAAGGAAATTAGATTATTCTGGCATGACTTGTTTGCTACAAACCCATGCTGGCTCTGGTTAAATACTGTTTTTTTTATCCAAGTACTTAGTTACATGCTGTTTAACAATTTGTTCAAAGATTTTTCCTGGTATTAAAGTAAGGCTCACTGGCCTGTAAATTCCTGGCTCCAACTTCTTTCCTTTTTTTGAAGATGGGGACAACATTTACCCTTCTCCAATCTTCTGGGACTTCTGTTCTCCAAGACTTTTTAAAGATTCTGGATAGTGGTTCTGCGATTTCCTTTGCTAACTCTTTCAGTACTCTAGAATGTAATTCATCTGGACCAGGAGATTTAAATTAATGTAAATTAGCTAAGTGTTCCCTCACCATCTCTCTCTCTTTATGGATAGAGTGGATTCTTTTATTCCTTCGATGGCACCGAGAAGATCAGTTGATGTTACAATTGCTATCTTAGAGAACACAGATGCAAAATAGGAATTTAAAAGTTTGGCCTTCTGAACATCATTTTTGACCACTTCATCCTTTTCATCCTGTAAAAATCCTATAGCATCTTTGACTTTTCTTTTGCTTTTGACATACCCCCAAATCCTTTTTTGCTGCTTTTGGTCTCCCTTGCAATCCTCTCTTCATTACTGCCCTTAGCTCTTCTATCTCTTGCTCCGCTTTCCCTGCAGACATTATAATGATCTTCTTTAGATATGCCCCTTCTATCCATTTTGATAGTCTTTTTTTTTTTCCTTTTTAACAAGCGATTAAGTTCTGTGTTCATCCATCTTTGTCTCTTTAAATGCTTCCAATTCTTACTTTTCGGGATTGTTACCGATTGTACAGTGAGAATTTTATTTAGCAAAATAACGGGTGTTCTTCCTATTACTGTTATTGGTGATCAGTAGGGTTATAGGGGTTCTTCCCATTACTATTGATGATCAGTAACGTTATAGGGGTTCTTCCCATTACCATTGGTGATCAGTAAGGTTATAGGGGTTCTGCCTATTAGTATTGGTGATTAGTAAGGTTATAGGGTTTCTTCCCATTACTATTGGTGATCAGTAGGGTTATACGGGTTCTTCCCATTACTATTGGTGATCAGTAAGGTTATAGGGGTTCTTCCCATTACTATTGGTGATTAGTAAAGTTATAGGGGTTCTTCCCATTACTATTGGTGATCAGTAAGGTTATAGGGGTTCTTCCCATTACTATTGGTGATCAGTAGGGTTATATGGGTTCTTCCCATTACTATTGGTGATCAGTAGGGTTATAGGGGTTCTTCCCATTACTATTGGTGATCAGTAGGGTTATAGGGGTTCTTCCCATTACTATTGGTGATCAGTAGGGTTATAGGGGTTCTTCTCATTACTATTGGTGATCAGTAGGGTTATAGGGGTTCTGCCTATTAGTATTGGTGATCAGTAAGGTTATACGGGTTCTTCCCATTACTATTGGTGGATCAGTAAGGTTATAGGGGTTCTTCTCATTACTATTGGTGATCAGTAGGGTTATAGGGGTTCTTCCCATTACTATTGGTGATCAGTAGGGTTATAGGGGTTCTTCCCATTACTATTGGTGATCAGTAGGGTTATAGGGGCTCTTGCCATTACTATTGATGATCAGTAACGTTATAGGGGTTCTTCCCATTACTTTTGATGATCAGTAACGTTATAGGGGTTCTTCCCATTACTATTGATCAGTAAGGTTATAGGGGTTCTTCCCATTACTATTGGTGATCAGTAGGGTTATAGGGGTTCTTCCCATTACTATTGGTGATCAGTAGGGTTATAGGGGTTCTTTCCATTACTATTGGTGATCAGTAGGGTTATAGGGGTTCTTCCCATTACTATTGATGATCAGTAACGTTATAGGGGTTCTTCCCATTACTTTTGATGATCAGTAACGTTATAGGGGTTCTTCCCATTACTATTGATCAGTAAGGTTATAGGGGTTCTTCCCATTACTATTGGTGATCAGTAGGGTTATAGGAGTTCTGCCTATTAGTATTGGTGATCAGTAAGGTTATAGGGGTTCTTCCCATTACTATTGGTGATCAGTAAGGTTATAGGGGTTCTTCCCATTACTGTTGGTGATCAGTAGGGTTATAGGGGTTCTGCCTATTAGTATTGGTGATCAGTAAGGTTATAGGGGTTCTTCCCATTACTATTACATAGTTACATAGTTACATAGTTATTAAGGTTGAAGGAAGACTTTAAGTCCATCTAGTTCAACCCATAGCCTAACATGCCCTAACATGTTGATCCAGGGGAAGGCAAAAAAAACCCATGTGGCAAACAGTAAGCTCCACCATGGGGAAAAAATTCCTTCCCGACCCCACATACGGCAATCAGACTAGTTCCCTGGATCAATGCCCTATCAAGGAATCTAATATATATACCCTGTAACATTATACTTTTCCAGAAACGTATCCAGTCCCCTCTTAAATTGAAGTAATGAATCACTCATTACAACATCATGCAGCAGAGAGTTCCATAGTCTCACTGCTCTTACAGTAAAGAATCCGCATCTGTTATTATGCTTAAACCTTCTTTCCTCCAGACGTAGAGGATGCCCCCTTGTCCCTGTCACTGGTCTATGATTAAAAAGATCATCAGAAAGGTCTTTGTACTGTCCCCTCATATATTTATACATTAACATAAGATCACCCCTTAGTCTTCGTTTTTCCAAACTAAACAGCCCCAAGTGTAATAACCTATCTTGGTATTGCAGACCCCCCAGTCCTCTAATAACCTTGGTCGCTCTTCTCTGCACCCGCTCTAGTTCAGCTATGTCTTTCTTATACACCGGAGACCAGAACTGTGCACAGTATTCTAAGTGTGGTCGAACTAGTGACTTGTATAGAGGTAAAGTTATGTTCTCCTCATGAGCATCTATGCCTCTTTTAATGCATCCCATTATTTTATTTGCCTTAGTAGCAGCTGCCTGACACTGGCCACTGAATATGAGTTTGTCATCCACCCATACACCCAGGTCTTTTTCATTGATGGTTTTGCCCAGAATTTTAGAATTAAGCACATAGTTATACATCTTATTACTTCTACCCAAGTGCATGACCTTACATTTATCCCCATTAAAGCTCATTTGCCATTTATCAGCCCAAGCTTCTAGTTTACATAAATCATCCTGTAATATAAAATTGTCCTCCTCTGTATTGATTACCCTGCAGAGTTTAGTGTCATCTGCAAATATTGAAATTTTACTCTGAATGCCCCCTACAAGGTCATTAATAAATATGTTAAAAAGAAGAGGGCCCAATACTGACCCCTGTGGTACCCCACTACTAACCGTGACCCAGTCCGAGTGTACGCCATTAATAACCACCCTTTGTTTCCTATCCCTGAGCCAGCTCTCAACCCACTTGCACATATTTTGCCCTATCCCCATTATTCTCATTTTATGTATCAACCTTTTGTGTGGCACCGTATCAAAAGCTTTGGAAAAGTCCATATACACTACATCTACTGGGTTCCCTTGGTCCAGACCGGAACTTACCTCTTCATAGAAGCTGATCAAATTAGTCTGACATGATCGGTCCCTAGTAAACCCGTGCTGATACTGGGTCATGAGGTTATTCCTCTTCAGATACTCCAGTATAGCATCCCTTAGAATGCCCTCCAGGATTTTACCCACAGTAGAGGTTAAGCTTACTGGCCTATAATTTCCGAGTTCAGTTTTTGTCCCCTTTTTGAATATTGGCACCACAATTGGTGATCAGTAGGGTTATACGGGTTCTTCCCATTACTATTGGTGATCAGTAAGGTTATAGGGGTTCTTCCCATTACTATTGGTGATCAGGAAGGTTATAGGGGTTCTTCCCATTACTATTGGTGATCAGTAGGGTTATAGGGGTTCTTCCCATTACTATTGGTGATCAGTAGGGTTATAGGGGTTCTGCCTATTAGTATTGGTGATCAGTAAGGTTATAGGGGTTCTTTTCATTACTATTGGTGATCAGTAGGGTTATAGGGGTTCTTCCCATTACTATTGGTGATCAGTAGGGTTATAGCTGTTCTTCCCATTACTATTGGTGATCAGTAGGGTTATAGGGGTTCTTCCCATTACTATTGGTGATCAGTAGGGTTATAGGGGTTCTTCCCATTACTATTGGTGATCAGTAGGGTTATAGGGGTCTTCCCATTACTATTGGTGATCAGTAGGGTTATAGCTGTTCTTCCCATTACTATTGGTGATCAGTAGGGTTATAGGGGTTCTTCCCATTACTATTGGTAATCAGTAGGGTTATAGGGGTTCTTCCCATTACTATTGGTGATCAGTAGGGTTATAGGGGTTCTTCCCATTACTATTGGTGATCAGTAGGGTTATAGCTGTTCTTCACATTACTATTGGTGATCAGTAGGGTTATAGAGGTTCTTCCCATTACTATTGGTGATCAGTAAGGTTATTGGGGTTCTTCCCATTACTATTGGTGATCAGTAGAGTTATAGAGGTTCTTCCCATTACTATTGGTGATCAGTAGGGTTATAGGGGTTCTTCCCATTACTATTGGTGATCAGTAGGGTTATAGGGGTTCTTCCCATTACTATTGGTGATCAGTAGGGTTATAGGGGTTCTTCTCATTACTATTGGTGATCAGTAGGGTTATAGGGGTTCTTCCCATTACTATTGGTGATCAGTAGGGTTATAGCTGTTCTTCCCATTACTATTGGTGATCAGTAGGGTTATAGCTGTTCTTCCCATTACTATTGGTGATCAGTAGGGTTATAAGGGTTCTTCCCATTACTTTTGGTGATCAGTAGGGTTATAGGGGTTCTTCCCATTACTATTGGTGATCAGTAGGGTTATAGCTGTTCTTCTCATTACTATTGGTGATCAGTAAGGTTATAGGGGTTCTTCCCATTACTATTGGTGATCAGTAGGGTTATAGGGGTTCTTCCCATTACTATTGGTGATCAGTAGGGTTATAGGGGTTCTTCCCATTACTATTGGTGATCAGTAGGGTTATAGGGGTTCTTCCCATTACTATTGGTGATCAGTAGGGTTATAGGGGTTCTTCCCATTACTATTGGTGATCAGTAGGGTTATAGGGGTTCTTCCCATTACTATTGGTGATCAGTAGGGTTATAGGGGTTCTTCCCATTACTATTGGTGATCAGTAGGGTTATAGCTGTTCTTCCCATTACTATTGGTGATCAGTAGGGTTATAGGGGTTCTTCCCATTACTATTGGGGATCAGTAAGGTTATAGGGGTTCTTCCCATTACTATTGGTGATCAGTAGGGTTATAGGGGTTCTTCTCATTACTATTGGTGATCAGTAGGGTTATAGGGGTTCTTCTCATTACTATTGGTGATCAGTAGGGTTATAGGGGTTCTTCTCATTACTATTGGTGATCAGTAGGGTTATAGCTGTTCTTCCCATTACTATTGGTGATCAGTAGGGTTATAGGGGTTCTTCTCATTACTATTGGTGATCAGTAGGGTTATAGGGGTTCTTCTCATTACTATTGGTGATCAGTAGGGTTATAGGGGTTCTTCTCATTACTATTGGTGATCAGTAGGGTTATAGGGGTTCTTCCCATTACTATTGGTGATCAGTAGGGTTATAGAGGTTCTTCTCATTACTATTGGTGATCAGTAGGGTTATAGAGGTTCTTCTCATTACTATTGGTGATCAGTAGG
This sequence comes from Ranitomeya variabilis, assembly GCF_051348905.1. Taxonomy (NCBI): domain Eukaryota; kingdom Metazoa; phylum Chordata; class Amphibia; order Anura; family Dendrobatidae; genus Ranitomeya; species Ranitomeya variabilis. Next base: position 50,182,672 of record NC_135232.1, on the reverse strand, counting down.
GTTATAGCTGTTCTTCCTGTTGCTGTTATTGGCAGACTGTGAGGTTTATGGGGGCTGCTCTTTCTCTTGCTGATATTGGGTTTCTGTTCTTTACATGTTAGGGTACAGCTATTTTGGCACTACTCTCTCAGCTAATTATTATCAAGGGTTCGGTACCCCAGACCCCGGTGCCCCCTCCTGCCGTCTCCTCCAGGATATGTCCCTGTAGTTGTGAGGATGGAGCATTGATCAGTGTTGTCTCCTGGTCGTCTTATACAATCAGACATTGGTTAAGAAATGAAGATTCCTCCTTCCCTGGTCCACCTCCCACTTCTGTACACCGCAGGAGCTGGACCGGGGCTGTACAGACTTCCTCGCCGGTCTTACATAGCGTGTTTATCCGTTGTGTGCTGCGTCTCCGCATCGCGCTCACTGCAGGCCGCTGTCATACCTCGGAACCTCGTGTGTCCCTACCCTGGGAATACGGCGGTGGGCTCGTCTATGGCCGTGGGCCTATGAGGTCCTGGTATCTGGGTAGTAACCTCATCTTCCTGAGAATACAGGGGCTGTAGCGCTGATAACTGCTCCGTCCCCATTGAGTCCACGCTGGGCTGTTCCACTGCAGATTTTCTTATCGTGTGGATGCAGTTTCCTACACTCACTTCCCACCTGCACCCCTTTTTTCTGCAGAGCAGTGCTCCTGGAAGCACCGAAGCTGGGAAAAGCAGTGATGCGGCCCCTCCTCGGAGAGGGTCCCAGACATTGCGCCCCCAATTGTCATATACTGGTGATATAGCGGGAGGTTATCGGCGCTGGAGATGGAGCTGTCATCACTGACTTTTCTGCACCTTCTCTGATGTGCCATTAAACGGTCCCGTCAACCGCACAACACCCTGGTTGATACCAGGGAACAATAGATGATATGAAGCAAAAACCTGGAAGCTCAGAATGAGCAGCTCGTTGTGTTCTGCTAAGATTCGGTGCTGTCATGCGATGACGGCCACACCGACACGGCGTAAGGACGATGGCGGTCATGACAAGAGTACGCCATAGGTGTGACACCGGCGAAATGTCTGCACATTCCCTTCCTAATATGGGAGCATGGCCTCTGCGCCAAATCCCAACACCTTCCCTCCTCTGAAGGCTCATTGTTCAGACTAACGAACAGGGAATAACATCTTTGTCCTAGGGGGAAGATTAGTTGACATCCTCAATGTCAACATGACAGTCTGGTGAGAGGTGGGGGGCAGGGAGCGCATAACTCCATCCAAGTCCTCTAATAACTCTGAGATAACAAACTATGTCTCTCCAGTCTGGAATCACGAATTAAGGACTATCATGGCTGGCCGGGCATGCTGGCATTCCTAGTTCCACAATCCAGTGCTGCCACTTCATGCTTTACATTCCAATGCAAGCATTGAGGTAATACCAAGAGTCTCCACCAGGGAGCAAGAGAGCACTCTGTGAGATTGCCAGTGCCCAGTGCCTCCAGGGAGCGGGATCCCTGCTGAGCCGGAGGAGATGGGAAAGTCAGACATATGCAAAAAGGCCTGGCGCAATTGTTTACATGTAGACTTGATTTTCCCGAAATATGAAATTTATATATGGAGATGGATATTTGGGAGAGAGGTGGAACGACCGAAAAGAATGTGATTGTAGTAAAAATCAGTGCTGTCAGTTAGGTCAATGGTGGGCGCTTTTTTTTTTTTTCCACACTTCTTTTACTTTCATGTATATATAGAATGTGATGCTCCTCATTTGCTTCTGTGTAACTTTTCCAAGTTCGCCACATAGGACCCTCATTGTGCAATATATTTGAATTTTTTTATTTTTGGGGACCTCTGAGAAGCGTTTTCGCCCTATGTGCACACTTTGTACTGAAAATTTCCTGTTCAGATTTGGTTACAAATTAGCAACAAATCGGCAGCAAAATTCTCCTGTTTTAATTGCGGTTTTGGTTGCTGATTTTGCATCGAATGCAGTGAAGCCTACAGAGAATCTGCTCAACAAAGGTCTCGCAGGATTTAATTTCTCTCATTTTTCTGCAAAGTGTGAATGAGGGTGTGCTGCTACTGTAGTGTGCCGGGAGCTTTCCTCCTGCGGGTCCAGACGGCAGGAACCGGAGGCTGCAGGAAGCGTTCGGGCCCCTGCACACGCAATGAAGAAGTTTGCAGAAATCCCCAAGTGTTTTGTATGGTGAGGATTTTCTTGCAGACACGATGCATTAAAGTAAGTGGAGAATTTCACATAAGTAATCGATCGGCAGATGGGAGAATCCGGAATGTCCAAGTATCGGCCATTTTCCAGGTCCCCCCTGCACTCCGGAGCGGAGCGCCCCTTTAGGCTCATTACCAGAGCGCCAGGCTCGTTTGTCTTTTAACGCTCAGATTGGTTCGTCCTGTAAGGAAGTGAAGCAGCGTCATGAAATTCTTCTCGCACACACAATCCCATAATCTGAGGGAAATAGGATGAGGACGTCAGAGAGCGATGTAATCTGCCTGTTGTGTCCTGCTGCACGGTCCGTCGGGGTGAGCGCTATCAAGTCTCCGGCCTCTGTCTCGGCCCGCTTTCCTGTTTGTGCTATTACTGTGCTGTGAAGAGGGGTTACAGATCGGCCCGGCGGCTTGATAGATGACACAATGGCACTGGCTGTAATAAAGCAGCGTCCCGGGGAGGAGGCTGCCGGATTCATAAGCACTTCAGTGCCCCGCACAAAAGCCGCTCAGTGCCTCCCGAATCTCCCAACCACTTAAAAGTCGGCTATTTTCAGCCCGCCGCTCAGCATGGTGCACTAATAAGCTCCATGCCAGAAGCAGGTATATATTCTCACTTCAAAGGCTCGTGACTCTGGAGCGCGGCTCAAGCCTCACCTGAACATTACAAGTTAATAAACCGGCTGGCTCCGTGGCTCGTTCAGCTGCTCCTGAGCGATGCATCTCCCAGATAGTGATCTCAGGGACTGATTGCTTTCTCATGGTCAGTTCGCCGGTCCGTGCTGTAGAATAAAGAACGGTATGATTGAAAAGTTCTGATTCGGGGACCATGAGGCTTTACTGCAGACACAACGCTCAGATTCCTTCTGACAGAGGCCATTGCTGTTCCAGGGGTCGAATACCATCTTCATGCTTGTGCCTAATCATTTGGCCACATGTCAGTCTCCATTGGCCTATGTTTTTGTGTCACAGGGTGGAAATCACCTGGTGTTATCTGTGTCACAAATGGGCCTCCTCAGGCATTAGCTTTTTGTCACGGCTTGTCCTCATCAAGCATTAGATTTTTGTTGCGGGTGGGCCTCATCGGGCATTAGCTTTGTGGTGTTGATGGGTCTCATCAGGCATTAACTTTTTTTCAATGGTGGGCCTCATTGTGCATTAGCTTTGTGTCTCAGGTCGGCCTCATCAGCTTTAGCTTTGTGCCTTAGGTCGGTACCATCGGGTATTAGTTTTGTGTGTCAGGTGGGCCCCATGCGTATTAGTTTTGTGTCTCGGGTGGGCCTCATCGGCATTAGCTTTGTGTCTCAGGTGGGCCTCATCGAGCATTAGCTTTATGTCTCCGGTCAGCCTCATCGGCATTAGCTTTGTATCTCAGGTGGGCCTCATCGAGCATTAGCTTTATGTCTCCGGCCGGCCTCATCGGCATTAGCTTTGTGTCTCAGGTGGGCCTCATCGGCATTAGCTTTGTGTCTCAGGTGGGCCTCATCGGGCATTAGCTGTGTGTCTCCGGCCAGCCTCATCGGCATTAGCTGTGTGTCTCCGGCCAGCCTCATCGGCATTAGCTGTGTGTCTCCGGCCAGCCTCATCGGCATTAGCTTTGTGTCTCAGGTGGGACTCATCGGCATTAGCTTTGTGTCTTGGGTCAGTCTCATCAGCATTAGCTTTTGTGTCTCAGGTGGGCCTCATCGGGCGTTAGCTTTGTGTCTTGGATCAGTCTTTTCAGCATTAGCTTTGTATCTCAGGTGGGACTCATCGGCATTAGCTTTGTGTCTTGGGTCAGTCTCATCAGCATTAGCTTTTGTGTCTCAGGTGGGCCTCATCGGGCGTTAGCTTTGTTTCAGGTCAGCCTCACAAGGCATTAGCTTTGTGTCTTGGGTCAGTTTCATTGGCATTAGCTTTGTGTCTCAAGTGGGCCTCATCGGGCATTAGCTGTGTGTCTCCGGCCAGCCTCATCGGCATTAGCTTTATGTCACTGGTGAGCCTCACTGGGCATAAGCATTTCCAAGTCCGTCCATTTATTTTGTGCCGCGGGTAAAACACCATCCAGCAATTTTTGTCCCACTGGTTGGACTTCATTGGACATAATCTTTGTGACCACCTTAAGGCTATGTGCACACGTTCAGGATTTCTTGCAGAAATTTCCTGAGCAAAACAGGACATTTTCTGCAAGAAATCCGCTTGCGTTTGAGTGTTTTTCTCGCGTTTTTACTGCGTTTTTGGTGCGTTTTTTTTTTTGCGGATTTTTCCGGAGGTTCCTAATGCAATAATATAGTGGGAAATCTGCAAAATTAATGAACATGCTTCGTTTTTTACCACGATGCGTTTTTTTCGCTGAAAAAAAAACACCGCATCATGTGAACAAAAATTGTGGAATGCATTCTAAATGATGGGATGCATAATGTATGTGTTTTTATAGCAAAAAACCACGAAAAATCTGCAACATGTGAACACAGCCTAAAAGTGTGAATGTGATACTATGTAGCTATGCCCTGTTTTACATCCCAGAATCTCTGCTTTATCTCATTTATCACACTGACATATCTCTTCCTGATCAGGCTGCACACCGGCTGGCAGTTTGGGAAGTAGCCTGTCACACCGATGGGACGTGGGCCATAGACTCCTTCTGGGCTGTCCACATTCTTCAGGGCTAGCCGGAGCGCGCTTGGACCTCAGGAGATCCTTATGTAATACATACTGTTCCCTGGGCCTGCCCTCTAAGCCAGTGCACATACCCCTACCATATTGCCACTAGTTTTGTGCCTCGTAGAGAAAACCGGTAACGTTTTCCTTTCTGCCCCAAGTTCCTTGAGAACAGAGTGACTTGTGCCCGGAGCGGAGTTAATTATTACTAATCACTGAAGCCTTGTGCGACCTGCCGGCTTCCTATGAAGATGAATCATCTGGATGTCTCCTTTCATATTCTGTGATGCACTGAATGCAGTATATAGTATAGTGTCACTCTCCCTAGGTCTTAGCAGTGCGTGCACATACGGCAGCTTGCAGCCCAATACCAGAGAGTTGTCTTGGAGGTGGCACAACCAGACATTTTATTTTTTTTGCCTGCCGTGCAGACTAGTCTAGATATTCTTGTGCAGATTGCCTACCATTTTGATTCCTTCTTCCCTTTTGATACGGGAGATCTGGGACAGACGTCACTGGTATGGCCCCGGTGCAGGAGATGAGTAGTGGACAGTACTGTGGCACCCTACTCCAAAACTGTGGGCAATTTCCTAAATCTGATGATCTCTTTAGCCACTTGGAGGAATATACAGGGGGACAAGGAGGAGGAGTTGTGAAGAGGGTTATAATAGGTAAAGTCGTCTGACTACATTGTGCCCGCTGTACAGATGGTGGAGGAGGATAACACTATGGGCTGTAATCGGGGACCAGCCCTTCTAGCATTTGCCAGATGGCCAGTCCGGTCCAGCTATGGGCTGTCCTCAGGGGCTGCCTCGGCCTCTTGGTTCCAGTGAAGGGAAATCTTAATTCTTTAGTACTAGACATTTTGGAAAATTGCAACTTCCAGCTTTGTGGGAACAGTTTGGGGAAGACCCCTTTCTGTTCCCCATGACTGTGCCCATTGCACAAGGTCCATACAGACATGAAGGGGAGAACATGAGCGGCTGCACAGAGTCCGGACTTTCGTCCCATCCAACACCTATAATGGAGATTGTGAGCCCGACCTCCACTAATATCAGGGGCTGACCTCACTAATTCTCAAAAAATCCCAGACTCCTCCAAAGTCTTGTAGAAATCCTCCCCAGAAGATCTGTAGCAGTTATATCGGCAGAGGGGATGTCTATGGATGTAGAATAGGAGGTCAGAAAGCTCCTGGAACGGAAAGTGACAATATTTTTGTCCATATAATGTATCAGCAGATGACATGAAAGCTATGGAGGATCTGATAACTACTGTCTATGGGCAGCTCAAACCCTGGGCTACACAATGACTTACACCATGAACTACAGCGCTGGTTGAGTCCGGCTTGTTTCCTGTAGAAGACTAAGACCTAATGTAAAGATCTATACAGATTTTCAGTCTCTGGGTATAATGTGGAATATATTCTTGAATAAAGCAAGCAGAGATCTTAAATGGTGAGGGATCGAGACACAGAAGACAGGAGGATCCTATTCTCCAGTGAGAGCTCAATGTCCTGCAGAGGGATGGAAAGGACCTCTAGATTGTGTCGTCCTATTAGAAGATGTTCTCTCTTCCTGTGATTTCCTCGCCCACTCTGGAACAGACAGATCTTTTTTGGAAACTCCCCAAATCTAATAAAACCAAGATCAGGGCCATTTCTTCAAGCAGCTACAAATGCACTTAATTATCTGAAAGTGGCTTTACTGTAAATTCTTCATAAATGAGGAGGAAGCTTACATCATTCGCCTCTGTAATTTAGGAGGTTAAGTGTGCAAAATAAAAAAAAAAAATAGGTGCCAACCCCAGCCGCCACCGCAGCCTGGATTATAAAGAGGGAAGGGCAGCATTAATCATAGGCCGATAACGTCCCGTGGCTTCTGCCCATCAGTTACACACAGGCCTGGCATTGTTCCTCTCCTGACTGAAAATGGAAATTGTGGCATATGATGGATACCTCAGCCTACTACAGAGCTGCATATTTTCTTTATTGACTCCCATGGAAAAAAATGTATTTTTTTACATTGAAAATACAGCCTTTTTTTGTTGTTTTTTTTATTGAAATCATCCCTGTCCTCAACTCAAAAATGGTGTGAAAAATATACATACTTTACATAGTATATTATAAAAATAATTATAAAACCTATTGGGTATCAGCGCGTCCATAAAAGAACAATCTATAAGGCTACGTTCACATTAGCGTTAAGCTAATGTGCGTCGGGTTTGCGTCGGCGACGCAGCGGCGACGCATGCGTCATGCGCCCCTATACTTAACATGGGGGACGCATGCGTTTTTTTTTGTTGCGTTGTGCGACACATGCGTCTTTTTTGCCGCAAGCGTCGGACCAAGAAAACGCAACAAAGTTGCATTTTTCTTGCGTCCGATTTTTGGCAAAAACCGACGCATGCGTCGCAAAACGCAGCGTTTTTGCATGCGTTTTGACGCGTTTTTGCGTGCGTTGTGCGTTGCGTCGCCGACGCAGCGGCGCACAACGCTAGTGTGAACGTAGCCTTAGAATAACAAATTACCGGTAATTAACCCCTACAGTAAACAGCATAAAGAGAAAAATAAATGGAAAACTAAAAATAATTTGTTTTTCGTTCACCATGCCTTCCCCCCAAAAAAGCAATTAAAATGTTACATGTACCCAAAAATTGTAAATACAAGCCAACAGGTTTTTTTTTATGCAAAGTTCTGGGGGGGGTTTTAACCACTAAAATATAAAAAATATATATGGTCCTTAACCTCACTTTATATGGTAAAGTGAATTCTGTCATTCAAAAGTACAACGCTGTGCGGCAGAAAACAAGCCCCCATGTCCGTGGACGAAAAAATTAAAAAGTTGAGTATTAAAAAAAACAAAAAAAAAAACAGAATTATTTATTATTATGCTCAAACAAATGAAAATTGGTCGCGGGGTGAATAATAGGGGTCTGACTGATTTGCATCATGGTGTCTGTCATTTTTACTGGAGAAAAAAATCACAGTATGTCCCACAGTTTTCGTCGAGCTCTGGTCCTGGTGAGTTGCAGACCATAGCTGGGCCTGTATTCTGGATCCCTGGTGTTGGAGACTATGGTTGGACTATGGTCTGGTTCTGGTAAGTTGCGGAGCAGAGCTGGGCCTGTATTCTGGATCCCAGGTGGTGGAGACTATGGTCGGAGTAGGGTCTGGTTCTGGTAAGTTGCGAAGCAGAGCCTGGGCCTGTATTCTGGATCCCAGGTGGTGGAGACTATGGTCGGAGTAGGGTCTGGTCCTGGTAAGTTGTGGAGCAGTGCTGGGCCTGTTTTCTGGATCCCGGGTGGTGGAGACTATGGTTGGACTATGGTCTGGTCCTGATAAGTTGTAGAGCAGAGCTGGGCTTGTATTCTGGATCCCGGGTGGTGGAGACTATGGTCTGGTCCTGATGAGTTGTGGAGCAGAGCTGGGCCTGTATTCTGGATCCCATTCTGGATCCCGGGCGGTGGAGACTATGGTATGGTGCTGACTGGTTGGGGAGCAGTGCTGGGCCTGTAGTCTGGGTCCCGGGTGGTGGAGACTATGGCTGGACTATGGTCTAGTCTTGATAAGTTGTGGAGCAGTGCTGGGCCTGTATTCTGGATCCCAGGTGGTGGAGACTATGGTCGGCGTAGGGTCTGGTTCTGGTAAGTTGTGGAGCTGTGCTGGGCCTGTTTTTTGGATCCCGGGTGGTGGAGACTATGGTTGGACTATGGTCCGGTCCTGATAAGTTGTAGAGCAGAGCTGGGCCTATATTCTGGATCCTGGGTGGTGGAAACTATGGATGGACTATGGTCTGGTCCTGATGAGTTGTGGAGCAGAGCTGGGCCTGTATTCTGGATCCCGGGTGGTGGAGACTATGGATGGACTATGGTCTGGTCCTGATGAGTTGTGGAGCAGAGCTGGGCCTGTATTCTGGATCCCAGGTGGTGGAGACTATGGTCGGCATAGGGTCTGGTCCTGGTAAGTTGCGAAGCAGAGCTAGGCCTGTATTCTGGATCCCGGGTGGTGGAGACTATGGTTGGACTATGGTCTGGTCCTAGTAAGTTGAGGAGCAGAGCTGGGCCTGTATTTTGGATCCCAGGCGGTGGAGACTATGGCCGTTGTAGGGTCTGGTCCTGGTAAGTCGAGGAGCAGAGCTGGGCCTGTATTATGGATCTTGGGCGGTGGAGACTATGGTCGGGCTGTGTACCTGTAGGCAGTTTTTCCTGCTCACTGTTTGGTGCCCATCCCTGGTGCTTAACTCACATGCCATTGTGTAATTGCAGCGTTCTTCAAATGTCATTCAGCTGAAGTATTCATTTAGTCCCCTGCACTCAGGGGTTAGTGTCGGGTTTCTGACAGAGCTGCTCTTCCATTCAACCAGCCAGGCGGACCTCCCGTACAGCACGCCAATATCAACTGTGCCCTGAAAAGAGGTTTAACCCCAGAATGTAAAGCATTGTGGAAAATGAGAGCTGCGATTGTTAAATACGTAACGCAATCTCTCCGGGGATGCGCGGGGACGTTCTATCCCACCGGCTGGAGAGAAAAGAACGACCTGCGTACAATGCCGCACATCTCCTCGGATTTGCACTAATCCGTCTTGCACTTTTTTTTTTCATTTTCACCATTGTTTGGGGAGAGATTTCCTGGGAAGAGATCACGTCGGTGTTAATTGCCTGCAAAAGGTTTTATTGTGTTTATATTCTGCTTCATGTGTTCCTTCTGTTTATTGATGTCATTTATCAGACACCCCTTGAAATAAATCTTTAGGGGCAAATGCATCAACCAAAGAGAGGAAGCCTGGACTCCAGCAGCAAAACGGAGAAGCGGCTCCTGTCCAATAAGTCAATATAGGTATTTTTGTTGAGATTTTTTTGGATTTTTTAAATGGTTACTCTTGAACTATTAAGATAGAGCAGATGGACAGTACTTAAGAAAGACTGCTGCTCCAGCGCCTCCCCTCTGCTGCTCCAGCGCCTCCCCTCTGTTGCTCCAGCGCCTCCCCTCTGCTGCTCCAGCGCCTCCCCTCTGCTGCTCCAGCGCCTCCCCTCTGCTGCTCCAGCGCCTCCCCTCTGCTGCTCCAGCGCCTCCCCTCTGCTGCTCCAGCGCCTCCCCTCTGCTGCTCCAGCGCCGGGCCTCCCCTCTGCTGCTCCAGCGCCGGGCCTCCCCTCTGCTGCCCCAGCGCCGCCCTTCTGCTGCCCCAGCGCCGCCCTTCTGCTGCCCCAGCGCCGCCCTTCTGCTGCCCCAGCGCCGCCCTTCTGCTGCCCCAGCGCCGCCCTTCTGCTGCTCCAGCGCCGCCCTTCTGCTGCCCCAGCGCCGCCCTTCTGCTGCCACTGTCCGCTGATCTTTATGGACACTGCTGCAGTGATTTTGTCGCAAATACAACACCTGCCCGCAGCAGCCAGTCACTTGGTGTGTACACTATCAAATTGTTTCCAAACGTTCATAGATCTTCAAGATCAAAACCATCTGCTGCATTAAAGGGGCTCTGTCAGCACAGAATGACTGTTCAAACCAAGCTCCGCTGCTCGGAGCAACATGGCGGAGCCAATCCTTTAAGTGCACCTTCCCACCTGCTCATTTTCTCTCTATCTTCACCAACACACCTCTCTCTTTGGCTTCATAGAGATACATGGAAATCAAGAAGATGGGAAGGTGCTTTTTAATGTTTGGCCCCATGAAGGGGTCACGGAGCTCCTGTTCTTGGTTTGACCAGTCATTTTTTGCTGACAGAAGTTAAAGATAACCTGTCACATTATGCATGGCATAGTGTAAACCAGATTAATATATTGTTTTTTGGGGGAAATATTCAGTTTAACTTGTAATTTGTCCATATAAAACGCTGATCGTTATGGGTTTAGGAGTCCAGTGGGCGGTGCTACACCGTGATTGGCCACCTTCCCTGTATAGGACCGCCTACTGGACTCCTAAGTCCAGAATGAGCAGAGGTTTAAATGGATGCATTGTCACAAATCTATTCCCACGTGTATAGCTCTGCACCACCACTGTCTGAAAATGTCCTGCGATTTCAGAGTGACATGTTTCCTTTAAGGAATTATTTTCAAGTCTCCTACCTGCGCGTTTTCTTGCTGATTCTATTACTAGGTGTCAGATCCATGGCACCGGGAAGTATGGAAGGGGCGTCAGCCAATGTTCGCTGGCACTATGTCTACCTCCTCCCTCCACCTGGCGTTTCTCGGTGTCCATGCTCTCTGGGATTTCCTGCCGGTGCCATGGAGTAATTGAGGCAGGATTTGGAAGGTTTTTCCAATATGGAATCATCCATCACAAGACGCATTGTGGATCTTGGATGATCTCTGCGCCTGCCCTCAGGATTTATGATGTCACCTGGGTAGCTGAGGTTTCCAGTAAATCTATGTAGCAGCGCCCTCCTGACCTCAACCATCAAACAAGTTACCATTGGCTTCCACCATGACTTATCCCAGCATGGTCTCGGACCCCCACATTGTGTTGGCAAAAGGCCCCAAAGAAAGAGAAAAGTGATGCCAACGTGTCCATTCACATAGATGAATACTCCACCACTACATGACGGCATCCTCGGGTCTTTGCGGAAAATCCATTGCCATTTCGGGCCAGGTTTCCGATAATTTATCTGGAGCAGCATTAGTGGCCAAACACAAGGGAAGCCGGGATGTCCCGTCTTCCATGTCTAACGTAACCGGGCTCTGGCCAATACTTGTCTCCAGAAGATAGGGCGAGGTCGGTTTTATATTTAGCTACTTGTACGAGGGATTTCTAAGAACGTGCCCACAGGCGGATGATTTACAGTCATATGAAAAAGTTTGGGCACCCCTATTAATCTTAAGCTTAATGTTTTATAAAAATTGTTTTTTTTTTCAACAGCTATTTCAGTTTCATATATCTAATAACTGTTGGACACAGTAATGTTTCTGCCTTGAAATGAGGTTTATTGTACTAACAGAAAATGTGCAATCTGCATTCAAACAAAATTTGACAGGTGCATAAGTATGGGCACCCTTATCATTTTCTTGTTTTAATATACTCCTACCTACTTTTTACTGACTTACTAAAGCACTTTTTTTGGTTTTCATTGAGCTTTGAACTTGATAGCTAGGTGTATGCAATCATGAGAAAAGCTACTTAAAGTGGCCACTTGCAAGTTGTTCTCCTGTTTGAATCTCCTCTGAAGAGTGACATCATGGGCTCCTCAAAACAACTGTCAAATGATCTGAAAACGAAGATTATTCAACATAGTTGTTCAGGGGAAGAATACAAAAAGCTGTCTCAGAGGTTTAACCTGTCAATTTCCACTGTGAGGAACATAGTAAGGAAATGCAAGAACACAGGTACAGTTCTTGTTAAGGCCAGAAGTGGCAGGCCAAGAAAAACATCAGAAAGGCAGAGAAGAAGAATGGTGAGATCAGTCAAGGACAATCCTCAGACCACCTCCAGAGATCTGCAGCATCAACTTGCTGCAGATGGTGTCACTGTGCATCGGTCAACTATACAACGCACTTTGCACAAGGAGAAGCTGTATGGGAGAGTGATGCAAAAGAAGCCGTTTCTGCAAGCATGCCACAAACAGTCGGCTGAGGTATGCAAAAGCACATTTGGAGAAGCCAATTTCTTTTTGGAAGAAGGTCCTGTGGACTGATGAAACCAAGATTGAGTTGTTTGGTCATACAAAAAGGCGTTATGCATGGCGGCAAAAAAACAGTGCGTTGTATAGTTGACCGATGCACAGTGACACCAGCTGCAGCAAGTTGATGCTGCAGCTCTCTGGAGATGGTCTGAGGATTGTCCTTGACTGATCTCACCATTCTTCTCCTCTGCCTTTCTGATGTTTTTCTTGGCCTGCCACTTCTGGCCTTAACAAGAACTGTACCTGTGTTCTTCCATTTCCTTACTATGTTCCTCACAGTGGAAATTGACAGGTGAGACAGCTGTGAGACAGCTTTTTGTATCCTTCCCCTGAACAACTATGTTGAATAATCTTTGTTTTCAGATCATTTGACAGTTGTTTTTAGGAGCCCATGATGCCACTCTTCAGAGGAGATTCAAACAGGAGAACAACTTGCAAGCGGCCACTTTAAGTAGCTTTTCTCATGATTGCATACACCTGGCTATGAAGTTCAATGAGGTTACAAAACCAAAAAAAGTGCTTTAGTAAGTCAGTAAAAAGTAGGTAGGAGTATATTAAAACAAGAAAATGATAAGGGTGCCCATACTTATGCACCTGTCAAACAGTCCAACAGTTATTAGATATATGAAACTGAAATAGCTGTTGCAAAAAAAACAATTTTTATAAAACATTAAGCTTAAGATTAATAGGGGTGCCCAAACTTTTTCATATGACTGTATATTGTCGGCGTGAGAGTACATGAGCGAAGGAACTGTCCTGTCTAGAGCACACACAGGAGAGGTGACCTGCCGTTGAGATAATGGGCCGCGGCATGTCACCGCATCATGGTGAGGAGTCTGACTGCTTCCACTAAAAAGCCCCTTTCCCCAAAGTGCCAAAATGGGGCTGGAAACCAGTTACTGGTTCTAGGAATTCGTGGTTTATCCGATGACTTCGCTTAACGAGAGGTCATGGGTGTAACCATAGTAGTCTGTCGGTCCAGGGATGAAGGAGGCACCACTTCTTACCTTTTTGCACCCACAACCGTGTTGGTGGCTTTCTGAAATGTAGCAGTACTGTGTGGAGACTGATATTTGGGGTTAATAGCTATACCTTTTATTACATACTGTCATTTAGTGGGAGTCCATGTTATTCTGTTATGGGGAACTACGAATTCCAGCTACACCTATGGAGGGATGTTTAATATTTATTAGATGTAATTGTTCCCCCTAGTTTAATTTATGTATGGATATCATAGGATCACCATTCACAATAGGTGATGTCACAGCTCACCTCCTCCTCTTGTACAATGACTGATAACCACTATATACAGCAGATAGCATAGGATCCACCATTCACAATAGGTGATGTCACAACTCACCTCCTCCTCCTCCTGTACAATGACTGATAATTCCTCTATATACAGTAGATAACACAGGATCCGCCATTCACAATAGGTGATGTCACAGCTCACCTCCTCCTCTTGTACAATGACTGATAACACCACTATATACAGCAGATAGCATAGGATCCACCATTCACAATAGGTGATGTCACAACTCACCACCTCCTCCTCCTGTACAATGACTGATAATGTCTCGTATACAGTAGATAACGCAGGATCCACCATTCACTATAGGTGATATCACAACTCACCTCCTCCTCCTCCTGTACAATGACTGATAACACCTCTATATACAGCAGATGGCACAGGATCCACCATTCACAATAGGTTATGTCACAGCTCACCTCCTCCTCCTCCTCCTGTACAATGACTGATAATTCCTCTATATACAGTAGATAACAAAGGATCCACCATTCACAATAGGTGATGTCACAGCTCACCGCCTCCTCCTCCTGTACAATGGCTGATAACACCTCTATATACAGTAGATAACACAGGATCCACCATTCACAATAGGTGATGTCACAGCTCACCTCCCCCTCCTGTACAATGACTGATAGCGCCTCTATATACAGTAGATAACACAGGATCCACCATTCACAATAGGTGATGTCACAGCTCACCTCCCCCTCCTGTACAAAGACTGATAACACCGCTATATACAGCAGATAACACAGGATCCACCATTCACAATAGGTGATATCACAGCTCACCTCCTCCCCCTGTACAATGACTGATAACCTCTATATACAGTAGATAACATAGGATCCACCATACACAATGTGGTCACAGCTCACCGCCTCCTCCTGTACAATGACTGATAACACCTCTATATACAGTAGATAACACTGGATCCACCATTCACAGTAGATATCATGGACTAGCCGCTCTGCCCATATAATCCTGTATAGAAATCTAATATATAAAGCTGAATGTGTGTGTGTGTGTATGTATGTATGTATGTATGTATGTCCGGGATTGGCATCTGAACCGTAGCAGCTACAGCCACAAAATTTTGCACAGTCACACGTCTGGACCCCGAGAGCGTCATAGGCTATGTTGTGAGGTGAAATTTTAACCCCGCGCTTTCCAATTCACCAAACAATTTTGCCCCTATCTACATAATGGGGAAAAAGTGAAAGGAAAAGTGTTGGAGGCGTCGCAGCTACAGGCACAAAATTTTGCACAGTCACACGTCTGGACCCTGAGAGCGTCAAAGCTATATTGTGAGGTGAAATTTTAACCCCGCGCTTTCCAAGTCACCAAACAATTTTGCCCCTATCTACATAATGGGGAAAAAATGAAAGGAAAAGTGTTGGAGGCAAATTAACAGCTGCCAGATGTGAACAAGGGGGACTTAAAGAATGACAGCGATGGCGCCAAAGAGTATATACTGTACAGTTGCTAAGGTGGGGCCCCAACATGGGATAATCACACCACCACGGGGATATGAACACACACACAAAATGCGCCACACACTACCACGTGCTCGAACACATATACCACCCTCAGTGCACATTTCACCACACATACACCAACCTCGCCACATAAAAGTAGAAACACAAAAGTCGCCGCTCAAAACTCGCCACGCGCAAAACTCTCCACATGCAAAACTCGCCACACGTGCAAAACTCGCCACACGCAAAACTTGCACACGCAGAAAAATTGCCACACGCAGAAAAATTGCCACATGCACAAAAGTTGCAACACATGCAAAAGTTGCCTCACACAAAACTTGCACATACTCAAAAGGCACCACACATAAAACTCGCCACGCGCAAAACTCGCCATGCGCAAAACTTGCTGCACACAACTTGCTACACTAACCTGTCACATGCAACTCGACACACAAAAAGTTGCTACACGCATGTCGCCACACAAAACTCATCTCACAAAAGTCCCTACATGCATGTCGCCACACGCAACTCAACACACACAACTTGACACACGAAACTCGCCCTAAAACACACACAAGTCTGGTATCCTTCAAAAATAAAAATCTGATTAATAAGCAGACAAACTACAAGAGCAACAAATGTACCATATAGGAATCCGGCAGCTGTCAGTCACATGACCAGTCTATTATGTGTATGTGTGAGCTAATATATACTGCCAGGGGGTGGGCTTACTGTTGGCTGGGGATTTATCAGGCTGCCATTTTAGCTTACAAATACTGAGGTAAAAATACTGACCAAATAACGTGTGAACGAGGGCTAATACAGGAGGAGATGGCATACAGCTATATACTATATACAGGAGATGACACACAGGTATATACTATTTACAGGGGAGATGACACACAGGTATATACTATATACAGGAGGAGATGACACACAGATATATACTATATACAGGAGAGATGACACACAGGTATATACTATATAGAGGAGGAGATGACATACAGGTACATACTACATACAGGAGGAGATGACATACAGGTATATACTATATACAGGAGGAGATGACACACAGGTATATACTATATACAGGAGCAGATTACCTACAGGTATATAGTATATACAGGAGGAGATGACACAGGTATATGCTATGTATAGGAGGAGATGACATACAGGTATATACTATATACAGGAGATGACACACAGATATATACTATATATAGGTGAGATGACACACAGGTATATACTATATACAGGAGATTACATACAGGTATATCTAATATATAAAGCTGAATGTGTGTATGTATGTATGTGTGTATGTCCGGGATTGGCATCTGTACCGTCGCAGCTACAGCCACAAAATTTTGCACAGTCACACGTCTGGACCCCGAGAGCGTCATAGGCTATGTTGTGAGGTGAAATTTTAACCCCGCGCGTTCCAATTCACCAAACAATTTTGCTCCTATCTACATAATGGGGAAAAAGTGAAGGGAAAAGTGTTGGAGGAAAATTGACAGCTGCCAGATGTGAACAATGAGGACTTAAAGAATGAGAGCGATGGCGACAAAGAGTATATACCGTACAGTTGCTAAGGTGGGGCCCCGACATGGGATACTCACCACACACGGGGATATGAACACAAACACAAAATGCGCCACACACTACCACGTGCTTGAACACATATACCACCCTCAGCACACATTTCACCACACACACACACCAACCTCGCCACATAAAAGTCGAAACACAAAAGTCACCACTCAAAACTCGCTACATGCAAAACTCGCCATATGCAAAACTAGGCTCACGCAAAACTCGCCACACGTGCAAAACTCACCTCATGGAAAACTCACCTCATGCAAAACTTGCACACACAGAAAAATTGCCACATGTACAAAAGTTGCACCACATGCAAAAGTTGCCTCACACAAAACTTGCACATACTCAAAATGCACCACACATAAAACTCGCCACGCGCAAAACTCGCCATGCACAAATCTTGCTGCACACAACTTGCTACACTAACCTGTCACATGCAACTCAACACACAAAATGTTGCTACACGCATGTCGCCACACAAAACTCATCTCACAAAAGTCGCTACATGCATGTCGCCACACGCAACTCAACACACACAACTTGACACATAAAACTCGCCCTAAAACACACACAAGTCTGGTATTGTCCTTCAAAAATAAAAATCTGATTAATAAGCAAACTACAAGAGCAACAAATGTACCATATAGGAAATACGGCAGCTGTCAGTCACATGACCTGTCTATTATGTGTATGTGTGAGCTAATATATACTGCCAGGGGGGAGGGCTTCCTGTTGGCTGGGGATTTATCAGGCTGCCAATAGCAACCAATCACAGCTCAGCTTCTATTTTGCTACAGTTAATTAACCTGAGCTCTGATTGGTTAATATAGGCAACAAAGACATTCTCAGTATAACAAAGCTAATATATGTTGTGAAATGCTTCTATTTGCTTAGTTTTTGCCTTTTAATAATTACATTTCTATCTATTTGTTTTGTGGTTTTTGTGTGCAGAATAAATTTTTGTTAACACATTCTATTTTGCTAACAGCAGTCATTAACCCGGGCGAAGCCGGGTAGTACAGCTAGTTAAATATAAAAATAATCAAGAGCAAATCTACGGTAATGCCTTCATAGAACCTTCCTCACTTCTGTATCTCGTGTCTTATACCCTAAATCAGTGAGTGAAACAATCCTCATTGGCAGAAGCCGTCTAACATAGATACTTGGAAAATTGTTTAGACAGCAGAAAACAAGTTATGAAGGGGCATCTGGAGTTTATAATCAACTAAACCCTGAGTAAAGGGGTTGTCCACCCCTCGGAACATATTCATTTTTTTCTTGTTTGCATTCGGGGCTAAAGATCATTTTTGCTATTTGATTTCATTACAAATGTTGCACCATTTGGCTTTTACGGTACATTCTTTGTTTCCTGGCATATTCAACCTTGATGTGGTTTCTGCTCATAAATTATTAGTAAAAGACAGAAATGAGATCCAAACTCTCTCTATTGGACTGTCAGACAAGCTCACTAACAGATTCACAGTTAACTCATTCTGCAGCCAGCAATAAACAGTGCATCACAGAGGCTGTAGTGGGCAAACGGTGCCAAATTATTAATGAAACCCAATTACAAAAAAGATTTTTAGCTAAAAATACATGCATTTATAAAAAAAAATATATAAAAAATATTATATCTATATCTCTCTCTCTATATCTCTATATATATATATGTGTGTGTGTGTATATGTATATAGATAGATAGATGCAATTAAAAAATATAATTTTTCAGATTTTTTTTTCTGAAATATATATATATATACATAGGTGTGCAAACTGTAAAGCACTGCGGAATGTTGGCTCTATATAAAAATAAAGATATATATATATATATATATATATATATATATATATATATACACACATACACACACACACTAGCTGAAGAGCCCGGCGTTGCCTGGGCATAGTAAATATCTGTGGTTAGTTATAGCACCTCACTTCTCTTATTTTCCCATCACGCCTCTCATTTTCCCCATCACATCTTTCATTTTCCCCCTCACATCTCTCATTTTCTCCCTCACACCTCTCATTTTCCCCCTCACTCCTCTTATTTTCCCCCTCACTCCTCTCATTCCCCCCTAACACTTGTCATTTCGACCTCACATCTGTCATTTTCCGATCACTCCACTATTTTCCCTCACTCCTCTCATTTTGCACTCACACCTTTTCATTTTCACCTCACACCTCTCATTTTCACCTCAGTATATACATGTTTGTCAACTCCCTTATATATAGTATACACCTGTATGTCATCTCCTGTATATAGTATATACCTGTATGTCATCTCCCCTGTATATAGTATATACCTGCTGTGTGTCATGTCCCCTGAATATAGTATATACCTATATGTCATCTCCTCCTATATATAGTATATACCTGTATGTAATCTCCTCCTGTATATAGTATATACCTGTGTGTCATCTCACCTATATATAGTATATATCTGTGTGTCATCTCCTCCTGTATATACCTGTATGTCATCTCCTCCTGTATATAGTATATACCTGTATGTCATCTCCTCCTATACATAGCATATACCTGTATGTCATCTCCTCCTGTATATACTATATACCTGTAGGTAATCTGCTCCTGTATATAGTATATACCTGTGTGTCATCTCCTCCTGTATATAGTATATACCTGTATGTCATCTCCTGCTGTATGTAGTATGTACCTGTATGTCATCTCCTCCTGTATATAGTATATACGTGTGTCATCTCTCCTGTATATAGTATATATCTGTGTCATCTCCTGTATATAGTATATACGTGTGTCATCTCCCCTGTAAATAGTATATACCTGTATGTCATCTCCTCCTGTATATAGTATATATCTGTATGTCATCTCCTCCTGTATATACTTTATACCTGTGTGTCATCTCTCCTCTATATAGTATATGCCTGTGTCATCTCCCCTGTATATAGTATATACCTGTGTCATCTCTCCTGTATATAGTATATATCTGTCATCTCCTCCTGTATATAGTATATACCTGTGTGTCATCTCCCCTGTAAATAGTATATACCTGTGTGTCATCTCCTCCTGTATATAGTATATACCTGTGTGTCATCTCTCCTGTATATAGTATATACCTGAGTGTCATCTCCTCCTGTATATAGTATATATCTGTGTGTCATCTCCTCCTGTATTAGCCCTCGTTCACACGTTATTTGGTCAGTATTTTTACCTCAGTATTTGTAAGCTAAATTGGCAGCCTGATAAATCCCCAGCCAACAGTAAGCCCACCCCCTGGCAGTATATATTAGCTCACACATACACATAATAGACTGGTCATGTGACTGACAGCTGCCGGATTCCTATATGGTACATTTGTTGCTCTTGTAGTTTGTCTGCTTATTAATCAGATTTTTATTTTTGAAGGATAATACCAGACTTGTGTGTGTTTTATGGCGAGTTTCGTGTGTCAAGTTGTGTGTGTTGAGTTGCGTGTGGCGACATGCATGTAGCGACTTTTGTGAGATGAGTTTTGTGTGGCGACATGCGTGTAGCAACTTTTTGTGTGTCGAGTTGCATGTGACAGGTTAGTGTAGCAAGTTGTGTGCAGCAAGTTTTGCGCATGGCGAGTTTTGCGCGTGGCGAGTTTTATGTGTGGCGCCTTTTGAGTATGTGCAAGTTTTGTGTGAGGCAACTTTTGCATGTGTTGCAACTTTTGTGCATGTGGCAATTTTTCCGCGTGTGCAAGTTTTGCGTGTGGCGAGTTTTCCATGAGGTGAGTTTTGCACGTGTGGCGAGTTTTGCATGTGGAGAGTTTTGCGCGTGGCGAGTTTTGAGCGGCGACTTTTGTGTTTCGACTTTTATGTGGCGAGGTTGGTGTATGTGTGGTGAAATGTGCGCTGAGGGTGGTATATGTGTTCGAGCACGTGGTAGTGTGTGGTGCATTTTGTGTGTGTGTTCATATCCCTGTGGTGGTGTGGTGATTATCCCATGTTGGGGCCCCACCTTAGCAACTGTACAGTATATACTCTTTGGCGCCATCGCTCTCATTCTTTAAGTCCCCCTTGTTCACATCTGGCAGCTGTTAATTTGCCTCCAACACTTTTCCTTTCATTTTTTCCCCATTATGCAGATAGGGGCAAAATTGTTTGGTGAATTGGAAAGCGCGGGGTTAAAATTTCACCTCACAACATAGCCTATGACGCTGTCGGGGTCCAGACGTGTGACTGTGCAAAATTTTGTGCCTGTAGCTGCGACGGTTCAGATGCCAATCCCGGACACACACACACACACACACACACACACACACACACACACACACACACACACACACACACACACACACACACACACACACACACACACACACACACACACCTTTATATATATATATATCTGCACGGTGGTGCAGTGGTTAGCACAGCAGCCTTGCAGCACTGGAGTCCTGGGTTCTAATCCCACCTTGGACAACATCTGCCAAGAGTTTGTATATTCTCTCCGTGTTTGCGTGGGTTTCCTCCGGGTTCTCCGGTTTCCTCCCACATTCCAAAGACATACTGATAGGGAATTTAGATTGTGAGCCCCATCGGGGACAGCGATGATAATGTGTGCAACCTGTAAAGTGCTGCGTAATATGTTAGCGCTATATAAAAATAAAGATTATTATTATAGTGTGAGTATATATACATATTATAATATAATTTTTAGCTACATTTGGCTCAGTGAATGTTGACCTTTTACATGTATACACCATCACTTGATTAATCATTGGGCATCCAACGTCAGGAAATCCTCAATCATGAGGTGGAACAAGCACGTTGCCCCCAAAGACTGCAGATCGCGCCTACACGAGTCAATGGGGTTGAGTTAACCCACAATGTGTGAACGCAGCCCAAGGAAAAAAAAAAAAAACTTCCACCTGCCTAAACTTTATCAAAAATATTAAAGTGCTTCTCTACTTATAAAACGTTTTAATGGAAGTTGCATAAAGCGACGTGGGCACACCATGGCGCTCTGAGTCAGATCTCTGCTCCAAGCATCACAACCCACTGACCCGCAGGGTCCCGGAATGTGGCGCCCCGACATGTAAAGCTGCACTTCCGATCAGTGCCAGTCAGCTAGTAAATGTGCTGAAAACCGCGGCCTGCCAGGTTCCTGCTGTAATGTACACAAGGCCAGCTTACACAAACAGAGAAAAGCCATAAGAATGGCAGGAATTCCACCAGAGAGACACCCATTCATTTAGTGCAGCTGTGACCGTCCTGCCAGACCAGCGCGGAGCGGAGCTGGTGCCACGCACTCAAACCCTGATTGCTATTTGTTTGGAGTCTTGTGTTGCACTTGGCTCTCACTTAGCGGAGCCCATTATTCTGCGAGAGAAAATTGCCTTTATCTCATTGTGAGAGGTCTGATTGTTTCCTCCCTCACTGTACTATGTCAGCGCGTCCAAACAAACGTGTCCGCCGGCTCCGTGACCATTAACACCAGCGCCACCTCGCCGGCAGACATGTGATACCGGGAGGGCGATATACCCAGTCCGATAACGCAGAGCAAGGAGAGTTTCCTCCGTAAATTGAAGGAAGTCACCAGTAACTGGGAAAAATCCTTGAGTCGCCTTCTTCGTAAAATATTTGATTCTTAGTCACTCAGCCGATATCACTATAGTCTCCATGATGGGAAATCCGGCAGAGATGTTTAAGGATGTATGAGCCAGATTTATCGCCTCCATCATGGGGTCAGATCTGCAGGAACTGATAGATATATGGATTTTTGGGAGAATATGAATTAGGAGTTGTAATGAATTCCCCTGTATATCTGCTCCTTAGTGATGGACAGATGTCTTTGTATACAAGCCCATAGGAGGTGACCTGTCAATCACTAGGTAGGAACATACACTGGACTAGTGTTACATTTAGTGCATATGTGTGATTAAATCCCGAAAATATACAAATACCGTAATACACCTAAAGAGCAAGAAAGGAAAAGTTAATCACATGCAAAGTTTTCCTCCGGTGTATGCTGCCATATAAAGACTATTTAGTGCCTCAATACAGTGCTCAAAAATGTCCAATATGAATATCAGTGCATTAATTTGGCCAATCAATGTCTGATTACTATTTATTAATTATTGATTGCTATTATGCACCTGACAATAAATGTAGATATTTAGCAGCACCGTTAATGCCGACCACCATCGGTACAATTCTGATGGCTATCACCTGTACAATTAATGTGGACATTTAGCAGTCAGTGAATTTTCCAACCATCCCCGGTAGAAATAATGCCGCCAACCACTTCCTATACAAATAATGCCACCAACCATCTACAGTACAATTAATGCTGCCGACTACCCCGGTACAATAAATTCCATCAACCGTCCCCGATGCAATAAAGTCAATCGACCTTCCCCGATTCATAAAATTCCATCCATCGTCCCCGATGCAATAATTTCAATGGACCGTCCCCAATGCAATAAATTCCATCGACCATCCCCGATGCAATAAATTCCATCGACCTTCCCCGATGCAATAAATTCCGTCAACCATCCCCGATGCAATAAATTCCGTCGACCGTCCCCGATGCAATAAATTCCGTCGACCGTCCCCGATGCAATAAATTCCGTCGACCATCCCCGATGCAATAAATTCCATCGACCGTCCCCGATGCAATAAATTCCGTCGACCGTCCCCGATGCAGTAAATTCCGTCGACCGTCCCCGATGCAATAAATTCCGTCGACCGTCCCCGATGCAATAAATTCCGTCGACCGTCCCCGATGCAATAAATTCCGTCGACCGTCCCCGATGCAGTAAATTCCGTCGACCGTCCCCGATGCAGTAAATTCCGTCGACCGTCCCCGATGCAGTAAATTCCGTCGACCGTCCCCGATGCAATAAATGCAGCAGACCATCCCCAGTATAATTGGGATTACGACTTATTTATAATACAGGTGGTCAGTGATTGAAAGCCATCTTTGACAGGTTTCTTCATGTGAGCATGTATACAATCAAAATGGAGAACTGTACATCAATCTGCTCTGCTCTTCCTACTATATAACACACTGCCAACACATGGGACTGTGTGTTCTGTATGACCAGATCCATAGTCTCAACATTCATTAGTATAAGAAAGTTTAGGTGACAAATAGGGATTGGAAGTGCTTGTAATACGTCATCTATAGAATATTATTTAATTTATTTAATTTTAACTTTGGTTAAAACCCATGTTGCCAGCATTGCTGGACATTACCACCCAGTGTTCTCCTGTAGTATAATATCTCGATTGTGACTGGGTACCTGATGAACGAATGTTCGGGGGCAGCCTTAGTCCGACAGCAGAGAGGGGCTAATCTACCATACCAATGTCTCATTCATCATAGCTTCACATTGTGCCCCCTCAACAATTGTAGTGCTGTATATTGCTTTTTCTTGGGGGGGGGGGTCTTTCTTTTTTTTTTTATTGTGCCTGCATATTCTATAATTATGTTTTGTGTTCCTGACGCAGGCACAAGACCTGAATGTGATTGAAGAAGTCATCCGAATGATGCTGGAGATCATCAACTCCTGCCTGAGCAATTCCCTCCACCATAACCCCAACTTGGTGTACGCCTTGCTGTACAAGCGAGAGCTCTTCGAGCAATTTCGGAGTCATCCATCCTTCCAAGATATCATGCAGAATATAGACATGGTAAGTAGAGAGAGATGGCGAGAATATTCCTGCAAACCATAGTGACCACTAATCGTGCAGAGAACCAGGTATGGCAAAGACTCACCAGTTGGTTGACATCATTCTATAGCGTTACAGTCTTATATTTCCTGGATGGCAACTGGAAGAGATGGGTAGTGGTCTGCTAGAAAGCCGGAGAGTGTGCAGGAAGGCTGAGATAGTGGCACAGCCGAGTAAAGGAACCAGTGTAGCAGAACTGCCTGAGAGCAGAGGCTGAATGGAGAGAAGATCGGCAGATTAGGACAAATTGCAGAGGCCAGTAATGTGGCAGAGTTGATTTTCTCAGGAGTCTCACAATTGGGATGCAGCAGAGCCCCGCGTACTGCCTTGACATGAATTGGTCAGAAGATTAAAAATTAGGATGTAGCAGAACCATTGCGTTGAATAATGGCAAAAATGCCAACTACCTGAATACTCAGGCGCTGTCTGGCTGCAAGAATAAGCCTATAAGGCCAGGGAGCGATATGTGACTGGAGCACACTGGATTCCTATAATTACCCGATGCAGAGAAGAACATGAGAAAGCCAACCGTGGCCGGAGAAAGCCGGGAGCCTGGAGAGGTGACACATTGTCCTACATTCACGTACTTAGCTTGAAGAACCCAATAAAGTGAAAAAGACCGAAGGACATACCACAGAGTTCTGTAAAAGAGACTGTATTCGTGTAGGACTGGTAAACGAAAATCCTGCAGCCACGGCATCATATGCAACCAGAAACCTAAACGCAGAGAGAATTTTTATTTCTTCTTTTTGTAGGTTCCATATAAGCATACGAGTGGTGAGCACGTACGAATAGTAAGCATACACGAGTGATGAGCATATACGAGCGGTGAGCACACACGAATAGTGAGCACGCACGAGCGGTGAGCATATATGAGTGGTGAGCACGCATGAGCGGTGAGCATACGCGAGTGGTGAGCACACACAAATAGTAAGCATACAGGAGCGGTGTGCATATATGAGCGGTGAGCACGCACGATCGGTGAGCATACGGGAGTGATGAGCATATACGAGCGGTGAGCACGCATGAGCGGTGAGCATACGCGAGTGGTGAGCACACACGAATAGTAAGCATACAGGAGCGGTGTGCATATATGAGCGGTGAGCATACGGGAGTGATGAGCATATACGAGCGGTGAGCACGCATGGCTTATTGCTGTGCCATTTAGGAACCCATCTTGGCAGTATCACTATAAACCATTGCCAGTATCTGCAGAACCCAGCGTCCCTCCTGTCAGTCGCTGCCCGCACCGCAGGCAGATGTTTCCGACGCTCAGCACCGGCTTGGCCCGTCATTGCTTTCTTGGAATTTGTCCTCAGACCTCGAGAAATATATATTTTTGGCCCTGTACATCTGTTTTTCAGGAAAGATCTGAACCAAGCGCATTAAGGTACCGTCACACTAAACGATATCGCTAGCGATCCGTGACGTTGCAGCGTCCTGGATAGCGATATCGTTTAGTTTGACACGCAGCAGCGATCAGGATCCTGCTGTGATGTCGCTGGTCGCTGAATAAAGTCCAGAACTTTATTTGGTCGTCCGATCGCCGTGTATCGTTGTGTTTGACACCAAAAGCAACGATACCAGCGATGTTTTACACTGGTAACCAGGGTAAACATCGGGTTACTAAGCGCAGGGCCGCGCTTAGTAACCCGATGTTTACCCTGGTTACCAGCGTAAAAGTAAAAAAAACAAACACACATACTCACCTGCGCGTCTCCCAGCGTCTGCTTCCTGCTCTGACTGAGCCCGGCCCTAAAGTGAAAGTGAAAGCACAGCGGTGACGTCACCGCTGTGCTGTTAGGGCCGGAGCTCAGTCAGTGTCAGGAAGCAGAGGCTGGGGGACGCGCTGGTGAGTATGTGCTGTTTGTTTTTTTTAACTTTTACGCTGGTAACCAGGGTAAACATCGGGTTACTAAGCGCGGCCCTGCGCTTAGCAACCCGATGCTTACCCTGGTTACCCGGGGACCTCGGCATCGTTGGTCGCTGGAGAGCGGTCTGTGTGACAGCTCTCCAGCGACCAAACAGCGACGCTGCAGCGATCGGCATCGCTGTCGCTATCGCTGCAGCGTCGCTTAATGTGACGGTACCTTTAATGTGACGGTACCTTAATTGTTGTTAGAAGGATGGGATAATGGCTGCCCGAGCTGAGGCGCCGGGTGTGCGCTCGTTATTGAGACGTCGGCTGCTCTGGTTTTTGCGTTTGCCATTACTGCATGGCGCTGGCCGTGTAGCGGCGTCCTCTCGTGCGAGCCTCTGTGACTCCTCTTGGCACGCCGTCCTTTGAACTGGTTCTGCTTCGGGCCGTATGACAGGCGAGCGCAGGAAGACAAACATAATTTGGGACAGTCAATATATTTATTGTGATTCGTCCGACTCTAAATATTGACATTGTTTCGTGTTTTCTGGCTCCTCCGCCGGCCTCTTCCTGCCCTTGTTTTCCCCTCAGAAAGGAAATTGTGCTCAATCTTCTGCATCACATTATTAAGTGACTGTTAATAAAGCGTTCTTCACATAGACTGTAGTGTAGCCTCGCGCCTTTACCGGTGTACTATGGCACTATCCTCACAGGATGTTCTGCAGCAGCAAAAACTAATCCAAAATGTGGAGCATTGTGGAGATGCGAAGGTCAAAATGCGTAAATTGACATTCTGCAGATGCTTTTCACAGTGAATAATTGAGGTTTTGATGAGGCCAACCATAATGTCAAGGACAAGGAATTGCAGACCCCTTTTAGATTGGAATTTAGGTCAGCATGTGCACCACTAATCCATCCATTGCCTATGGAACTGCCAGCAGTACTGTAGCAACTGAGCCAAGAGCATATGCACCACTGCACTGTACTGTCCGCAGTCCTATAGAAAATGAGTGGTGCCGAGACTGAGCAAGTGCACTACACTGTACTGTCAGCAATCCTATAGAGAATGAGTGGTACCGAGACTGAGCAAGTGCACTACACTGTACTGTCAGCAGTCCTATAGGGAATGAGTGGTACCGAGACTGAGCAAGTGCACTACACTGTACTGTCAGCAGTCCTATAGGGAATGAGTGGTACCGAGACTGAGCAAGTGCACTACACTGTACTGTCAGCAGTCCTATAGAGAATGAGTGGTGCCGAGACTGAGCAAGTGCACTACACTGTACTGTCAGCAGTCCTATAGAGAATGAGTGGTACCGAGACTGAGCAAGTGCACTACACTGTACTGTCAGCAGTCCTATAGGGAATGAGTGGTACCGAGACTGAGCAAGTGCACTACACTGTACTGTCAGCAGTCCTATAGGGAATGAATGGTACCGAGACTGAGCAAGTGCACTACACTGTACTGTCAGCAGTCCTATAGGGAATGAATGGTACCGAGACTGAGCAAGTGCACTACACTGTACTGTCAGCAGTCCTATAGGGAATGAATGGTACCGAGACTGAGCAAGTGCACTACACTGTACTGTCAGCAGTCCGATAGGGAATGAGTGGTACTGAGACTGAGCAAGTGCACTACACTGTACTGTCAGCAGTCCTATAGGGAATGAGTGGTACTGAGACTGAGCAAGTGCACTACACTGTACTGTCAGCAGTCCTATAGGGAATGAGTGGTACTGAGACTGAGCAAGTGCACTACACTGTACTGTCAGCAGTCCTATAGGGAATGAATGGTACCGAGACTGAGCAAGTGCACTACACTGTACTGTCAGCAGTCCTATAGAGAATGAGTGGTACCGAGACTGAGCAAGTGCACTACACTGTACTGTCAGCAGTCCTATAGGGAATGAGTGGTACCGAGACTGAGCAAGTGCACTACACTGTACTGTCAGCAGTCCTATAGGGAATGAATGGTACCGAGACTGAGCAAGTGCACTACACTGTACTGTCAGCAGTCCTATAGGGAATGAATGGTACCGAGACTGAGCAAGTGCACTACACTGTACTGTCAGCAGTCCGATAGGGAATGAGTGGTACTGAGACTGAGCAAGTGCACTACACTGTACTGTCAGCAGTCCTATAGGGAATGAGTGGTACTGAGACTGAGCAAGTGCACTACACTGTACTGTCAGCAGTCCTATAGGGAATGAGTGGTACTGAGACTGAGCAAGTGCACTACACTGTACTGTCAGCAGTCCTATAGGGAATGAATGGTACCGAGACTGAGCAAGTGCACTACACTGTACTGTCAGCAGTCCTATAGAGAATGAGTGGTACCGAGACTGAGCAAGTGCACTACACTGTACTGTCAGCAGTCCTATAGGGAATGAGTGGTACCGAGACTGAGCAAGTGCACTACACTGTACTGTCAGCAGTCCTATAGGGAATGAATGGTACCGAGACTGAGCAAGTGCACTACACTGTACTGTCAGCAGTCCGATAGGGAATGAATGGTACCGAGACTGAGCAAGTGCACTACACTGTACTGTCAGCAGTCCGATAGGGAATGAATGGTACCGAGACTGAGCAAGTGCACTACACTGTACTGTCAGCAGTCCTATAGAGAATGAGTGGTACTGAGACTGAGCAAGTGCACTACACTGTACTGTCAGCAGTCCTATAGAGAATGAGTGGTACCGAGACTGAGCAAGTGCACTACACTGTACTGTCAGCAGTCCTATAGAGAATGAGTGGTACTGAGACTGAGCAAGTGCACTACACTGTACTGTCAGCAGTCCTATAGGGAATGAATGGTACCGAGACTGAGCAAGTGCACTACACTGTACTGTCAGCAGTCCTATAGAGAATGAGTGGTACTGAGACTGAGCAAGTGCACTACACTGTACTGTCAGCAGTCCTATAGAGAATGAGTGGTACTGAGACTGAGCAAGTGCACTACACTGTACTGTCAGCAGTCCGATAGGGAATGAATGGTACCGAGACTGAGCAAGTGCACTACACTGTACTGTCAGCAGTCCTATAGGGAATGAGTGGTACTGAGACTGAGCAAGTGCACTACACTGTACTGTCAGCAGTCCTATAGGGAATGAATGGTACCGAGACTGAGCAAGTGCACTACCCTGTACTGTCAGCAGTCCTATAGAGAATGAGTGGTACTGAGACTGAGCAAGTGCACTACACTGTACTGTCAGCAGTCCTATAGAGAATGAATGGTGCCAAGACTGAACAAGCGCACCACTATACTGTACGGTCAGCAGTCCTATAGGGAATGAATGGTAACGGGAGTCAGCATGCTCACCACTACACTGTACTGTCAGCAGTCCTATAGGGAATGAATGGTGCCAAGACTGAACAAGCGCACCACTACACTGTACTGTCAGCAGTCCTATAGACGATGAATAAGGTGCACATGCTTACCCTCCACCCCATTGACACTGGTATGTGCAGAGCCCAGTTGTTGGGATCAGTGGGGTCCGTCTGCTGTTAGTAGGTTATTGTCGCTTGCTTAGGGTATAGGTACACGCTCAGTACAGAGCCGTCAGCTGATCATCCTGTATACAATGACTGCTCCAGTATTTGCGATGTGTTGGCGCTGGATTCTCGACTCCAGGACCAGCAGATGTTGCACGAGAGCTGTGCCCCATTATTTTCTCCCAAGACTTTGTTCGGATGATATTTGGATGAGAATAATCCCAACAAACCTCGCAGTAATGTTGCATAAACCAGAACACATGAGGCCTATTGCATTCCTCGCCAGCAGTTATTGGGTTAATCTCCCTGTAATTTAGCTGGAAACCGCAGCAGACACACGAATCTGGGAAATGTTTCAGTAACCTTTTCATGTGGAGTTCTGCGGAGACCACGGGTGAGGATGTTGCTGTAGATTCCCTGTGTCTGCCATGTCCGCTTTTCATGGGGGCAGCGGAGGAAACCCTGCCCGTCTGGAGCGCCTCTTGGTTATGCTTTGAAATGTTACTCTGCCCATGACCTGTCGGCAGGAGATCTGTACACACTGCGTTACAGGCCGAACCTACTGAACCTATGGAACTGGTTTGTGAAATGTCCCTTATACACCAAAAGCCTAAATTGTACCAGGTGCAAGATTACAGCATCTAAGCCCCCTCGTATATGATGCGCCAGTAGCTGATGTATCAAGCGTGGTCAGAACCAGCAAGGGGTCGGACCCCCGCCGATTATAATGTAAACGATATGCCCCCACCTAATTAGATGGGAATAAACCTCCAAAAGTAAAACAATTCTGCAACATGTCTTCTGTAAGCTCTCTGCATGTCGTCATTTCATAGGACACGTCATTGTTTGCGTTCACGGAAAGTAAGACAGCAAGCAGAGATCTTAGTCAACCCCTTGGAAATGATACTAAAAACTTCTTAACTTTCGTATTCTGTATACGAAATATCATTAATTTGCTTAAAAAGTAAAAAGAAATACTCATTAAAAATACACTGGCACTCAGAGTCACAGAAATAACCCTTTATATAAAATACAAGGAAAAATATACACAACCGATTGCTGTAACTATTCGGTATATGGAGAAGCCGATATTAGTCTCATTTGCAGATTGTGAGCCTTCGCGGGCAGGGTCCTCACTCCTCCTGTACCAGTTATGATGACTTGTATTGTTTAAGATTATTGCACTTGTTTTTATTATGTATACCCCTCCTCACATGTAAAGCGCCATGGAATAAATGGCGCTATAACAATAAATAATAATAATAATAATTTGTAAAAAATATAACCGAGACCTAGAGGTGTGGAGAAACTGTTGTATGGAATGGATTATATTGTTTCCACCCTCCGGTATACTTTTGGAAATTTTTGAGGATTGAAATAAATGTAATTTAGACATTACTAGCTGTGTGTTCAGAAACGGCGTGCGGACATATGCGGGGTCACCGGCTGTATCTGTGGTCACCGGTTGTGAGGACAGTGTGTGGACATATCCATGGTCACCGGTTGTGAGGACAGTGTGCGGACATATCTGTGGTCGCCGGCTGTGAGGACAGTGTGCGGACATATCTGTGGTCGCCGGCTGTGAGGACAGTGTGCGGACATATCTGTGGTCGCCGGCTGTGAGGACAGTGTGTGGACATATCCATGGTCACCGGTTGTGAGGACAGTGTGCGGACATCTGTGGTCGCCGGCTGTGAGGACAGTGTGCGGACATATCTGTGGTTGCCGGTTGTGAGGACAGTGTGCGGACATATCTGTGGTCGCCGGCTGTGAGGACAGTGTGTGGACATATCCATGGTCACCGGTTGTGAGGACAGTGTGCGGACATCTGTGGTCGCCGGCTGTGAGGACAGTGTGCGGACATATCTGTGGTTGCCGGTTGTGAGGACAGTGTGCGGACATATCTGTGGTTGCCGGTTGTGAGGACAGTGTGCGGACATATCTGTGGTCGCCGGCTGTGAGGACAGTGTGTGGACATATCCATGGTCACCGGTTGTGAGGACAGTGTGCGGACATCTGTGGTCGCCGGCTGTGAGGACAGTGTGCGGACATATCTGTGGTCGCCGGTTGTGAGGACAGTGTGTGGACATATCTGTGGTCGCCGGCTGTGAGGACAGTGTGCGGACATATCTGTGGTTGCCGGCTGTGAGGACAGTGTGCGGACATATCTGTGGTCGCCGGCTGTGAGGACAGTGTGCGGACATATCTGTGGTTGCCGGCTGTGAGGACAGTGTGCGGACATATCTGTGGTCGCCGGTTGTGAGGACAGTGTGCGGACATATCTGTGGTTGCCGGTTGTGAGGACAGTGTGCGGACATATCTGTGGTCGCCGGCTGTGAGGACAGTGTGCGGACATATCTGTGGTTGCCGGCTGTGAGGACAGTGTGCGGACATATCTGTGGTTGCCGGTTGTGAGGACAGTGTGCGGACATATCTGTGGTCGCCGGCTGTGAGGACAGTGTGCGGACATATCTGTGGTCGCCAGCTGTGAGGACAGTGTGCGGACATCTGTGGTCGCCGGCTGTGAGGACAGTGTGCGGACATATCTGTGGTTGCCGGTTGTGAGGACAGTGTGCGGACATATCTGTGGTCGCCGGCTGTGAGGACAGTGTGCGGACATATCTGTGGTCGCCGGCTGTGAGGACAGTGTGCGGACATATCTGTGGTTGCCGGCTGTGAGGACAGTGTGCGGACATATCTGTGGTCGCCGGTTGTGAGGACAGTGTGCGGACATATCTGTGGTTGCCGGTTGTGAGGACAATGTGCGGACATATCTGTGGTCGCCAGCTGTGAGGACAGTGTGCGGACATATCTGTGGTTGCCGGTTGTGAGGACAGTGTGCGGACATATCTGTGGTCGCCGGCTGTGAGGACAGTGTGCGGACATATCTGTGGTTGCCGGCTGTGAGGACAGTGTGCGGACATATCTGTGGTTGCCGGTTGTGAGGACAGTGTGCGGACATATCTGTGGTCGCCGGCTGTGAGGACAGTGTGCGGACATATCTGTGGTTGCCGGTTGTGAGGACAGTGTGCGGACATATCTGTGGTCGCCAGCTGTGAGGACAGTGTGCGGACATATCTGTGGTCGCCGGCTGTGAGGACAGTGTGCGGACATATCTGTGGTTGCCGGTTGTGAGGACAGTGTGCGGACATATCTGTGGTTGCCGGTTGTGAGGACAGTGTGCGGACATATCTGTGGTCGCCGGCTGTGAGGACAGTGTGCGGACATATCTGTGGTTGCCGGCTGTGAGGACAGTGTGCGGACATATCTGTGGTTGCCGGCTGTGAGGACAGTGTGCGGACATATCTGTGGTTGCCGGCTGTGAGGACAGTGTGCGGACATATCTGTGGTCGCCGGTTGTGAGGACAGTGTGCGGACATATCTGTGGTTGCCGGTTGTGAGGACAATGTGCGGACATATCTGTGGTCGCCGGCTGTGAGGACAGTGTGCGGACATATCTGTGGTTGCCGGTTGTGAGGACAGTGTGCGGACATATCTGTGGTCGCCGGCTGTGAGGACAGTGTGCGGACATATCTGTGGTCGCTGGTTGTGAGGACAGTGTGTGGACATATCTGTGGTTGCCGGTTGTGAGGACAGTGTGCGGACATATCTGTGGTCGCCGGCTGTGAGGACAGTGTGCGGACATATCTGTGGTTGCCGGTTGTGAGGACAGTGTGCGGACATATCTGTGGTCGCCAGCTGTGAGGACAGTGTGCGGACATATCTGTGGTCGCCGGCTGTGAGGACAGTGTGCGGACATATCTGTGGTTGCCGGTTGTGAGGACAGTGTGCGGACATATCTGTGGTCGCCGGTTGTGAGGACAGTGTGCGGACATATCTGTGGTTGCCGGTTGTGAGGACAGTGTGCGGACATATCTGTGGTCGCTGGCTGTGAGGACAGTGTGCGGACATATCTGTGGTTGCCGGTTGTGAGGACAGTGTGCGGACATATCTGTGGTCGCCAGCTGTGAGGACAGTGTGCGGACATATCCGTGGTCACCGGCATATTAACCAAAAAATGTCTTTTATACGTTAACAATATTTTGGATTCAGCATTAGCGTCACTACCACATCATGGAAACAGACACTAAATCTAAAAACCCAGGTATTTGTAAAACGCACCAACATCACTATCCTTTCTTACAAGATTGTGTTCTTCCATCCTACGTTAGGTGAATCTAACTTCTGGGGCCGGAGTGCTGACATTCTGTCTGTAGAATTCATACTTAATCCTGATTCATGCAATTAGGTACAGAACTAACTGTTGCTCCATATCCAGAGCCATTTCCGCCAACGACAGGATGCATCCCAATGTCTTATATTACACATTAATAAAAGAATACTCTTAATTTTACCTATTGCTTCTTTGTTTTCCAGGTCATTGGCTTCTTCAGTTCTCGCCTGGAGCAGGCCGGATCCGACCTCTCAGTGGAACGGGTCCTGGAGGTCATTAAACAAGGCGCAGTTGCGCTGCCCAAAGACAGGCTCAGGGTAAGTTACCGAGAACGTTGGGTGTGAGAGGGGTGCACAGCATGCGTGCCCAATTATTACAGGAATCAGACGGTGTATAAAGCCCCCCTACCATGGCAGCCAACAGAAGTATTTGCTCCATATCGATGGTGTCCTATATGGCGCTCATGTTGGGTAATTGGGCTGTCTTTTAATCCTGGGTCAGGCACATTTCTGGCACTCCCGACAGTCACAGCTTAGAAAACCGCCTATAATATCTAATTATCTCAATATCTGGGCTCTAAAAGTAATTAGTGACTTTTTCATAGGGATGTATTAAAAGAGAGTACACAAAATCGGAGGCAAAAAAAAATTAATATCCATAAACGTAATAAAACAAAAAGTACCCAAATTTTGCAACTACCGCCAAAATCCTCTTATTTGTAAGATAACCCTACTTAGTTCTACGAAATATCCGCAAACCTTGCTCTATTCATTCATAAAATGAGCAAAATAAGCAATTGTGATGACAGAAATCCAGAAAGTACAAACCTTCAAAAGTGAGAACCTTCAGGCACAATGAGCCTGAGAGGCCGCCGAGGTCACACCTGCTCTCCGAAAGAATGGCGGTAAAACGGAGTCGGGGGGTTTGAAGCATCACCTTAAGATAGGAGGTACTGAGAGGGGCGAGATCCCCTGCCGCCTTGGAGAGGGGGAAACAAAAATGTGAGGTGTGCCTATCAGGGCTATTGCACCTAATGCAGGGTTAATATGGTGGAATCAAGTATTTATGACCTTAAAGTGAAAATAGGGTAAAAAACATGAATCTATCCAAATCTTCGAATATTGTTTGCATATGGTATTTCTGCTATTTTGTCACTGTGGCGGCAATGCCTCTGTGAACCAGCTTAGCACTTAGTCACAGATTCAAGGTAGAAACACTCTGTCACACCAACACCACTGAACATCACACGTCACATGCGTCTTACATCCATTGCTCTATAAATTCTTTCCTTATCCCCCGTTTTCTGAAAGGATTGTGTTTCACATGCTGGACAGCAGTAAATGCCGAACTATAGTCCTTCACATTACTAATCCACCCCATCTTGTAGGCCGGACATCACATGCCTTTTATCTGCTCTGCTGTATGCATGCTCTCCTTCTCCCTCTTTCTAAAGGGATTGTGTTTCACATGCTGGGGAGCAGTAAATGCAAAACTGTAGTCCTGTAAATTACTAATCCCACACACTGCATGCTTTGACTGCATCAAAACAAGCGGCTATGCGGAGAAAAGCAAAATAGTGGAAATGAAAAAGAATTATTTCTGAGCTGGTGGTATCATCTGATGAGTACTTAGACTCTAGGGGCCAGATTCATCGTTTGCACTTATAGTGGCTTGTGAAAGTATTTATCCCCCCCCCCATCATTTTTTTACCTATTTTGTTACATTACATCCTGTGTTTAAATATTTTGTAATGTTTACAGCACTAAATAGTCTGTTAGTGAAGTGAGAAAACTATAGGCATAAATTTATGGAATCAAATAACTAAAAATTGGCATGTGCATATGTATTCACCCCTTTTGCTATGAAGCCCCTAAAAATTTCTTGTGCAAGCATTTACCTTCATAAGTCCCATGCTTAGTGACAGGACGTCCACCTGGGTGCAATCGAAGTGTCACAAATCTGTTAGCCTATACACTTAACCTTCTCTGAAAGGTCACAGAGGATGCAACACCATTAACAAGAGGCACCACTAGCCAAACACCATGGAGACCTAGGAGATCTCCAAACAACACCATGAAGACCAATGAGATCTCCAAACAACACCATGAAGACCAATGAGATCTCCAAACACCATGGAGACCTAGGAGATCTCCAAACAACACCATGAAGACCAATGAGATCTCCAAACAACATCATGAAGACCAATGAGATCTCCAAACAACATCATGAAGAACAAGAGATCTCCAAACAAGTCAGGGACAAAGTTGTTGAGAATTACAAGTCAGAGTTAGGTTATAAAAAAATATTTAACTCCAATTTCACCCGGACCTGCAGGGACAGGGGGAGTGATACTTCAGCCCAGGGGGGTAGCTTTGCCCCTACATGGCTGCGATCGCTCTGTTTGGCTGTTGAAAGTGAAACAGCCATTTAGAGCAATTTGTAATATTTCACCAATGAAACTTGGTGAAATATTGCAATCCCGCCATGGCCGATGCTGCAATATCATCGGCCACGGCTGGAGACCCCAATCGGCCACCGACTGACGGCGGCCATCTGCAGCCGCCGTCAGTCTTTCCTCCCCTCCATTCTGCCCTCATCTCCGCTCCTCTCCCCTCCGTCCTGTCTGGCGCCCCCCGCTGTCCGATCCCACCCCCCATACCTCTGGGGTCCCTCCCGGTGTCTGTCCGTCTGCTAGGATGGGCGCCGCCATCTTCCAAAATGGCGGGCGCATGCGCAGTGCACCCGCCGAATCGGCCGGCAGATTCGTTCGTTCATTTTGATCACTGTGATGGGATCTATCACAGTGATCAAAATAAAAAAAATAGTAAATAACCCCCCCCCCCCCTTTATCACCCCCATAGGTAGGGAAAATAATAAAATAAAGAAAATATGTTTACTTTTATTATTCCACTAGGGTTAGGGTTACAATTAGGGTTAGAATTAGGGTTGCAATTAGGGTTAGGGGTAGAATTAGGGTTAGGGTTAGAATTAGGCTATGTGGACACGGTGCGGATTGGCCGCTGCGGATTCATGCAGTTTTCCATCACTTTTACAGTACCATGTAAACCTATGGATACGCTGTACGTTGTATTTTCCGCAGCATGTCAATTCTTTGTGCGGATTCCTTAGCGCTTTACACCTGTTCCTCTTTAGGAATCCGCAGGTGAAATCCGCACAAAAAACACTGGAAATCCGCTGTAAAGTGCGTTTTACCTGCGGATTTTTAAAAAACGGTGAGGAAAAATTCGCACACGAATCCGCAACGTGGGCACATAGCCTTAGGGTTGGAACTAGAGTTAAGGTTGGAATTAGGGTTATGGTTGGAAATAGGGTGAAGATTAGGGTTATGGGTGTGTTTGGGTTAGGCTTGTGGTTAGGGTTGGGATTAGGGGTATGTTGGGGTTAGGGTTGTGGTTAGGGTTGTGATTAGGGTTATGGCTAGAGTTGGGGTTAGGGGTGTGTTGGGGTTAGGGTTGTGATTAGGGTTATGGCTAGAGTTGGGGTTAGGGGTGTGTTGGGGTTAGTGTTGGAGTTAGAATTGAGGGGTTTCCATTGTTTAGCACATCAGGAGTCTCCAAATGCGACATGGCGCCACCATTAATTCCAGCCAATCTTGCGTTCAAAAAGTCAAATGGTGCTTCCTCCGTTCCGAGCCCCGACGTGCGCCCAAACAGTGGTTTACCCAAACATATGGGGCATAAGCATACTCAGGAAAAATTGCACAACAACTTTGGGGGTCTAATTTCTCCTGTTACTCTTGGGAAAATAAAAAAAATGGGGGCTAAAAAATTATTTTTGTGGGAAAAAAATGATTTTTTATTTTCACGGCTCTGCGTTATAAACTTCTGTGAAGCACTTGGGGGTTCAAAGTGCTCACCGCACACCTAGATTAGTTCCTTGGGAGGTCTAGTTTCCAAAATGGGGTCACTTGTGGGGGAGCTCTATTTTTATATAATATTATAATATTATTATTATAATATTATATTTAGGCACACAGGGGCTCTCCAAACGCAACATGGTGTCCGCTAACGATTGGAGCTAATTTTTCATTCAAAAAGTCAAATGGCGCTTCTTCCCTTCCGAGCCCTGCCGTTTGCCCAAACAGTGGTTTACCCCCACATGTGAGGTATCTCAGGAGAAATTGCCCAACAAATGAAAAAATTGAGGCTAAAATAAATTTTGTGAAAAAAAAAAAAAAATACTTTTTCATTTTTACGGATTAATTTGTGAAGCGCCTGGGGGTTCAAAGTGCTCACTATTCATCTAGTTAAGTTCCTTGGGGGGGTCTAGTTTCCAAAATGGGGTCACTTGTGGGGGAGCTCCAATGTTTAGGCACACAGGGGCTCTCCAAATGCGACATGGTGTCCACTAAAGATTGGAGCCAACTTTTCATTCAAAAAGTCAAATGGCGCTCCTTCCCTTCCGAGCCCTGTCGTGCACCCAAACAGTGGTTCCCCCCCCACATATGAGGCATCAGCGTACTCAGGAGAAATTGTACAACAACTTTCGGGGTCCAATTTCTCCTTTTACCCTTGGGAAAATAAAAAATCTGTTGCTAAAAGATCATTTTTGTGACTAAAAAGTTAAATGTTCATTTTTTCCTTCCATGTTGTTTTTGCTGCTGTGAAGCACATGAAGGGTTAATAAACTTCTTGAATGTGGTTTTGAGCACTTTGAGGGGTGCAGTTTTTAGAAAGGTGTCACGTTTGGGTATTTTCAGCCATATAGACCCCTCAAACTGACTTCAAATGTGAGGTGGTCCCTAAAAAAATGGTTTTGTAAATTTTGTTGTAAAAATGAGAAATCACTGGTCAAATTTTAACCCTTATAACTTCCTAGCAAAAAAAAATGTTGTTTCCAAAGTTGTGCTGATGTAAAGTAGACATGTGGGAAATGTTATTTATTAACTATTTTGTGTCACATCTCCCTGGTTTTACAGAATAAAAATTCAAAATTTAAAAATTGCTAAATTTTCGCCAAATTTCCATTTTTTTCACAAATAAACGCAAAAATTATCAACCTAAATTTACCACTAACATAAAGCCCAATATGTCACGAAAAAACTATCTCCGAATCGCTAGGATCCGTTGAAGCGTTCCTGAGTTATTACCTCATAAAGGGACACTGGTCAGAATTACAAAAAATGGCCAGGTCATTAAGGTCAAAATAGGCTGGGTCATGAAGGGGTTAATCAAAGAGGCATCACAGAGACCAAAGGTGACCCGGAAGGAGTACATGGTGGTCGCAGCATCATGCTGTGGAGATGTTTTTCGGCAGCAAGGACAGGGAAAATGGTCCGAGTTGAGGAAAAGATGGTGCAAAATGCAAGGATATTCTTTGGATATTCTTTAGCAAAACCTGTTTATCTGTCAGTGATGTGAGACTGGGACGGAGGTTCACCTTCCAACAAGACAATGACCTAAAGCAACTCGAGTGGTTGAAGGGGAACCGTGTAAATGTTTTGGAGTGGCCTAGTCACAGCCCAGACCTTAATCCAATTGACAATCTGTGGTCAGACTTGAAGATTGCTGTTCACCTGAGGAAATCATCTAACCTGAAGGAGCTGGAGCAGTTTTACCTTGAGGAATGGGGAAAAATCCCAGCAGCAAGATGTGGAAAGCTCAGAGACTTAAGGCCCCGTCTCACTTAGCGATTTACCAACGATCACGACCAGCGATATGACCTGGCCGTGATCGTTGGTAAGTCGCTGTGTGGTCGCTGGGGAGCTGTCACACAGACCGCTCTCCCCAGCGACCAACGATCAGGGGAACGAGTTCGGCATCGTTGAAACTGTCTTCAACGATGCCGAAGTCCCCCTGCAGCACCCGGGTAACCAGGGTAAACATCGGGTTACTAAGCGCAGGGCCGCGCTTAGTAACCCGATGTTTACCCTGGTTACCAAAAAAAACAAACACTACATACTCGCCTTTCGGTGTCCAGGTCCCTTGCCGTCCGCTTCCTGCTCTGACTGAGCCGCCGTACACTGAGAGCAGAGCGCAGCGGTGACGTCACTGCTGTGCTCTCACTGTACGGCCGGCAGTCAGTGAGAGCAGGAAGCAGACGGCAAGGGACCTGACGGACATCAGAAGGCGAGTATGTAGTGTTTGTTTTTTTTTACTTTTACGCTGGTAACCAGGGTAAACATCGGGTTACTAAGCGCGGCCCTGCGCTTAGTAACCCGATGTTTACCCTGGTTACCAGTGAAGACATCGCTGGATCGGTGTCACACACACCGATTCAGCAATGTCAGCGGGGCCTCAACGACCAAAAAAAGGTCCTGATCATTCTGACACGACCAGCGATCTCGCAGCAGGGGCCTGATCGCTGGTACGTGTCACACA
Organism: Ranitomeya variabilis; assembly: GCF_051348905.1. Classification (NCBI taxonomy): domain Eukaryota; kingdom Metazoa; phylum Chordata; class Amphibia; order Anura; family Dendrobatidae; genus Ranitomeya; species Ranitomeya variabilis. The sequence goes on along the minus strand of NC_135232.1, from coordinate 50,142,312 downwards.
TAGCGAGATCGCTATGGAGGTCGCTGTTGCGTCACAAAACTTGTGACTCAGCAGCGATCTCGCTAGCGATCTCGCTATGTGAGACGGGGCCTTTATCCAAAGTGACTTGCAGCTGTAATTTCCTCAAAAGGAGGCTCTACAAAGTACTGACTTTAGGGGGCAGCAAAATCCGCAACGTGTGCACATAGCCTAAAAAGAAAACCAATTGTCTGTAAAAGTCCCCTCTACAATATAAAATGCTGCAGAATATGTTGGCGCTATAGAAATAAAAATTATTATAATTTTCCCAAAGTTGTGGCAAAATTTCAGGCATATGCCGACTTTTAGAAAAGTCTCAAATGCTGAATCACTTAAACCTCTGGAAACCCTAAACCATGTTCACAGTGGCAAACTAAAAAAAAATAAGTAAAAATCCAGGTGAAAAGATATAAAATAGACTTTTAAAAAATCTTGAGTCGCTACATCCCAGAGATGTATTCGCATTTCTGCAAGCTTCAGAGCTGAAATCCTTCAGCTTCCCTTGTTGGTTCGGTGGTTCCTTTCTGGGAAGTGTTCTTCCTACATCATACACCCTACATTGATCTGATGTATTATAGGACTCTAAGCTATGAGCCTTTTATGAAAATCGGCAGAATTGTGAATGCAGCTCTGGAGTGTACTGCATGATGAAGGGAGGAGGATGAATCCATTTTGGGGGTCATTAATCCTTTGTAACCAATGTCGTATAACACATCCTGTGCGTGCCGCCGTTCTTCGCTCACTACGATGCGCCCAGAGTGGCTTAGATCCCAGGTCAGCGACGACAACTGCAGATATTTCAGTCGCAGACCTGCGTGCTGCAGCTTGTTTAATGGGGAGCGTTTAAGAGGCCACGGCGGTATTTGTGTAAGTATGTCTTTGTTGTTAATGGAGGCACCACATAACTGGAGTTTTACTGCGGCCCGACAATGTAACAGCAAGAATACAGGTCCTTCTCAAAAAATTAGCATATAGTGTTAAATTTCATTATTTACCATAATGTAATGATTACAATTAAACTTTCATATACTATAGATTCATTATCCACCAACTGAAATTTGTCAGGTCTTTTATTGTTTTAATACTGATGATTTTGGCATACAACTCCTGATAACCCAAAAAACCTGTCTCAATAAATTAGCATATTTCACCCGACCAATCAAATAAAAGTGTTTTTTAATACCAAACAAAAAACCCATCAAATAATAATGTTCAGTTATGCACTCAATACTTGGTCGGGAATCCTTTGGCAGAAATGACTGCTTCAATGCGGCGTGGCATGGAGGCAATCAGCCTGTGACACTGCTGAGATGTTATGGAGGCCCAGGATGCTTCAATAGCGGCCTTAAGCTCATCCAGAGTGTTGGGTCTTGCGTCTCTCAACTTTCTCTTCACAATATCCCACAGATTCTCTATGGGGTTCAGGTCAGGAGAGTTGGCAGGCCAATTGAGCACAGTAATACCATGGTCAGTAAACCATTTACCAGTGGTTTTGGCACTGTGAGCAGGTGCCAGGTCGTGCTGAAAAATGAAATCTTCATCTCCATAAAGCATTTCAGCCGATGGAAGCATGAAGTGCTCCAAAATCTCCTGATAGCTAGCTGCATTGACCCTGCCCTTGATGAAACACAGTGGACCAACACCAGCAGCTGACATGGAACCCCACACCATCACTGACTGTGCGTACTTGACACTGGACTTCAGGCATTTTGGCATTTCCTTCTCCCCAGTCTTCCTCCAGACTCTGGCACCTTGATTTCCGAATGACATGCAAAATTTGCTTTCATCAGAAAAAAGTACTTGGGACCACTTAGCAACAGTCCAGTGCTGCTTCTCTGTAGCCCAGGTCAGGCGCTTCTGCCGCTGTTTATGGTTCAAAAGTGGCTTTACCTGGGGAATGCGGCACCTGTAGCCCATTTCCTGCACACGCCTGTGCACGGTGGCTCTGGATGTTTCCACACCAGACTCAGTCCACTGCTTCCTCAGGTTCCCCAAGGTCTGGAATCGGTCCTTCTCCACAATCTTCCTCAGGGTCCGGTCACCTCTTCTCGTTGTACAGCGTTTTCTGCCACATTGTTTCCTTCCAACAGACTTACCATTGAGGTGCCTTGATACAGCACTCTGGGAACAGCCTATTTGTTGAGAAATTTCTTTCTGGGTCTTACCCTCTTGGTTGAGGGTGTCAATGATGGCCTTCTTGACATCTGTCAGGTCGCTAGTCTTACCCATGATGGGGGTTTTGAGTAATGAACCAGGCAGGGAGTTTTTAAAAGCCTCAGGTATCTTTTGCATGTGTTTAGAGTTAATTAGTTGATTCAGAAGATTAGGGTAATAGGTCATTTAGAGAACCTTTTCTTGATATGCTAATTTATTGAGACAGGTTTTTTGGGTTATCAGGAGTTGTATGCCAAAATCATCAGTATTAAAACAATAAAAGACCTGACAAATTTCAGTTGGTGGATAATGAATCTATAGTATATGAAAGTTTAATTGTAATCATTACATTATGGTAAATAATGAAATTTAACACTATATGCTAATTTTTTGAGAAGGACCTGTAGATTCTTTTTTTCATGGCATTCAGCAGCGTGCACCGCACTGGTAATAAGTCACGCTTCTCACTAATTACCAGCAATACATGCAGCCGCCCTGCTAGGAAGGTCACGTAATGTGTCGCGTATCCAGAAACTACCCCCTCCATCGCTACAGCCACGTTCCCACGAAAAGAGAAAAAAAAAATCCTGCTCTACTTATTGTATGAGCCCAGCTCACACAACGCGCAGTGAATGGATCAATGTACAAATCGAGTCCGTCCGAACATTACAGCAGCGCCACAATTCCCGTGTAACTTCAAAAAGGATCTAGTATTTTTGCAATGGCTATAAGGCGACGTGGATATTCATTTTATTCATTTTATTATATTTTTTCCATGAATTTTGTTGTGGCAGCGACATTGCATTTTGTGTCTCAGGGAATCCATCTTTGTTCCTAGTGCAGTGTGTATACCTTGCCAATTGTGGGTATCCCTCTGATCTCATACTCAGATTAAGTCCTAGACAACCCCTTTCATAGAAGGAGCTTCTCTATTTAGGATCCTCCTGTGTTTCCCAGAGTTGAAAGTGGCTACTCTTCCCTGGAGGACAACTCAGGAGCCACTGTGTAATACTTCATTTCACCTGTGGAGGCACTGCTGGCAAATTGCTCACTTACTGCCACCTGCTTACAGCTGATCTCTGGAAGACCCAGCATTGTTTAGTGTCACGGGACCCTTCCATGCTGCATAGTCTAATAAAGGAATGGTATTTACTGGAGATTGTAGAGACATTGGGCGTCTTCGGCACCAGTACTGGTTTATCCATGTTGGCCCTCTATCTATTACTCTATATTTGCTCCCCACATCTGTATCCTCTGCTGACTTTCTCCTGAACTTCTTCGGCTTTCATCTCGTTATTTTTTTTTACATTCTGTATATGGATTTGTAAAGGATTTAAAGGACCAGCTTGTTAATTGGCCTCCATTGTGACAGCTGTCTGTGTGGGTGTGAAGTGGAGGCTTTCCATAGTACACACAAGCCTTTAATGGGGGGCACACCTTTCTTTTACTAGTTTGTGGAGTCTTAGGTGCTTCAGTTAAACGGTGGCTCCATTCACTCTTGATTCTACCATCAGTGTGACGGGAAGCCTTCCAATGTTATCTACTGAAGACATTGTCACTAGCAACTTGTCGGGTGTACACGCTCCTCAACACTGTAATCGCAACACCAAGAAGGAAAACTGGTGAAAAGATGGAAATCACAGGATGGAAATCCCAGGGTGGAGAGACATGTTACTGATCAAATGATAGAAAAACGAAAACCATTTGTATACATCGAGATATATTAAAGTCTGGAGTATGAGCCGCGTGCAAAAATACTGGCACTTACAGCCTTGGTTGCAATCAATGAGGTTAATACTGGTTGTCTGAGGAAGGTTCTGCCACTTATAAGTCAGATCATCAAGATCCACTGCTGGAAATGCCATTAAATGACGTCCTAGATGTGCTCTATGGGGACAAGTCTGAAGACACTGTAGACCTTGTTGGCACATTTAGACTACACAGGCTGCGCACACTAGCACAAGTATGCTTCCCAGTGTTGTGGTGTTGAGAAATGACTCCTGGGACACTTTGGAGAAATGGCCGTAACACTGTAGATAACACCTCTATATAGAGTAGACAACACAGGATCCACCATTCACAATAGGTGATGTCACAGCTCACCTCCTCCTGTACAATGACTGATAACACCTCTATATACAGTAGATAACACAGGATCCACCATTCACAATAGATGATGTCACAGTTCACCACCTCCTCCTCCTGTACAATGACTGATAACACCTCTATATTCAGTAGATAACACAGGATCCACCATTCACAATAGGTGATGTCACAGCTCAACTCCTCCTCCTGTACAATGACTGATAGCACCTGTATATACAGTAAATAACACAGGATCCACCATTCACAATAGGTGATGTCACCGCTCACCTACTCCTCCTGTACAATGACTGATAACACCTCTATATACAGTAGATAACACAGGATCCACCACTGACAATAGATGTCACAGCTCACCTCCACCTGTACAATGACTGATAACACCTCTATATACAGTAGATAACGCAGGATCCACCATTCACAATAGGTGATGTCACAGCTCACCTCCTCCTCCTGTACAATGACTGATAACACCTCTATATACAGTAAATAACACAGGATCCACCATTCACAATAGGTGATGTCACAGCTCACCTCCTCCTGTACAGTGACTGATAACACCTCTATATACAGTAGATAGCAATCAGTCATCGTACAGGAGGAGGAGGTGAGCTGTGACATCACCTATTGTGAATGGTGGGTCCTGTTATTTGCTGTGTATAGAGGCATTAACACAGGTGATATCACAGCTCGCCTCATATCCATTTAATCATGATCACATATGTCCGTGTGGGCTCACCTAAACAGATTAGTACTTTCTCCCTGAGCAGACTTCATACACAGAAGAAGCTGTTCCCACCAGTTGTGGTATCCCTTTCAGCTCCAGCTCTAGCGGCTTCAGTGCCAAACACAAGTGTTCAACTCCAGATACAGTTCATATTGAACAGGCTGCAGCTTCCACACGGTTCCCTGTAGCTCTCTCAAATTGCTTAGAGCAGTCTCCATTCAGAGACAGACCCAGGCATGTCTCTCTCTCAGCTACAGCTCACATTTTGGCTGGTCTCTCGCCAGTAGCGCACACAACCCTGCTCCACATCCAGCAGATTGACACTCCCTCAGGAGACTGACCTCCACGAAGCTACTTCCAGATTGATCCCGAAACCCTACAGGTGCATCTAATCCAGACCCTGCAACAAGACAGTTGTTCTTTTTCTGATTACATGTCGTTACATGTTGGAGTTATCAGCTTGTCCCTCAGTTGGTCATATCTTATATGTGTACATGTAAGTCCTCAAAATAACCTAAACCCCATAGGTCGCACTCTGTACATGACTGCTTTACTTAGAACCAATGAAGGCACATGAAGTGTATGTAAAACAATCAATAAAGTTTATTTCAGATAAATATACATAAAATCTTAACAGTATGTAATGGATGCCTCAAAAAACGGCTAAAGACCAACAGTAGGATGACACTAACTCACATAAAGTATATACCCTAGTAGGTGTTGTGATTATATGGCAACTGCAAAAACAGGATATATCAATCTAATCTAATATGGGGCAAAGTGCCATTTATCCAAATCAAATAGTTCTACCGATTGAAAACCTGTTTACCATAGTTACCATCCATGGATAAATATTACTCAAGTGTCTATGTGCATAGTGCTGCTCTTTTCTTATGAAATAAGGTGCATGGAATCACATAATACCTGTGTGGTGTGCCAATACTGCTGCTTCTCACCCCGACGCGCGTTTCATGATCACAACACCTACTAGGGTATATACTTTATGTGAGTTAGTGTCATCCGACTGTTGGTCTTTAGCCGTTTTTTGAGGCATCCATTACACACTGTTATTAAGAGTTTATGTATATTTATCTGAAATAAACTTTATTGATTGTTTTACATACACTTCATGTGCCTTCATTGGTTGTAAGTAAAGTATATCTTATATGTGGCCTAGAAAACAATTATTGTTGGCAATAAAAACCAGGTAGGAGCTCTGACAATAGGCAAACTGTTTGGAGCTAGAACCATTATGTTGATGCTAATTTGTCCATGTACCGCATCATTGACCCAGGTAAAAGGGCTGTAAAATAGCCGCCTATCAACTGGTTATACCGACATTATGGCCAGAAATCTACCCATGTAAATGTGTCTTCAGTCCTGCAGATCGGTGGTGATGCCGATGGTGGAGTGGACCCTACTTGATCCTAGACCATTAATGTTCTGTCACAGAAACCCCCTTTATAAAAGTAGCCCCAGTTATTTTAATTAGTGTACCACCCCCAAAATACTCAGACCCCTATGTGTGCCTTCAGGCTGTTCCCATGGTCTGAGGTCTACGGTTTGTAGATGTACAGTGTGACAGAAGAGCCAGGTCCTACCACAGTGTTGTATCCGCCATTAGTGCGGAGAGCGACATCATGTATCAGCCAGAGCCGATGGCTTTGTTCACACTCCATAAAGATACGTGATGTGAACATGTACATGTTAATATTGCTGATGTAAGAAACCTTCAGCACAGTTCATATGGATGACATTTTGGTTTTTTTTAATAAACTTGTGTATTGAAGGGGTTTTCTCAGAAAAAGTCATCAATATCAGACCAGTGGGGGTCCAAACCCAGCACCCATAACAATCAGCTGTTTATTCCAAGGGAAGCCAGATTTAATAATGATGCTTGTCAGTAATTTGGACACCATTTACATTAGATACCTGTCCCTCCAGCCTACAGTGATCCCTTGTGATTAGCCGACTGTACATGTCCTCTGTATAGGCAGATGACACTGCCAGATATCTCACCCCCAGAAACAAAAGGGTCGGGCATGTTGAAATTCATCCGGACTATCCTTCTCTACCCCCACATCTGCAGTAGAGTGAGAGTTGGCTAATTACAAGAGCTTGCTTAACCTTTAGGAGGGGTTTTCATGGCATGTCTTTGATGAATACCCCTTTACACCAGGTCACACCAGAGCTACTTTTAAAATTCTGCTGGTTGCCCTTGGAAACAGACTACGTTATTGCACCTCCCTGCAGTCAGACATGTGACTTAACGTCTTTACTGGGAATCTGTCACCCAAACTCCCACCATTAATTAGTATCTGAAAGCCATAGACTTGATTCCATCTGATTTTTGCTTTGGATGTGAATGGAGATGCAACAACATGGGTTCCAAAAAACTGGAAACAAAGAATGTAGAGTTTTATGTTTGTTTGTTTTCTTTCTTCGTATTTCTGTAGCCTCCACCATTATTCATACATTTATAGATTTACTAGATGCATGAAGAACCCCAGGCCCGAGAACGTGGAAGATTCTGGTGTTTTCTTTAATGTTTCAGTGCCTGTTGCGTATCGGGTCTGGTTCTTTGTCTGCAGGATGTGTGCGGCACATTTCCAAGCACGCCATTATAAATAACAGCACATTGGGCCTTCTCGGGGTATATGGCCATGCGTGGGGATGGCTTCTGACCAAAGGGTCTTTTTTTTGTTCTTGACAAATATTTACACTAAGCATATTTGGTTTATAGGCGGCTTTCATCTCGCAGGGTCAGGAAATTATTCCCAAATGATGCTAAATTTATAGATTTATAGAGCAGCAGTAGGAAATACATTGTAGCTGCAAACTGTATCCCGTAAGGGACTGTAATAATGCTGACCATATATGTGTAACCATCCGCCACTGCTCTGCCCTGCCCCTTCTATGCCATCCTTATAAGTGAGCGCTATTACTATATTAATGGTGTTGTCCAGGTTTGGGGTCCTGCGCACTGTCAGGATTCTCCAGCAGTGGGCGAGCGCGTGATCTGCATACATGCGGTCACATGTCGACTAGACGTGCACAACCTCATTCAATACAAGTGAATTGAGCAAGGCTGGGTACGTCTAGTTAGAATGTGGCTGGAATTATGCAAATCTCCGGATCGGAGAATCCTGATAGCGCACACTGTGCAATGTAAGGATTCACAGGCCTGCAGTCACGTAGTCAGCCTCTTTAAGGAAACCGAAAATGCTGGGTAACTGTCACTTTAATTTATTTATTTTTTCCGTTAATCAATAGCATCGCTGAAAATAAGAAACGTTTATTTCTTATCAGAAAGATTTTTTTTTTTTTTGCCTCCTCTCCTCTTAGCGGGAATGTTCCCATTCTGTCATACATAGCCGATCTTGAAACTGGTAATGAATAGAGACACAAATTATATTTGAAAGTTATAAATATTTTTGTTTCGCAAGTTTAGGATATAGATATAATATATGTGTGTGTGTGTGTGTGTGTTTTTTCCATAAAACCAGAACTCCTGACCCTTATTAATCCAGATTTTTGAGCGAACTGCTCATCCGTGGGCAGCAATTGCCTTATATTTATGGTGCAATGAATTCATCCTGAGAAAGAGCTGATCCTGCTCAGTAACACTTTACAGCGAGGGCTGCCAGCTCTGTGCAAACTGGGACACTGGAAAATTTCTGCTTGGCTCAGATGTGTGTGTTGTAGGATTGAAGACTTTAGACAGTGCCCGGAGTAAAGCCCTATGTACTCAAAGAAGGGTTTAGAGAGGAACAGAGGAGCACATTTCCCCCGGCCACCCAAGGGTGCAATAACTATGCTGTTATGGACCACCCTAAAATGCAAGATATCTTATGTGAAAGAGTAAGATATGTGTACCCTGTATAAACACACGTGCCCACAACCTATATTTCTATGTATCGATTTTTCTACACACACTTTCACAGATGCATTATATTACATCAGTACTGAGCAGTTTAGCTGTGAATCCTGCAATGGAGTGAGATAAAACACTTACTAGGAAGATATTTTGAAACTTGCATACACACACTGCTCCAGTGAGTGCATCCGCCTGCTGATCGTGATTTTCCACGGGATGGAACCCCGACCAATCATACGTTCCAAGGCTATGCTAAAAAAAAACCCTATAATCCAAAACAGCATTGTAAAGGAAGTCTTACATTGTCACCCACTGAAATAAGCTTCTCACTAATTTCTCTACAGTAGTTTTCTCCACTGTTTAAGAAAGTGAGTATGCTTCCAATAAATAACATTTCTGACCATTATATGACATGTAGCCTGCATTTTTAACCAGTTTTCCCTCCTGCAGTTGTCTCTGAGCCAGTGAAGTCTCCCATACGCAGCACAGACAAACATGAGAGATTGCTGCTCTCCTGTCTTTATGTAGCACATGTTCGAAAAACAACATGGAGAACATTTTACAGCAGTACTGAGCAGTGTAGCTGTGAATCTATCTCTGGGGTGAGAGAACAGAAAGCAGCTGCACGGTCTCTCTACTTATCTCTCTCTGTTCCTACCCGCTTAGACTTTAGTGGGCAGCTGTAATTTGATCCCTCAGACAGCTGGCTCTTTTTTCAGAATGGATAATGAGTTCAGGAGATAATTCAAGGAAAAGTGGCTACTAAGTAGAGAAAGAAGCATATTTCTCTGATAAGATATATAAGAAAGTTTCTTCTATTCACTTGTAGTGAACATTTCATAAGCAAGTCTCACCCTACTTTTCCACACCTACATACATACGGACAGATAAAATCCCAACCACCCTTGGTTTGTACCCTTTCTTGTAGGACAGGTACGTTGGTGACCGTCACGGGAGACACTTTGAGAGTCTCGTGTTTTTTTCCTAATGACGGGGTGAGAATTTGGTGTGCGCCCCATCAGTGATGTCACAGTAAAGCTTTTCCCAGCTGAGTGATTTGCTAGGCGACTCCTGGAGGAACGCTTGCTTCATTTCTTACATGTTTTCTTGGCACGAGCTTAAAGAACATTTTGAATGGGTTTCTGACACCTCGGATAAAAATACAGAATGGTGGATAAACAGAGCAGCGACAGCGTCAACACTGGAAAGTATGCAGCAGCCATGTCTTGGATTTCGGCTTTTCATACCCTTTTCCCATGTAATATCAGGTTCTGTCTAGAAAGCCGCCAGCAGAAAGTAATAAGGCCTTCAGATGGAAACGGCACGTCGTTAAAAAAAAAAAAAAAAAAATCCACATTCCAGATCTGGAGGAAAATTGTGTGTCAGCATCATTTCTCTGGAAATTATTTCCGGATTTGGGACACGGTCTCGCTTTCACAAGCGTTGTGACTTTGTGTGTACATGGAGACGAGCGTCCGCCGCCGCCAAGGTATGACGCCGAGCTTCAGGCATTTCCCCGCTGCTGCTCATAGCCGGTCAGTCTGCTCTTTTCAGTGGATGCAAAAGTGAAAAATCAGCTCCATTGCTGCATGCAAGGAATACAGGCTGTACTCTGCAGGCCGTGCTGGGGAAGCAGCCGCACCGTCTTTCTATCCTGGCGATAGGGGAGGTTCAAGTACGGCACAGTTTTCCCACCATGACTCTGCAGCACAATCTAAACTTGCTGAATTTTGCTGCCAATTTCGAGCACATTTTACCCTTTTTGGAACTCGTGAGCCCACTTTTATTAATGTGTACAAGAGTTGGGCGAGACGGCTGCCGGCTGAGCCATCAATCAGCTGACCCCACAATTCAAAGTGTTTCAGCAGCTTAATTCATTCTATTTGAAGCCAAATCACCCGAAAAATTTGGGAGTGGTAAATATCAGCACCATGTGTTCTATAGGCACCATTAAGATCATCAGCAAACTTATTCACAGAGATTAGGATGAGGATTGTAGAGCATAAACTGCTCCAAAATCCTCGTCAATGACCATCTCTTTCATAAAAACCCATAGACACATTTAGATGGTCTGCAATAATGCAACGTTTAATAATGGGTTAAATTCATGGACACAAGATGGTCAGTAATGGTGACCCCCAAAGTGCAGCATGAAGAGCATTCCCTGCAGGTTGCATGGTGAGGGATAGATGGAGGTGGTGTAGTCTACAGGAGTCAGTGGTCTTCTGGCATCTGGAGAAAATTTGCTTACCAGTCCTTCTGGCCACAAGCTAAACATAGGTCACTGTGGCTTCTCTACCGGAGGAAACGTGCTAGCCATGACGGTAAGCATGGGTCACCTATGGATGCTATAGTATTTCATGTCAGTAAAGGTGGAGTGCAAAAATGTAGTTTATAGGATATAACCTAAATGGTCCTTAGATGGTGAAACCAATGGCGTCAACTCCACTAACACCCCCCCATATAGATCTGGGGCTGCCGTGGATTGACCACTTCCCAAAATTGCTGTGGATTTTCCTTCCAGGTTTCCATACAGACAAATCGCAGTAGCAGAAAACGAAATGAGATACAAACAAAAGACTCACAGGCAAATGGAGGAGAAAAAAAAGCCCCTTCCTTGGCATGGAAACAGCTGCCCTGGTCTCCAGCATTGACTGTGCAGGGTTGGATATAATTCATGCTTTTACCCAGCCATGTACAGTATATACAGTGACAAGCAAAAGTATTCACCCCAATAGCATTTTTCCTGTTTTGATGTTTCACAACCTGAAATTTCACTGTTTTCTAGAGGGTTGATGAGATCCGTCTTGTGGTTGTTGTGTAATCTTTATTTTCAGTGAGTTAATGATAGGCTCGTGCTTCGGGGCGGTCTGTGGGGGTCTTCGTGTGGTGCTTTGATTAGGTATCCACCAGTATGGCCTCTGACAGGTCACTGATCCCTCACTGATCTGCCTCCTAGTTTACATAATTAATGTTTTATATCTTGGGGAAAAAAATCCCCTTCTGCAGGCAGGCTCCATATTGGCAGCGTTTTTTCAGCCACGTATGTTTTATTCGGCAGCGTTTTTTGATCGGGGACTATGTGTTTTGGTTGATGAGTGTAGGACAGGTCCCCGGTGCCTTCTCCCCGCTCCCATGGACTCGCAGGTCTTTCCCTATACATAAACGTAAGTGGTAGAGGGACACAATCCCTGGATGGCTTTTCACCATGTTATACTCAATTATGAAAATCTTTGCAATTTGCCTCCCAACTTTCATTTCTCAAGCTCTTTGACCTCCAAGTGGGAGGACGCTGAGGAAAGTAAATGGGGGATGTGCGTCTTTTATAGTTTTACAGCAGTCGGCTGGTTCGTAGCTTTATTTGCCCTAGACCTGTATATAGGGACACGGCTCTCAGATAGGACATTACTAAGGCATCCAAATGATTAGGATCCATTTCCAACACCCATAAGCTCCGCTGCACAGAGATGTGTAATGAAAGGTCTCTTGCTGATCGTGCCCCTCCTATAATGTGGTAGAATAGTCTACAAGTCTTTATAACAATGCCATCACAAATGTTCAAAGCCCCTGGCGCCCACACATGCTATTTCATCTGCTGGGTGTTGAAGCCTTCTGTGTTTTATTCTAGTGTCTACTTACAAGGTAATGTGGAGTTCAGTTGTTTTTGTCCCTATACAGGAAGTGGAGGAGGGTCTTTGTCCCTATACAGGAAGTGGAGGAGGGCCTTTGTCCCTATACAGGAAGTGGGGGAGAGTCTTTGTTCATATACAGGAAGTGGAGGAGGGTCTTTGTCTCTATACAGGAAGTGGAGGAGGGCCTTTGTCCCTATACAGGAAGTGGGGGAGAGTCTTTGTTCCTATACAGGATGTGGAGGAGGGTCTTTGTCTCTATACAGGAAGTGGAGAAGGATCTTTGTTCCTATACAGGATGTGGAGGAGGGTCATTGTCCCTATACAGGAAGTGGAGGAGGGTCTTTGTCCCTATACAGGAAGTGGAGGAGGGTCTTTGTCCCTATACAGGAAGTGAAGGAGGGTCTTTGTCCCTATACAGGAAGTGGAGGAGGGTCTTTGTTCCTATACAGGATGTGGAGGAGGGTCTTTGTCTCTATACAGGAAGTGGAGGAGGATCTTTGTTCATATACAGAATGTGGAGCAGGGTCTTTGTCCCTATACAGGAAGTGGAGGAGGGTCTTTGTCCCTATACAGGAAGTGAAGGAGGGTCTTTGTCCCTATACAGGAAGTGGAGGAGCTTTGTCCCTATACAGGAAGTAGAGGAGGGTCTTTGTCCCTATACAGGAAGTAGAGGAGGGTCTTTGTCCTTATACAGGAAGTGGAGGAGGGTCTTTGTCCCTATACAGGAAGTGGAGGAGGGTCTTTGTCCCTATACAGGAAGTGGAGGAGGGTCTTTGTCCTTATACAGGAAGTGGAGGAGGGTCTTTGTCCCTATAAAGGAAGTGGAGGAGGGTCTTTGTCCCTATAAAGGAAGTGGAGGAGGGTTTTGTCCCTATACTGGAAGTGGAGGCGGAACTTTGTCTCTCTGATGTTGATATCTTGTCTGCAAACTTCATGCAAGCATAACGGAGAGACAAACTTTAAATTTGAGGACGGTAAGCTGGTGAACTATGTCGGACACAATGCATGCTGTGAAGTGAGGGAAATGAAGTTACAGCTCCTATAGTGCGGGCAAAATGCTGATGATGATGAACTGCGCAGTGAAAGAGTACATGGCAATATACAGACTGAGAATCGGGGCAATTACACTGTGTTCCAAATTACTATGCAAATGATATTTTTCTCTGATTTTCCTAAATGGTTGGTGCAAATGACAGTCAGTCTAATAAAAGTAATCACCCGTTAGAGTATACATCGAATTTTATTGAATAAACCTCCCAATGATAACAGTATAATCTCCAAAATGAATAAAAACTTAAAATGCACTGTTCCAAATTATTACGCACAGTAGAATTTCTAAACATTTGATATGTTTTAAAGAACTGAAAATGCTCATTTGTGGAATTTGCAGCATTAGGAGGTCACATTCACTGAACAAAAAGCTATTTAACTCCAAAACATCCTAACAGGCCAAGTTACATGTTACCATAGGAACCCTTCTTTGATATCACCTTCACAATTCCTGCATCCATTGAGTTTCTGCTTGTATTTCTTTGCATGAAGTCAGAATAGCCTCCCAGAGCTGCTGTTTTGATGTGAACTGCCTCCCACCCTCATAGATCTTTTTCTTGATGATACTAAAAAGGTTCTCTATAGGGTTGAGGTCAGGGGAAGATGGTGGCCACACCATGAGTTTATCTCCTTTTATGCCCATAGCAGCCAATGACTCAGAGGTTTTCTTTGCAGCATGAGATGGTGCATTGTCATCATGAAGATGATTTTGCTCCTGAAGGCACATTTCTGCTTTTTATACCATGGAGGAAAGTTGTCAGTCAGAAACTCTATATACTTTGCAGAGGTCATTTTCACACCTTCAGGAACCTTAAAGGGCCCTACCAGCTGTTTCTCCATGATTCCGGCCCAAAACATGACTCCTCCACCTCCTTGCTGTTGTTGCAGCCTTGTTGGGACATGGTGGCCATACACCAACCATCCATTGCTCCATTTGGACCATCCAGGGTTGCTCAACACTTATCAGTAAACAAGAATGTTTGGAAATTAGTCTTCATGTATGTGTGGGCCCAATACAACCATTTCTGCTTGTGAACACTGTTTAGGGGTGGCCGAATAGTAGGTTTATGCACCACAGCAAGCCTTTGAAGGATCCTACACCTTGAGGTTCGAGGGACTCCAGAGGCACCAGCAGCTTCAAATATCTGTTTGCTGCTTTGTAATGGCTTTTTAGCAGCTGCTCTCTTAATCCGATGAACTTGCCTGGCAGAAATCTTCCTCATTATGCCTTTATCAGCACAAACACATCTGTGCTCAGATACAGCCACAAATCTCTTAACAGTACGATGATCACGCTTAAGTTCTCGGGAAATTTCTAATGTTTTCATCCCTTCACCAAGGCATTGCACTATTTGATGCTTTTCAGCAGCAGAGAGATCCTTTTTCTTTCCCATGTTACTTGAAAACTGTGACCTGCTTAATAATGTGGAACATCATTTTTAAGTAGTTTTCCTTTAATTAGAATCACCTGGAAAACTAATTATCAGATGTGTTTAAGATGGATTTCAGTGATCCATTGAGCCCTGAGACACAATACCATCCACGAGTTTATTTGAAAAACAAAACAATTAAAACTTTGACACTTAAATCCAATTTGCATAATAATTTGGAACACAGTGTAATAGACGTCAAGTATTAGATTCTTTTGTGCACCAAAAGCAGTTTTACCTTGTTGTTGGGAATAAATGCATCTAGACTATAAATAAAGATAAAATAATTGGGCCTTCTGTAATGAGATTTAGTCTGATTTTGGCTCTAGCGTGACACTCTGTCCAAAAAGCCAGATCATTAGCTACAAGTGTGATCCACCTATCACTCCAGTTACTCCATCCATGTCACCCGATGTATGCACAGTCCTGATACGGGAGGTGTGGATCCGGCTGGACCCATCACTCAGCAGATGTGGTGACCCCAGTAGATTTCTGCCCTTCTATGTAGAAGCAGCTGTGGTTCCTGATAATCTGTCGGCTGATATGTGGTTACCCAGGTGCTTATGACTATGCATTGATAAGAGGAGCCATGCAGACGGGGAGACCGTGACACCGTGCAAATATTGGGGCTATTTGCTCCTTGTTGTGCTCATGACACATGAGGATTATGGATTTGGACATCATAACAATATCCCAGGTGCAACGTCTACAGCAGTGCAGAAATGAAAGCTCGGGATTGACGGACGTGTTTAAAGGGAACCTGTCACGTAACTGTGGCCCCCTAAACTGCCCCCAGTGCTGTATTAGAGCTCATTCGGAGATCAGAGACTTTTTTCACACACACTTGGGCAATTTTAATCCGTGTTTTGGATCAGTTTCATCAGTGATTGGTCCTTGTCTAAGGGTACCGTCACACATTGAAATTTTCATCGCTGCGACGGCACGATTCGTGACGTCGCAGCGTCGTATAATCATCGCTCCAGCGTCGTAGACTGCGGTCACACGTTGCAATCACGGCGCTGGAGCGATGCCGAAGTCCCCGGGTAACCAGGGTAAACATCGGGTAACTAAGCGCAGGGCCGCGCTTAGTAACCCGATGTTTACCCTGGTTACCAGCGTAAATGTAAAAAAACAAACAGTACATACTCACCCGTCGGTGTCCTTCAGGTCCCTTGCCGTCTGCTTCCTGCTCTGAGTGCAGCCGTACAGTGAGAGCAGAGCGCAGCACCGCTGTGATCTGCTCTCACTTTCCGGCCGGCACTCAGAGCAGGAAGCAGACGGCAAGGGACCTGAAGGACACCGACGGGTGAGCATGTACGGTTTGTTTTTTTACGTTTACGCTTGTAACCAGGGTAAACATCGGGTTACTAAGCGCGGCCCTGCGCTTAGTTACCCGATGTTTACCCTGGTTACAAGCGAAGACATCGCTGGATCGCTGTCACACACAACGATCCAGCGATGTCAGCGGGTGATCAAGCGACGAAAGAAAGTTCCAAACGATCTGCTACGACGTACGATTCTCAGCAGGGTGTCTGATCGCAGTAGCGTGTCAGACACAGCGATATCGTAACGATATCGCTAGAACGTCACGAATCGTAACGTCGTAGCGATGGAAATTTCAATGTGTGACAGTACCCTTAGTTTCTACCATTAGATTTTCGAAGATTCTCCTGCATATCTCGGTGTTAAAAGCAGAGAGCACACAGATGGCGGCAGCCATAAGCGGTCTGTGATTTTCACGCACCTATAGACTTGTATGGGTGATGTCGATCAGTGACTGATGAAAAACTGAGCACCATAGGCTCTGGAGGCAGATTCTCAGGGAGATCTACGTCCAGCCCATAGATCATAACAGCTCATTTACATTTTAAGAAACTGGATTTCTCTGGAATAAGACATCGGATAAAAGATCTCAAAGTATTATTTTACTCAACTTTCTATGACCTGCGTACCCATATAGACGGCTTAAGAGGGTTGATTCATATTAATGATGTCATTATCTTCTGTGTGTTAATAGGTCGTATTCGCAGTGATGTCATTGGCTTCTTTGTTATTTATGCATAGGCTGCCAAATGATTGCCATACACAGCGGGTGAAATAAGTATTGACCACATCTCCGGTTTTCTAATTGAAATCAGTTTTCTCTGGTATAATTGTCTTCCTGAAATGTCCACCCTCATTTTATCTTCATCATCCTGGTAAATGACAGCAGATTTTTATCGATAATGTCTCAGTACATTTGTCCATTCATCCTTTCTTCAAATCTTATGAATTTTGCCGGCTCCGTATGCTGAAAAACAGCCCCACACCATGATGTTCCCAACTCCATACTTCACTGCTTCTATGGTGTTTTGGCGGTGATATGCAGTTCCTTTTGACCTCCAAACATGTGTATGATGGCATCCAAATATTTTAATGTTGGTCTCATCTGACCAGACTGTATTCTCCCAGTATTTTGCAGGCTTTTCTAATGTCGAGCAAACTTTAACTTGAGCATGCTTTTTGTTAAGCAATGGAGTCTTGCTTGGTGAGCGTGCATACAGGCCGTGGAGGTTGAGGGCATTACTTATAGTTTTCTTTTAAACAATTGTGCCTGCTGACTCCAGGTCTTTCTGTAACTCTTCATCGGTGGTCCTTGGATCTTCAGCAACTCTTCTGATAATTCTTTTCACTCCTCTGTCTTGCGGGGATCACCTGGTCATAGCCGGTTTATGGTGAAATCATGTCCTTTCCACATCTGGATTATGGCCCCATCAGTGCTCACTGGAACCTTCAGTAGTTTAGAAATTCTTCTGTAACCAATGCAATCTATATGTTTTTCAACAATAATGTTGTGAAGGTCTTGAGACAACTCACTGATTTTACCCATCATGAGATATTTCTTGTGTGACAACTTGGTAATGAGACACATTTTTATAGGCCATCAGTTCCACTAGCTGATATGATTTGTCACTAAGTGGCAGGATTGCTTTCTAATCACTGATAGATTTCAGCTGGTGTCAGGACTTTCCAGGGCTTTTTGCACCTTTTCATGTGTTCAATACATTTTCCCTGTGTTATTTCTCATTATTACACATAACTTAATTTATGGACATCTCTGGTTTGATTTATTTTCCTGGGTGGATTGGACGAGTTGTTAACCGATATCTGGTGAGAATTTCATGCCAATAGCACCTTTATATATTTACTCAAAAATTGGTGACATGTTCAATATTTTCACTTACTGTATACAACAACCATTAGGTGCTATAAGAAATGTTTCTAAGGTGCCTCATGAGTTGACTATAACGAGGACAGTCTGACATACTCTCCCCCGGTGATATTTAGGAAATGCTTAGAGGAGATTCCCAGTTCCACCGGATGTGTGCACTTGGCATTTCCCAGCCATGAGTTTTGTTGTTTGCTGTCCTTAATTTTTCCGTAGTTTTTATGTTAACATTGTAAAACTTCCTGTTTTCTTTTTTTTTCCCTAAGAAAGCGATATTAAAGGAAGATGGGAGCTAGTTTTTATTTTATTTTTATTTTTTTTTTACTGAAGAGTCGAGGCCAAAAGAGATCTCACATGTTTATTAAGTGCTATCACGCTGCGCCTCTGTGAGCTGCAAAATGGAGCTGGCAGTTCTGCTGTTTGCATGGTGCTATTTGGCTCGGCACTGATAAGCAATAGACAGTCTGGCTCCTTCAAGGAGTCTCTCAGTAATGTCTGAGCACTCGGCAGTTCGGAAACCCTCTGGCTGACTTTCCCCTGTGGACTGTTCATTTATCAGGAAATGAAATTGGTTACAGGGTTACTCACATTGCCAAACCTCACTGACGAAATCAGAATTGTTCCTACTTGCCGGAGCAGCAGGTCCTCTTTTTAACCCTAGTAGGATTGCTGACTTGAATAGTAGGAACCCTCCTTACGAAAATTTAGAGAGAAAAAATTGCTTTTTAGAGAAGGAAATTTTTATTACAGTATGTATCGTATGGTTTTTTTTTTACCCTGCTTTTTAGCTGGATACAAAATAATACGTTAAAGAGATTCATCACCTACATTCCTGATTGAGCGGGAAGAGACATGGCATGGTCTAACCATCCAGCTAAACTGACCCCACGTATGAAGCCTACACCTTTTACCAAGAAAAATGGTCCCATCTTGCCTAATAAGGTGTCCGGTCTTTTGAATGTAGAAAGTTGCCTCTCCACCCATTTTTTACTTGAATGCAACGGTTGACGACCTCCTTACCCCATGGGACCAGACTTGGAGGACATCCATTTTTTAAACGGGTGTGAGAACGGTACCTATTAAACTTGAATAGCCTGTTGTGGTTATGCCCAAAAAATCTGTTAGAAACTCTTTACATATTATTTTTTGATAATATACACTTCATTTGGAGATGTTACTTGGTGTAAACGCTGCTGTTCTCCTGAATCTGACCTAGTGTTTCTTTTATTCCTGCTCTACGCCACTCCTGAGATTTGGTCAACTGTATCCACTTTGCAAATCTAGTCTATTTAGTCAAATGGGCATAGTCCTCAACTCTTTATTGTTTGTGTTTTTAGGATCACGTCCACTTAGTAAGAAGACTAGGTAACCGATTCATTAAGGTGTGTGCATCAAATTTTTGGCCTATAACACCCAAATAAGTCGCAATATTTTGATCAACTTGGAAATTGCGCAAAAAATATTGCGACTTTTGGAAATTACACACCTGTCTCACCCAGCTACTCTAATATTGGCGGAACATACCATCTCCAGAGATCTTGATGTTCATTTGTCCATGGGGCGCAACGTAATCAAGAAGTTTACAACCCATGGCACTGTAGATAATCTCAGTGGACGTGAGAAAAATTGATTAAAGGTTGCAATACAGGATAGTCCCCTTGGTGGATAAACAATCCCAGTCAAGTTCCAAACAAATTGAAGCTTTACTGCAGTCTTAGGGTGCATCAGTGTCAGCGCGAACTATCCATCGACATTTGAAATGAATCGCTATGCCAGGAGACCCAGGAAGACCCCAGCCGTGACCCAGAAACATAAAAAGGTTAGACTGCAGTTTTTCAAAATGTAAATAAGCCAAAATCCTTCTGGGAAAGTGTCTTGTGGACAGATGAGACCGAGATGGAGCTTTTTGGTAAACCACATCATTCTACTGTTTACTGAAAATGGAATGAGGCCTACAAAGAAAAGAACACAGCACCTACAGTGAAATATGGTGGAGATTCAAAATAAGTTGTGGGGTAGTTTTGCTGCCTCTGGCACTGTATGCCTTGACTGTGTGCAAGGCATCATGACATCTGAACATTACCAATGGATTTGGGGTTGCAACGTAGTGTCCAGTGTCAGAAAGCTGGGTTTGCATCCTAGGTCTTCCAGCAGAACAATTACCCCAAACATACTTCAAGAAGCACCCGGAAATGTATGGAAACAAAGCGCTGGAGAGTTCTGAAGTTACAGCAATGAGTCCAGATCAAAATCACAGTGAACACCTGTGTAGAGATCTTAACATTGCAGTTAGGAGAAGACGCCTTCATATATGAGAGATCTGGAGCAGTTTGCAAAAGAAGAGTTCTCCAAAAGTCCAGTTGAGAGGTGAAAGAAGCTTGTTGATGGTTATAGGAATCGATCGATTGCAGTTACTTATTCCAAAGGGGGTGCAACCATATGTTCAGTTGGGGGTGCCAACAATTTTGCCCGGATTCATTTTTTGTGTTTTGTGAGAAATTAAGTCCAATTTGCCATTTCTTCTCTTTTTTTTTTTCAGTTTTGTTTTGTTCCAATACACCCCCCCCCATATATATGGGTGTGTGTGTATATGTATATATGTATATATATATATATATATATATATATATATATATATATATATATATATATATATATATATACATACTCGAGTATAAGCCGAGATTTTTGGGCTGAAAGTGCCCCTCTCGGCTTATACTCGAGTCATGATCGGTGGTGGGGTCGGCGGGTGAGGACTGTCATATACTCACCTAGTTCCGGCGTTCCTGTCGCTCCCCCTGCCCATCCCACGGTCTCCGGGTGCCGCAGCCTCTTCCCCTGAGCGGTCACGTGGGACCGCTCATTAGAGAAATGAATAGGCTGCTCCACCCCCCATAGGGGCGGAGCCGCATATTCATTTCTCTAATGAAGCGGTGCCGGTGACCGCTGATAGAGGAAGAGGCTGCGGCACCGAAGACCAGCTGTCTGGGGGAAGGAGCGGGACGCCGGGAGCAGGTATTACATATTCACCTGTCCGATGTCCACACGCCGGGCGCCGCTCTGTCTTCCCGGCGTCTCTCCGCACTGACTGTTCAGGTCAGAGGGCGCGATGACGCATATAGTGTGCGCGCCGCCCTCTGCCTGATCAGTCAGTGCAGAGAGACGCCGGGACGGGACGTGAGGAGCTGCGAGCAAGAGAGGTGAGTATGTGTTTTTTTTTTTTTTATTGCAGCAGCAGCAATGGCACAGCTTTATGTGGAGTATCTATGGGGCAACGGTGCAGAGCACTATATATGGCACAGCTATGGGGCAACGGTGCAGAGCACTATATATATGGCACAGCTATGGGGCAACGGTGCAGAGCATTATATATGGCACATCTATGGGGCAACGGTGCAGAGCATTATATATGGCACAGCTTTATGTGGAGTATCTATGGGGCAACGGTGCAGAGCACTATATGGCACAGCTATGGGGCAACGGTGCAGAGCACTATATGGCACAGCTATGGGGCAACGGTGCAGAGCATTATATATATGGCACAGCTATGGGGCAACGGTGCAGAGCATTATATATATGGCACAGCTATGGGGCAACGGTGCAGAGCATATATGGCACAGCTATGGGGCAACGGTGCAGAGCATATATGGCACAGCTATGGGGCAACAGTGCAGAGCATTATATATATGGCACAGCTATGGGGCAACGGTGCAGAGCACTATATATATGGCACAGCTATGGGGCAACGGTGCAGAGCACTATATGGAACAGCTATGGGGCAATGGTGCAGAGCACTATATATATGGCACAGCTATGGGGCAACGGTGCAGAGCACTATATGGCACAGCTATGGGGCAACGGTGCAGAGCACTATATGGCACAGCTATGGGGCAACGGTGCAGAGCACTATATGGCACAGCTATGGGGCAAAGGTGCAGAGCATTATATATATGGCACAGCTATGGGGCAACGGTGCAGAGCACTATATGGCACAGCTATGGGGCAATGGTGCAGAGCATTATATATATGGCACAGCTATGGGGCAACGGTGCAGAGCATTATATATATGGCACAGCTATGGGGCAACGGTGCAGAGCATTATATATGGCACATCTATGGGGCAACGGTGCAGAGCATTATATATGGCACAGCTTTATGTGGAGTATCTATGGGGCAACGGTGCAGAGCACTATATGGCACAGCTATGGGGCAACGGTGCAGAGCATTATATATATGGCACAGCTATGGGGCAACGGTGCAGAGCATTATATATATGGCACAGCTATGGGGCAACGGTGCAGAGCATATATGGCACAGCTATGGGGCAACGGTGCAGAGCATATATGGCACAGCTATGGGGCAACGGTGCAGAGCATTATATATATGGCACAGCTATGGGGCAATGGTGCAGAGCACTATATGGCACAGCTATGGGGCAACGGTGCAGAGCATATATGGCACAGCTATGGGGCAACGGTGCAGAGCATATATGGCACAGCTATGGGGCAACAGTGCAGAGCATTATATATATGGCACAGCTATGGGGCAACGGTGCAGAGCATTATATATATGGCACAGCTATGGGGCAACGGTGCAGAGCACTATATGGAACAGCTATGGGGCAACGGTGCAGAGCACTATATATATGGCACAGCTATGGGGCAACGGTGCAGAGCACTATATGGCACAGCTATGGGGCAACGGTGCAGAGCACTATATGGCACAGCTATGGGGCAAAGGTGCAGAGCATTATATATATGGCACAGCTATGGGGCAACGGTGCAGAGCACTATATGGCACAGCTATGGGGCAATGGTGCAGAGCATTATATATATGGCACAGCTATGGGGCAACGGTGCAGAGCATTATATATATGGCACAGCTATGGGGCAATGGTGCAGAGCATTATATATATGGCACAGCTATGGGGCAACGGTGCAGAGCATTATATATATATATGGCACAGCTATGGGGCAACAGTGCAGAGCATTATATATATGGCACAGCTATCTATGGGGCAACGGTGCAGAGCATTGTATATATGGCACAGCTTTATGTGGAGCATCTATGGGGCCATAATGAACGGTGCAGAGCATTATATGTGGCACAGTTTTATGTGGAGCATCTATGGGGCCATAATGAACGGTATGGAGCATCTATTTTTAATTTTGAAATTCACCGGTAGCTGCTGCATTTTCCACCCTAGGCTTATACTCGAGTCAATAAGTTTTCCCAGTTTTTTGTGGCAAAATTAGGGGGGTCGGCTTATACTCGGGTCGGCTTATACTCGAGTATATACGGTGTATGTATATATATTCCATATATATGTTCAAGATTATTGTACTTGTTTTTATTATGTATACCCCTCCTCACTTGTAAAGCGCCATGGAATAAATGGCGCTATAACAATAAATAATAATAATAATATATATATACACACACATACATACTGTGTTCCAAATTATTATGCACGAAGAGTTTAGGAGTGATAAGGTTAGAATTTTTGTTTGTCATTTAAACTCATTGATGGTGATGTGTGTCAGGGCTCTTTATATCACTGAAAGCAATTGCAGATACCTGTGCACATTAGTTTGGCAGGTGTGTCCAAATAAAGGCAAGACTACTTAAGAAGGCTGTTCCACATTATTAAGCAGCCTACATTTTTTGCCAAAATGGGAAAGAATAAGGATGTGTCGGCTGCTGAGAAGCAACAAATTGTGGAGTATTTAGGTCAAGGCATGACTACAATCAACATTGCCAAGACACTTCATCGTGATCATCGCACAATCAAGAAGTATGTAGCTGATTCCCAGCACACACGTGTGCGTGCTGATAAGGAAAAATTGAGGACTCTTTCCAACAGGCAATTGCGTAAGGTTAAAAGAGCAGCTGCAAAAATGCCTTGTCATAGCAGCAGACAAGTTTTTGAAGCTGCTGGTGCCTCCAACGTCCCCAGAACAACAAGATGCAGGGTCCTTCAGAGGTTTGCAGCTGTGCGTAAGCCATACTGTCGACCATCTCTATCCACTGCACACAAGCAGAAATGGCTCCAGTGGGCCAAACAATACATGAAGACTGACTTTCAACCTGTTTTGTTCACCGATGAGTGCCGTGCAACGCTCGATGGTCCAGATGGATGGAGTGGAGGATGGCTGGTTGATGGACACCCCATGAAAACACGGCTAAGGCGCCAACAAGGAGCAGGTGGAGTAATGTTTTGGGCTGGAATCATGGGGAGAGAGATTGTCGGCCCCTTTATGATCCCTGAAGGGGTAAAGATGAACTCCATAATCTATGTGGAGTTTCTAAAACAACACTTCCTGCCATGGTTCAAGAGGAAGAACCGTGCTTTCCGCAGCAAGATCATTTTCATGCATGATAATGCACCGTCTCATGCTGCAAAAAACACATCTGCATCTCTGGCTGCTATGGGCATAAAAGAGGACGAACTTATGGTGTGGCCACCATCTTCCCCTGACCTCAACCCCATTGAGAACCTCTGGAGCATCATCAAAAGGAGCGTCTATGATGGCGGGAGGCAGTTCACATCTAAGCAACAGCTCTGGGAGGGTATTCTGTCCACATGCAAAACAATTGAAGCAGAAACCATCCAAAAACTGACAAATTCAAGGTACGAGAGAGTTCAGAAGCTTCTTTCGAACAAGGGGTCCTATGTGCAAATGTAACATCACCTAGAATAAAGTTTTCACTCGAAAACTGTTTGATTTCATTTTGTAATCAGCTGATAATGCTTATAACTTCACAATTCACCATTTTTTTGTTCAAAATAAAAAAAAAAAGGTTGAAAACTCTGCTGTGCATAATAATTTGGAACATGCATTTTGAGTGTTTTATTTTTTTTTAAATACATACTGTTTTCATAGGCAGTTTGTTCCAAAACATTGCAATTATACTAGAATAGTAGATGACTGGAAAACAATAATGACTGCAATTCAGATAGGAAATTTAGAGAAAATATGAGGAAATATTATTTGCATAATAATTTGGAACACAGTGTATATACATATACACAGTATATATACACACACACTTATTCGTATGTGTATGAACAATCTTTTTCTTTTCGATGGACTTAGTCTCGTATAAATGAAGTACTGAAATCGGTACTTGCCCTCCTTGATTCCCGCAGGTCCCGTTCTGATGCTTACCACGCCTCCACAACACCCCTTCCATGGCCGAACACTAGCTGCTCGTGTGACCCTTCTCAGCCCGTTGATGGCTGAGCAGGCATTTCCCGACCCTTTTGGTGTGGTGAGATCATCTCCAGAGTGTAGGTTCTCCGTATTCGAGGGATGTGATGTAAAGTACTGATCATGGAGGTTGGGAGTCTTTGAACTTCTTGCCATCCCATTCAAGATTCCCATCATAAGCCGCGCTTCTGGTGCTGATCCAATCACAGTGACAAATCTGGTCCATGTCGGAAAAGAAAATTGCTCACGGGAAACTTTTTTTGTCTAGTGGTGAATAGGGTTATATAAATGATGTTATAGACGGAGGAGGATAGATATCACTACTTATTTAGTTTTAGTTGTTCTTGGCTCCCAGAATCTGGAGATTTTTATTTTCTTGCTATTTTTGAAAGTTCATCCAAACATTGCGACTCTCACATGCTTCTCGTCTGCCCGCTGGCACGCTCCATTTACTGTTTGAAGTTATAGCATGGAAAACCTGAGGAATAATGTGAAGACTAGAGTTTAAGGAGCGGCTAAATAACATGTTTGAATTTATGTTGTTGTTTTCATATTTAAGGAGGTTTTAGCCCAGTGACCAGATTCCCAGCACCCGAGTCCCAGTTATCATACAGGGCTGGTTGTGAGGCGAACCCTTGTGCTGTATTAATCAGTATTTCACAATGTCAATTTCATCTTTTGCAGCAAATACATTTTAATGTCTTATGACCCCCAAGACCACGGGCGATCAGTCTTAGGGTACTTTCACACTAGCGTTTTTTGCAATACATCGCAATGCGTCGTTTTGGCAAAAAAACGCATCCTGCAAAAGTGCTTGCAGGATGCGTTTTTTCACCATTGACTAACATTAGCGACGCATTTGCGACGCATTGCCACACGTCGCAACCGTTGTGCGACGGTTGCGCCGTGTTGTGGCGGACCGTCGGATGCAAAAACGTTTTTTGCTGCCGACGGACCGCCATTTCTGACCGCGCATGCGCGGCCGAAACTCCGCCCCCACCTCCCCGCACCTCACAATGGGGCGGCGGATGCGCTGGAAAAATGCATCCGCTGCCCCCGTTGTGCGGCGTATACAACGCTAGCATCGGTACGTCGGCCCGACGCTCTGCGACGGGCCGAGTACGATGCTAGTGTGAAAGTAGCCTTAGTCAGGCAGGAGAAGTTCTTGTTGCTGCTCTTATTCCCTACAGGAAATATGTGGTATTACAAGCCCCGAGTGACAGCCTTGAAGAGGGGAACGTCTCTCTCCACCATTCATGAATCCTAAAAGAACAAATGACCAGCTAAAACAAGCTGGTTAATGCTTTTTGAAAGTTTTTTTCTTGATTATATTGCACCTTTGGCATTAATTTCCAATCATCTTGGAAAGATCATGTTAGACAGTATACTTACTGAGGCATCCATGTAATTTGTCCCCTTTTATTACGTTGTATCTCCTGAATTGCAAATTTCGATTCTTAGCTCTTCAATTATATTTTTCAGACTACTTCTTAATCCCGTCACACGGCCATATAGATAAATGATGTAATTTAGGAAGAGGTTTAGGCCGAGTTTCATGGTGGCTATAAAAATCTGTCTACAGTAAACTCCCCCTTTTGTCGACATTTTAATGTTTAAAGGAACGTCAACCCACCATAATAATTGATCACCTACTGATAGAATAGGTTGAAAAGTCTAATCCCTGGAACCCCCACCGATCCATAGAGCAGGGCATTGTAGTCCTCCATTGTCATGTGTACTACTGTTCCATGGTAGAGCTCTTGGACTGTCGGCCATCCCTATGGCCCATATACCATGAGTTGAGCAGTGGAGCTTCTGCGTGACCATTGCTCCATTCGGCACTCTAAAGCCCCATTCTCAGAATCGGTGGGACCCCCAGTGATCAGCATCTTTGCAATGATCCACAGGGGCAGGTGATAAGTGCTGGTGCATTCAGTCAAACCCATTGTGTTCTAGTAGTCGTTCATTAGAGCAAAATCCCAGACTAATCTGGTCCTCCTGATTTTTCCGTTTTCGGACAGTAAGCTGCCCGGCTTGAGTGCCGAGGCAAATTCAGCCGTACGCTACACTTTGCCTGTGGAGTGAACTCTCAGGGCCTTGCACAAGACAGATTGTCTGTCTCCTAATGAAGACATAACAAGTTCTCGTTACATCTGCAACCGTAAAGGTTATGAAGGTCCTGTATACTAAGTGGAGTAATGATTACCAGGAATACATCCCCAGCAAATGGCTGCTGCTGATTCTTTTTTTTTTTTTTTCTTTTACTCTTCTAAACTTTCCAGTCCACTTACTGTACAAGTTCTTTCCTGTTTTCACCGACATGTATCATACGACACAGGTCAAGTGCAGGCGCAAGCCACCCCGAGCACGGCACAATAAGACACCTGGGAGCCGCACATCTTACAGATTAGTGCAGCTCAGATCTCCTGTGTGTGTATATATACTGTATGTACATACACATATACACACACCAGTAAGTAGATCCATGCGATGATGATTTCCTCATCTCATGCAATTTATGGAAACAAAAGCAAACAACACTGGTGGATATGCCCCAACAAAATGTTAATATCTCAATAACTTGTCATGTGGCCCCGAGCACCAATTACAGCTGACAATGACGTCTCCTGCTCCTCACAAGTGGAGTTATTGTCTCCTGAGGAATGGCGCCTCTTCTTGAAGGGCGGCCCTCAGGTCATTGAGGTTCTGGGATACAGAGTTACGAGCCTCTACACGGCTACTCAGCTGTTCTCATAGGTTTTCTATGGGATTCAGGTCTGGAGAAAGTGTAGGTCACGCCATTTGAGGTCACCCAGACGTTCCCTAATGATGCGATCTCGATGAGCTGGAGCATTGTCGTCCATGAAGATGTAATTCGACCTGTGTTGGTGCAGAGGCACAATGACTGGATTAATGATGTTATTCTGGTAGTAAAGGTACCTTCACATTAAGCGACGCTACAGCGATAGCGACAACGATGCCGATCGCTGCAGCGTCGCTGTTTGATCGATGGAGAGCTGTCACACAGACCGCTCTCCAGCGACCAACGATGCCGAGGTCCCCGGGTAACCAGGGTAAACATCGGGTTACTAAGCGCAGGGCCGCGCTTAGTAACCCGATGTTTACCCTGGTTACCAGCGTAAAATGTAAAAAACCAAACACTACATACTTACATTCGCGTCCCCCGGCGTCCGCTTCCTGCACTGACTGAGCGCCGGCCCTAACAGCAGAGCGGTGACGTCACCGCTGTGCTGTACTTTCACTTTCACTTTACGGCGCTCAGTCAGTGTGGGAAGCGGACGCCGGGGGACGCGAAGGTGAGTATGTACTGTTTTTTTTTTTACATTTTACACTGGTAACCAGGGTAAACATCGGGGTTACTAAGCGCGGCCCTGCGTTTAGTAACCCGATGTTTACCCTGGTTACCAGTGTAAAACATCGCTGGTATCGTTGCTTTTGGTGTCAAACACGACGATACACGCCGGTCTGACGACCAAATAAAGTTCTGAACTTTGTTCAAAGACCAGCGATATCACAGCAGGATCCTGATCGCTGCTGCGTGTCAAACTAAACGATATCGCTAGCGAGGACGCTGCAACGTCACGGATCGCTAGCAATATCGTTTAGTGTGAAGGTACCTTAAGGGCTTGTCACGGTACCACTCACAGTGTGTGCAAGTCCTGTATTGACGAGACACCTGCCCACACAACATCACCACCACCAAAGGCTCTTCTGGTGACAACAGTGGCTGATGCATAGTGCCCTCCTTGATGTATCCACCATTGTTGGCGGCCATCATTTCTGCTCACAGTGAATTGTCTTTCATCAGTTAACAGCCCTGAGGCCCCCCTGGTCACTTGTCCATTGTAGATGCTCCCTGGCAGGTCGTCTAGCACTCAGACCACATTGATGTAAACGGTCTTCAATGGTCTGACGTGACACTTGGTTGCCTCTCATCTCCCAAAATGTGCCTGGAGTTGTGTGGCATTCACCATCTGGTTCCCAAGGGCATTGTTCACAATGAAGCTGTCATCAGTGTGGGGTATGACCAAACTTCTCTGCCATTCTAAGAATCTTCCATTCGCTCTCATTGCAACCTGCCTGACCAGACCTCATGTGGCTGGGGTGTGTCAGCAGTTCCTACAAGATGAAGGCATTGAAGCTATGGACTGGCCCGCCCGTTCCCCAGACCTGAATCCGATTGAGCACATGGATTTTGAGTATCATTCCAAATCCAGACCTCTATGGGATATTCATTTTGATTTACATTGATAATTATGTTTTATTGTTCTGAACACATTCCACTATGCAATGAATAAAAATTTGCAACTGGAATATTTAATTCAGAGATATCAAGGATGTGGTATTTTAGTGTTCCCTTTATTTTTTTGAGCAGTGTATATAGGTCTGGTGAAGTTACAAAGAGCATGTGATGTGTGCGCAGCAGCTAATCTAAAAATGTTGGACTTCAGTTCAAAGCCAGAGCAAAATTATCAACCTTGAAGGAGATGGAGTGGTTTTCAGACTACCTCAGACCCCAACAGACATTGCAGATAGCCTGGAGCCACTAATTGTAGCTGATGGAATAGAGCACAGGAGATTTGGGCTACAAGAAGACACAAAAATGGAGCATTTCAACAGGAGATGGCATCCGCAGCTCCACTCACTGTGTATAGAAGTGATGGTTGCACATGCACACAACTGCTCTATTCACAGAGTCAGCATTGGGCCCTCCATTCTCAGGATCAGTGGGGGTTTCAGAAGTCATTCTTTAGAGAATTTTTTCAACAATGCCGTGTTAATACAGTCTTCCCAATTTTGCCCTGGCTTACTTTTACGGATGCCTAGGTGGTGTTACATGATCGGTCATGCAACGCAGGAATGCCTGATATACACCATTAACTTATCATCATAGGATCCATTGGAGATTTCCTGTAGCTTTGAGGGTAAGAATAGGAATGCACTTTACCATAAGTAAGTGAGGAGGCCACCAAAATTTCCACCTGACAAAGTGGCTTGCTCTACAAGAACATCTGTAGCCTGTCTTTGACCCTCGCTGGGCTGGTGGCACCGCCATCTCCGAGAGGCCCAGGTCGGGGTAGCAGAGTATGTCATATAACCTTTTGCAATATCCAGGGCGCCACACACAATGGAAAAAGAAAATATTAACTGTCTATAACCCTGTCGGCATGGCTATGTGCCTGGCGGTACTGTGGCCGGTCTCCGTCCTGCAGGCAGAAGTGCTGTGTGTGTGCTGGCCCGCAGTAAGACCGAATGGGAGCTTGTAAGTTATCACGCAGCCTTTCCAGGGCATATAGATTGTGGAGCCAGAGGTCTGCAGCCTGAATAGGGGTATTAGTCAGCATGTCCTGAACTCAGACAGATAAGGGTCCGCTTCCCGGCCTGCTCTGATCGCACAGTTAAAGTCTGGTGACAGAAAGTCTGTCTCTGTTTTTAAGCAATTGTTATCATTTTTTTTCCCTTTTTTTTTATTTACAAGCCTGACCGGGTTATAAATGTACAAGTAAAGCCAAGAACAGACTTTCCAGGTCTGATGGTCCATTAATAACATAAAGCCACATCCCCATAGAATCTCTCCATCCTCTGCCTCATTATATTTGTATCAAGACTGGCCCCAAGCAGCAGATTAAGAATTCCTCAGACATTCGCTAAAAATAATATTTAAATGTACAATAATTACATCGCAAAGAACAATTCGGCTACAGAACTTGCACAGTTTTTCTGCTGTAATTCTCTCCAGATTCTTAATATTTCCAGATTCCTCAAAAAAAAATGTACCTACCGTATATTGAATTTGGGAACGAAATACCCAAAGATTATGTCTACGTGTCAGCGGTATATTCAGTGCCTATCTCTCCGGGTATTAGAAAGTCAAGCTGTCAGCAATTAGTTTTACCCCAGAGCTGCACTCACTATTCTGCTGGTGCAGTCACTGTGTGCATATATTACTGATCCTGTATTGATCCCGAGTTACATCCTGTTTTATACCCCAGAGCTGCACTCACTATTCTGCTGGTGCAGTCACTGTGTACATACATTACATTACTGATCCTGAGTTACATCCTGTATTATACCCCAGAGCTGCACTCACTATTCTGCTGGTGCAGTCACTGTGTACATACATTACATTACTGATCCTGAGTTACATCCTGTATTATACCCGAGAGCTGCACTCACTATTCTGCTGGTGCAGTCACTGTACATACATTACTGATCCTGAGTTACATCCTGTATTCTATTCCAGAGCTGCACTCACTATTCTGCTGGTGCAGTCACTGTGTACATACATTACATTACTGATCCTGAGTTACATCCTGTATTATACCCCAGAGCTGCACTCACTATTCTGCTGGTGCAGGCACTGTGTACAT
Organism: Ranitomeya variabilis; assembly: GCF_051348905.1. Taxonomy (NCBI): domain Eukaryota; kingdom Metazoa; phylum Chordata; class Amphibia; order Anura; family Dendrobatidae; genus Ranitomeya; species Ranitomeya variabilis. Next base: position 50,110,510 of record NC_135232.1, on the reverse strand, counting down.
ACATTACATTACTGATCCTGAGTTACATCCTGTATTATACCCCAGAGCTGCACTCACTATTCTGCTGGTGCAGTCACTGTGAACATACATTACTGATCCTGTACTGATCCTGAGTTACATCCTGTATTATACTCCAGAGCTGCACTCACTATTCTGCTGGAGCAGTCATTGTGTCCATACATTACATTACTCATCCTGTACTGATCCTGAGTTACCTCATGTATTATACTCCAGAGCTGCACTCACTATTCTGCTGGTGCAGTCATTGTGTACATACATTACATTACTCATCCTGTACTGATCCTGAGTTACCTCATGTATTATACTCCAGAGCTGCACTCACTATTCTGCTGGTGCAGTCACTGTGTACATACATTACATTACTGAGCCTGAGTTACATCCTGTATTATACCCAAGAGCTGCACTCACTATTCTGCTGGTGCAGTCACTGTGTACATACATTACTGATCCTGAGTTACATCCTGTATTATATTCCAGAGCTGCTCTCACTATTCTGCTGGTGCAGTCACTGTGTACATACATTACATTACTGATCCTGAGTTACATCCTGTATTATACCCCAGAGCTGCACTCACTATTCTGCTGGTGCAGGCACTGTGTACATACATTACATTACTGATCCTGAATTACATCCTGTATTATACCCCAGAGCTGCACTCACTATTCTGCTGGTGCAGTCACTGTGAACATACATTACATTACTGATCCTGTACTGATCCTGAGTTACATCCTGTATTATACTCCAGAGCTGCACTCACTATTCTGCTGGTGCAGTCATTGTGTACATACATTACATTACTCATCCTGTACTGATCCTGAGTTACCTCATGTATTATACTCCAGAGCTGCACTCACTATTCTGCTGGTGCAGTCACTGTGTATATACATTACTGATCCGGTACTGATCCTGAGTTACATCCTGTATTATACTCCAGAGCTGCACTCACTATTCTGCTGGTGCAGTCACTGTGTACATACATTACATTACTGATCCGGTACTGATCCTGAGTTACATCCTGTATTATACTCCAGAGCTGCACTCACTATTCTGCTGGTGCAGTCATTGTGTACATACATTACATTACTGATCATGTACTGATCCTGAGTTACCTCATGTATTATACTCCAGAGCTGCACTCACTATTCTGCTGGTGCAGGCACTGTGTACATACATTACATTACTGATCCTGAGTTACATCCTGTATTATACCCCAGAGCTGCACTCACTATTCTGCTGGTGCAGGCACTGTGTACATACATTACATTACTGATCCTGATTTACATCCTATATTATACCCCAGAGCTGCACTCACTATTCTGCTGGTGCAGTTACGGTGTACATACATTACTCATGGGTAGTCGGGCTGATATACTGGTTTGTGCTGTAATACATCATGGACACATACAGATATAGGGAACGTGTAGAGTGCGCCGTGGCTGCGGGTCACTGTCAGGACAGGCTCCTCTTTCGGTTCCATGATGATGCAATACCGAAGATGTAATCACCACGTTCTATACCGCGTCGCACAGTCCTGCAGCCCAGAGACACATTACACTCAGACATATTTTTTGTTGTTGCAGGACCTGGTGTCTGTCTCCATTTAGCCCAGTTGCATAATCCTTTCTTTCCCAGAATTAGTTTTGTTCTTTTACGGCTTCTCTCCAGTTGCGCCATCATTAGCTTTACACAAAGCAGCAGCTTTTCATCGGAAAATAGATTTTTCATTCCACCATTTTTAAACGAGTTCAACAATAATGTAAGGTCTAAGGGTCCAGATGGAGGGACACAAGGATGGGATTGTTTGGGCTGTAATCCAGAGACAGCAGTACCAGCGGTGTCATCACCAGATCATTTATGGTACTTGTACATCATCATCACTGTCTCCATTGGGGCTCACATTCTATGTTCCCTATCAGTAAAGCCCCCGTCACACTAAACGAGGTCGCTAGCGAGATCGCTGCTGAGTCACAAGTTTTGTGACGCAACAGCGACCTCAGTAGCGATCTCGCTATGTTTGACACGTAGCAGCGACCAGGCCCCTGCTGTGAGATCGCTGGTCGTGTCGGAATGGCCTGGACCTTTTTTTGATCATTGAGGTCCCGCTGGGTAGCACACATCGCTGTGTTTGACACCTTACCAACGACCTCGTTGACGACTCAGACACCGACACATAGGCGTGCATTTGCGTTGCCTTTTCCGCACCCCTCCGCTCCGATTGGTGGTCGCTACTGCGTTCTGATTGGCGGTCATGCCTTCAACAGAAGGCGACATGTGTCGCCTCATAAGGCAAGGCCGCCACCAATCAGAACGCAGTAGCGACCACCAATCGGAACTGAATGGGCGCGGAAAAGGCAACGCAAATGCACGCCTGTGTGACTACAATGTCACACAGGACGTCCCTCATCGAAGGTCTGAATCGTCATAATAGCTGCCATGTGACAGGGTCACAACGACCAACGACATCGTTCTACAGGTCGGTACAGGTCGCCGCATCGCTGCTGCGTCGTTGGGAAGATCTCACTGTTTGACATCTCACCAGCAACCACATAGCGACGCAGCAACGATCCCTGACAGGTCGTATCGTTGTCGGGATCGCTTTAGCGTCGCTAAGTGTGACGGGGCCTTTAGTCTATGGAGTGTGCGAAGAAACTGGAGAACTTGGAGGAAACCCATGGAAACACGGGGAGAACATACAAACTCCTTGCAGAAGTTGTCCTTGGTGGGATTTGAACCCAGGACCCCAGCGCTGCCGTTCTAACACTGAGCCGCCCATTTATCTTTTCTAACATATGTAAGAGAAGATAACTGGTGTCCAAAGTGGAGCAGTTCAGCCAATATCTGAGGCCAGTTATGGTGATAATGGATATGTATAGCATGTTTAGAGGGGTTTTCTATGACGTCCCCATTTTCGTATACATCCACTACTCTGTGCTCAGCCCTTTCTTCTGACGGTGTCAATGGACCAGTCATTTGTGCATACGTCAGGCGTGGTTCTCCACTTCCTGGCACATTCAGCAGAGCTTTCTGGTCTCCTGGTCCCACTATGTGGAGCAGAGAGTAAGACTGTAGCTGCAGGATTTTATTGACGACCCTTCTGCAGTTGCAAGATTTAATTGACTCCGATTCTGTAGCTGCAAAATTGTCATGGTCTCTGCAGAATTTTATTGACACCACTCCTCACCTGGAAAGATTCTGATGCCCCTTCTGCAGCTGTAATATTTTATTGACACAGCTTCTACAGCTGCAGGATTTTATTGACACTACAGCTGTAGCATTTTATTGACTGCACTCCTCATATGGAGGATTGTATTGACACCACTCCTCAGCAGCAGGGTTGTATTGACACCATTCCTCAGCAGGAAGATTGTATTGACACCACTCCTCAGCTGGAGCATTTTATTGACACCACTCCTCAGCTGGAGCATTTTATTGACACCACTCCTCAGCTGGAGCATTTTATTGACACCACTCCTGAGCTGGAGCATTTTATTGACACCACTCCTGAGCTGGGGCATTTTATTGACACCACTCCTGAGCTGGGGCATTTTATTGACACCACTCCCGAGCTGGAGCATTTTATTGACACCACTCCCGAGCTGGAGCATTTTATTGACACCACTCCCGAGCTGGAGCATTTTATTGACACCACTCCCGAGCTGGAGCATTTTATTGACACCACTCCCGAGCTGGAGCATTTTATTGACACCACTCCCGAGCTGGAGCATTTTATTGACACCACTCCCGAGTTGGAGCATTTTATTGACACCACTCCCGAGCTGGAGCATTTTATTGACACCACTCCCAAGCTGGAGCATTTTATTGACACCACTCCCGAGCCGGAGCATTTTATTGACACCACTCCTGAGCTGGAGCATTTTATTGACCGCACTGCCGAGCTGGAGCATTTTATTGACACCACTCCTGAGCTGGAGCATTTTATTGACACCACTCCTCCACCGGAACATTTTATTGACACCACTCCTCCGCTGGAGTTTTTTTATTGGCTCCATATTTTTTTTTTTACAGTTGCTAAATCCTGTAATGGGTAGTGGTATGCCATATGTGTTCTCCTGCCTGGTCTGCATCGCTGTCCCACAGATACATATCACAATTAGGTCTGTTCAGCAGTGTAAGGTACAACTGCTTTTTACAATCTGTTTTTCGATGTTATGGACACGGGTGGACCTCCTCGAGTTCGAGCCTGGGTCACAACACATCCTTGATATAAAGTGTCACGAACCCTTAAAGTGCCCCTTTGGCCTCCCCTTGTACAGCCGGTGACTCTTGTTTTTGTAGCATGATACAGGAATAAGACAGATGAGAAATGAAACAGGAAGAGCGGACAGTCACAGTGAGTAGGTGCACTGGAGCCAGACGCAGGACAGTAATAGAGAAAATATGTACTCTGGTAATGTGAGGTTTCAGCTAAACCCCCCCGAGAGCCTTCATGTCGCCGGTGCTGGGCTCCTGTATGCAATCCCTTGGCACCGGATAACCGCTAGAGGTGAAGCTATGTATAGCGCAGCACAGAAGGGCTGTTCTCTGCCTACCAGGTCTTGTTAGGAGTAGTCCATAACAGCTGGAAGAGCAGACATGGCAGATCGGATTCCTTGCATGGCTTCCAGTGCAGGAAAGCATTGCATTATTCTTACTGCTGCCATGATGCCTCCCGGGTGGGAAATCTGCTAGAAAATCTGTATTTATTTTTGAGATTTAGCAATCTAGTCGTTGCAGAGAGACATAAGCCCACTGAAGTGTTTGCGGTAGGTTCATTCTTACATCTCTAGTCTTACATCTGTTCCAAGGACTTCCTGTGGCTTTTGATAAAGTCACGTGATTGGAACGGCAGACAGTCTGCAATGTATTTGGACTGTCTCGTTTTTGCACCTCTATCCAAACCACTGACGAGCACTTCTGCTTTTAGCTCACGCAATGTTTTCCCGTCGGCATACTGTGTAGTGTCTTTTTTTTTTTTCTCACAGTCTCTGGGTTGTAAAAGCAAAATGCACATAGCGATCCAACACAGAATAAGAAAGGCACCATCAAAACCCGAGCCGTGTAATGCAGGCGGGCTGTTCTCGTGCCTAATATTAAAGCCGGTCATCCTCACAATGTTGTCAGGACTCTGAACATTTTTTATTACCTTTTTGTGCATTAGTGCCCTTTTCCAAGATGGCGTCTTTGGTCTCATGTGCACTGTGTCTTCCTGCTATAACACTCCACCCCAGCCTTCAGTCTGTGCTAGAGTATTCTGCCTTGCATCCAGCTCCTGACCTCTGGTGACTCCCTGGCTATATACCTGCTCCTGTGAACCTGTGGGGTTATCCTGCTACTCTGCTCTGAGTTCCTGCTGCATACACCAGTTCCAGTAATCCTCCTTCATCTGCTGCTTGTGTTTGCTTCCATCTGCATTTGCTGGACATGTAAGCTGTTTCTGCTCTGCAAGAACCTGAGACTATTACCCAGACCTTCCTGGTTGAGCTAAGATATTATTTGAACTGCCTTATAAGCATATCTATCTGTGTTGTGCACTAAGCAAGGACTTATTCGTGTCAAGTATCCTCAAGAATGATTGTGCTTCATAGACTTTCTGCGTGATTGCATTTTCCTCTGAAGTTTCCTATTGACTGCTGAGCTGCATTTGATATTTGCACCAAATGTTGTGGACTTGTTTCTCTCTGCACCTGTTTGAATCACCGTGTGATAATCTAGACTTTACCACTTATAAAACTGTGTCCTGTAGTTGTCTTGTTCCACGCAAAGAGTCTCCTGAGTTATCCCCTATAATTATTACAGGATACTCTAGCCTAAAAAAAAAAAAAAAGGAGACTGCTGGAACAATGACTGCAGAAAACAAATTAGAGCAGGTGTTTTCCATAATTAGATCACTGCAGAAAGATGTGGAAGGTCTGCAAAAGAAGTTTGGAAGCTTTGAACACAATCAACAAGTGTTTGGACAGACTTTGCAGGACTTAAACACCCGCATGGCAGCCCAGGAAAACAAACTTGCTGGCATAGAGTCCCAGTATGGACGGGCTTTTTAGGACATGAGCACGCAAATAGCTGCACAAGCGACTTTTCCCTCTGGGCAACCGCCACCAGCTAGCCCACCTAAGTTGCCGCCATTCAGATTTAATGGTGATCGCGACAAATTTTGTGGCTTTGTGAATCAATGTATGCTATATTTTGATGTGCATGCTGACCGTTTTCCTAATGATAGATCCAAAGTATTGTGTGTAATAATGCGGCTGACCACACGAGCGCTCGCCTGGGCGAATCCGATGATTGAGTCTCGTGACCCACGGTTAAATAACTTGGATGATTTCTTGCCCGCTATGGCATTAATGTTTGATGATCCTAATCGCCGTGCAACCGCTGAATCTGCTTTATTGTCTTTACGCCAGGCAAAACGTTCTGTTTTTGAGTATACTACTGAATTCAGGAGATTAGCGGTAGATACCAATTGGGACAGTTATGCACAATTGCCTATTTTTAAAAGGGGTCTGTCTAGTATTGTAAAAGATGAACTATCTCACTCTGAGTCACCACAAGAGCTAGAGACATTTATACAGCATTGTGTGCGCAGAGACATTCGCCTTACTGAGCATAGGCAGGAGAAGTTTGCTGCATATAACCGTATTTCTAACTTTTCCCTTCCTTCCAAAGAGCCTGCAGGTAAAACATCTCGGGAGGTGGAGGAGGTGCCCATGCAAATTGATTCCGTTCAGAGGCGCGAGATCAATGAGCGCCGGGAGCATCGCCTTCATGAATGTCTATGTTTCTACTGCGGCCAGTCTGACCACTTCTTGATCAATTGTCCTGTGTGTCCTAGACGGCCTAACAAGGTGCTAGCAGCAGTAGGGGAGTATGACAACTGTGATGATGAATCTGACATCTCTGAATGTAGCCTGCCTTTAAACGCTGTATTCCATTCACTTTCTATGACTTCACCCCCCAAGGAGCTGAAGGAAAAGAACTCTCACTGTTCTCTCCCTATTAAGATCCTGTGTTCAGGACAGTGGAATTCCAGTGCAGCTATGATTGACTCTGGTGCAGGTGGCAATTTCATGGATATCGCATTTGCCAAGGAACATGGTATTGAAATTCAGCAAAGAGCCTCTCCAATTACCATGGAAACAGTGGATGGGTCACCTTTAATCTCTGGGCCTGTGGATCAGGAGACCGTACCCCTTGAAATTTTGTTGGAGCCTAATCATCAGGAGCAACTTTCTTTCTTGCTAATTTCTTCTCATTTTCCTGTGATTTTAGGCATTCCTTGGTTGCGTTCTCAGAACCCAATTATCAACTGGGAGACCAAGGAGCAACTCAGCGTTAACAGAAGCTGTCCCTGAGTCCACGGCTACGAAACCACATGTACAGGTATTTTCTTAACCTCCAGCATATAAAGAGTTCTCTGACATCTATGACAAGAAGAATGCAGATCAGCTTCCTCCACACAGGCATTATGACTGTCCCATTGAGTTGCTTCCTGGGGCAGCTATTCCTTTTGGTAACATATACCCTTTGGCGGCACCTGAGCTTCAAGCCTTAAAGGAGTATATTGATGAAAATCTGGCCAAAGGCCTCATACGTCCTTCTTCCTCACCAGCAGGGGCACCTATCTTTTTTGTAAAGAAGAAGGATGGGACCCGGAGACCCTGTGTTGACTATCGGGAACTCAATAAGGTAACCGTACGAAACCGTTACCCTTTGCCTCTGATTCCCGAATTACTGGAAAGAGTCCGCCATGCTAAGGTGTTCTCTAAACTGGATCTTCGTGGGGCTTATAATTTGGTGCATATTCGTCCAGGGGATGAGTGGAAGACAGCATTCAGATGCCGGTATGGACACTTTGAATCTCTTGTGATGCCCTTCGGGCTTTGTAACGCCCCTGCAACATTTCAACACCTTGCTAATGACATTTTCAGAGATTTGTTGGACCAGTTTGTAGTGATCTATTTGGACGATATACTAATCTTTTCTGACTCTCTACAGGAACATGAAGAACATGTCAAAACTGTTTTAAGATGTCTGAAAGAGAACCATCTGTATATTAAGCCGGAGAAATGCGAGTTCCATCGTTCTGAGATACAGTTCTTAGGTTATATCATCTCTCCCCAGGGGCTGAACATGGAATCTGGTAAGATTCAGGCTATCTTTGACTGGCCGGTACCCAAGAACGTTAAGGAGGTCCAACGTTTTATTGGTTTTGCAAATTTCTACAGACGCTTCATTCGAAATTTTTCTGATATTGTACGTCCCATTACTTCCTTGACAAAGAAGGAAAAGCCCTTTAAGTGGTCATCACAGGCTCAAGAAGCTTTTGATCGGCTTAAGATCTGTTTCACATCAGCACCACTGTTGATACACCCAGATCCAATACTTTCTTTCATTGTGGAGGTGGACGCTTCTGATAATGCTTTGGGGGCTATTCTCTCCCAAAGAACTGGAGAGAAGGGTCTGCTACATCCTTGTGCTTTCTTTTCCCATAGACTAACCTCAGCAGAGAAGAATTATGACGTGGGAGACAAGGAATTGCTGGCTATTATTGCGGCTTTCAAAGAATGGAGGCATCATCTGCAAGGAGCTGCACAAAAGATCATAGTGCTAACTGACCATCGCAATTTAGAGTTCCTTAGATCCGCTAGATTTCTTTCTCCTCGTCAGGCTCGTTGGAACTTATTTTTAAATCAATTTAACTTTATCTCGTACCGTCCAGGTTCTCTTAATGGGAAGGCTGGTGCTTTATCCCGAATCCATGCTGCGGATTCCGTACCTGGAGCCCCGTCCAAGACCATTCTATCTGATGCCAATTTCATCGGAGTTATACACGATCAGGACTTGTGGAAGGAGTGCAGGGAGGCCTATGAAGGTGATGTATTTCTGGCCAACCCACCTGTGGATATTAATCTTGTCTTTAAGGGTGGCATGTGGTTCAGAGATCGACGTATCTACATCCCGGAGGTCGTCCGTCTGCAGATCCTCAAGTTGGTACATGACTCCAAGTTGGCTGGTCACAGGGGGGTACAGAAGACACGAGTTCCTGAGACGATTCTTCTGGTGGCCAACTTGCCGGAAGGATACCAAGGACTATGTTCTCTCTTGCGAGGTATGTGCTCGTTACAAGACTCCTCATGTGGCACCTACGGGTCTTCTACAACCATTACCTGTTCCGTCCCGCCCTTGCGGGTCTATATCAATGGACTTTATTGTGGAGATGCCTACATCGGGAGGCATGAATACAATCATGGTGGTAGTTGATCGCCTGACTAAAGCTGCTCATTTTGTTCCGTGCACCGGCCTCCCCTCAGCTAAAGATACAGTGAACTTGGTTATACAGAATGTCTTTTGGTTGCATGGGGTTCCGGATGAGATCATCTCTGACCATGGAGTGCAGTTCACTTCAAGATTCTGGAAGGGGTTTTGCTCTGCACTCAATATTAATGTCTGTCTCTCTTCCGCTTACCATCCCCAGACAAATGGTCAGACTGAGCGTACCAACCAGACGCTGGAACAATATCTAAGATGCTATGTCAGCCATCTCCAGGATGATTGGTTGGAGTTGCTGCCGTTAGCCGAATTTTCATATAACAATTCTCAGAGCGACTCCACTAAATTTACACCTTTCTTTGCCAATCTGGGTTGTCATCCGTGTATCTTACCTAGGTCTCCAATTAATTCTCTGGTTACGGCAGTGGAGGAAAGGCTGACTGCGATGAGGCAAAATCTGGAGGTTCTGAAGGAATCCCTGACCACGGCTCAAGAACGTTATAAGAGATCGGCTGATAGATTCCGTAAGCCTGCACCCATGTTCAAGGTAGGAGATTCCGTGTGGTTAGCAACTAAGAATCTGAAGTTAAATGTTCCTTCACAAAAACTTGGACAGAAATTCATTGGCCCTTTCAAGATCAACGGTATTGTGAGCTCTGTGGCCTGCCGGCTGAAGCTACCTAGGACAATGAAGATACACCCAGTTTTTCATGTATCTTTACTAAAGCCTGTATCTCCTAATACCTTCCAGGGATGTGTTGTGCCACCTCCGCAGCCTGTGGTGATTGATGGGCAAGAACAATTTGTGGTGGAGGAAATTGTTGATTCCAGGATTCACAGGAATCGGCTCCAATATCTGATAAGATGGCAGGGGTATATCCCCCTGAGGAAGACTCTTGGGAACCTGTGGAAAACATCAATGCCCAACAGAAGATTTCTCGTTTTAATCAGAGATTCCCTGAGAAACCAGGTCCAGGATCGTCCTGAGGCAGCTTCTAAGGAGGGAGTAATGTCAGGACTCTGAACATTTTTTATTACCTTTTTGTGCATTACTGCCCTTTTCCAAGATGGCGTCTTTGGTCTCATGTGCACTGTATCTTCCTGCTATAAAACTCCACCCCAGCCTTCAGTCTGTGCTAGACTATTCGGCCTTGCATCCAGCTCCTGACCTCTGGTGACTCCCTGGCTATATACCTGCTCCTGTGAACCTGTGGGGTTATCCTGCTACTCTGCTCTGAGTTCCTGCTGCATACACCAGTTCCAGTAATCCTCCTTCATCTGCTGCTCCTGTTTGCTTCCATCTGCATTTGCTGGACATGTAAGCGGTTTCTGCTCTGCAAGAACCTGAGACTAATACCCAGGCCTCCCTGGTTGAGCTAAGATATTATTTGAACTGCCTTATAAGCATATCTATCTGTGTTGTGGACTAAGCAAGCACTTATTCATGTCAAGTATCCTCAAGAATAATTGTGCTTCATAGACTTTCGACGTGATTGCATTTTCCTCTGAAGTTTCCTATAGACTGCTGAGCTGCATTTGATATTTGCACCAAGTGTTGTGGACTTGAGTTTCTCTCTGCACCTGTTTGAATCACCGTGTGATAATATAGACTTTACCACTTATAAAACTGTGTCCTGTAGTTGTCTTGTTCCACGCAAAGAGTCTCCTGAGTTATCCCCTATAATTATTACAATTGTATCATGCAGGCTCATCAGGAAAGGACTTGCTGTGGATATACCGTAAAAGGCTTTCCAAGATTTGGGATCAGGCTTGGACTGGCCCAGCGGAGGACAGGAGGATCCTCCGGTGGGCCACTATGCAGGAGTGGGCCAGCACCCTCTTATAGGAGCAGTACTTGGCACTATATACTGGAATCACTATGTACAGACAGAAGCGGTATCTTATTCATTTAGCAATCTTCCCAGTTCATCTTCCTTTGTGGTTGAGCATAACGTCACATTTGCATGTAGCTGGAAAGCAGGGCCCTTGGCACCCCAGTTTGACACTGCTTGGTGCACATATATTACACTTTGGTGGGGACATAACTATCTTATTTGTACAGGGACCTTCCGATTTTTCCCCAACAGATAATGATGGGTAAAAAAGATCAGACCTGTTGAATTTTCATGCAAAGACCCTCAGTTCTCGGGGAAGATAAGCTGCTGCAAGAGATGTCTGACAGCCGCTCCTTTCTTCCCAGTAACCACATTAATGACAACTTCTTTCGGTTAAGAACCATGGAAAATAATCATACCAAGAAGAAATATTTCAGAACTTTTTTTTCTTAAATGTCACTTATAATCTGCACAAATTATTTGAGGGAAAAAAATTAAATCTTTTCAGGTGGGAAAAATAAAAATTAAAAAAAAAACTCAATGTGGTTGCATAAATATAAACTTTGATTTTCTTCTAGCAATGCTGTTCTTTTGCTGATTTTGAGGTCACTTAGGGTCATTGTCATGCTTAAAAGTTAAATTTCTTTTTTTACCTTCATCTTTTTAGCAGAAGACTGAAAGTTTTGTTGCAAAATTAACTGATGTTTGGAACGGTTCATAATTCCCTCCGCCTTGACTAAAGCCCCAGTACCAACTGGTAAAAACCAACCCTAAAACACAATACTGCCTCCACCATGCTTCACTGTGGGTATGGTGTTCTGTTGGAGATTCGCAGTGTTGGCTTTACGTCAAACATAGGTTATGGAATTATGGCCAAAAAGTTCAACCTTGTTCTCATCAGACCATGACACATTTCTCCATGTGCTTTTTGCAGGCTTGATGTAGATTTTGTCAAAACAGTTATGTTTAAATGTTTTGCTTTGTAAGACAATGCTTCTGACACAGACAAGACATACAAAGAATTTAGGAGATTTTTGTCACATTCAGCACAAAACCAGTACTTGGCAGAAATTCTTGCAGCTCCTTTAATGTTACTTTAGGCCTCTTGGCAGCCTTCTGGACCAATTTTATTCCTCTTTTCATTTTTTTTTTTGAGGGATGTCCACTTCTAGGTAAGGTCACTGTTGTACAAATTTAATCTTCCTTTTGATGACTTCTTCACAGTGTTGCATGGTATATCTAATACCTTAAAAAAAATTCTACCCTTCTGACTGATAACTTTCAATAATGAGATCCCTTTGCTGTGTTGTAAGCTGTTTCCAGACCATGAATTTTGCTGTAAAACGCAACTAAGAGAAAGTCAGAAAAATCCTACTAGAACAACAAAATATGAGATTAATGAGAATCGCTGTAAATGATGGCCATGTACGGAGTACTATTTATCATGTTTAACTTGTTATGGTGGAATAAATGAAAAATTAACTCCACATACGGTGTTCGAAAATTTCAATATTAAGACTGTAGTGAATGGAACTTCAAGAAGAGGTATTCGTAACATAGGTAGATCTTGGTGAAAAAAACTAACAAATGAAAGCCAAGAGTTGTGATCGCAAGTCAGGGGGGAAAAGGAGACCTCAGTCCTAAATTCCAAGTGCAACAGACAGCCGGCTAAGTGACACACAGCTCCCGCAAGATAAGGTTTCCCTCCATTTTTAATGCCATGGTCAGCTTCACAAACATTGTCCTCCTTGTTGTAATCATGTTGCAGAGTGGCAGTTTATTATTAGTCCTAGCCACATCCTTATAAATAATGAACTCGGTCATGTATTATCTCCCCCGGCAATTACAGCGATGAGGCTTTTTTATCTCAAGCCCTGTTGACTTAAGCATCAATTAGGAGCAGACACCAGGCCGGTTCTCATGGCTCGCTCTGTGCCTGACATGAATGGTAGCCATCCTGAGTGATCGGAGCCAGGATCACAGAGAGGTTACCTTGTCCACCACACTGCCTCCACTTGTCTCACCGTTTTGTAAACGCCTTTTCTGTCCCGTCTTCTTTATTTATTTTCAAGGCAAGATTCTGGGGTTCTATCATAGAATGGGTTTCATGACATTATAATTGAGGGTTTGGAAGTCACTTTGACATTTCTCCTGGGCAGAAATCCTCCTTACCAATTGCGGAGAATTTTTAAGATGACATCATTTGTAGATGAAAAGCCCCCCTACCTCGAATGGATAGTCGGCGGTTTCCATTACATTTAGATTTTACTTGGACTTCTTCAATATTTGGGAGAAGATTGTTTCGCTCTGTTGCCCTTCAGCCCTGGGTCGTTGGTTTGGAACTAACAAAGGGCGAGTGGAGTGGAGTGTTCTCCACATTTTTGCATGGGTTAATATCTTAATTTGGAATCTATATTGTGAGCCCTAATGAGTACAGGGACTGAAATGAGTAATCCCGATCACTGTCCAGTGCTTCAGAATATAGAAATAAGACATAAATAATTGCAAAGGCAACAATGACTATCTGAGCCACCACCGATAGGGTGAGATGTTACTGGCCCCACTAAGAGACGGCGATCAGAAATGAATTGCACATTCATAGTGACCGCCATCAGTCTTTATAGCCGTTCGAGCCCTACCTCCAGCCCCTCATCACCTCAATTGTCGACTTTTATATAGAGGAGATGGACGGAGCCGCCCTTCACTCACCACTTCAAGCCCCTGGTGGAGCCTCGTGAGGTTTCAGAGCTGCAGGTTACGGGGTCCGGCTTAGTGGATTGGCACAGGGTTAAAAGAGCCTTTCATTCTGTAACTACGCTTCCAAATCTGTCTGTGATCAGAAGTGATTAAGTTTTACCGTTTGACAGCGAGCATGAGGTGAGCTTAAATCTTGGCCACGAGCGAGTCCACATCAGTAGGGCTGTGTAACCATACCTCTTAACTGGGCTACATCAACATCACCGGCCGTCATCAAGGTGACAAACGGTTTCCAGGCCGCGCTGTCAGTCTCTGTCTTTCATTTCATGGCCGGTGACATCCTGAGGGCTTCTGCTCGGAGAAATCCAAAACTTCTCTACAATGTGGATACTATATGATAGACGTACAGAACTGTTCTCATGTTCCGCGTCATGGATGAAGGCAGACGGGAGGGTTACATACATCGTGATGAGGCGGATTTAGAAGGGTTGTTTGTTCTATCTAGAAGACATAATTTGAAGTTGAACCCCATTTTTTTTTTTTTTTTTTTTTTTTTTTTACTAATTTTAATTATTTTTAGATCAATTTTGCAGACCGCCTCCTTCCGTTTTGGGGTGAAATGTACAGTTCATTATTTACATTTTCTCGATATTGTGATTCTAACCTTGCTGCCAGGCTATGAACACCTTTTACGTGTAAAAAAGTTTTTATTCTTTAGTGGTGACATTCAACAAACTGCATCAAGTTGTTGTCTGCAATCTTCATTCTTTTCTCAGACCCTCCCAAGATGCAGTTTGTAGCCTGATTAAAGTTTTGAATTTTTCTGTTGTGGGACTTTCCCTTTCAGTAATATAGGCTGCATTTGAGCTCTGTGTGTTCCTTCTAGTAATATTAGATTGATGTGATATGTGTGTACATATACAGCTCTGGCAAAAATTAAGAGACGACTGCAAAATTTTTCTCTTTATAGGTATATTTTTGAGTAAAATGTAAATTATTTTATTCTATAAACTTCTGGCAACATGTCTCCAAATTTCCAAGCAATAGATGTTGGTTATTTTCTGAAAATGAGAAATGGTCAAAATAACAAAAAAAATGCATTGCTTGGAGAACTCAAATAATGCAAAAAAAAAGTTCATAATCATTTAGAAACAACAATACTAATGTTTTAACTCAGGAAGAGTTCAGAAATCAATATTTTGTGGAATAACCATGATTTTTAATCACAGCTTTCATGCGTCTTGGCATGCTTTCCACCAGTCTATCATACTGCTCCTGGCACAATAATGTAAGCAGTTCTTCTTGGTTTAATGGCTTGTGACCATCCATCTTCCTCTTTATTGCATTCCAGAGGTTTTCAATGGGGTTCAGGTCTGGAGATTGGGCTGCCCACGACAGGGATTTGATGTGGTGGTCCTTCATCCACACTTTGACCTGGCTGTGAGGCATAGCGCATTGCCCTACTGGAAAAACCAGTCCTCAGAGTTGGGGAACATTGCCTGAGCCTAAGGAAGCAACTCTTTTTCCAGGATAACCTTGTATGCGGCTTGATTCATACGTCCGTCGTAAAGATTACCTGCCCAATTCCATCCTTGCTGGAGCATCCCCAGATCATCACCAGGTTGTCTAATGGTTAGACGGAGACCTGGAGAGGCGTAGAAAGCCACAGTGTCTTGCACCCACTGTGAAATTTGGTGGAGGATCGGTGATTTTTAATAAACTATTTAGAAATTTTCTTAAAGTGGTTTTCCCTGCATTGATGACCCATCCAAAGTATGTCATAACTATCAGATCGGTGGAGGGCTGATACCTGACAACCCCTCATAGCTCCTATCGGCTCCAGCTGCGACCAGATGTAAGGATTGAAATGAGTGAATCTGTTTTCTGCAGTATCGGAGAGCAGTCATCAAATGGTGTAACAGAACAGTGGTGTTTCCGCTCCATCAGACAACTTGCATTCACCACTTGCCACTGCTACTTGCACCTTATCGGTGGCGGTGCCAGGTGTCAGATCTTCAGTATTGTGGAAAAGCTCTTATCTATGTATTTAGGAAGCAAATGAACAATACAAAAGAAAGAGATGTGAAGATGTACAAATCCATTGTAGCGTTTGTTAAAAAATGAATAAAAAATAAAATGTTGTAAATGTACTTTACATGTTGCATAGGCCTAGCCTAGTGTTTGAGTCTTTTACCTTTCTTTATTTTTTAGAAATGCATGTTTTCTCTCCCTCCATACCTGTTAAGAATAGCTATAGGCGACTGTTCAGACTTGTGGTAACTGTTTTTAAAGGATTTATCGAGGATTTTCATAAAGTTGCCTAAAGGCAGGGAATGGTAGAACATAAAGAAATATTAATTACGAATTACTAAATTCCCTCGCCACTTCAGTGTAATTCGACTAACTTGACCATTGCAGCCAAGATCTGGCAAATATTTCACACTTTATCAACACCGGCTTGACCTGTGCCAAAGACAAAAATAAATGTAGAATACTGCTCCCTTTATAAAAGAATATAACTACTAAAGTACTGTTCCTATGTACAAGAATATAACTACTATAATACTGCTCCCTATATACAAGAATATAACTACTATAATACTGCCCCTATGTACAAGAATATAACTACTATAATACTGCTCCTATGTACAAGAATATAACTACTATAATACTGCCCCTATGTACAAGAATATAACTACTATAATACTGCTCCTATGTACAAGAATATAACTACTATAATACTGCCCCTATGTACAAGAATGTAACTACTATAATACTGCTCCCTATATAGAAGAATATAACTACTATAATACTGCTCCTATGTACAAGAATATAGCTACTATAATACTGCTCCTATGTACAAGAATATAACTACTATAATACTGCCCCTATGTATAAGAATATAACTACTATAATACTGCTCCTATGTACAAGAATATAACTACTATAATACTGCTCCTATGTACAAGAATATAACTACTATAATACTGCTCCTATGTACAAGAATAGAACTACTATAATACTGCTCCCTATATACAAGAATATAGCTACTATAATACTGCCCCTATGTACAAGAATATAACTACTATAATACTGCCTCCTATGTACAAGAATATAACTACTATAATACTGCCTCCTATGTACAAGAATATAACTACTATAATACTGCCCCTATGTACAAGAATATAGCTACTATAATACTGCCCCTATGTACAAGAATACAGCTACTATAATACTG
Organism: Ranitomeya variabilis; assembly: GCF_051348905.1. NCBI lineage: Eukaryota > Metazoa > Chordata > Amphibia > Anura > Dendrobatidae > Ranitomeya > Ranitomeya variabilis. The sequence goes on along the minus strand of NC_135232.1, from coordinate 50,093,448 downwards.
CCCCTATGTACAAGAATATAGCTACTATAATACTTCTCCTATGTACAAGAATATAACTGCTATAATACTGCCCCTATGTACAAGAATATAACTACTACTGTAATACTGCCCCTATGTACAAGAATATAAATACTGTAATACTGCATCCTATGTACAAGAATATAACTGCTATAATACTGCCCCTATGTACAATAATATAACTACTATAATACTGCTCCCTATGTACAAGAATATAACTACTATAATACTGCTCCTATGTACAAGAATATAACTACTATAATACTGCTCCTATGTACAAGAGTATAACTACTATAATACTGCTCCTATGTACAATAGTATAACCACTATAATACTGCTCCCTATGTACAAGAATATAACTACTATAATACTGCCTCCTATGTACAAGAATATAACTACTATAATACCGCTCCTATGTACAAGAATATAACTACTATAATACTGCCCCTATGTACAATAATATAACTACTATAATACTGCCCCATGTACAAGAATATAACTACTATAATACTGCTCCCTATGTACAAGAATATAACTACTATAATACTGCTCCTATGTACAAGAATATAACTACTATAATACTGCCCCTATGTACAATAATATAACTACTATAATACTGCCCCATGTACAAGACTATAACTACCATAATACTGCTCCTATGTACAAGAATATAACTACTATAATACTGCTCCTATGTACAAGAATATCTATAATACTGCTCCTATGTACAAGAATATAACTACTATAATACTGCTCCTATGTACAAGAATATAACTACTATAATACTGCCCCCTATGTACAAGAATATAACTACTATAATACTGCTCCTATGTACAAGAATATAACTACTATAATACTGCTCCTATGTACAAGAATATAACTACTATAATACTGCCCCCTATGTACAATAATATAACTACTATAATACTGCCCCCTATGTACAAGAATATAACTACTATAATATTGCTCCTATGTACAGAAATATAACTCCTATAATACTGCCGCAATAAAAAGGACCTGGCATATATATGTATATATAGAATATATGACTGGTTCCATGCTGTGACACGCGTACGCAGTATAGCAGACACCCGGACAGCAGTGACCCAGACAGTTATGAGAATTCTGTAATCTTAGTGTCAGAATACACTTGGGAGATGGAGGGACAGATAATATCCATTTCCTGCGCAGAGGAAATCAGTGGTAAATTGTCTTTTCTCAGGCTAATGGCGATACATTGAATTCCAGCTGAAAGTCTTGTGTATTATTAAAACTTAAATGTCCAAAGAAGGAAAAAAAAAACCCTCCATTATGTTTGATTCCCGAGGAAATGGCATTGTGACGCTGCGCTGAATGGAGGGTCTCATGTCTGCTGCACCATAAGAGACAATGGCGCGCTCTACAGAGACTAATCACTCAGCACTTGTATGATAGAGCCATTGTCTGCACAGGGAGTTTTCATTATCCGTCTATTCAATGACTTGTAGTGTTTGTATAGTAGGTGGTAAACATGTATATGGCATCTATGAGAGCAGACATTAACCAGTTCTGCCGCCGCTCTCCCATTCATTCAGTGGCTTTCATATCGCACAAAGCTTTCTTTTTTCCTCCAGCATTTCCCGGCTTGCAGACTTCAATGACTTTTTCCCCATTGTTGCAGTAATATTAGAGCGGAGTACTCTACGTTCTGCAGCAGGACTACATGAGTGCAGCCGAGACTGTTGGAGAGGGTTCATATCGGAGCCACCCGCATCTCAGAAACGAGAAGTGCCCAACGAAAACATTGTACAGACCTGCGTGTGTCAATGAACCCAGCAGCCGGGTTATAATATGCCGCACATTGAGCAGAGCGAAGATCCAAATATTTTTGCTCTCCCCTATAATCAGGCTTTGACCGGGTGATGGTGATGAATACAGTCAGCAAATTTGGGGCTCAGAAGCAACCTCAGTGCCTTTTATGTGCCAAGCCCACCACCTATACCAAAAATTAGGATGTTTCCTATACTTAGGGGACCTTATGGGGCAAAATCCATTTAAATTAAAAAATGTACAAATCATAATAGTATTGACCATACAAAAAAAAGTATAATAACCTCCCTTGTTTTCCCCCATAGAAATTCCCTGAGCTGAAGTTCAAGTACGTAGAAGAGGAGCAGCCGGAGGAATTCTTCATCCCGTACGTCTGGTCTTTAGTTTACAACGCAGGCGTTGGCCTGTACTGGAACCCGCAGGACATTCAGCTCTTCACGATGGACTCCGGTTGATGGAAGCTCCCCGGTACAAAATGTAGCTTTGTGGGATATCTCTGCTGCATGGTGGGACCGCGCGACCTTGCGCTCTGTGAAGTATGGTTGTCTTTGGATCCCACCTTCCCCCCAATACGAGGAGTCATATCCTAAGGTTCTACACGATGTCTGACTCTTGCACCACAACCAACCTCGCGTCTTCATTTTTAGGTGTTTCTCTATATTTTTTTCGTATTCTAATTAGTCCAACGTTGCACAAACAAAGTAATAATAATTGTAACCTATATTTTTATTTTGGCAAGATAAGGGCGGTTTTACATTTATAAATATATCTATGTTTGCATTTGAATAAAGCTGTAAAAGTAGCGGCATGAACGTCGTTGACGTATCCTACATATCTCGCAGTACGAGGTACTGCCCATCGTATAGTCCCTATGATAGGTGTCGCACTTCCGGGACAGGATATTACATCCAAGGACTTGCTACTATTTATAATGATGTGACAATCGGAAACCACAATCGTTTTGTCTGCAGTGCTGAAGTGATCAGGTCCGATTATATGTTAATTTATTCCAAGGATTGGACTTCATTTTGGTTAATGGGATCTGTACAACGGGTTAGATTTTAGCTTGTCCACACATGAGAACCACCCATGAAGATGGTCGGACATATCATTCTCTCCCCACTTCCTCCTAAACATTCACTTTTGGACGCAGAAAAATATGAAGCATCCTAGTCCCTAAAAACATACTTAATTTTTGAGTTTACATAAATGAGGAATATCGAATGCTGATTTTTTTCACCAGTGACATGTGAAAAATGGTGGGGTTTTTTTTTTTTTTTTTACCAGTGACAGGTCAGGAATGGTGGTTTTTCACCAGTGACAGGTGAAGATTGGTGGTTTTTCACCAGTGACAGGTGAAGAATGGTGGTTTTTCACCAGTGACAGGTGAAGAATGGTGGTTTTTCACCAGTGACAGGTGAAGAATGGTGGTTTTTCACCAGTGACAGGTGAAGATTGGTGGTTTTTCACCAGTGACAGGTGAAGAATGGTGGTTTTTCACCAGTGACAGGTGAAGAATGGTGGTTTTTCACCAGTGACAGGTGAAGAATGGTGGTTTTTCACCAGTGACAGGTGAAGAATGGTGGTTTTTCATCAGTGACAGGTGAAGAATGGTGGTTTTTCATCAGTGACAGGTGAAGAATGGTGGTTTTTCACCAGTGACAGGTGAAGAATGGTGGTTTTTCACCAGTGACAGGTGAAGAATGGTGGTTTTTCACCAGTGACAGGTGAAGAATGGTGGTTTTTCACCAGTGACATATTTTTCAGCTGATTTTACCCTGTAGATATGCACCATACAAAATATATTCACAAGCCTTAAGTGACGCTCAAGCTGTTACAAAACTGCAACTCTCAACAAGCCTTTATAGACAAAGGCTATTAATACATAGTGAGAGTTGTAGTTTTGCAAAAGCTGGAGCACCACAGATTAGAGATTACTGCTCTAAGTACTTTGTTTTTCAGTTATTAGATCCCTGATATTACCATAATGGTACTGTTTTTCCACTATGTTCACACTGGTGGAGACATTAATACGAAGTCCATTCTGTATATAAACCATATTTATTTTGATACTGAGACTATATAATCTAGTATTGATTTTTTTTTTAAAGTGCATAGTTTTCTACACCTTTCCTTTCTGCATTCTCACTTTCCTCTTGCTTCTGCCACATTAAGACATGGACACCATTCAATCATCGGCTTGAGGAGTACAGACTAGTGATGAGCGAGTATACTCCTTTCTCAGGTTTTCCCCAGCACGCTCGGGTGGTCTCCGAGTATTTATGACTGCTCAGAGATTTAGTTTTCATCACCTCAGCTGAATGATTTACAGCTACTAGCCAGGCTGAGTACATGTGGGGGTTGCCTGGATGCTAGGGAATCCCCACATGTAATCAAGCTGGCTAGTAGCTGTAAATCATTCAGCTGCCGCGATGAAAACTAAGTCTCCGAACACTAACAAATACTCGGAGACCAGCCGAGCGTGCTCGGGAAAACCCAAGCAACGAATACACTCGCTCATCACTAGTACAGATGTGTTCTAAAACCACCAAAGAGATCCCTGGGGTAGGGGGAATAAAATCCACTTATGATTCATATACACGTGATAGTCTCTCTTTCAGAAATTGCATTCATTTTCCCAAAATATAAATTCTTCCATTTTAAGTTGAATGTGTTATCTGAAATTAAGATCTTATGTTTAATTTTTTTTTTTGTTTTTTTTCTGTATTTTTACATTTTTATTATTGATTTGTAATTGTAATCCTGACTGTGATGATAATGAGACTCCTGAAAAGTCAATTGTTTAGAACAGGAAGTCTGATATTCTAGTCTGGTATTGGGCTCAATGGTTATTGTGAAAATTGCAAGTGTATTTGATGATTTTAGTTTTAAATGAAAAATGTTTAATTTAACATAAAAACCTTATTTAACCAGTAGATCATTCTCAGATAACACCTTTTCTTTAAAAGAAACCTTACAAGAAGTTCATACTGTCCGAACCTATATCCGCAAAAATCAGAAACAGGCTCATCTTTTCTAGCCATGTATGTTTTATTAGGAAAATGCTGCAGCAATGCGGAGAAAAATACACTTTGAAAAAATGCCCAGGAACCACCGATCCAATTCATAAAGACTGGCATTGTTCACTCACACTGGTTTTTGATGATGAGTTGTGCTGGAGACGGTCGCTCCTTATTCATGAAGAGGTGTATGCATCTTCATGAATCAGGAGCATCGGTGTGCGCCTTGCCACAAATTCTACTCCAAGATTTGTGTCGTAGCAAATACCACCGTTCGCAGCGCCCCGGGTCCGCCCCTACGTTGTCAGAGCTGAGCGAAACGACCTAAGAATGACAAAAGTCGCGTAATTTTAGCACAGCAGACAGTTGTCCAGACAGTCCAAAATTACTCAACTTTTCAAAGCTTTTAACCCAGACTACTGGAATAAAATCTCTGATGAATTGGGCCATGTACATCTTGGCTTACTAGTCCAGGGAGACGTTTCCCCGTGGCTACTCAACTCCCTGCTCCCCAAACTTTGACAGGTCTTTCCCCATGTGTGTGTTTTAAGGAGAGACCGGTCAGTAAAGTGGGGCAGGGAGAAGCCCCCTGGGCCCTGCCTCTTGGACTAATCATCCAAAATACATAGTCATCGGCCGACTTTTCAAAGTATGTTCTGCAATAGCAAAGCCGTGTCTGATTCTTGCCCGTGGTTCGGGCAGCCTGATTATTCTGTCACTTTCCCTTTTAAGAATTTGAAATTTAGTTTATTTTTTAAATATTAAGAAAAAATGTGAAAATTCTCATTTGCGCAGTCCCTTATTTATAGGCCTTCAATAGCTGCTGGGATGTGGTGCCAAGCCAGGATTAGTTTAATAGAAATCCCAATATTCTTCCCATTTTTGTTTTGAGAAAATCTCCTTGGAATGCACGCAACTGGATGGGGATATTGTGGGGTTTTTCTTTTGCTTCTTTATCAAAATTCTTAATTTTTTAATTTTTGTAACATTTTTGGGCAAGTGGAGGGCAAAGATGAACAGATGTGGGTCTTTCCATTAAATGGAGAAACACTTATCTGCCTGTGTCTTGGCCATAGACAATAAAGATGGGTAAGGGGAGTCATGGTGATCACCGATCATACTATAGACGTCAGGTTATACCTGTCCATGGGCCAGAAAAATCCAATATGGCAGACGTGTTGAGCTTGTCTGACAGCTAGTCGATTTTCGCACAAAATGTTTTGATTTGATGGCTGAATAAAGATAATTTAAGGATAATGCTTCTCTTACCTGCCAACTAAACCCATGCAGATATAGACACCCCTTTAAAATGCCCTTAGGGGGCATGGTGGGGAGGCTGAAGAGTCTTAAAAGACTGCAATGGGCACATGGTCCTAATCTTTACAGGTCCCCTATCCGGATGAGCTTATTGTTGGCTCTTAGTGTTCAGTTTTTGGGAGTTTGACCCTCAGTCAGAGGGGTTTGTGACACATTTATGTTTCCAGCCCTCGCCCATTTTCTTCCCTGCCTCCTAGGAGAGTGCCACGCTCTGCTTGCCTTTTTTTGGGGTTGACTGTTTTTGGTGTTGGCTGTTTTGTTGTTGAGCGAGCACAAATGGTTGACAAGTAGCTCCCCCTAGTACAGAAAGGTTGTGAACACTGCCATCTGCATTCATGTTACTCTCTGGATCATATCTACTCTGTGCAATGAAATAAAGTCGCCTTTCCAAAACTACCTGTCTGTGTGGCATCATTTATGTTTTTAGGAAAACTGAAGACATTGCAAAACTACACTTCTTATAGAGCCCAGTGGTAAACCACTGTGGGATACTGCGGGGTCACAATGTCCACATTCAGCGGTTATAACCTTGTTCATACTAGTGATGGCCTGAGTCCTGGGCTTAACATTAGTAGAGAGATCTGCTTGAACTTGTACAATTTCTCTACTATGTTCCCTACTGATTGAAGTCCATGAACGTACCTGGACGGAGGTTCCCAGCCAGCTGGTCGCAGACAGAGGGAATACCATGGCAGACATGAGGGTGTTTAAGGGCATCAGTTTACGAGACCGCCTTACATTGGGTCACGCCAACCTAGGGTTCAGAACCAGAGTCGATGGTCTTCAATGTTCTTCAACTTTATCCCATACAATAAGTTGTGTGATGCTTACATACACAGAGATAATATCCTGATTGCTTCTCGGGGACAGTCCAAAGTAGATGGTCAGAAGAGCTGATAACGGCTGGGGTCAAATATATAGGGCAAGTCTGGGTCAGTAGCAGAGATATCACCGATTGTAGCAGGTGCCTGGTTATCACATTAGACCTAGAGAATGAGTTATCATAAAATCAGACATATGTGACCTTGACTATTACAGTAGTACGATAATCGGATCTGCACTCCACTTTCTGCTTCCTATCTTCCAACATTTTGGACTTACAATCCTTTGATCAGAAAAGACACCAAACTGGAATTGTCAGATACAGGAGTCTTCCTGTCAGTGTATATGTAATACATGTGCATGGATCCTCGCCCCACACCCACACAAGTCATCAGGTAGAACTGTGTCAAGTTCCCTGTCTGATGTCTGTATTAACAGATGGAAGTCCTAATTATTCTGCGGAGTTAACACTTCATTAACAGTGACTCATCCCTGGCATCTTCTCCTTTTATTAGCCCCTTGTTGCAAACTCTCTAATGAGATGAGATCTCAGCCATGTTCCTAGAAACACCTTCACGCCCACATCTCATCCACAACCTCATCTCACACCAGTACAGCTTCTTTTCCTCTTGGAGTTCCAAAGGAGAAGAAAATGGTGAATCCTAAAACTGGCCATATACATTGGATTTATGTCAGCCAAACTGGCCAATATCGACAAGTTCGGTCAACCTTCTCGGCCAAATGATGGTGTGATGCATGTCAGATTTCGGACTGCCAATCACGGTGTTCATCCAGAGATAAGGCACCGGCTAGTGGGTCAGTCGATGTCTTTCTCACAGAGGGCACAGGAGCACTCCTGTGTATGGGAGAGTTGGCTGTCAGCCACTTAATGGTATGGCTGGCTTTAGGGGCTCCATACACAATAAATAGATGTTTTGTCCAATCTTGCCTGACTGCTCCATATACAGTGTTCTTTACAAGAAAGCCCCAGCTACACCTGTCTGGCAGCTGTTTATATGGGCAAAAACAAAAAGTTCAGAAGTCTGAAATTGGACATGTTTGATGCTTATCTACCGCAACATCATATTATGGGGAAAAGCTGGAAGCACCCCACATACATTAAACTGTTGGCCATTATGACTTTAGACTACATGACAATTCTAGACGTAGTAGCTGAAGCTGGCCATAAGCACAATGATTCTTCCCCAATTTGACGAACTGTCCAAAGGCCAATCCATACTTGCCCATAATCACTTTAATTAATCTGTTATGTGGGCCTTAAAGTTTTAACGAGCCCATCACATTAGATAACTGCTAGCCAAATGATCATTCGGCCTACAGCTATCTCTCCCGCCTCCTCCATAGACAGGAATGCTCAGCTCTACCAGATTCTACCCGGCGTCAGCTTCTCTCAGAAAACAAATGGATCTGCCAATGAGATTCAACTACCGGTAATTAGATCCTTCTCTTCACCGACATCATTTGTCGGCAAGCCCCCATATACAGTGTATTAGATTAGAAACTGAAACCCCCACACTTAAAGTTGCAATAAATATTTTATATTTAATCAGTTGTAATCTCTTGATCAATTGCATCTAGTGATGGGCGAACCCATTGAAGTTTAAAAAAAAAAGTTTGGTTCGGGTACCAGAACAGTACCCAAACCCAGGCCTCATTCAGATGAATTGGGGGCATGAAGATCCGTTGTTTCCCACGCTGTCCTCTGCATGACAGCGTGGCAAACACTGCCTCTGATTGTCAATCATTTCATTACCTCTGGTCACAGAGGTGTCGGCTGATAAGTGAGTATTACTCCCATCAGCCTGTGCCTGCTGCTGTCAATAATAGCCAGAGCAGGCGCACCTGATGGGAGTATTCATCAGCCAACGCCTGGACTATAAATAAATTAACCTTATATTATTTTTGATAACCTGCATGGCAAAACTGACAGCTGCGGGCTACAACCCTCAACTGTCAGCTTTATCATGGCTAGTTATCAAGAACTACTGTAGATTGTGGTCCGATACTAAAGCATCGGGTATTCTAGAATATGTATGTATGTATGTACGTCGCGCTGAGTGGGGGTTAAATTTCGCACCAATATCGCTGATTGGTCACGGCCAGCGAATCAGCGAAGCGTGGTTGAAATCCCATACCAATACATCCCATACAGCCAGACTGCGTTTCACTGATTGGTCGCGGTTGGCCGGGCACGACTAATCACCGAAGCGGTGTTAAAATCCCACGGCAATATCGCTGATTGGTCACGGCCGGCCGCGTAGTATATAGCACAGCCATGTAGTATATAGCAGCCATGTAGTAAATAGCACAGCGATGTAGTATATAACACAGCCCACTCAGTAGATGGCACAACCACGTAGTATATTGCACAGCCACGTAGTATATAGCACAGCCATGTAGTATATAGCAGCCACATAGTAAATAGCACAGCCACGTAGTATATAGCACAGCGATGTAGTATATAACACAGCCCACTCAGTAGATGGCACAACCACGTAGTATATTGCACAGCCACGTAGTATATAGCACAGCAATGTAGTATATAGCACAGCGATGTAGTATATAGCAGCCACGTAGTAAATAGCACAGCGACGTAATATATAGCAGCCACGTAGTATATAGCACAGCCAGCCACGTAGTATATAGCACAGCCAGCCACGTAGTATATAGCACAGCCACGTAGTATATAGCACAGCCACGTAGTATATAGCACAGACACGTAGTATATAGCACAGCCACGTAGTATATAGCACAGCCACGTAGTATATAGCACAGCCCACGTAGTATATAGTACAGCCACGTAGTATATAACAGACAGCCACGTAGTATATAACACAGACAGCCACATAGTATATAGCAGTCACATAGTATATAGCAGCCACGTAATATATAGCAGCTATGTAGTATATAGCAGCCACGTAGTATATAACAGCCCATGTAGTATATAGCACAGCCCACATAGTATACAGCAGTGTGGGCACCATATCCCTGTGAAAAAAAAGAATTTAAATAAAAGTTATATACTCACCTTCCGTCTCCAGCTTTCCCGCCCCTCGCAATGCGGCCGGCAGCTTCCGTTCCCAGTGATGCATTGCGAAATTACCCAGATGACATAGCGGCCTCGCGAGACCGCTAAGTCATCTGGGTAATTTCGCAATGCATCTCTGGGAACGGAAGCTGCTGAGAGCAATCGGGAGGAGCGGGAAAGCTGCAGAGGCGACGGAAGGTGAGAATATAATGATTTTTTATTTTTTTTATTATTTTTAACATATCTTTTTACTATTGATGCTGCATAGGCAGCATCAATAGTAAAAAGTTGGTCCGGGATGGGGCGACGCACTGGCGCTGACTGGAGGGGAGTAGGGAGGGGGCACTGACTGGAGGAGAGTAGGGAGGGGCCAATTCGCGGCCGGACTAAGCCTGTCGCTGATCAGCGATGCGGGATTTCCGTTACAGACAGATGGAAGTACCCTTTGGACGATTATATAGATAGAGGGTTCCGCACACTGTTTTCTTTTTAATTATTTAAATAAATAATTTTAAAAAACTGTCGTAAGGTCCCCCCTCCTTTACCCACTTGCCCTGTGAGATGGGAAGAGAGCGTCTATCTATTACTAAACCCTTAGTCATATTGTGTGTAAAAAATAAAAAATAAATAAATAAAACACCCAGAATAAAGTCCTTTATTTGAAATAAAAATAAACACCATTTTACAAATGTATTTAAAAATATCAGACACAAGTGAGTATAACGCCCATTCCATTGAAGCCCTGGTCTCATGCAAAAAAAATGTAAAAAACAATAATATTCCACAACTGTCAAATATTCTGTCCCACACCGTAATCTATGTCTGCGATAATTGATTTTCAACCTCAACGGTGCCAAGATGCAACTGTCCAGGCTGAAGACCATGGGAGAATGAGCTGCTTCGAGCACAGCGTCAGTGACTAGCGGTGATGTCATCGAGGTTACCACAGGTCACTGAGGCTGCGTTCCCACCTCACTTCAGTGTGAGCCAGGCTGTTCAACTGCAGTGAGATCACCGTGAGAAAAAGTCTCACGGTGCAGCGCTGAGCTCAGTGAGTTGACCATGAGAAGATTCTTATGGTGAACCGCGGTGAGCTCACTAAGGCTACGTTCACATTTGCGTTGCGTCGGGCGCAGCTGCGGCGACGCATGCGTCATGCGCCCCTATATTTAACATGGGCGCATGGACATGCGTTGTGTTGCGTTTTGTGACGCATGCGTTTTTTTGGCGCAAGCGTCAGAGCGCAGAGGACGCAGCATGTTGCATTTTTTTTTTGCGCTAAAAAAATGAACGCATGCGTCACAAAACGCTGCGTTTTGCGTGCGTTGCGGCGCCGATGCGTCGCCGACGCAACGCCCAACAACGCAAATGTGAAAGTAGCCTAAGCTCAGCACTGCACCGTGAGACTTTTTCTCACAGTGCTAGCAGTGATCTCGGTGAGATCACCGCAGTTCATCAGCATGGCTCACACTGAACTGAGCTGGGGAACGCAGCCTCGACGCCAGAATTTTTGGGGGCAGCTGTGGGCTGTTATTTTTAGGCTAGGGGAGCCAATATCCATGTCCCCTTACCAGCATGAGAATACCAGCTCCTAGCTGTGTGCGTAAGCTTGGCTGGTTGTCAAAACTGGGGGACCCCACGCTGTTTTTTGTAAATTATTTTTTAAATTAAAAAAAATGCTGTGTGGAATCTTCTATTCTTGATAACCGGCCATGATAAAGCTGTCAGCTGAGGGTTGCAGCCCACAACTGTCAGTTATGCCATGCTGGCTATCCAAAATAGAACAGACCCCACCTAATTTTTTATTTATAGCGCAGGCGCCAGCTGGTGAATTCTCCCACCATCCGTTATGGTTGGTGTTATAAGCGGCAGCAGTCGTAAGCCGATGGGAGTAGTACTTGGTCGGGATCAGTTCTCGAAGAAGTAGGTGTTCGGTACAGACGCTGAACTTTACTGTTCAGGTTCGCCCATCACTAATTGCAACTGACTAAATCTAATATGTACATTGCAACTTTAAGAGTGACAGAATCTGTTTCTTGTCTTACATGGCATCGTATCATATCTGGGCAACATGGCCTTATACAGAGTGACATACAGTATATCCCAGTTATATATAGCCTGTCAGCTGATACACTACTCACAAAAAGTTAGGGATATTTGGCTTTTGGGTGTAATTTATGGAAAACCTAAATCGTTCACGCTACATTGATATTTTCTCATGACAGTAGGGCATTTAAGTAGAACCATGCATGGTGATTTCCTCATCTCAAACAATTTATTGAAACAAAAGCCAACAACGATGGTGGATATACCCCAACATAAAATGTTAATATCTTAATAATTTGTCATGTAGCATTGAGCATCAATTACAGCTTGACAACATCTCCATGCTGTTCATAAGGCGAGTTATTGTCTGCTGAGGCATGGCATCCCACTCTTCTTGAAGGTCAGCCCTCAGGTCATTGAGATTCTGGGGTACAGAGTTACAAGCCTATACACGGCCACTCAGCTGTTCTCATATGATTTCTATGGGATTCAGGTCTGGAGAAAGTGCGGGTCATGCCATTTGAGGTCACCCAGTCTCCAACAACTGTTCCCTAATGATGCAACCTCAAAGAGCTGGAGCATTGTTGTCCATAAAGATGAAATTAGGCCTGTGTTCATGTAGAGGCACAATGACTGGATTAATGATGTTATTCAAGTAATAGGAGCTTGTCACGGTACCATTCACAAAGTGTAGGGCAGTTCTATATTGAGTAGACACACCAGTCCTCACTAACACCTCCACCATGGGCTTGTCTGATGACATTAGTGGATGATGCATAGCGATCTCCTTGATGTCTGCAACATCGTTGGTGGCCATAGTTTCTGCTCAGCGTGAATCAACTCTCATCAGTGAACAGCACGATGGTCCCTCATCCAGTGTAGATGCTCCCTAGCCCATGGTGGAGTGTCAGGTACTTTGCAGGTCATCTAGCACTCAGACCACATTGATGTAAATGGTCTTGAATGGTCTGACGTGACACTTGGGTGCTTCTCACCTCCCTATTCGTGCCTGGAGTTGCACGAGTGTAGTGTAGCTATGCCACATGTTCCCACTTTTTATGACATTTGTCATTTTTAGCAATCCCTTTTTAGTGCACATGTAGATTTTTTACTTGTAACCCTTGTGAGTAAACCAAACCTTTTGAAATAGCCAAGTTTCCCCACCAGTCCAGTTATTCAGCTGGAGACCAAATTGGACCACACACTGGGATCAAACCTTCAAATGGAACCACCTCTGGAATTTTCATGAGTGCCTGGAGTTGTGTGGCATTCATCATCTAGACATTGTTCACAATGAAGCGGTCATCAGTGTGGGATGTGGCCAAAGGATGTCCACTTCTCTGCTTTTCTGTTCCTGTCTGTCTTTATTTCTATTGCAACCTGCTGATGAAGCTCTGTGACAATCTAAGCTCAGTGGCCTCTTCCATCTGAGAACATCCTGCTTGAAACCTCGCAATTGAGAGCTACTGTTGGTCAATTGTTAGGCGTCGTCTTGGCCTCATGAGGTCAAAATGTGAACAGCATAATGAGGAGGACAGTTTAATACTAATTCTAACTGAACCCCAACAATTATTGGGCGATTCATGGATCATATACATGTTGTGAAGTTTGTCATTAAGCTCCTTGTTGGAGAACAGCAAGTTTTGCAGAAAGTGCTGAAACATTGAACAGTTGGACATGAGCATTCAAAGGTTTAGAGATGTCATATTAAGTTCTCATGAAAAGGTTAGTGTGTTCTAGGATCATCCTGAAATTTCACTCGAAAGCCAAATATCCCCTATCCTCAACTTTTTGTAAGTAGTGTATTAGCGGGTTTGGCTGTCTTTAGTCTAATGCGTAAGGGGGTCCTTTACCTTGAGTTCATATCACGTGTCCCCATTTTAGGACTCCAAAATAGGCAACTTTTAGTTCTTCTGGACTTTCTTGAGTCCATAAGTTTCATGTTTTGGACTCCGTTTGCCTCATTGAAGTCAGTGGCTCCGCAGGGAGTGCATCCCAATCACACTTTCCAGGGATTTAGACAGAAGCCTCAGACGGAGTCGTTAACAAGGACACAGACTTGATGTGAACCCGGCCATAGATTGTCGGCAGCGAATCTACTCATGTAAATTGGGATGCAACTAAACAAGTGACATAAGTGCAGATCGACTTCCCGAATGACTAATCGGCACTCATTAAAGAAGTAATTACTAGTGGAAAATCACAGAGATGGAATTGATGGGTCATGTGACACACAGTAAATTTCATGCAGATTCCCACCTTCTATTCATTTCAATAGCAACCAGAGAACGTGAACAAAATGAGCAGCCGGTCTCTTATTAAAACCACTTTGGCTGACGACATGGGGATTAGACCCATTGAGTTGGGCTCGACCCTTGAGGATTTGTGGCATGACCATCTGTAAACCTGCTCCAAGACTTGTGCAGAAACCATATTTCCCACCTTATTGAATGAAGGGAAATAATTTATCATTACCTTGTCCTACATTCTCCAGCATAAAAACTTCAGATCCCAGAATGCCCTGACAACTGCAGGCTCCTAAGCCATCAAAGAAATCAATCTATGTGAAACCAGAAAAAGAGAACAGAGAAAAGTGGGGTATGCAGCTGCAGTTTTCCTCTATTAGCTCAGCGCGCGTAAATCTGTGACATCGGAGCCAGAAAGTCGTGGATTGAAGAAATGATCACCGGTTGTATTGTGCAATGTGCAGAATACCAGCCTTCAGCTTATGGATCCACAGTGGTTCTGATAATTATTTTGGGGCACTTCCCTAATATTACATTATAAGTTCATGAAACCTGAATTCCCCCTCCCATGTTACATTCTCTGGATCTCTTTGGGTGTTCCTGCCACTTCGGGCTCCAGCGCTGACAGATATGGTAAAGTTCCAAAAAACTTCTACAACTTCCCATCAGCATTTACTCAAAACAGATTTCATATCAAATGTGTTAACACGATGAAAAGGAAGGAGAGGCTCCGAAATTATGAACATGTGTCCTTATTGGATCTGTCTGGGGCCACTCTGCCCTCATTCCTCACTATGTAATACAAAGCCAACAATCTGCCTAGAATTACTTGATAATTAATGAGACTGAGAATTAAAGGGGAGCGGTGTCTGGAGTGATGCACCATCTTTTATCCATCGGGGTCCTGGAATCCGAGAACTGGGCTGCTGTATGCTTGGTCTTTGCACTGATGGAAGGATATGGAAAGTCAGTAACAAAATTCTAATATAAAGCCGCCATGCTGGACAGGCTTTAGGTGTTGGACCGTTTCTCAGCAAGTGTCCAGTGAGCCAGATGCATCTCCCGCTATCGGAAGAGGAGAAATTATAATCATTCTTGAGCAAAACCTGCCATTTTTCTGCATGATCTTGTCCTAATCTAATTTCTGTAGCATATCTGATCAAGGAAACGTCGTCAATAAATCCTTGTGAAGATGCTTGTAAATAGGGTTTAACAATCTCGTTAGGTAGTGTATATAAAAATTCAGCAGGTTTTTGCTGCTTCAACTGAAAGCACCATAAGGTAGGGGCAAAAATACGGATTCCAGCCATGGATCACTTTTGGGCTTCTTGCTGTAGTTTTGATATGTACAGTAGTCCTAGATTTTAAAATTAAAAGTTCTGGCAATCCTCGTCCAGATCTTTAACAACTTTCTGCTTACGCACAGTGTAGGAAGAAAGTTGTCAAGCGATGGTGTGGACAGCTTCGTATATAGTTCAGCATTGAAAGGACTAGCAGAGCTGCAGCAGATAAAGGGAAATGCTGCAATCAGGATCTTTGTCCATATTTTTTGCTTTCCTCCAACTGAGAACTACAAATAGGTTTCCTTTTGGGAGGTTTTTTTTTTTGGAGTGCATTTTACACCTTTTTCTTTTCTTGCTGGTGCTATAGTTGTTTATAGACATTAAGCTGATATTCAAACAGAAAAGTAGCGTTACTCAACCATTGCATTATTGAAAAAGTGACCCTACACCACATCATTGCAGTTCTCAGAGTTCTAGCAGAAGCATTTTGTGCTACTAGCTACCGGGCCAGAGTGATTCAACAACTCTCATGGTGTGATGTTTTTTTAGCTCAATAATCTCTTAAGTTTTTCCTTTTACTATATCCTCAAGAATGGACTGAACTGCATAAAGCACATAAAACACATGTAGAGCAGGGATCGTAACTTCCTTGGATTGACCACTCACTGGCAGTTACTCAAGGTAGTGGGTTAGAGAGGACCTCCGATGGATTTTTTTTTTTTTTTTTTTTTAAATCCAAGTGGGTGTTTCCAGATTTTTAATAGGGGGGGGGCGTGTACTTCTTCTCCCTCTGTGAGTTGCCCAATCATAAGCATGCAACAACACAGCAGAAAAAGAACACGCCCACCCCAGCATATCTGTTAAAATACATAGCTGATCTCCTGGTCTCACGTCCTGCATGATTACAAAAGTGCTGGTAGACTAGATTTCACCTAAATGTGTATGTAATAATAGAAATTCAATCTACTTAGTGTAAAATGGAACGTTTTAACAGTACATGGCCTATTGTTTAAATCATTTTTTCTAATTTTCACCTCTGCTATATTGTAAAACCTTTATTGACAAGGTCTTTAAATCGAGAAACTTTTCACTGGCGATGAAGAAACTGCTCCTACATAGTTTGGTCTTTTCTGTGGTAAGATACAGGTGCGAAACCTGGATGATTCAAAAACAAGACAGAAGAAGAATTGAAGCCTTCAAAATGTGGTTCTGGAGAAGGATGTTATTAATATCATGGATGGCAAGAAGGACAAACAAATCAATCTTGGAACAAATCAAGCCAGACATGTCACTGGAAGCAAGGATCACCAAGCTACGACGTGCCTACTTTGGACACATCATATAAAGGACATCTGAAAAAGGACATCTTGGGTGAGAAGAATAGAAGGAACAATGCAAAGAGGAAGACCAGCAACCCAATGGCTTGATACTATCAAGATAACGGCGGAGAAGACCCTGGTGGATCTATGTAAGGTTGCACAAATTCAATCTTCCTACAAATCGTTCATCCATCAAGTTACCATGTTTCGAGATCGAGCTGAAGGCAGTTAAAAGAATATATATTCTCCACAGAATACGTCTCAATAGTAATTTCATTATCCACTAAAACTGGATTATAGTGATAGATATTGCCAATGTATAGAAATCTCAGGATCCACCATTCACAATTGTTGATGACGCCAATCACCAAATCCCTCTCCTCTGGTCATAGTGACTTCACGAAACATGCTCATAAAACTCTCCCAATAGAATAGGTCATCTTCTACACTAGTTTTCAAGGCTCCTGTAAAGAAAATCTCTGAATCTTTTTAACAGCTCAGAGCAGCAGCTCAAGCAAGATGACTGCCTCCATAAACGTACAGAAAATAGAACGAAAAGTTTACAGTAAAAAAAAAAAAAAAGAAATTAAAAATATGTTAATGCACAATTGTAAGGGACCCATGAATCACATCTGGAAGGCATGTAAGGTGCAAACATGAAGTCTAAAAGCATTTGTGCTTTCTGAGGACTTTGATATCCATGGAACAGATGTAAGAAAGTCACACCTGGAAGACTCTTATGTAACTGAAACTGTAACAGTACTTTTAGTCTGTCCCGTGGTTATTGTGTTAGTCACTGAATTATGCAGATAGTTGTATCAAAAGTCCATGAGAGAGAGAAATTAACTCTTTTCCGTGCTAAGATACTCATCTTATCACCATTATATATTATCTTATACCCATGTTATCACCACCTGGTGCACCTGGGCAAGTGTTGGGGTCCTGGACAAACTGGAGACCCACTCACCATCGGCAGGAGCATAACTACCGCGGTTGCAGCAGTGACCACTCCGCACGCCCGGGCCAGGCGGTTAGGGGCCAACCAACACCAACAAATAGTTCAGCTGGATGTGTGTCCTCGGACACACATATAGGTGAAATCTATTGCAGCGCACAGACCCATTAGGTCCATGCACGGCAATACATGCTGCCAGCCAATCAGAGGTCAGCAGTAGTGATGAGCGGGTGTACTTGTTGCTCTGGTGGTCTCCGAGTATTTGTGACTGCTCGGAGATTTAATTTTTGTCAACGCAACTGCATGATTTACGACTACTAGCCAGCCTGAGTACATGTGGGGATTGCCTGGTTGCTAGGGAATCCCCACATGTATTCAAGCTGTCTAGCAGCCGCAAATGATGCAGCTGCGGCAAGAAAAAATAAATCTCCGAGCAGTCACAAATACTCGGAGACCACCTGAGCGTGCTCGGGAAAACCCGAGCAATGAGTATACTCTCTCATCACTAGTCAGCAGCTGATGTCGGCGTTCACGTGAATAGGAGTGCATGTCAGTAATGTCATGCGCCCCCCGCTACTTGGACGCTGAAGTCAGCTGCCGGCTTCAGAAGAGGATGCCACGTGGCGGGGGAGCTGATGGGAGGTGAGTATTTTTTTTTTTCAATCAGAGAGTACACAGTGGCCATACTACTGCATGGATGACTATGGGCCGTGCATTATACTACATGGATAACAATGGGCTGTGCATTATACTGTATGGATGACTATAGGCTGTGCATTATACAAATATGGCGAACTATGGGCTGTGCATTTATATATGGAGGTGCATTATACTCTATGGAGGACTATGGGGGTGCATTATATTATATGGATGACTATGGGCTGTGCATTATATTATATGGAGGACTATGGGGAGTGCATTATACTATATGGATGACTATAGGCTGTGCATTATACGAATATGGCGGACTATGGGCTGTGCATTTATATATGGAGGTGCATTATACTCTGGAGGACTATGGGGGTGCACTATATTATATGGATGACTATGGGCTGTGCATTATATTATATGGAGAACTATGGGCTGTGCATTATACTATATGGATGACTATAGGCTGTGCATTATACGAATATGGCGGACTATGGGCTGTGCATTTATATATGGAGGTGCATTATACTCTGGAGGACTATGGGGGTGCACTATATTATATGGATGACTATGGGCTGTGCATTATATTATATGGAGAACTATGGGCTGTGCATTATACTATATGGATGACTATAGGCTGTGCATTATACGAATATAAAGAAGTTCAGAGCATGTCTGCTCTCGCTCTGCAGGAGATAGGGTCGTGAACAGTCATGACAAACAGTCATCGCAAAATTAAGATGTTACTCAATTGTTACTTATAAGTCAAAGGAAGGCAAAAATTCCATCTTGCTAGAAGGAAACATTAATGGCAAATTAATGCTCTATCTATTATCTATCTATTTATTATCTATTCTATCTATTATTTCTCTATATCTATTATCTATCTCTATCGATCTATTATTTATTTGTCTATCTATTGTCTATCATCTATCTATTATCTATCTATTACCTATATATCTATCGATCTATTATTTATATCTATCTATATTGTCAATCTATATTATCTATCTATGTTTATTAGCTATGTATCTCATATCTATGTGTCTGTCTCGTATCTTTCGATATCCGCATGGGCTGATTAAAATCTTTTTTTTTTTTTCATCATCTGACTTTGGAGCGCTACCCCATTCTTTGGAGTCTTTGTATGCGATTGATCGATAAATAGATTGATTCAAATCAAATTGTTGCGAGAAAAAGTAAAGTACGGTGATACTTTTGGAATTTCTGCCATTTTGATAAATTGTGGTCTGATTACACACTTTGTAAGTCACAATTCTAGACAAACACAATGTAGCTAAGCAGCTTTACACCGTTCTACCATCTATATCTTTTATTGAGCCCATTAAGTAAACCTTGGTATCGATTCCAAGCGATGATTGGCGAAAGATGATTCGAGAGAGAATTGTGGAAGTGTGGGTTCCATAAATGTTTTATCCAGTAAATAAAGGCACACAAAGTCTTGGTTACTGACAAAGTTGTTCTGTCCATGAAAGATTGGTGAGTGTGAACCAAGCCTGGAGGCAAACACAAGATGGATGGAGACACAAATGGAAAAGGCTACAAAAGCATTGCTAACGACCTGGTGGGCTCAATGGATACATTCCCTAACGAGGACACTACAAAGGAAGCTGCCACTGTCCAGGGAAAGCATTGTGGCCAGTCTCAAGTTTGCATGAGATTACCTGACTGTTCAACAAGACAAAAAACTCATCCCTCAGAGTGACTGCAGACTTGTGACCCAAGGCCGGACAACCCCTTTATGGGGACAGTGACTTCACAGGTGTAACAAACCATTTTACAGAAGAATGCGAAGAGACTGGTGATCCAACAAAACAAGAACCCAAATCATGCAATTACACCAAATAAAGAAGGCTTGGAGTAGGATGAATGACCAAGTCACAGTCCTGACCTTACGTCTGTCCAGATGTTGTGCCTTGCCATGTAGAGACTTGTGAACGCGGCATGTTCCAGAAATATGGATGTGGCTAAAAAAATGTCTTCAATAAGTTACAGAAAATGTTTGTTGGATGTGATTGCTTAATTTTTCTTTCTTTACCGTGGGTGTCTGATCAATGAAAGACATGAACGATGAAACTGTGCCGTTAGTTGAGTAACTTTCTGCATATTTTGATCTGATAAACTACATTTTATTACTAACCAATGCAGAAATGTAGGTTCACTTACTTTTTCCTGCCGGTTACATATTTGATAGGCGCATGTACAGATACATAAGTAGAATCATATGAAATAGATTGGCAGACCAGGATGGATAGACGTAGATATGAAGATAGATGTGAAATACCAAGGAACCTTTTGTTGAACAGATGTTGCCTACTTGCACTCGGGACCCCTCTCTCCAGGGGCCCAATATTACCTGCAATGACATCTTTTATGGCAAACAACCTGAGGGATGCTGAAATATAAAGAGAAAGGGGAAAGAGCTCATATTCTCCGTGCGTAGTAGAGATTTGCAGCCCTCATTTCCGAGCTGTTAGACGATGGCTTGTGGCGGTCGGAGAGATAATCCCAGGTGATACAATTTGCAGACTCGGTGTTGGTGGTAGTGACGCACACCTGGTAACTCCGGCGCTCATTCTTCCTCCACCTTTGTCTGTGATGTGACAGCCCCTCTCTGCCTTCTTTCACCTTTTCACCCAAGGCCTTCATTAAAGATTTTCTTTCAATTGCCGGTTGCGGACGACGTTCACTGCAGCCTCTTATTAAAAATTCCTGCTGAAAACTCTCTGCCTTTTTTTTTTGATCATTTGTGAATATCTGCTCTTCTTTAGATCTGTCTGCACAAGCCTTAAAGGATTTTTAACTTGTCAGACATGTTATTTTTATAGCTTCTAGTAATAAGGCTTACAGCCGCCCGCTAGGTACTGAGCGAGTGTCCACCGGGAGACACTTGAAGACTTGGAGACGGTTCTGTATTCTGTCTGTTCGGAGTCCTGGAAATCTGTCAGGGAATAAATCCGACTTTCTAAAATGCAAAATATGAGGTGTTATCCCATCACAGTCACTTCCCCGCTACTCTAAATGTAGGATCTGGAGGGGAATTTGGGCACTTGGAATTGGAGCAGTGACATATTGCACAACGGGAAGGCTCATAGGATCTGTCGGGGACAGAATCAGCAATTTCAAAGGTTTTGTGGGTTTTCTGGTTTCTTATCGAATTTCTTTTCCAAATCTACAAGTTATCACTGCTGATTAATGAGCTGTGCTGAACACAAGATACAGGCTGAAACCGATGTACAGAAGAAGAGATTTGTGTACTCAGGGTCCGGCTGAAATACTGCTGCTTCTCCTCAGCATTTTATTCTTGGACCTCCGCCTACAACTCTCCTGTAGTAATCTCTAGTCAGGCCCAACTCATAAAGATCTGTTTTCTTCCTATGACAATTGTTGCCAACAATTCTTTTGTTGCTTATCCAACGTGTGTGGCCTGAGGTTCATCTACGGCCAAAAATCAGTTGTTGAAATCGACTTCTAGATTGTTAAATGCTGACCAATGTTTATTGAGGACTTCACCATTAGTGAATCCCGCTGCCCAGAAGTGGGGTACTTGGTCTCTACAATGGTTGGATATGAGGCACATGTCATATCCACATGATGCCCGAGGTTTCCAGCAAGACATTGCCCCATCATTGCCTCCATTGTCTTCTTCCCGTAGTGCATTCTGGTGTCATATCTTTACTAGATAAGTGATGACCAGGCTGCCTTCTTCCATTACAGCATGGTCCGTTTGGAGGCGTATGTGCCCACTGTTGTCTTTTGACTAGTCTGCTGCTGCTCCGCATGTTCTGGCACCTTTCTATTACGTCCAGCCATGCCTTTTCAAGCAATTTATACTAGAGGGTCAGACAGGAAAGCCCTCCTTCTCCGCGGTCACCCATGTCCGGGTCACCAGTTGTCCTTCCTTGGGCCACTCTTGGTAGATCAACCCCTGTATGTTGAAAACACCCCACAATACCAGCCATTTTGGAGATGCTCTGATCCAATTTGAACATTGAGAAAATCTCAATGGAACAAATGCGCACAGATAGGGCAGTACCGAAAGAAACAAGATGGGGTGAGGGTGATGGTAGCATACAGCTGCCAGGGTTGTGTAAGGACACAGCACCTGTAGAAGCCTGAAAAAGAAACACATGGGCTACTTGCACACTGAACAAGTCTGTAGGAACCTGTTCACACCACCAGAAAACTTGAAGACACAAAAGAGCACAGTGAGGTCAAAAATACTCTGTTGTAAAAAAAATCACAGTAATAAGCAAGTGCTAGTCAAAAGATGTAAAGAAAACAGGGTATTTAGTTGATACGTTTTTTTGCAAAAAAAATGTATACTAAGCTGCTCCACCAAATCGTCAAGGTATACCCTTATAGAGCAGTCCTAACTAATGTATGCAATCCCTATCTGATGTATTTAAAACCTGATCATCTGTATAATACCTGTATAAGCAGGGTTCAGAGAAGGAATATCCATGTGGACATGCAGGATGGAACAGCTTAAATGCAAATGACCCACAGAGGAGTGGTGGACTCCCCAGTCTTGTAGAAACAAGAGAACAATTATAGAACCAGAAACACATGGGCTACTTGCACACTGAACAAGTCTGTAGGAACCTACAACCTGTAGAAGCCTGATGTGCCGTAGCTGCAGCTGCTGGAGGAGAGTGTTGACCAGATAGCAATTTGGCAAAGTGGAGATTATAATGACGTGAGGCTGCACTCATGGAAAGGATGAGATCCGAAGAGTATAAGCGAGGAGTTTTTTTCAACCAACGCGTTTTGGTACCTTTTCTCAAAAAAAAAGTTTTGCATTTACATTTCCAACAAACCACTGACACAGTTGCACAGAAAACTTGCAAACTTGTTTTTTTTTTTTTGATGCAGTAATAAGGGATTGCATGCGTCTACACCCCGCAGACTTCATGGGACCGCACTCCTACTCATGTATATGCTAATTACAGATCACAGATAAATCCATGGGCTGCATATAATAACCTTTTCTGTCTCCCTCTCGTCCTTCTCATGTGACCTTAAACATTTCGCCTCCCCATCCCTCAGACAACAATAATTAGATTGAAGTTAGCCAGGACTTTGTGGTGCCTGTAAACATGCGTGTACATTAAGTCTGGACGCCCCGGCATCATAGGAACACATTGTTATCACTAATATATTCAGACGCCTGTCCCCTGATTCTCCAGCGTCAGTACAAATGAATCACAAGCACAACTGTCATCCGGTGACTTCACCGCCGTCCTCTATGCTTAATATGTGCCTTGTGATTGCTCACTTGAGTCGGCCCGTTGTGCAGCGCTTGGCATTCAGCATGATTTTTTTTTTGCAAAACACAGAGAAATTGGCACTTGGGCACAGACAGTGGCCTGAGCTGCAGAGCGAGGACTTATTGCCAGCAGCCGAATGTCTAATAACACTGCCGCCTTGTATAGAAACCTATGGAGCCTTTGCTCTATAATTAATGCTGCACCCTGGGACCCGTCTCCTGAAAGGTGCTGTGTGTGTCACCTTACATCCACTCCATAGAATATTCATGGTACATAGGAGCAAATTCACTACGACTGAGGACACTAAATGGGGTAAACAAGGAAGAAAAGATCATTAATAGCAGCACGTGCAAGGATGACAGAGGGCGGGCAATAGTGGTGCGCAAGATCTGGGGGACATAGACCGCCTGACCTACCAACA
The DNA here is from genome assembly GCF_051348905.1 of Ranitomeya variabilis. Lineage (NCBI taxonomy): Eukaryota > Metazoa > Chordata > Amphibia > Anura > Dendrobatidae > Ranitomeya > Ranitomeya variabilis. The sequence continues at coordinate 50,069,204 of NC_135232.1, read as the reverse complement.
TTGTGCCCAAAAATATTACTTTATTCATGGAGTTATTTGGCAACTGTATATTGGATATTTAATATTTTGCTATGGCTTTGAGTTCCACTACCACTTAGGTAATGTATAATACACTGCTCAAAAAAATAAAAGGAATACTAAAATCCCATATCCTAGATATCTGAATTAAATAATCCAGTTGCAAATTTGTATTCATTGCATAGTGGAATGTGTTCAGAACAATAAAACATAACAATTATCTATGTAAATCAAAGTGAATATTCCATGGAGGTCTGGATTTGGAATGATACTCAAAATCAAAGTGGAAAATCAAATTACAGGCTGATCCAACTTCAGTGGAAATGCCTCATGACAAAGAAAAGATGCTCAGTATTGTGTGTGGCCTCCATGTGCCTGTATGACCTCCCTACTGTACAATGCCTGGGCATGCTCCTGATGAGGCGGTGGATGATCTCCTGAGGGATCTCCTCCCAGACCTGGACTAAAGCATCCGCCAACTCCTGGACAGTCTGTGGTGCAAAGTGACGTTGGTGGATGGAGAGAGACATGATGCCCCAGATGTGCTCAATCGGATTCAGGTCTTGGGAATTGGTGGGCCAGTCCATAGCTTCAATGCTTTCATCTTGCAGGAACTGCTCACACACTCCAGCCACATGAGGTCCCGCATTGTCCTGCATTAGAAGGAACCCAAGGCCAACTGCACCAGCATATGGTCTCACAAGGGGTCTGAGGATCTCATCTCGTTACCTAATGGCAATCAGGCTACCTCTGGCGAACATATGGAAGGCTGTGTGGCCCTCCAAAGAAATGCCACCCCACACCATTACTGACCCACTGCCAAATCGGTCATGCTGAAGGATGTTGCAGGCAGCAGATCGCTCTCCATGGCATCTCCAGACTGTCGCATGTGCTCAGTGTGAACCTGCTTTTATCTGTGAAGAGCACAGGGCGACAGTGGCGAATTTGCCAATCCTGGTGTTCTGAGGCAAATGCCAAGCATCCTGCACGGTGTTGGGCTCTGAGCACAACCCCCATCTGCGGACGTCGGGCACTGAGACCATCCTCATGGAGTCAGTTTCTAACAGTTTGTGCAGACACATGCACATTTGTGGCCTGCTGGAGGTCATTTTGCAGGGCTCTGGCAGTGCTCCTCCTGTTCCTCCTTGCACAAAGATGAAGGTAACGGTCTTGCTGCTGGGTTGTTGCCCTCCTACGGCCTCCTCCACGTCTCCTGGTGTACTGGCCTGTCTCCTGGTAGTGCATCCAGCCTCTGGACCCTACGCTGACAGAAACAGCAAACCTTGCCACAGCTCGCATTGATGTGCCATCCTGGATGAGCTGCACTACCTGTGCCACTTGTGTGGGTTGTTACCACGAGTGTGAATGCACAACCAACATTCAAAAGTGACCAAAACATCAGCCAGAAAGCATTGGTACTGAGATGTGGTCTGTGGTCCCCACCTGCAGAACCACTCCTTTATTGAGGGTGTCTTGATAATTGCCAATAATTTCCATCTGTTGTCTCTTCCATTTGCACAGCAGCATGTGAAATTGATTGTCAAACAGTGTTGCTTCCTAAGTGGACAGTTTGATTTCACAGAAGTTTGATTTACTTGGAGTTATATTCTGTTGTTTAAGTGTTCCCTTTATTTTTTTGAGCAGTGTATATTATTTTGCAGTGCATGATGTGGACGTTGCATTGTATACTGTTATTATGGCACTGTATATGGGCACCATGCTGTATAATGGTACAATTATTTGTTCCCTGTATGACACCATATTATCGGGCAGGTGCTCATAATGTACCACACAGATCGCCATACAATGTAAGCCTGGCTCTGGAATAATGAGCATTGCACAGAAGCAGATCACCTGATCACCCAGGTCTTATTAACGAACAATAGAAAATTACAAATTTTGCCAAATAATTGACATAAATAGCATTTAAGGAGACACCATTAAATAATCATAGCTCAATAGTTGGCAGATACGATCTAATATATTCAGCATCATGCACCAGATGAAGCCAAAAGGCAAAACTCTGAGTCAGGCAGATTACTATGTTTTCTTAAAAGTGGAGTTTATGGTTTGGAGGATGCTTCCTCTAGCAATGGAGAGAACAACTAAAGAGAATTGGTGATCAGTGTTGGGAACCTGAAAGAAAAGATTACTTATCCTGGCATTCTTGTAAGGGTGTGAATGTCGGCTCAGAATGACTGTTCAAGCCAAGTATTAGCGTTCAGTGCACTCTTGGTGTGGCCAAACAGTTCAGTGAACCTTCCCACCTACTTGTTTTCCCTCTATCTCTACTTCTATCTTGGTTGGCAGCTTTGTCTTTATAGAGCCAGAGAAAGGTGGAGATAGATGGAAAACAAGTAGGTGGGAAGGTGCTCTCAACTGTTTGGCCATGCCAATGGTGCTCCGAGCAACTGTACTTGATTTAAGCTGACGGAGTCCCTTTAAGCCAGATAAGTCCATTACTTTCTACCTATTGTTATTTAATATTGACTAAAATAAATACCATGCAAGTTGGAAACCATCAATAAGCTCCTGTTGATGGCTCTATACCCTCAGAAGTGTTTCCGTCAAAGAATCGTACTGATGGTAACGCCTGCCCCATGATAATTACATAACAACCAGCTCCAGTTACCTCTGGCATCTCCAACATGGCAGATCCTTTTTTCCTCTGATTTCTGTCAAGGGACTGGATGGTTGGCCAACTTTTCTGAATTCACAGCGTTCCTAAAACTGGCAACACACGAGATAGCCATTCAGTAGATGGTAGTGATGAGCGAGTGTACTCGTTGCTCGGGTTTTGCCCGAGCACGCTCGGGTGACCTCCGAGTATTTGTGACTGCTCGGAGATTTAGTTTTCATCGCGGCAGCTGAATGATTTACAGCTACTAGCCTGCTTGATTACATGTGGGGATTCCCTAGCAACTAGGTAACCACCACATGTACTCAGCCTGGCTAGTAGCTGTAAATCATTCAGCTGCCGCGATGAAAACTAAATCTCCGAGCAGCCACAAATACTCGGAGGTCACCCGAGCGTGCTCGGGCAAAACCCGAGCAACGAGTACACTCGCTCATCACTAGTAGAGGGCTATTTTTTCCAACTTCCCTATACCCATGAGTCCTTGGGCTCAGTCAAGCGTTAAGAGTGGGGAAAACTCCTGCGAGACAACTAAAAAATAAATGGATATGTCATTGAAGTTCCAACGACCCAACCCTACTCTCACTCGATATCATCTGTCGGGGAAGAGTCATGAGGCCACCATAGACATCCGATGGTCCGCTGGTCCTGCTGAAATGGGTGGGTCTGGACAACTTTCATCTGATGTGTATGGTAGTCAGTTCAGTTCTCATCAGAAATCACCTTCCTTTAGAGAACTTCTCTGAACTTCTTCGCACACACTGCTCTATGTACTCGAAAAGTGATCAACTAGGTAGGGTCAGGTGATATGTAGGCAACCTAAAGTACCACCACCTTTAAGGAGGACATGTCACCAGATCAAAATTAGCTAGATTTTGCTCTTATTTTAGTCCCGTTGTTCTCCTTAGTATTCAGTTTTTTTTTGTTTTGTTTTTTTAAATCCACCATACAGTTCTGTAGATATGAGCCTATTTATTTAGTGCAAATTTTGATAGTCTTTATCAAGGGGGCGTGGCTCATAGGCAATTATGCAGAGCATCCTAAAGACCCGCCCCCACGGACTCCTGTAAGTCCCACCCCTTTGTAAAGATCGTATAAGTTAACATTAAATAAAAAAGTCTATGGCTCTGGAACCATATGCCGCTTTTTAAAAAACTAAAACCAGACTACTCAAGAAAGCAGTGGGGATAAAATAAGAACAAAAAATGGCCTCTTTAGATATGGTGACAGGTTGACTTTAAAATTTCCCTAGGGAGTGTGGATAAAAGAGCAATAAACATAGTATATGATGTGCAGGTAGTTTCTGCTCTGGACATAGCCTCCATTTCATTTGTCTTTTTGCTGATGTTGCCCTATCAGATTCCAGAGTGAGATGGAGGAGGCAATGCGAGGGGAGATATTTATTTTTCAGATTATTTATTATCCATGAACTCGAACTCTATTTTCATCGGCCATAAAACAGTAATTGCGGTTCGTTGTTGATCGTGATATTTATAAAGCTCTTGGAGCGAGAACCAGCTCTGGTCTTATTTTCAAATTCTCCGAATTATAAAAATGTTTCTTTACAGGAATAAATATCTTCGATCATTTAGGTTAGGGATGAATAAAATCGTGGTCTCCACCGCAAACACACAGGCTCCTCCGTAAATAGCACGACATGTCAACGTTTCTGGCGTGAGGTCAGGCAAACGTGTAGCCCTTTTGGCGCCACGGTCTCCGAATTGGCGCTGGAATGTAGAAATTCACCTCTTGCTTTCGACACTGAGCGCAGCTTGAGAAGAACAAAACCTCACTTCCTGGCCTGGTTCTTCTGAGACTTATTCTTTCTTTTCATACAGAAGAACCTGCAGGTCTGACAACACTAACAAAACCACGAATGGTCGGAAGCCGGTAACATCTGAACGTGTTTGATGGTCGCCCTCTTCTCTACCAGTTGAGTTTGGCGTGATCCACGGATTCGTCTTTCACCACGTTGGGAAAGTCAATTACATTAAAGTGCCCCGAGGATTCCAAATATCTGATCTCAATGTGAGCAAAATGTTGTATAACTGTCAGAGGAGCCGTCAGTGGTGGGGGGAAAAATTATTAAAAATGCACTAAAAATGTATTTAATAAGTTAAAAAGGAAAAATACCAAAAAAGCTAATTTTCTTTGTAGTTAAAAAATATTTTAAAAGTAAGTTTCTCTATTCTTCTGTTGTGTGAATACAGTTGGATATTTATGTAGCATCTTAGTCTTTTTTTTACCTGAAAACCAATATGGCGGCTGTTGTCCCTGCATAGGGATTGTCCTAAAGATTTTAAAGGTCTAAAAAAAATACTTTTGTTTAGTTACAGGGGTTTGGAAAAAGTCTGAGAAAACAGGCGTTCCAAGCCCAGTATAACTGTAATTCTGGTTATATTGCACATTCTATAGGAAGTTACCTTCTTTTTTATGAATTCTCCTCTCTACGGGCTGTTTAATACCATCAGTTAATAAGCTGCACACAAAAATAGTAACCAGCAGTGAATAAACTGAACACACAAATACAGTATATACAGTGGGCAAAATAAGTACTGTATTTTTCGGACTATAAGATGCGTCTTATAGTCAGAATGTACTTACCAGGAGAGTGGCAGCAGGAGTTGGGCAATTCTGCCAGCCCTTGGTGGTCCGGCACTGCAGGGTGATGATATGACTCCCAACCCAGACTGGTGCAGGAGCAGTTGGCGGTGCGGGGGCTCCACCGACATTTTGTGAAAGCCAGGAGCTCTCGCACATCCATTGCTGCAATGCTGTGGCCTGGGATGGAAGTCAGATTATCGCCGGACCACCGAACACCCCGTGACCCCGCTCCACCAGTGCTGCCGATCCCCCCCCACGATAAGCTGAATACGGACTGTAAGACAGACCCCCCCATATAAAGCATTACTTTTTTCCCCTATTTTCCTTCTGAAAATTTGGGGTGCGTCTTAAGGTCCAGTGCGTTTTATAGTCTGAAAAATACTGTATTTGATACACTGCTGATTTTGCAAGTTTTCCCACCTACAAACAATGGAGAGGTCTGTAATTTTTAACGTACTATTTGTGCTAAAAATGCCCCCCTTTGGCTTATACATGAGTCATTGTCCCAGAAAGACGGCGGGGGAGGGGGAGCAGCGGGTCATAGAGGCAGGAGCCTGCTGCTGCGGCTAAAACCTGTGCCCGCTGCTAAAGAGAAATGAATATTCACTGCGCTGGCACACATCCTACTTACCTTCCCAGCGTTCCCTTGCTGCATCTCGTTCTGGTGCCAGTAGCTCTTCCGGCCAAGCGATCACGTGTCCCCCGCTCATTAAGGTAATGAATATTCACCCCTCTCCACTCCCATAGGCGTGGAGTGAAATGAATATTCGTTACCTTAGTGAACGGGGGACACATGATCACATTGGCCGCAGGAGCTGCTGGCTCCGGAGCGAGATGCAGCGGGGGTGCGCAGGGAAGGTAAGGAGGATGTTTTTTTTTTTTTATAGGAACCATGCATACAAGGACAGGGATGGGGAACCATGCATAGAAGGATAGGGGATAAGGAGCCATGCATAGAAGGATAGGGATGGGGAGCAATGCATACCAGGATAGGGATGAGGGGGCAATGCATACCCGGCTTATACTCGGGTCGACTTATACACAAGTATATACAGTATTTCGTGCAATAAAATACAATTTAGTTATGTAAAAATCATATAATGTGACTTTCCGGATTTTTTTTTTTAGATTCTCTCACAGTTGAAGTATACCTACGATAAATATTACAGACCTCTCCATTCTTTGTAGGTGGGAAAACGTGTAAAATTGTCATTGTATCAAATTCTTATTTTCCACACTGTACCAGCATTGAATAAACTGAACACAAATATATACCAGCAGTAAATAAGTGTGGTTCGGTGCGTTTTTAAGAAAGTGCTGGCAGCAGTATATTTCTCTCTGTAGTTGTGTAAGAACCTTCAGTCTCAGCTGCTAGCTGTCCTACCGACCCGCTGAGATGCTGCATTCTGCTGCTGGAGGTGAGACACTTTACTTGCTTTATGGCAGATGCAGCCCTGGTAGTGTACTACCAGACATCCATTTTACGTCAGCCACTGGGATATTAAAAAAATCCCAATCAGCATATGCCTTATGACATGACTTCTATATTTTAGTACTGCATGTATGTTCTGTAACGTTTGACGGGGTCAGTAAGATTGCTCTCTCAAATTCTTTAGTGTGTAGAACAGTCTAAAAGTGACTTTAAGTCTGTCTTTTAAGGTTTAAAATTCCACCCTGATTACTTCCTTAATACAGTGTCATGAAAAAGTATTCATACCCTGTGAACTTTCCACATTTTTTCAAGTTACACCCACAAACTTATTATTGTTCCAAGATCTATTGATCAAAATAAACTTTTGTTCATGGTAAAACCCCTTCAAATGTATTTTATTGGGATTTTATGTGACATCCCAACACAAAGTAGCAAGTATTTGTGAAGTGTAAAGGAAATGATATATGGTTTTCTAACTATTTAAAAAGTATGAATTTCAAAATTGTGCTATGCATTTGTATTCATCCCTCCTGTAGTCTGATCCCCCTAAATAAAATCCTGAGTGACCAGAAGTCATATAATTAATAAATTGAGTCCACCTGTGTGTAATTTATCCTCAGTATAACTACAGTACAGATGTTCTGTGAAGGCCTCAGAGATTTGTTTGGGAAAATTAGAGATCAAACAACATTATGAAAACAAAGGAACACACCAGACAGGTCAGAGATAAAGTTGTGGAGCAGAGTGAAGCTGGGTTATAAAAAAAAAAATAGCCCAAGCTCTGAACATCTCGCGAAGTACTTTTCAGTGCAGCATCCAAAAATGGAAGGAGTATGCACAATTAAACTACCAAGACATGGCCGTCCACATAAACTGACATCCCAAGCAAGGAGAGGACTAATTAGAGAAGCAGCCCAGAGGCCCATGGCCACTCTGGGGGAGCTGCAGAGATCACGTTAGGCAGGATAATCTATCTGCAGGATATCTATTAGTGGTATACTCCACAAATCTGGTAATTATGGAAGACTGACAACATGAAAGCCATTTTTGAAAACAAGTCCTAAGAAGTCCCATGTGCAGTTTGCAAAATGCCATGTATGGGACACAGCGAGCATGTGGAAGAAAGTGCTCTAGTCTGATGAGAACAAAGTAGAATTTTTTGGTCTAAATGCAAAACACTGCATAACACCATGAAAACACCATCCCCACCATCACACATGGTGGTGTCAGCATCATATTGTGGGAAGGCATTTCTTCAGCAGCGACCAGGAAGATGGTCAGAGTTGATTTAAAGATGGAGTTAAATACAGGGCAATCCTAGAGGAAAATTTGTTAGAGGATGCAATAAACGTGAGACTTGGGTGTCGGTTATCCTTCAAGCAGGACATCAGCCCTAAACATCCTGCCTACAATGGATGGTTTAGATCAAAGCACATTCATGTGTGTGTGAATGGCCCAGTCACAGTCCACACCCAAATCCCATTGAGAATCTGTGACAAGATGTGAAAATTGCTGTTCAGACGCCTCCATCCAAACTCACTGAGCGAGAGCGAGTGTGCAAAGAAGAAAGGGCAAAATGTCACCTCTAGATGTGCAAAGCTGTAAGAGGCAGACCCCAAAAGACTGCAGCAGTAATGGCAGCGAAAGGTGGTCCTACAAAGTACTTATTCAGGGGGGCTGAATAAAAATGCAATTCAGAATTTTCAAATATATATTTTCAAAATATTCTGAAAACCATGTATATGTCCTATACTTGCTACTTAGTGGTTGTATGTGACATAAAATCTAAAATCCCAATATAATACATTTAATTTTGTGTAATGTGAAAAAATGTTGAAAAGTTCATGGGGTATAAATAAATTTTCAAAGCATTGTATATTTTTGCAGTGATTGTAGTTGCAGATTTCTGATGTAGACCTCTAAAATAAAATGTTAATATTCCAGCTGGCTACAATCTCCATTAGCGCTCACTGCATACTGGACTATTATACAGTTGAATGTAGTCACAGTATGCAGTAAGCTCCTGAGCTCCCCCTTGTGGTGGCTGCAGGCAGAGTTTTATGTTTTGAATCTATTTTATGTGGGCAATTTGGAGCAGTGAAATAGAAAAACTAAACTCCAAATTACTCCAAACTCTAAAATTATATTGTCAAAGGAGTCAGTAGAGAATTTTGATTTCATTACAGAAAATTGAGTTAAATAGTCAAGAAACAGTTTAAGGGATTAATTACAGATTAAAGTGGGAGGGTGCTCTAGGTTTTCATTCTGGGCCTGTGTCCTTATGAAACCGTCGTCCGCTTTCTTGGAGCAGAGAAGACTTGAATTGCTCCACACGCTTACTAATAATATAAAGCAGAAGCCGCTGGGTTATTTAGGACGATTCAAACTTCACTTCTAATAAAACTCCGAGCAGGAAACCTTCCAGACTGACTGATTTATGTTTCGCTTTCTGTATAATGCACTGTCTGGAGCTATATTTGTTCTAGATAAATTTGGTTGTGATCTGTGTCATAATTCCCTCGCATTTTTTTATAGACTTTTCCTTTACCACATCCTTTTAGCCCATGCAATAATGAAATGTATTCATGTTTGTCTCTTACCAATATTTTTTTATTTGGACTTAAAGGAATGACCTCCTTTATACTAGAGCTTCTTAGAAGTATCCTAATAATTCCAAACTCGAGGGTCCAGTGGTCCGCTCTTAGGGGCATCCTGATCGATCAATCAGCTTACACCTTCTCCCATCTGAGAACCCTTTCTGACAGTCAGCATAGTTCAGAAGGATCACCACACATTGTTCCCATACCTATGTCTTCTGAGAAGGAGGATGGAGGGAAGGAGGAGATTGTTTTCTGCTTAATTTTAGATATTTTAATAGAATACTTAGTTGGACAACAGTACGCCTCTTAATTCAGCTTAGGCTTTTACAGTGATGTCCTAAACTGAAGGTTATCTATACTAGCGAATTATCACTTTAAGAAGATATTATCATGCATATCTCCTACATGATTTTTCTTTCTTTCCAATGTTCCTCTTCTTCATCCTTCTATGGTCCACATTACTTCCATGTGATGTTCAATCTCTTTTTCCTTCTGCGGTCCACATTACTTCAATATGATGTTGTTCCTGCTATTTCTTTTGTGGTCCACATTACTTCCATGTGATGGACCACTTACTCCTTCTTTTGTGGTCCACATTACTTCCATATGATGTTGTCCCTACTGCTCATTTTGTGGTCCACATTCCCATTTATGTTACTCCTCTCTTTTTGTCTATAGTCCACATTACTTCCAAGTGAGGTTCCCCTTCTTCTTCCCTCTATGGTCCATATTGCTTTCATGATATGTTTTCCTTCTCTTTCCTTCTTTGGTTTCCATTAGTTCCATGTTATACTCTTCTTTCTATTCCAGTTGTGGTCTCCATTACTTCCATGTGATGCACCACTTATTCTTCCTTTTATAGTCCACATTCCAAGTTATGTCCCACTTCTCGTTCCCTTTATGGTCCACATTACTTCCAAGTAATGTTCTACCTCTTCCTCCTTCTATGGTCCACAATACTCCCAAGTGATGCTACACCTCTTCTTCTTCCTTCTACAGTCCATATTGCTTCCATGGGATGTTCTCTCTCTTTTTCCTTCTTTGGTTCACATTAGTTACATATTCTACGATCGGTTTTAATCTTCTTGTGATCTCCATTACTTCCATGTGATGCACCACTTACTCTTATAGTCCACATTCCAAGTTATGTCCCACTTCTCGATCCTTCTATGGTCCACATTACTTCCTAGTGATGTTCTACCTCTTCCTCCTTCTATGGTCCACAATACTGCTAGGTGATATTCCACATGATCTTCTTCCTTCTATGGTCCATATTGCTTCCATGGGATGTTCTCCCTCTTTTTCATTCATTGGTTCACATTACTTCCATGTTGTAGTTTCCTCCTATTTCTTTTGTGGTCCTCTTGTGATATGCCACTTGCTCTTCCTTTTGTGGGCCACACTCCAAGTTATGTTCCACCTCTCTTACGAGTACCTTCAGTGGTCTATATTGCTTCCATGTTATATTTTGTCTTGCTTCACTTTGAGACCATTTTTCCCATATTTCTCATCAGAGTCATTTTCTCTTCTTAAGGTTCCTTCTCACATTTTCTTTTCCAGGAAGCTTGCTGTACTTTGTACTTTCAGTTCTCATTGAATAATTCTGCCATTACTAATGTCTTGTGCCTTCCTTTCTCCCTTATCATTAAGGATATATGATCGACGTTTCATCACTTTATCCTTATAGATATAGTGGTAACCTAGGGTGGGCAATTTTTCTCTTGGCAATCTGACGTCACGTTGGTCCTTAGGACATCTCTGCTGACACCTCTTGTTGATGATGGAACCTCAATCAATGGTAATGGTGCTTTACACGAGGCTTATTGACTTTGGTGGGCAGTGATGGTCCTTGATGCTTCTCTAAATCATAGAACAGGAAACCCCTTTAAATAATTAGTTCTTAGAGGTGAAATTAGAAGCAAAATATCCTTCTACATCAACAAGAAATGCCCTTTAGCAAACATTTCCTATTGTGATGTAAATTGTGGACATTTTTTTTCTAGAGAATAACAGATACCTGGGTGTCAGCCAGATAGGAAATCTCTTACATTAGGAGGAAGGCGATTTGTAACTGAACTTGGATAACCTGGACACTGCGTGTGTTTGCCTATACCATACATTGTTTGAGTTGACTATACCCATTTCCATGTCCGGATCACAAGACCATAACAGTAAAAGCTGATTACCCTCAAACGATGCCGGATAGATATTGAAAGGTTGCACCAAGTGGCTGTGACCGGGCACAATGAGAATTGAGAGCTAACTCATTTTAGTAGGTGGTGAAAACCTCTCCAAACATCCTAAGGTATAATATTGATTGAATCCTAGTGTCATGCCTCGGTTTAGTGATTAAATCCTGTGACCTGTTGCTTTATGGTCAGTTCTTCTGTCTGCTTGGTTATTGCCCTTTTCTTCCCTGTCCAAGTGCTGATTGTTCCTATTGTGTTTATTCTCCCTTCTTGGTTTATTCCTCTCCAGGTGTTTTCCATTTTCCCATTTTGGTCTGCCCTATGACATTCTGGGTTGGGTTTTAAAAGTTGACCCTTCACTGTACTTCCTTGCTGCCTATCCTCCTGTATGGATTTGTGTTAAGGATTTCCAGCCTTAGGGTACTGTCACACAGTGGCACTTTGGTCGCTACGACGGCACGATCCGTGACGTTGCAGCGTCGTTTGATTATCGCTCCAGCGTCGTAGACTGTGGTCACACTTTGCAATGCACGACGCTGGAGCGATAATTTCATGACATATTTGCGATGTAGAAGCCATTGGTTATTATGCGCACATCGTATACAATATCGTGCACACCTTTGTCACACGATGCAATCATGCCGCCACAGCGGGACACTAGACGACGAAAGAAAGTTTCAAACGATCTGCTACGACGTACAATTCTCAGCGGGGTCCCTGATCGCAGTAGCGTGTCAGACACTGCGATTTCGTATGGATATCGCTGGAACGTCACAGATCGTGCCGTCATAGCGACCAAAGTGCCACTGTGACAGTACCCTTAAGTTAATCGTTTTTTCCTGCTAGACAAACATTGTTTGTATTCCTGCTGAGTGTCTGTTTGTCTACCTTCCCAGCACCTTTTCCTTTGAGCACTTGTTTCATTTATTTTTAGTTTTCCTTAACTTTTTTAAGTTTTCTCACCCTGGATCTAAGTGTCCACCTGCATGCTTTCCTCTCCCCTTGTTAGCAGTGTGTTGCGGCCTTCCCTCTGCTTCCTTAGATACGAGAAACCTCTCGACGGCCTTTTAGGGAGTCAGGTCCGAGGTGGTGTTTTTAGTTGGGATTGTCTAGTTTGTACAAGAACCAGTAGGGTGTGGTCTTCCTTATTCCTGTTACCCGTGTGTGAGTGTGTCGCATTCATAACACCTACAACTTCAATGTATAATAATATGGGATATATAATCTATCACCCGACAACAGAAGTAAAGAAAAAAAGGATGAAGATGCTGGACTTCAACATGCTCAATATTTTCATCGGACATACGCTCCTGGTATTTACTGGCATCTTATTCCCCACTGAAAAAAAATAATAAATGTATTTTGGGTTCAAAATAGTTTTCCCACTTCTGCAGCCTCTGTGTTTCACGGACTATCCTGGCTGAAGAATTAGTTAACTGAAAACCCATCAGTGAGTTGGTTCTAAAAGGCTGCAATGTGTCCTGGAAAACAAAGAGCCTTTGAAGCCAAATGGTGGCAATTTTTTAATGAAACCCAACAGCAAAATCATTTTTTAATCCAAAATACAAACATTCCAGTAAAAAAACAAAAAGTCCCTGAAAAATGTCAATATCCTATAAAAAATGGGTGTGATTAATTAACCGAAGCATAATGGAAAAAAGATGTGCGGCAAGTAAGCACCAAGTCTTCCTGTTCAAGATGGGTAGAGGAGTTTCTGACGCTGTTAACTAGCGACAAAACTGACCCACAAAGTCTCCTGACATTGCACCCACAGACAGGTGGACCTCACAAGAAGGATTAGGTCCACATTTTATGGCTATGCAACCCATGAGGACCATGAATAATTGGAGGTTTACTGCTAAGGCAAGTGTCTTCATTTAGATCAAGTTGGAGAAAATAACCCCCCAGATTACTAATTTGGATCTTTGCAAAATGGCCAGAAATATTGAATTTTGGAACCTTTTCATTGTCCTTAAATGTTTTTCAGAAAATATAAAGGTAATAAGCATAGCAGCAAATAAAGTATAGAAAAACTTAATTCAACAAATAATGTATAGTAATAATCATTAAAAAAAAAATGTAAAAGTAAAGTGATACTGGAGGGTAAAAAGTAAATTTTTAATTCCTTCGTGCCAATCTTAGTCAGGTCCTTCAGGGATTACTGACATTTACTCGTTTTCTGCATCATATAATATGTATAATAACATGAGATGGTCACCGCGATCTTTCCTGTTCTTTGTGGTATTTACCGTGTTCGAGCAGAAACATTGATAATGACGGGGGAATATTTATAAGCCGCTCATGAATCCGGACTCTATATCCTTTGCTCTTTGGAAAAAGCTTACTCCAGGAAAATTTCTATCAAATTAAATCTGTCTCTTCCTTAAATGAATCTCGCTGGCTCCACTTGTAGGAGAATATGTAACCTTTACACTCGCACATTATGCAATCAATACTCTGCCGACATTAACACTGCTTATGGATTTTCTTCCTCTGCCCCATAACGGCTCGTAATGTAAAAGATTTCAGCGAGGAGCCTGGAATTCTGACTCTGCCGCATCCCATTTACCCATCACTCGCTAGAAGACGTTTGTGTTCTCCATTTGTGCTGTTTTACCAAGGTTTTATTTTTTATATCTCATTATTTTTATGTTATTATTGTACTGACTTATTTAATGATATTTGTTCATATGCTGCCACCTCTTTGTGACTGATGGATAGGACATCATCTAACTGTCCATCCATGTGGAGAACAAGGATTCTCCAACCTACCAGGTGAAGCAGCCACCACATCCTGGTGGACAACTATCGGAGAAGTGGTCACTCACTTCTAAGGGAATTATGGAAACAGCCAGGTGGTGGACCCCCATGTCTCCATACGTGGGACCCACATCTATCAGACATTTATGACCTTATCTGAAAGAATGGCTCACTCAAAAGAGCTCCCTGATGCCAGTGCGGTCCTGTAATTGGAGCCACCGGGGTAACAAGTCCGTTTCTGACATTTCTTCTCCTAAATCTTCCGCCATCACCTGTGAGTGATATTGTTGAGAAGTGGAAGGAACCGCAGCAATTCAGCCACGAAGTAGAGACCCCTTAACGTTACAGAGCAGAGGGGAGAAAAATCACCACCGTTCTGCTGAGCCCTTAACTGCAGAGTCCAGACCTCCTCTGGTATAACATCAGTACAAACATTGCACCACCAGCTGGGAGCTTCATGCCCAAGTAGCTGCATGCAGCCGTACATCACCAAGCACCACACTGAGCGTTGGATGGAGTGGTGTAAAGCCGCCACCACTGGACTCTAGAGGAGACGTGAATGCCAGGAGAACGTTACCTCCTGACTGCATTGTGCCCACCGTACAGTTTGGTGGAGGAGCGATAATACCATAGGCTTGATTTTCAGGGTTCACCCTCATCCTTAGTTCCAGTGAAATCTTAATTCTTCAGCACAAGGCATTGTGGACAATTGTATCCTCCAGCTTTGTGGGAACAGTTAGGGGAAGACCCTTTTAAGTTCCCCATGACTGTTCCCAGTGCACAAGGTCTGAATATACATGGAGGGGGAAGGATATGAGCGGCCGCAGAGTCCAGATCTCAGCCCCATCCATCACCTTTTGGGATGTGCTAAACTGAACATTGTGATCCTGGCCTCTTCTCAACATCCAGGTCTGACCTCAGAAATGCTCTTCTGGATGAAAGGGCAAAAATTCGCCAAAAACTCCTCAAAAATCTTGAATAAGTCCTGCCTAGAAGAACAGGAGCCGTTATATCTGCAGAGCGGAAGACTCCATATTAATGTCTATGCATGTGAAATGGGAAGTCAGAAAATCTTCTGCAGATGTAATATGGCGGTGTCCCAATACTTTTCTCCATATAATGTACCTTTTAAAGGTTTTTTCCCATGAGGACAATCTTCTTTTCTTCATGCAGCCACTCACATTTTCTGCAGCGCCCACTAATGAGTAAATGTAGTACTACAATACTCCATTCATTGCATCTGACACTCTTCACTACTCTATATCTGCATTTTAATTCTAATTTCTGGGCGTTGCACCCAGACACCCAACACATATCATCTGTGTGGATGCAGCATCCAAAAAACTTAAAGGTGCAGCTTTTTTTTTTAAATGCATAAATTGTCCATCCTCGTACTCATACACCTTAAGTTTCCCCCTTCTCCATCTACCCCTCATCGTGGCTCTGGGTCAAATTCGTTAAAAAATAAAATTTAATTAAAAAAATGGCTTGGTCATAGTGCACGCTTGAGCAAATTGGACCTGAATTCCAGTCCGTAATTCCCATCTCATAAATTTTATACTTTCATCCTGTAAACATTTAATTACCAGTGAACATAAAGCAATTAGAGGTTGAGTCGATGACTGCTGATGTAGTTCATATGTGGTGGGCGAGCTGGGAAACTATTTCCAAAGTGGCTGTCCATTCCACTGGCAGCTCATTACAGACACCCCTGATAAGACCCAACTGGGAGAACGACTTTTATCAGTGACGTCACAAAGCTGGAGAACCTCTTCAGGATTATCAGTTCACCCAAGTATGAGACTACATTAGAAACCATAATGTACTGGTCCTAATGAGGAGGCTCCTGCATCCATCCCCACAGCGATTAGATAAGACAAATCTCAGTCTATGTAATCAAAGTAGGGAAAAAAGGAAAGTCTTCTAGTGGGAAGTGATGAGATAGCGGGTGAAGGGAGGGAACGATGTAGACGCGCTACAGCTGAAAGAGCAGACATGTTATATGTAATGTGTGTTGTAACAAAAAGTCCTATCGTTAAATGTTCCCTGTGTAAAAGAATATAATGCCTACCTACAAGAATATAACTACTATAATACTTCTTCTATGTACAAGAATATAACTACTATAATACTGCCCCTATGTACAAGAATATAACTACTATAATACTGCCCCTATGTACAAGAATATAACTACTATAATACTGCCCCTATGTACAAGAATATAACTACTATAATACTGCCCCTATGTACAAGAATATAACTACTATAATACTGCCCCATGTACAAGAATATAACTACTATAATACTGCCCCTATATACAAGAATATAACTACTATAATACTGCCCCATGTACAAGAATATAACTACTACAGTACTGCCCCTATGTACAAGAATATAACTACTATAATACTGCCCCTATGTACAACAATATAACTACTATAATACTGCCCCTATGTACAAGAATATAACTACTATAATACTGCCCCTATGTACAAGAATATAACTACTATAATACTGCCCCTATATACAAGAATATAACTACTATAATACTGCCCCATGTACAAGAATATAACTACTACAGTACTGCCCCTATGTACAAGAATATAACTACTATAATACTGCCCCTATGTACAACAATATAACTACTATAATACTGCCCCCTATGTACAAGAATATAACTACTATAATACTGCCCCATGTACAAGAATATGACTACTACAGTACTGCCCCTATGTACAAGAATATAACTACTATAATACTGCCCCTATGTACAACAATATAACTACTATAATACTGCCCCCTATGTACAAGAATATAACTACTATAATACTGCTCCTATGTACAAGAATATAACTACTATAATACTGCCGCTATGTACAAGAATATAACTACTATAATACTGCCCCTATGTACAAGAATATAACTGCTATAATACTGCCCCTATGTACAAGAATATAACTACTATAATACTGCCCCCTATGTACAAGAATATAACTACTATAATACTGCCCCTATGTACAAGAATATAACTACTATAATACTGACCCCTATATACAAGAATATAACTACTATAATACTGCCCCTATGTACAAGAATATAACTACTATAATACTGCCCCTATGTACAAGAATATAACTACTATAATACTGACCCCTATATACAAGAATATAACTACTATAATACTGCCCCTATGTACAAGAATATAACTACTATAATACTGCCCCTATGTACAAGAATATAACTACTATAATACTGCCCCTATGTGCAAGAATATAACTACTATAATACTGTTCCTGTGTACAAGAATATAACTACTATAATACTGCCCCTATGTACAAGAATATAACTACTATAATACTGCTCCTATGTACAAGAATATAACTACTATAATACTGACCCCTATATACAAGAATATAACTACTATAATACTGCCCCTATGTACAAGAATATAACTACTATAATACTGCCCCTATGTACAAGAATATAACTGCTATAATACTGCCCCTATGTACAAGAATATAACTGCTATAATACTGCCTCTATGTACAAGAATATAACTACTATAATACTGCCCCTATGTACAAGAATATAACTACAATAATGCTGCCCCTATGTACAAGAATATAACTACTATAATACTGCCCCTATGTACAAGAATATAACTACTATAATACTGCCCCTATGTACAAGAATATAATTACTATAATACTGCCCCTATGTACAAGAATATAACTACTATAATACTGCTCCTATGTACAAGAATATAACTACTATAATACTGCTCCTATGTACAAGAATATAACTACTATAATACTGCTCCTATGTACAACAATATAACTACTATAATACTGCTCCTATGTACAAGAATATAACTACTATAATACTGCCCCATTGTACAAGAATATAACTACTATAATACTGCTCCTATGTACAAGAATATAACTACTATAATACTGCTCCTATGTACAAGAATATAACTACTATAATACTGCTCCTATGTACAAGAATATAACTACTATAATACTGCCCCATGTACAAGAATATGACTACTACAGTACTGCCCCTATGTACAAGAATATAACTACTATAATACTGCCCCTATGTACAACAATATAACTACTATAATACTGCCCCTATGTACAAGAATATAACTACTATAATACTGCCCCTATGTACAAGAATATAACTACTATAATACTGCCCCTATATACAAGAATATAACTACTATAATACTGCCCCATGTACAAGAATATAACTACTACAGTACTGCCCCTATGTACAAGAATATAACTACTATAATACTGCCCCTATGTACAACAATATAACTACTATAATACTGCCCCCTATGTACAAGAATATAACTACTATAATACTGCCCCATGTACAAGAATATGACTACTACAGTACTGCCCCTATGTACAACAATATAACTACTATAATACTGCCCCCTATGTACAAGAATATAACTACTATAATACTGCTCCTATGTACAAGAATATAACTACTATAATACTGCCGCTATGTACAAGAATATAACTACTATAATACTGCCCCTATGTACAAGAATATAACTGCTATAATACTGCCCCTATGTACAAGAATATAACTACTATAATACTGCCCCCTATGTACAAGAATATAACTACTATAATACTGCCCCTATGTACAAGAATATAACTACTATAATACTGACCCCTATATACAAGAATATAACTACTATAATACTGCCCCTATGTACAAGAATATAACTACTATAATACTGCCCCTATGTACAAGAATATAACTACTATAATACTGACCCCTATATACAAGAATATAACTACTATAATACTGCCCCTATGTACAAGAATATAACTACTATAATACTGCCCCTATGTACAAGAATATAACTACTATAATACTGCCCCTATGTGCAAGAATATAACTACTATAATACTGTTCCTGTGTACAAGAATATAACTACTATAATACTGCCCCTATGTACAAGAATATAACTACTATAATACTGCTCCTATGTACAAGAATATAACTACTATAATACTGACCCCTATATACAAGAATATAACTACTATAATACTGCCCCTATGTACAAGAATATAACTACTATAATACTGCCCCTATGTACAAGAATATAACTGCTATAATACTGCCCCTATGTACAAGAATATAACTGCTATAATACTGCCTCTATGTACAAGAATATAACTACTATAATACTGCCCCTATGTACAAGAATATAACTACAATAATGCTGCCCCTATGTACAAGAATATAACTACTATAATACTGCCCCTATGTACAAGAATATAACTACTATAATACTGCCCCTATGTACAAGAATATAATTACTATAATACTGCCCCTATGTACAAGAATATAACTACTATAATACTGCTCCTATGTACAAGAATATAACTACTATAATACTGCTCCTATGTACAAGAATATAACTACTATAATACTGCTCCTATGTACAACAATATAACTACTATAATACTGCTCCTATGTACAAGAATATAACTACTATAATACTGCCCCATTGTACAAGAATATAACTACTATAATACTGCTCCTATGTACAAGAATATAACTACTATAATACTGCTCCTATGTACAAGAATATAACTACTATAATACTGCCCACTATGTACAAGAATATAACTACTATAATACTGCACCCTATGTACAAGAATATAACTACTATAATACTGCTCCTATGTACAAGAATGTAACTACTATAATACTGCCCCTATGTACAAGAATGTAACTACTATAATACTGCCCCTATGTACAAGAATATAACTACTATAATACTGCCCTATGTACAAGAATATAACTACTATAATACTGCTCCTATGTGCAAGAATATAACTACTATAATACTGCCCTTATGTGCAAGAATATAACTACTATAATACTGCCCTTATGTACAAGAATATAACTACTATAATACTGCCCCTACGTGCAAGAATATAACTACTATGATACTGCCCCTATGTGCAAGAATATAACTACTATAATACTGCCCTTATGTGCAAGAATATAACTACTATAATACTGCCCTTATGTGCAAGAATATAACTACTATAATACTGCCCTTATGTACAAGAATATAACTACTATAATACTGCACCCTATGTACAGGAATATAACTACTATAATACTGCACCCTATGTACAAGAATATAACTATATAACTACTATAATACTGCTCCTATGTACAAGAATATAACTACTATAATACTGCTCCTATGTACAAGAATATAACTACTATAATACTGCCCACTATGTACAAGAATATAACTACTATAATACTGCACCCTATGTACAAGAATATAACTACTATAATACTGCTCCTATGTACAAGAATGTAACTACTATAATACTGCACCCTATGTACAGGAATATAACTACTATAATACTGCCCCTATGTACAAGAATATAACTACTATAATACTGCCCTATGTACAAGAATATAACTACTATAATACTGCTCCTATGTGCAAGAATATAACTACTATAATACTGCCCCTATGTGCAAGAATATAACTACTATGATACTGCTCCTATGTGCAAGAATATAACTACTATAATACTGCCCTTATGTGCAAGAATATAACTACTATAATACTGCCCTTATGTGCAAGAATATAACTACTATAATACTGCCCCTATGTACAAGAATATAACTACTATAATACTGCTCCTATGTACAAGAATATAACTACTATAATACTGCCCCTATATACAAGAATATACCTACTATAATACTGCTCCTATGTACAAGAATATAACTACTATAATACTGCCCTTATGTACAAGAATATAACTACTATAATACTGCCCTTATGTACAAGAATATAACTACTATAATACTGCACCCTATGTACAGGAATATAACTACTATAATACTGCCCCTATGTACAGGAATATAACTACTATCATACTGCACCCTATGTACAGGAATATAACTACTATAATACTGCCCCTATGTACAGGAATATAACTACTATAATGCTGCATGCTATGTACAGGAATATAACTACTATAATACTGCCCCTATGTACAGGAATATAACTACTATAATGCTGCATGCTATGTACAGGAATAGAACTGTCCTCTTCCTAATTGATGTTCATGGCCGTATTTACAGTATATATATAGTACCGTATAATGGGTTGAATTATAATTTACAACATGAGAACAGAACATGGAGAACCCATTATAATGCTCTGAGGACACATGTAAGGGAAGTTTTCCTACATTGTCCTCTCTGTTCCAGTTCAGATATGGGAATGAGCCTTAGATGCTGCTATCAATTATATTCCCAATGTGGACTCTTCTTCATGCTAGAAATTCCCAACCACAGACATTAAGCAGATCACGCAGGGCTGGAGACTGCTGACAATCGTCCTTTCTTTGAGGAGCGGGGGATGTTTGTTGAACAGGGACATTTTTTAGGATAAGTGACCCTTTGGGTCTAATAAACCTAATTTGAAGGAAAAATTGCATATTTTAGTCCCCAGTTCAGTTCTCGTTTCTTCTCAGCGGAAACACAGTGATCATTATCCAGGATAAAGATGAAACTGAACCCAAACACAACGGCTCTAAAGTCATGTAAATATGGGGATGGCTCCCTTCTGTGCCCGAAGTCATGTAAATATGGGGATGGCTCCCTTCTGTGCCCGAAGTCATGTAAATATGGGGATGGCTCCCTTCTGTGCCCGAAGTCATGTAAATATGGGGATGGCTCCCTTCTGTGCCCGCGCCTCTGCTGCATGGCAGAACAGAATGTGGAAAGGTTTTGCGGTACAAACGATATTTGGGGGCGACTCTTTTCGACTCTGGACCTCTCCACCTCTTGAGGCCTCAATACCAGTGGATAGACTGAGTATTCTCAGCTCCTGCCGTGGCTTTGCCAAGACATGGTCTTGAGATTTTTCTGAGATTTCCTGCTGGGAAGGAGGTAAGAAGGAGTCACTTTATTCAGGGTCTGGACACAGAGCTGTTCACATGGATGCTGAAAAAGAAGCTAATTTTTTATTTTATTTTTTGGGGGGATGAAATTGGTATCCATACCCATAGAGAGGGAACATTTTAGTTGGTGGTCAGGTAAGAAGATACAACTAGCAAGAGGACTGACAAGTGCACCAACACTTCACTTCTTTTGCTAATTAATTATATATTTTTTTTGTTTTTTTAATGTTGTTTAATATTTTGGGAGGACTAGAACCTGTCGTCATTTCATCACTGACAACCCATAATGCATCAGGGGCTGATTGATAGGTTGACAGAGGAAGCCTCCTATGTTTTTCAAACTGCCTAGATGCCTCATTGGCCATTGACTTTGCAATCTAAGAGGTGAAATGAAACTCCAAATGTAGCCCTTGCAGTAGGATGTCTTCTGCATGTTGCGGGCGGCAGCATTGGTTCTGATTGCACATGTACAGCTTTCATTTGGACCTTGGTGTTGTCTGGTCCTGTAGATAGTCCCACTAGAACGGCGCTGAAAGGGATGAGCTGCAGTACCACGCTCAGTCTCCTTGCAGGTGTTCCGGTGTAAAGCGTGCCACTGCACCTTCATTGTGCTGATGCATGGGGTTGTCCAGAAGTTGGTACCTCAGACATTGACTATCCTAAAGATAGAAAAACCCCTTTAATAGCCTATCTGAAAAAAAGGGACCTTAGCACTGGTGCAATGCAGCATCCCCTTTGATAGTAAACTGTAGCTGGCCCTTTTCATAGTGAAGTGTAAAGGGGTGCTAAATTATACGAGTGCTCCTCTTCGGTGGTGGCCCCAGAGGTGGCTCTGATTGCGTATCTTTTATGATACATCTATGTTTTGACCTGAATTCTTAGTTTTCCGATGTGGCAGGAGATCCACTGTGCATCCAAGTGCCCCACTGTTGTCTTACCATACTGGGGTCCTAAGTTCAAATTCATCCAGGGGCCACATCTGCAAGAAGATTTTTTTGCATGCTCTCTTGTGTTCTTCTCAGTCTCCTCTGGGTTCTCCTTGCAAGGTTAGAGATTAGATTGTGAGCTCCTTGGGACAGGGACTATTGTGAGCGATTACAGTCTGTATACAGGACTATGGAATATGTTGTAGGTATAGAAGCAACAATGGAAACTAAAATTGAAGATGACTAAAATAAAACTGGGAATATGGGACCCTCGTAAAAACACTGGACCTCTTGTCTGAAGAGAGTTGAGTGACCTGGCGACTCGTCAGCTTCTTCTATATCAGGCTTAATATGAGAAGGGTTTAAATAAGGCGGTAAACAGACACTATATTTGGGGTTTGGCTCGTCCAGGTGTTTTTAAGAGACCATTATAACCGTGAATGAATCTTGTGTGGTGTGTGAGAATGGACCTACTTGTTCTGCCCCTAGTAATATTATCAACCGGAATGTCAGCCAAAACCACAGGTTAAAAGTAATCTAACCAGGAGAACAGTCATTGTCCAAAATGGACCAAAAAAAGTGTTATACTTTCCTCGAGACAACACTTCTAAGTACAGCAGGATTTGGAATCAAGACTAACCCAAGACTTCTCGCTTACCTTATAGGAGGGTTAGATACTGAACAGGCCAACGATGGTGGCACAGAGATGAAAGGTCTCACACTTATATTTACACTTATCATACTGAAGCTTGGCTCTTGGTGGTTACACCACTAGATATGGGAAATGAGCTTGGTGGTTACAACAAAGAATGCAAATATTCTCTATAACACGTGCAGCCCTCTAGTTTTCACTACAAGGCAATTAACATGGAGCACCATGCAGTACAGTACACGCAGAGCAGGTCCCCAAAGTATTGGAGTTGCAGTTCCTGTAGGTCTGCGGTGTAGGCCAAAGGCGTCCTCTCTGTGTTGGTACATGAAAAGGGCTGCTGAGAACAATGATTTTTGTTCCAGCATAAACAAATCACTCGATGAATAGGCATTTTGCTTGTTTAGTATAATACACCCCATAGTCCTTCACATAATATAATGCACCCCATAGTCCTCCATATTGTATAATGCACACCCCAAAGTCAACCATATAGTATAATGTGCCCCATAGTCCTCCATATAGTATATTGTGCCCAATATTCCTTCCATATAGTATAATACACTCCCCATAATCCTCCATATAGTGTAGTATGCTCTCCATATCCTACCTATAGTATAATGCACTCCCCATTGTTCTCATTATAGTTTAACAAATCCCATAGTCCTCCATATTGTATAATGCACCCAACAGTCTTCCATATAGTACAATGCACTCCCCATAGTATAATGCACCCCATAATCCTTCATATAGTATAATGCATTCCCCATAGTCCTCATTACAGTATAATGCAGATCCCATATAGTAAAATAGTGTAATGCACTCCCCATATTCCTTGACAGAGTATAATGCAGCCCCCATATAGTATAATGCTCCCCATAGTCCTCAATAGAGTATAATGCAGCAGCCACATAGAGTATAATGAAGCCCCCATCATAGAGTATAATGTTACCCCATATAGCATAATGCAGCCCCCATAGAGTATAAAGTAGCCACCCCATAGAGAATAGTACAGCCCCCCTAGAGTATAGTGCACCCCCATAGAGTGTAATGCAGCCACCCCATAGAATATAATGCAGTCCCCCCCACATAGAATATAATACAGCCGCACAGTCCTGCAGTATTATAATGAATAAATACAATACTTACCTCTCCTCCTCGTTCTCCCACTGCTTTGGCTTCAGCAGCGAGTCTCAACAGCTCCACTGCCAACACAGCATGTGCGCGATAAATTAATGTCATCACGCACCAGGCAGATGGGGGGGTGATGGGAGAGGGAGCATCATCTGACGCTTTCTCCTCCATCATTGCTTTCAACTGTTTCGGCATCCGGATGGTAATACAGGTAATGAGTGCAGAGTAGGAGGCTTCTTAAAAAAAACAAACAGGTCTGTGAGAGCCAGAATTCTTGCTTGTTGGTCGGTGATCAAATACTTATTTCATGTAATAAAATGCAATTTAATTATGTAAAAATCATACAATGTGATTTTCTGGATCTTATTAAGATTCTGTCTCTCACAGGTGAAGTTTACCTATGAAAAAAATTACAGACCTCTCCATTCTTTGTAGGTGGGAAAACTTGCAAAATCAGCAGTGTATCAAATACTTATTTTCCCCACTCTGTATACCAAATGAGGGATATATATATACAAGGATGGGGTTCAGAATAAGGGGCATACATTGTGTGAAAAAGTGTTTGCCCCCTTCCTGATTTCATATAATTTTGCATATATGTCACACTTAAATGTTTCATATCTACAAACAAATGTAAATATTAGAGAAAGATTACACACAGTAATCACAGAATGCAGTTTTTAAATGAAGATCTTTATTAATGGAAAAAGAAATCCAAACCTATAGGCCAAAGTGTAAAATGTGATTGCCCCCTAAACCTAATAACTGGTTGGGCCAACGTTAGCAGCAACTACTGCAATCAAGCGATAGCTGGCAATGAGTCTTTTCCAACGCTCTGGAGGAATTTAGGCCACTCGCCTTTGCCCAATTGTTGTAATTCAGCCACATTGGAGGGTTTCCGAGCATGAACTGACTTTTTAAGGTTGTGCAACCACATCTCAATCGAATTAAGGTCAGGACTTTGACTAGGCCACTCCAAAGTCTTAATTTTGTTTTTTCTTAAGCCATTCAGAGGTGGACCTGCTGGTGTGTTTTGGATCATTGTCCTGCTGCGTAATCCAAGTGCGCTTCAGCTTGAGGTCACAAACGGATGTTCGGACATTCTCTTTCAGTAATTTTTAGTAGACAGAAGAATACACTTCAACTGAAAAAGTCCACTTCAACTGAGGATACATATCCAGTCGAAGTTTGTGCTGGCGCCGGCAGGCCCCTCACCCACGAAGACCCAGTTGCGGTTGCGACCTCTACAGACTTTGACTGCAGACTTTCATGAGAATAACAGACAACTCCTTTAAGATATGAGTGCTGAAGCTGCAGGAGCGAAGATGCATTATTCCGCTCCATATCCCAGTGTGCAGCAGTGAGATGAGGTCAACTCATCACACTGCTGGCGTCACTCTTTCTGGTGATGTATTCATGTACTGATGATGGTTATGTATTCATGTACTGATGATGGTTATGTATTCATGTACTGATGATGTTTGTGGTGATGAACTCATGTATTGATGGTTCTGCTGTTGTATATATGTACTGATGATGGTCATGTACTGATGATGGTTATGTATTCATGTACTGATGATGGTTATGGAACCGTTATTAGTTTTGTTTTTGCACAGATTTTGCAATCAAATTGCAGTTTTTTGGTTGGACAATACATCATTTGGAGAATTTTCCATCAGGAGCTAACTTGAACATGAGTAGCAAAAAGGTTTTATAATAGAAATGAATAGGTAGTGTCAGAGGGTCTTACAACAGTATCACACGATCAACAGAGCAAGAGAAGAATGAACAATCCCAAGAACCTTTATTAGTTGCAAACCAAAAGGTCCATAAAAGTATCACACAGAGGATAAAATAATCCAGGAACATGGATACAGTCCAGTAACAGGATAAATGACCCTGGAGATGAGTCACAATCCTCAGCTTAGAGATCGATATGGCAATTTGGCTCCAGATATTTCTGGGTAATTCCAGGTATTCCAGGGTAATCACAATTTCTCCAAGTCTCTCTGAAGTGGTGGTCTTAGGCCATGTGCACACGTTCAGTATTTTTCGCGTTTTTTTTGCGTTTTTTCGCTATAAAAATGTGATAAAAACGCGAAAAAAATGCTAACATATGCCTCCTATTATTTACAGTGTATTCCGCATTGTTTGTGCAAATGTTGCATTTTTTTCCGCGAAAAAATTGCATCGCGGAAAAAAAAGCAACATGTTCATTAAAAATGCGGAATTGCGGGGATTCCGCACACCTAGGAGTGCATTGGTCTGCTTACTTCCCGCACGGGGCTGTGCACACCATGCGGGAAGTAAGCAGATTATATGCGGTTGGTACCCAGGATGGAGGAGAGGAGACTCTCCTCCACGGACTGGGCACCATATAATTGGTCAAAAAAAAGAATTAAAATAAAAAATAGTCATATACTCACCTTCGATGGCCCCCGGAGTGTTCCCGCCTCTCACCGCTGCATGCTGCCGCTTCGGTTCCTAAAGATGGTGTGGTTCAGGACCTGCGATGACGTCGCTGTCTTGTGATTGGTCGCGAGACCGGTCATGTGACCGCTCACGTGACCGCGACGTCATCGAAGGTCCTGAACCACACCATCTATAGGAACGGACGCCGCTGAGGATATCGGCTGTCTGCAGAGGGTGAGTATAACCTTTTTTTATTTTTTTTATTATTTTTAAACATTAAGCAGCATCTATAGTAAAAAGTTGGTCACACTTGTCAAACACTATGTTTGACAAGTGTGACCAACCTGTCAGTCAGTTTTCCAAGCGATGCTACAGATCGCTTGAAAAACTTTAGCATTCTGCAAGCTAATTACGCTTGCAAAATGCTAAAAAAAAAAAAACGCAAAAAAAAAAAAACGGGAAAAAAAACGCAAAAAAAAAATGCGGATTTCTTGCAGAAAATTTCTGGTTTTCTTCAGGAAATTTCTGCAAGAAATCCTGACGTGTGCACATACCCTTAACATCAGCATCCCACAAAGGATCTATTTTACTGATCTTAATGTCCTCAGGCACCCTCCTTATATCCATGGTAGGCAGACAAGTTGGATATTTTTCATGCCCCACGGACATGGGATCGGTGCCTCAGAGGTTAAGGCACTACAGGGGGTGATTTGCCCATTTGGAGAGCAGAGGGAATGAATGGACAGTCAGGAAAAGTCAGCAGGGGTTCATCAAGAGGCATGGACACATTCAGGTTGCATATGGTAACTGAGCTAACAAGACAACACTCCTAAAATCAGTAAAATATGAACATAGACAGGGTAACTCACACACCATCACAGGTAGAGTCTTTCAAGCGGATTACAGTCAATTTTTAAAACACTTTTTTTAATGAGGACCTGCTACGAAATATCTCCACAGTAAATTCTGTGTACACATACCTTTTCAGGACCACACTGGGAATCGTGAGCGCTTTACCAGCTACCATTCTGTCACGCATCTTAGTAAAAGCAGACGTCATGGAGGTGTTATACACCGGGTGCAATGGGACTGAATGAGAAACCTAACTTCAGTGATTAAGATGTGTGACCTTTTCTCCATATAGTGTGTATTAGTATAGGATACAATGCCACCTTTTATGTGTGGGTAGTTATGTGTCCCAGATGTAGGGTTACTTTGGTGTCATGGTCGCTCGCGTCACAGTGGCGTCCATGACACTCAGCGGCGCTCTCAGACATCACTTGATTCATCTCGTTCTGTTCTTCTCTTCAGACATTGTTCTGATAATCCTGGCTTTGTCTGAGGATATCATACAGCTCTGAATACTGCATTTGTATTTGTTCTTCAATGTTTGCTAAGTTGCTAACATAAAAGAAGATGATTCGGATAAGAAAACAAAGTGTATTCCCATGCCCCCACGCCTGTCTCATCTTCCAAAGCTACATCATTAAACCCTCTGAAGGCTTTGGGTAGAGGAGTAGGCCTCATCCGGGGTCGCAAACATCGGGTGTATCTAATACTGTCATGTGTGATACTGTCTGATGAGCTGATGTATCTAACCCTATCATGTGTGATACTGTCTACTGAACTGATGTATCTAACCCTATCATGTGTGATACTATCTGCTGAACTGATGTATCTAACCCTATCATGTGTGATACTATCTGCTGAGCTGATGTATCTAAGACAAACATCTATGATATTGTCTGCATATGTAATCCATGTATTCTAATCATGTATTATAGTGTCTGCCAAGCAATGTATCTCACACTATCATTCTTAATATTATCTTCTGAGCTGTGTATCTAACCCAAGGGGGAACCTCGGTCCCTTGGACAGTATACAGCCTGTGATTACATTTCCTCCAGCCCCAGGGCAGATTGCCGAGGACCACAGTGCTTGGACCCAGTTTCCCAGCTTCTGCCCCTTTAATTCCTTCTTAGACTACAAACACTGCTGTGCATTCAACGAAGGATTATGTCCTGACACCGGCTAGTTAAGACGTTCTTTGTGGGTAGAGAGAGTGCACTCTGCACTCCCATTCTCATTTACAGTGTCTCCTATGTAATGTATGTACATCAGTCATAATGTCTCCTCTGTGATGTATATACACCAGCAGCAGTGTCTCTTATGTGATGTACAGTGGGGCAAAAAAGTATTTAGTCAGTCAGCAATAGTGCAAGTTCCACCACTTACAAAGATGAGAGGCGTCTGTAATTTACATCATAGGTAGACCTCAACTATGGGAGACAAACTGAGAAAAAAAAATCCAGAAAATCACATTGTCTGTTTTTTTATCATTTTATTTGCGTATTCTGGTGGAAAATAAGTATTTGGTCAGAAACAAAATTTCATCTCAATACTTTGTAATACATCCTTTGTTGGCAATGACAGAGGTCAAACGTTTTCTGTAAGTCTTCACAAGGTTGCCACACACTGTTGTTGGTATGTTGGCCCATTCCTCCATGCAGATCTCCTCTAGAGCAGTGATGTTTTTGGCTTTTCGCTTGGCAACACGGACTTTCAACTCCCTCCAAAGGTTTTCTATAGGGTTGAGATCTGGAGACTGGCTAGGCCACTCCAGGACCTTGAAATGCTTCTTACGAAGCCACTCCTTCGTTGCCCTGGCGGTGTGCTTTGGATCATTGTCATGTTGAAAGACCCAGCCACGTTTCATCTTCAATGCCCTTGCTGATGGAAGGAGGTTTGCACTCAAAATCTCACGATACATGGCCCCATTCATTCTTTCATGTACCCGGATCAGTCGTCCTGGCCCCTTTGCAGAGAAACAGCCCCAAAGCATGATGTTTCCACCACCATGCTTTACAGTAGGTATGGTGTTTGATGGATGCAACTCAGTATTCTTTTTCCTCCAAACACGACAAGTTGTGTTTCTACCAAACAGTTCCAGTTTGGTTTCATCAGACCATAGGACATTCTCCCAAAACTCCTCTGGATCATCCAAATGCTCTCTAGCAAACTTCAGACGGGCCCGGACATGTACTGGCTTAAGCAGTGGGACACATCTGGCACTGCAGGATCTGAGTCCATGGTGGCGTAGTGTGTTACTTATGGTAGGCCTTGTTACATTGGTCCCAGCTCTCTGCAGTTCATTCACTAGGTCCCCCCGCGTGGTTCTGGGATTTTTGCTCACCGTTCTTGTGATCATTCTGACCCCACGGGGTGGGATTTTGCGTGGAGCCCCAGATCGAGGGAGATTATCAGTAGTCTTGAATGTCTTCCATTTTCTAATTATTGCTCCCATTGTTGATTTCTTCACTCCAAGCTGGTTGGCTATTGCAGATTCAGTCTTCCCAGCCTGGTGCAGGGCTACAATTTTGTTTCTGGTGTCCTTTGACAGCTCTTTGGTCTTCACCATAGTGGAGTTTGGAGTCAGACTGTTTGAGGGTGTGCACAGGTGTCTTTTTATACTGATAACAAGTTTAAACAGGTGCCATTACTACAGGTAATTAGTGGAGGAAAGAGGAGACTCTTAAAGAAGAAGTTACAGGTCTGTGAGAGCCAGAAATCTTGATTGTTTGTTTCTGACCAAATACTTATTTTCCACCATAATATGCAAATAAAATGATAAAAAAACAGACAATGTGATTTTCTGGATTTTTTTTTCTCAGTTTGTCTCCCATAGTTGAGGTCTACCTATGATGTAAATTACAGACGCCTCTCATCTTTTTAAGTGGTGGAACTTGCACTATTGCTGACTGACTAAATACTTTTTTGCCCCACTGTATATACGGCCTCCCTAATATTTCCTATGTGATGTATATACAGCCATCTCATTGTCTCCTATGTGATTTATATACACCAGTCACATAAACTCCTACGTGACATATGTACAGCAGTCCCAATGTCTACTATGTGATGTATCCAGCAGTTTTTGTGTCTCCTGTGTGATGTATACAGCAGTCTTAGTTTATTCTATGTGATGTATAGATAGCAGTCTCCGTGTATCCTATATGGATATATGGCATCTTCAGGGTATTCTATATGATGTATACAGCAGCCTCAGTGTCTCCCATGTGATGTATACATCAGCCTCAGTGTATCCATGTGATCTATATCCTGCAGACCTTCCACTGCTTGAGTTTTTTAACTGTAACATGAGCAGTGATGGATTTCCCACTGTGAGGAGACCTGCAGTGTAATATACATCCATGCTTGGTACAACTGCTGCAAATTCTTTACAAAACTTAACATGGCAAAGAGTCGCCTGCGCTCCAGACCAACAAAAATCCGGAAAAGCAGTTGCGAGTAGCAACATCATCCATGCCACCTAACATCACACATCTCAACAAAAAGAAGCAGCTCCAGCCATCACATTACGGGAGTTATGTAGATTTTTGACCAAATATAGCAGGGTCATTTTTAAATTGATAATTTTCTCTAGCTCGAAATTAAAGTTATAAATATCCAAATAGCATAAAAAAATTTTCCCATCCCTATCATCTGTGGCACTGTTTGCTGGACAGATGTATCTAAACCTAGAATGTGTGATACTGTCTGCTTAGCTTCTGTGTTTATTTCTATCTTGTGTATCTAATACTATGTGCATACCTCCAATTTCTAATGGGCAGGGAAAAGGGAGATAGGAGCTGCAATTATTATTTTTGTTCTTCTTAGCAAAATCACTCATCTAACTTCTCTAAGGCTACGTTCACATTTGCGTTGTGCGCCGCAGCGTCGGCGCCGCAGCGCACAACGCAAACAAAAACGCGGCAAAACGCACGCTAAAACGCTGCGTTTTGCGCCGCATGCGTCCTTTTTGGCCGAAAGTTGGACGCAAAAAAAATGCAACTTGAAGCGTTTCTTGCGTCCAACGCTTGCGGCCATGCGGCGCAAAACGCAGCACAACGCATGTCCATGCGCCCCCATGTTAAATATAGGGGCGCATGACGCATGCGGCGCCGCTGCGGCGCCCGACGCTGCGGCGCTGACCGCAAATGTGAACGTAGCCTAATTCTTTTTGAGCACCAACATACAAATAGCGTCCCTAGTGAAGCCCTTTGGTGTTCTCCTGCAGTACCATACCCTTTTATTTCTCTCATGCTGTATGATGACCCCATAGTGCATCCTTTTCACATTCTGAAGCCCATACAATGATGACCCATACAATTATACCCTCCACAATGAATCCCACACCTTGATGCCCCTATTATGTCCCTGACCCAATGATGCCCTCCTCTGTCCCCCCATACATTGATGCCCTCCACCATGCCCCACACACGATGCCCTCAACATTGTTTCCCATACAATGATTCCCTCCACAATGAATCCCACACCTTGATGCCCCTATAATGTCCCTGACACAATGATGCCCTCCTCTGTCCCCCCATACATTGATGCCCTCCACCATGCTCCACACGATACCCTCCACACTGTTTCCCATACAATGATGCCCTCCACAGTGCATACCACACCTTGATGCCCCTATCATGTCCCTGACACAATGATGCCCTCCTCTGTCCCCCCATACATTGATGCCCTCCACCATGCCCCACACGATACCCTCCACACTGTTTCCCATACAATGATGCCCTCCACAGTGCATACCACACCTTGATGCCCCTATCATGTCCCTGACACAATGATGCCCTCCTCTGTCCCCCCATACATTGATGCCCTCCACCATGCTCCACACGATACCCTCCACACTGTTTCCCATACATTGATGCCCTCCACAGTGCGTACCACACCTTGATGCCCCTATCATGTCCCTGACACAATGATGCCCTCCTCTGTCCCCCCATACATTGATGCCCTCCACCATGCTCCACACGATACCCTCCACACTGTTTCCCATACAATGATGCCCTCCACAGTGCATACCACACCTTGATGCCCCTATCATGTCCCTGACACAATGATGCCCTCCTCTGTCCCCCCATACATTGATGCCCTCCACCATGCTCCACACGATACCCTCCACACTGTTTCCCATACAATGATGCCCTCCACAGTGCATACCACACCTTGATGCCCCTATCATGTCCCTGACACAATGATGCCCTCCTCTGTCCCCCCATACATTGATGCCCTCCACCATGCTCCACACGATACCCTCCACACTGTTTCCCATACAATGATGCCCTCCACAGTGCGTACCACACCTTGATGCCCCTATCATGTCCCTGACACAATGATGCCCTCTTCAGTCCTCCCCACACAATTATGCTCTCCCCAATGCCCCACACACTAATGATGCCTCCACACAATGATACCCTCCACAATCCCCCCTACAACCCAGGTCAGAGGGACAACTCACCAATAAGAGGCATGTATCATATATATTAGTCCAACCAGCCAAACAGCACTACATTCCTCCTTATAAAATATTCTGCCATCTAGATTTTTCCAATTCTTCACAATAGAGATCATTCCAATAAAAAATATAAACATAACTGTTCTACTCCGCAGATTGTTCTGGGGCTTGTAGTTCCCCAGGTGTTGTGGGACTCTTGTCTGAAGACATCACTGGTTTTGACACATTCTCTTGGAATGTATTTGCCTAATTTCTCCGTTCACATTCCAATTTCATCAGATATTTCCCTAAAACTTCACTAGAATTGCACAATTTGTGTACCCAGACTTGTCACCGCAAAACATTTTGCAATCCTGGCTCATCGATCAGACTCCACGGTTCCTTATAGTCTAGAAAGGAATCTCGTGTAGAGATGATTTCATTTTGCTGGGTCTATTCCCAGTCATAGATCAAAGATAAGTCGAGAACAATCAGTTAAAGGAACAGTACCCCTAAAATCAGGCTTCTCTCTTGGCAATCCATGGTTATAGGACCCTTGTGGCATGGTGCATTCTTCTTCCTTAGAGTAAACAGCTGCCATGAAGGAATAAACTTGGTCAGCCCCAATACCTTGGTAAGCTCTACTGTCCAAACATCCATCCACAGGTATCAGAGGAGTCAAGGTGAAATAGGCAAATATTCCTCACTATTCCTCACTATTCCTCCACCTCCAGGAGCCTGAACGTCTGATACCTGACAGTAAGGCTATGTGCACATGTTAGGTTTTCTTGCAGAAAATTCCTGTGAAAAACCTGAAATTTTCTGCAAGAAATCTGCATGCGTTTTTGACACGTTTTTGGTGCGTTTTTTTCCGGACATTTCCCAATGCATTTTAGGCTGTGTGCACACATTGCTGATTTTTCGCGGTTTTGTTCGCAGTTTTTCCCGATAAAAATGCTATAAAACCGCAAAAAAACAGCATACAATATGCATCCCATCATTTAGAATGAATTCCGCAATTTTTGTGCACATGATGCGTTTTTTTCCGCGAAAAAAAACGCATCGCGGTAAAAAACGCAGCATGTTCATTAATTTTGCGTTTTTTTTGCGGATTTCCCACTATAAAATGCATTGGGAAATGTCCGGAAAAAAACGCGGCAAGACCGCGGAAAAAACGCATGCAGATTTCTTGCAGATTTCTTGCAGAAAATTTCAGATGTTTCTCAGGAATTTTCCGCAAGAAATCCTGACGTGTGCACATAGCCTTATAGTGGGAAATCCGCAAAAAAAACGCAAAATTAATAAACATGCTGCGTTTTTTACCGCGATGCGTTTTTTTAGCAGAAAAAAAACGCATCATGTGCGCAAAAATTGCGGAATTCATTCTAAATGATGGGATGCATATTGTATGCTTTTTTTTTGCGGTTTTATAGCGTTTTTATCGGAAAAAACGCGGAAAAAAACGCGAAAAATCAGCAATGTGTTCACACAGCCTAAGGCTTCTTAATCCTACTTTTTGTGCCAAATTCTGTTCCCCTCCCTCACGCTTCAGCATGAAGCAACAGAAATCTGATCAGCTAATGTTTTTCGCTACACAGTGATCTAATTTTGCCTTTCTTTACCCTCTGATTTTGCCTTTTTGTTTCTCCTATCCCAGTGAGGTATATGTTCGAACACGTTAGTTGGACATCTGTGTTACATTTGGTTGCAGTTTTATTAACAGATTCTCCACCTCATCATCTGATCCATTTAATTGGAATGATTCATCACATCATACTCTGATCCTTTTTCTCGGATTCATATCCGCCTCTGATCCATTTCATCAGAACGATTGTCCACATGTTCCTCTGATCCCTTTCGTGAAAATGATCATTCACATCCTCTTCTGGTCCCTCTTATAAGAATAATTCTTTACATCCCTCTGTTTTCACTTTTATCTATATTAATCATTTCTTCCTCCTCTGATTCTTTTCAAATGAATGATTCTTCCAATCCTATTTCAATCCTTTCATCGGGATTGATTTTTCAAATCCTCATCTGATCCCTTTCAGCAGAATATTTCTTCATATCCTCCTTTGATCCCTTTCAGCAGAATAATTCTTCACATTCACTTCTGATCCCTTTCATCTAGATGAATTTTTCACATCTTCCTCTGATCCCTATCATCAGAACCATTCTTCACATCATGTGCTCTTATCCATTTCATAAGAATGATTCTTTAGTTCCTTCGCTCTCATTAGAACAATTTTTCACATCCTCCTATGATCCTTTTCATCAGAACGATTCTTCGTATCCTCCTCTTCCCAGGATGCCCTTTCTTTGGATGTTTTTACTCTATCACATACACTCACCGGCCACTTTATTAGGTACACCTGTCCAACTTCTTGTTAACACTTAATTTCTAATCAGCCAATCACATGGCGGCAACTCAGTGCATTTAGGCATGTAGACATGGTCAAGACAATCTCCTGCAGTTCAAACCGAGCATCAGTATGGGGAAGAAAGGTGATTTGAGTGCCTTTGAACGTGGCATGGTTGTTGGTGCCAGAAGGGCTGGTCTGAGTATTTCAGAAACTGCTGATCTACTGGGATTTTCACGCACAACCATCTCTAGGGTTTACAGAGAATGGTCCGAAAAAGAAAAAAATCCAGTGAGCGGCAGTTCTGTGGGCGGAAATGCCTTGTTGATGCCAGAGGTCAGAGGAGAATGGGCAGACTGGTTCGAGCTGATAGAAAGGCAACAGTGACTCAAATCGCCACCCGTTACAACCAAGGTAGGCCTAAGAGCATCTCTGAACGCACAGTGCGTCGAACTTTGAGGCAGATGGGCTACAGCAGCAGAAGACCACACCGGGTACCACTCCTTTCAGCTAAGTACAGGAAACTGAGGCTACAATTTGCACAAGCTCATCGAAATTGGACAGTAGAAGATTGGAAAAACGTTGCTTGGTCTGATGAGTCTCGATTTCTGCTGCGACATTCGGATGGTAGGGTCAGAATTTGGCGTAAACAACATGAAAGCATGGATCCATCCTGCCTTGTATGGAGCATCTTTGGGATGTGCAGCCGACAAATCTGCGGCAACTGTGTGATGCCATCATGTCAATATGGACCAAAATCTCTGAGGAATGCTTCCAGCACCTTGTTGAATCTATGCCACGAAGAATTGAGGCAGTTCTGAAGGCAAAAGGGGGTCCAACCCGTTACTAGCATGGTGTACCTAATAAAGTGGCCGGTGAGTGTATATTCTTAATACTATTGAACAAAGAAAACACTACAATGATTTTTTAAATACTGGCCCCAGGTATTGAAGGATCAATGACCAGGCCTTGCTCATAGTCGTTCAGATCATTCAATTTTTCTATTTTAATGTGGGGATTCCCACTAAAACTGATCCACAAAAATCTTGATCACTTTATTTTGCACCTCTGGGTTCTTTTATAATCCTTACCTATATTAGCTGCCAACTTAAACATGAGTTTCCCTTTAAGAACTAAGAATGGTGTGAATTCTTGACCTTGACGACTTCCTACTTTCCATCCAGACAGTTGTCCCCTATAAGCGGAGGAGAATTATGTCCGAGTGTAATTCATGTTCTTGGTTTACTTCTTGTCGATGTCCAGGACATTTTATGTCTCCTCTGGAATGAGAATTACCGATTTAATCATTGATTTAAGCTAATGATGAAATTGGAAAATCAGGCGAAGATGAGACTCCGGGGGCTGCCAGCGGTCAATGAGAGCAACTTGGTGGATGGATGCCTCTGTATATGTGAAATTGGTAGGGAGGTTCACATATATCTCTCTCTCTCATCCTGTCAATGTCACTATTTTTTATAACACAATTTGGCTTCATACACACAAATATATTAAATATAAGGTACAAATTGTGCTTGTGAGGAAATTTTCATCACCAAAAACTTCATTTTTCATGTTTTCCTCATTATTTAGATATTAGACCTTGGGTGTCCACAACTAGATTGCAAAGAAGAACTGGGGGAAGAGTCGGAAGGTGGCCGTATGCATTAGAGAGAATGTGGCATCCTGGGATCCTCTTGGGATTACTTTGCATCTTTGGTGCCTCTGGGGATTACTTTGCATCTTGGCACATCTTGTGATTGCTTTGCATCCTGGGCCCCTCTTTGGATTACTTTGCATCCTGGGATCCTCTAGGGCATGGTTGGGGAATCTTTTTTCTGCGAAGGGCCATTTGGATATTTATACCATCCTTCAGGGGCCGTACAAACTCCACCCTCAAAGTACATCCTGACTCTGCCCTTCATTGTTCAGTAGTGCATGTGTCTGCTAACAGAGCAAGAAGAAATTAATGAGTTTGTGGCAATCAAAATACATCTCCTTGCCCAAGAATGCGGTCCATGAGAATCTGCTCGGGGGGGGGGGGGGGGGCTGATAAAAGGCCATAGAGGGCCGTAAATGGCCTTAGGGCCTGAGGTTCCCCACCCCTGCTCTAGGGATTACTTTGCATCTTGTGATCCTCTGGGGATTACTTTGCATCCTGGGCACCTCTTGTTATTACTTTGCATCCTGGGTCCCTCTAGGGATTACTTTGCATCTTGGGCACCTCTTGTTATTACTTTGCATCCTGGGATCCTCTTGGGATTACTTTGCATCCTGGGCACCTCTTTTGATTACTTTGCATCCTTGGTGCCTCTTGTGCATAATTTGCATCCTGGATGCCTCTGGGTATTACTTCTCAGGGTGATCCTCTTGTGATTACTTTGCATCCTTGGCACCTCTTGTGTATAATTTGCATCCTGGGTCCCTCTAGGGATTACTTTGAAACCAGGAATCCTCCTGGGCACCTCTTTGCATCCTGGGCACCTCTTGTGATTACTTTGCATCCTTGGTGCCTCTGGGGATTACTTTGCATCCTGGGATCCTCTTGGGATTACTTTGCTTCCTTGGCACCTCTTGTGTATAATTTGCATCCTGGGTGCCTCTTGTGATTACTTTGCATCCTGGGTGCCTCTAGGGATTACTTTGCATCTTTGGTGCCTCTGGAGATTACTTTGCATCCTGGGATCCTCTTGTGATTACTTTGCATCCTTGGTGCCTCTGGGGATTACTTTGCATCCAGGGAGCCTCTTGTGATTACTTTGCATCCTGGGTGCCTCTAGGGATTACTTTACATCCTGGGTGCCTCTTGTGATTGCTCTGCATCCTTGGTGTCTCTTGTGAATAATTTGCATCCCGGGATCCTCTTGGGATTACTTTGCATCCTGGGAGCCTCTTGGGATTACTTTGCAACCTGGGTGCCTCTTGTGATTACTTTTCATCCTTGGCGCCTCTTGTGCATAATTTGCATCCTGGGTGCGTCTTGGGATTACTTTGCATCCTGGATGCCTCTTTTGATTTCTAGACGACACCCATGACATCATGACATTGCGTGAGTCCTACTGAAAAGCCTTGTGCAACTTCATGACGTGTACCGCAACATCATGTCATCACGAGGGCCTAGTAATCATAACAGTCGTTTAGGATGCCAGAATTTGCGTTCTGGATGAGGAAGTTTGCACTCTTCTAGTCCAACTGCGATTGAGCATTGACGTGGATGCTAGATCAGGGTGTAGTGAATCATTTGCTCAACTCTACTACATACACATGCATTGGCACAGCAGTACATATGGCAGTAAGGGGGAGCAGGCTAATGCTAGATACCGAAAGGTATTCCCAGCACCAAGTTCATGCCCCCGTCTAGGGGAGGTTGCAGAATCCATTAGATTTCGATTTGCTGTTATCCAAATTAAGGACCCACCCACCAAACCTATACTAGTCCTTTCTCTGGTACTGTTGCCTCTTGATTCTTGGTGTAACTAAGCTCCAGTAGATAACCCAACCAATTCCATCAACCAATTCCTACAAGCCTTTCATCACTGACCCCTTCTGATTTCTATGACTATTGAATTGAGCAATTCTAGGGTAATACTCTCTCCTGACTGTAGAGCATACTTGTCAACTCTCGGAAATGTCAAGAAAGCTCATATATAAGCAAGAGGGACCTCCCTGACATCCAGAGTCCTTACATCCAATCGCGCATTCAGGGTTGGCAAAATAGGGCCTCTAGAGGGGCAAAACAGACATTAGAGGAGTATGGCCTCTCAGAAGGGGTATGCCATCCTAAGAAAGTTGTCAAGTTTTCTTTAGGTCAAGGTATCTTGGAAAAGTTTTACCTCTGTTTGTTGTATCCACTAGATCCAATTAATACAGTCTCCGGCACAGATATCTTCTAGTTCCCATCTCGAAGGATGGAGATCAGTTCAGAATATGAAGCATATCTTTTGACCTCCTTTGCATCTCCCCATTTCTCAGTCTAGCATGGACATTGCCTCCAGATGGTTTATTACGCAATCAAACCATTTAGAAAAAATTAAGAGAACAATTCTAGAACTTAGTTATTGTTTTGGTTTTTTTTTTTAAGAGGAAATGTTCTTAATATTTTTCAAACAAAAAACGTGATTAAATGGCCTAATAAAATGCAAATTATGTAATCGCTTCACTTCTATAAATTCCTCAGCAGAATTTCCCTTGGATCCTGGCTCAGCCGTGCTCCATGAACAGACATGTCACGCACAGTAATTACACGCGACCGCGGCTGAGGAGCAGGAAATTCCCGGCCATCTGCTCCTTATGTGGATTAGTTTTTATTAACAATTTGACTGTTAATTGTAGAAGAATGTGATTCTAATACGAGGAAACGCAGTCGCAACCAGAAACGCAGCCATTCGCGTAGATTTGACGGCGTTTGGTATTTTTAGAGATTTTCCATGCATCTTATTTAGGACATTAAGCTTAGTGATATCAAACTACCAACATTGTTGATGACAGAAGAGGGAAATAAAAGTCCTTACCGGAAAAAAAACCATCAAACTCTTCTGAAAAAAAATGCCCCCGACCCTAGTGAGACCATGCTTTTCAACCTGAGACAGCCTCAAATTATCCGGGATTGTATCTGAAAAATTGGCACTCTTGGCAACTGAGGTGAGATATAGAAGGTGATACGTACAGTACTGGTAAAGCAGCAGTATGTCTCTCCGGACCTCCATTTAATGCTCAAGACCCCCAGTGAAGATATCACCTCTCTTATGAGTAGGTGGTATCTTAACAAAATAATAGAAATCCTTTAAGCCATTGGCATACCTTGATGCAATTTTATGTCACCTGTTGTGATCCTAATGGCAGAGGATCTCAGGGTCTTCAGCAAAGTCTGCAAACATAAAAACTAGCTCTTAGGGAGGTGGTAACTGAGCTGACCACATACCTGATCCTAGCCCACAAATAATAGCAGCCGGGGAACGTGCCTACGTTGGTTCTAGACGTCTCGCGCCAGCCGGAGATCTAACTAACCCTTTCAGAGAAAATACAGACCTCACTTGCCTCCAGAGAAAGATACCCCAAAGTAGATACAGGCCCCCAACAAATAATAACGGTGAGGTAAGAGGAAAGGACAAACGTAAGTATGAACTAGATTCAGCAAAGAGAGGCCCACTAAATAATAGCAGAAATATAGAAAGCGGACTTATGTGGTCAGCGAAAAACCCTACTAAAATATCCACGCTGAATATCCAAGAACCCCCGTACCGACTAACGGTATGGGGGGAGAATATCAGCCCCCTAAGAGCTTCCAGCAAAATCAGGAATCACATTATGAACAAGCTGGACAAAAAAACAGAATAATACAAATAAACAAAAAACAAGAAAGCAAGACTTAGCTTATGTTGCAAAAATCAGGACCAGTAGACAAGAGCAACCAGACAAGGACTGATTACATGGATGCCAGGCAATGGACTAAGACTCCAGGAAGTTTAAATAGAAACACCCAGAGTCTTAACGAACAGGTGACTACCAACCTGAGGAAAGAGAATCCAAGAGCCATACCGCGAGTGACCACAAGAGGGAGCCCAAAAGTATAGTTCATAACAGTACCCCCCCTTTAAGGAGGGGTCACCGAACCCTCACTACGACCACCAGGGCGATCAGGATGGGCAGCGTGAAAAGCACGAACCAAATCGGCCGCATGAACATCAGAGGCGACCACCCAGGAATTATCCTCCTGACCATAGCCCTTCCATTTGACCAGATACTGAAGCCTCCGTCTAGAGAGACGAGAATCTAAGATCTTCTCCACCACATACTCCAACTCGCCCTCAACCAAGACCGGAGCAGGAAGGTCAACAGCAGGAACCACAGGCACAATGTACTGCCGCAACAAAGACCTATGGAACACATTGTGAATGGCAAACGACACAGGAAGATCCAAACGAAAAGACACCGGATTAAGGACCTCCAAAATTCTATGACTAATAAAGCGAGGCTTAAACTTAGGAGAGGAAACCTTCAGAGGGACAAACCGAGAAGACAACCAAACCAAATCCCCAACACGAAGTCGGGGACCCACACCGCGGCGGCGATTGGCAAAACGCTGAGCCTTCTCCTGTGACAACTTCAAGTTGTCCACCACATGATTCCAAGTCCGCTGCAACCTATCAACCACAGAATCCACCCCAGGACAGTCAGAAGGCTCAACATGACCCGAGGAGAAACGAGGATGAAAACCAGAGTTGCAGAAAAATGGCGAAACCAAAGTAGCGGAACTAGCCCGATTATTGAGGGCAAACTCAGCCAATGGCAAGAAGGTCACCCAATCATCCTGATCCGCAGAAACAAAACATCTCAAATAAGCCTCCAGCGTCTGATTAGTTCGCTCCGTTTGGCCATTAGTCTGAGGATGAAAGGCAGACGAGAACGACAGATCAATGCCCATCTTAGCACAAAAAGATCGCCAGAATCTGGACACAAACTGGGATCCTCTGTCAGACACGATATTCTCAGGAATACCGTGCAAACGAACCACATTCTGAAAAAACAAAGGAACCAGATCGGAAGAGGAAGGCAACTTAGGCAAGGGCACCAAATGGACCATCTTGGAAAAACGATCACACACCACCCAGATGACAGACATTCCCTGAGACACCGGAAGATCTGAAATGAAATCCATGGAAATGTGTGTCCAAGGCCTCTTCGGGACGGGCAAGGGCAAAAGCAACCCGCTGGCACGAGAACAGCAAGGCTTAGCCCGAGCACAAGTCCCACAGGACTGCACAAAAGCACGCACATCCCGTGACAAGGAAGGCCACCAAAAGGACCTAGCCACCAAATCTCTGGTACCAAAAATCCCAGGATGCCCTGCCAACACCGAGGAATGAACCTCGGAAATAACTCTGCTGGTCCATTTATCAGGAACAAACAGTCTATCAGGTGGACAAGAGTCAGGTCTACCAGCCTGAAATCTCTGCAACACACGTCGCAAATCAGGAGAAATGGCCGACAAAATCACTCCCTCTCTAAGAATACCAGCCGGCTCTGAGACTCCAGGAGAATCCAGCACAAAGCTCCTAGAGAGAGCATCAGCCTTCACATTTTTCGAACCAGGCAGGTATGAGACCACAAAGTCAAAACGGGAGAAAAACAATGACCAACGAGCCTGTCTAGGATTCAGGCGTTTAGCAGACTCGAGATACATCAAGTTCTTGTGATCAGTCAAGACCACCACACGATGCTTAGCTCCCTCGAGCCAATGACGCCACTCCTCAAATGCCCACTTCATGGCCAACAACTCCCGATTACCAACATCATAGTTCCGCTCAGCCGGCAAAAACTTCCTGGAAAAGAAAGCACATGGTTTCATCATAGAGCAACCAGAGCCTCTCTGCGACAAAACAGCTCCTGCACCAATCTCAGAAGCATCCACTTCAACCTGAAAGGGAAGTGAGACATCAGGCTGGCACAAAACAGGCGCCGAAGTAAACCGGCGCTTCAGCTCCCGGAAGGCCTCAATGGCCGCAGGAGCCCAATTAGCGACATCAGAACCTTTCTTGGTCATATCCGTCAGAGGTTTAACAACGCTAGAAAAGTTAGCAATAAAACGACGGTAGAAGTTAGCAAAACCCAAAAACTTCTGAAGACTCTTAACAGACGTGGGTTGAGTCCAATCATGAATAGCTCGGACCTTGACTGGGTCCATCTCCACAGCAGAAGGGGAAAAGATAAAACCCAGAAAGGAAACCTTCTGCACTCCAAAGAGACACTTTGAGCCCTTCACAAACAAAGCATTATCACGCAAAACCTGAAACACCATCCTGACCTGCTTTACATGAGAATCCCAATCATCAGAAAAAACTAAAATGTCATCCAGATAAACAATCACAAATTTATCTAGATACTTCCGGAAGATGTCATGCATAAAGGATTGAAACACTGAAGGAGCATTAGAGAGCCCAAAAGGCATCACCAAGTACTCAAAATGACCTTCGGGCGTATTAAATGCAGTTTTCCATTCATCTCCCTGCCTAATGCGCACAAGGTTGTACGCACCACGAAGATCTATCTTGGTGAACCAACAGGCACCCTTAATCCGAGCAAACAAGTCCGACAATAGTGGCAGAGGGTACTGAAATTT
Organism: Ranitomeya variabilis; assembly: GCF_051348905.1. Lineage (NCBI taxonomy): Eukaryota > Metazoa > Chordata > Amphibia > Anura > Dendrobatidae > Ranitomeya > Ranitomeya variabilis. The sequence continues at coordinate 50,025,098 of NC_135232.1, read as the reverse complement.
AACCGTGATTTTATTCAGAAGCCGATAGTCTATACAAGGTCTTAAAGATCCGTCTTTCTTGGCCACAAAAAAGAATCCCGCACCAAGAGGGGAAGAGGATGGACGAATATGTCCTTTCTCCAAAGACTCCTTTATATAAGAACGCATCGCGGCATGCTCAGGTACCGACAGATTAAATAATCGTCCCTTAGGAAACTTGCTACCAGGAATCAAATCTATAGCGCAGTCACAGTCCCTAGGAGGAGGCAGAGCACTGGACCTGGACTCACTGAACACATCCTGATAGTCAAGCAAAAACTCAGGAACTTCTGAAGGAGTGGAGGAAGCAATAGACACCGAGGGGAATCGCAATGAATTCCCTGACAACCCCAACTTGACACAGACATAGCCCTCCAATCCAGAACAGGATTATGAGCCTGTAACCATGGCAGACCCAAAACGACCAAATCATGCATTTTATGCAGAACAAGAAAACGAATCACCTCCCGATGTTCAGGAGTCATGCACATGGTCACTTGTGTCCAATACTGCGGTTTATTCTCCGCCAATGGCGTAGCATCAATTCCTCTAAGAGGAATAGGATTTTCTAAAGGCTCCAGGACAAAACCACAGCGCCTGGCAAATGACAAGTCCATAAGACTCAGGGCAGCGCCTGAATCCACAAACGCCATAACAGGGTAGGAAGACAATGAGCAAATTAAAGTCACAGACAAAATAAATTTAGGCTGCAGGTTACCAACGGCGACAGGACTAACAAACTTTGTTAGGCGTTTAGAGCATGCTGATATAACATGTGTAGAATCACCACAGTAAAAACACAACCCATTCTGACGTCTATGATTTTGCCGTTCAGTTCTAGTCTGAATTCTATCACATTGCATTAAATCAGGCGTCTGTTCAGACAACACCGCCAAAGGATTAGTGGATTTGCGCTCCCGCAAACGCCGATCAATCTGAATGGCCAGCGTCATAGAATCATTCAGACTTGTAGGAATGGGAAAGCCCACCATCACATTCTTAATAGCTTCAGAAAGGCCATTTCTGAAATTTGCGGCCAGAACACACTCATTCCACTGAGTAAGCACGGACCATTTCCGAAATTTTTGGCAATACACTTCGGCTTCATCCTGGCCCTGAGAAATAGCCAGCAAAGCCTTCTCTGCCTGAATTTCAAGATTGGGCTCCTCATAAAGCAATCCGAGCGCCAGAAAAAATGCATCAATATTCGCTAATGCCGGATCTCCTGGCGCCAATGAGAAAGCCCAATCCTGAGGGTCGCCACGCAAGAAGGAGATAACAATTTTAACTTGCTGAGCTGAATCTCCAGACGAACAAGGTCTCAAAGATAGAAACAATTTACAATTATTCCTAAAATTCCAAAATTTAAATCGATCTCCAGAGAACAGCTCAGGAATAGGAATCTTAGGCTCTGACATAGGACTGCCAATAACAAAATCCTGAATGCTCTGCACCCGAGCAGCAAGCTGATCCACACTAGTAATCAGAGTTTGCACATTCATGTCTGCAGCAGAGTTTCAAGCCATTCAGAGGTAAAGGGGAAGGAAGAAGAAAAAAAAAAAAAAACTCAGAACTTCTTTTTTCTTTTAATCCCACTTCTGCAATGCATTAACTATTCAGTGGCCTGGCATACTGTTGTGATCCTAATGGCAGAGGATCTCAGGGTCTTCAGCAAAGTCTGCAAACATAAAAACTAGCTCTTAGGGAGGTGGTAACTGAGCTGACCACATACCTGATCCTAGCCCACAAATAATAGCAGCCGGGGAACGTGCCTACGTTGGTTCTAGACGTCTCGCGCCAGCCGGAGATCTAACTAACCCTTTCAGAGAAAATACAGACCTCACTTGCCTCCAGAGAAAGATACCCCAAAGTAGATACAGGCCCCCAACAAATAATAACGGTGAGGTAAGAGGAAAGGACAAACGTAAGTATGAACTAGATTCAGCAAAGAGAGGCCCACTAAATAATAGCAGAAATATAGAAAGCGGACTTATGTGGTCAGCGAAAAACCCTACTAAAATATCCACGCTGAATATCCAAGAACCCCCGTACCGACTAACGGTATGGGGGGAGAATATCAGCCCCCTAAGAGCTTCCAGCAAAATCAGGAATCACATTATGAACAAGCTGGACAAAAAACAGAATAATACAAATAAACAAAAAACAAGAAAGCAAGACTTAGCTTATGTTGCAAAAATCAGGACCAGTAGACAAGAGCAACCAGACAAGGACTTATTACATGGATGCCAGGCAATGGACTAAGACTACAGGAAGTTTAAATAGAAACACCCAGAGTCTTAACGAACAGGTGACTACCAACCTGAGGAAAGAGAATCCAAGAGCCATACCGCGAGTGACCACAAGAGGGAGCCCAAAAGTATAGTTCATAACAGTCACCATTGGTGATCAAGTGTATGGAGCAGGCTCAGAAGCTGAGCCCGTGCCATAACAGACAGGTGTCAGCTGCGTTATACAGCCGTCATCTCCCTCTAACAGCTAGCTCCAATTGCTGCTGTTTACCCATTTAGATGCTGTTTGTCATCCAGGTGTCTAGGGAAGGCCCTCGTCGCCATCTTGGTCCTCCTATGAAGCCTATTAAATGTTTAAAAATTTATCTATTCTTGGTCAGTACACCTTCCCCTACAAAATGCAATAAAAAGTCATCAAAACATTGAATGTACCCCAAAATTGTACCAATAAAAAGTTCAGCTTGGCACACAAAAAAAAGATAAGCCCTCATGCAGGCCCTTCTATGAAAAAATAGAAATGTTATGTATCTTAGAAAATGTGACACAAACCAATTTATTTATTTATTTTTGTACAAAGTTCTACTTTTTTTTAGCTAAATAATAATAAAAAAAATATAATAATAATAAAAATGTACAAGTTTGGAATCGCCGTAATCGTACTGAGCTGGAGAATCGTGGCACCTAGTCATTTTTTATTGCACAATGACCTTGGTAGAAAGGAAACAAAAAACAATAGCAGAATTGCTTTCTTTTGCCATTTCACCTCACTTGGATTTTTTCTCCATTTTTTAGTACTTTATATGAAGTGAATGGTGTCATTCAAATCTGCAACCCATTCCACAAAAGCACAAGCCCTCATACAGCTATAATGGCAGAAAAAAAAACATGGCTGTTGAAAAAATGGGTCAAAAAAACAATTACAGAGCAAAAATGTAAAATTGTCCAGTCCTGAAGTGGTTAAAGGGTTTGTCTTACATTTTTAAGTTATTATCACAAATCTATAAAATATATTCTGCTATTTCTGTCAGACCAGTGGATAATGTGTTGAGTAGTGGTGTGTGTGAAGACTTGACTATTGCTATATCAGGACAGGTCTCTGCAGTGATCCATTCTTGGGATATGAGGGGCCCTATGCATGGGACCCTCAGTGATCAGCAAGTTATTTCCTATACTAAGGATCGGTGATATTTTACAAACTTAATACAACCTTTGAAACAGTGGCATACAGTGCCAGATACATACAGCATTCACTATTTCTATAGTATCACACAGATATTACCTACTTTGCTTGAATAGTGCCACATGATGTCCAGATAATTAGCGTCATACAGTGCCCAGATATACTGATGAAATACGAAAATTCAGCATTCAGTGTCTCTATACAATCACACAGTGCCTAGATAAGATAAAGTACTGAGATAATATCTTTAGGTCTTGAATAGTGCCAAATAATACACAAATATGTAGTGACATGCGGTGCCCAGATATACAGATACAGTGCCCAGATAAACACATCATTCAGTGTCTGTATAGTAATACACAGTGCCTACATAGTGTGATAAAACACAAAGATAATATCTGCAGAGCTTTAACCTTTAATGACCGCCAATACGTCTTTTAACTGACCTGCAATATAAGAGAATATCCTCCCCATACAGGGGACAATCCAGCAGCTGTCGGCTGGACACTATAGCTGACAACTTGCTGCATCAGCCACGATCAGTGTTGGCACTGTCCATATCTGTTTAACCCCTTAGATGCTGCTGTCAATAATGCCTATATCATATAAATGGTTAACAGAGTGTGGGGGCTTCCTCTTTATCCCAATTGGTGCCCTCAGATCATGATTGTGTGGTCCTGATGTTTGCCATGGCAATTCTCGGCCAAATAGCGGCCTTACAGTCTGCCGGCTGTTGTAACCTGTTCAGAAGTTAGCGACATTTAGGTGGTAAAAATACACCTTTTCATTTCTGTCATGCCACTTTGCATTAATTCCTGAAAATCACGTGAAGGGTTAATAAACTACCTGGCTGCAGTTTTCAATATGTCAGGGGGTGCTGTTTTTAAAATGGTATCACGTTTGGGGGTTTCCCAATATATGGGACCCCTAAAGTCACTTCAAACCTGGATAGGTCCCTAAAAAATACATTTTGTAAATTTCCTTGAAAAAAATGAAAAATTGCTGCTACATTTTTAAACCTCCTAAAATGCTAACAAAATAAAAGAACATTTTACAAATGGTGCTGATGTAAAGCAGACATGTGGGAAATGTTATTTATTAATGTTTTGCTGTGGTATGACTATCTGGATTAAAGGGATAATCATTCAAAGTTTGAAAGTCACACATTTTTTAAAATGTTTCTCAAATTTCTGATATTTTTTATAAATAAACACAAAACATATTGACCTAAATTTACCATTATCATAAAGTATAATGTGTCACGGAAAAAAACAATCTCAAAATCACTGGGATTTGTTGAAGCATTCCAGAGTTATTACCACATAAAGTGACACTGGTCAGATTTCAATAATTTGGCTCCTTCTCTAAAATAGTGCCACTTAATGCCCAGATAAGTAATGCTATACAGTGCCCAGTATTCTAATAGAGTGCCCAAACAATACAGCATTCAATGTCTCTATTGTATCACACAGTGCCTAGATACTATGATAGAGTACCAAGATAGATATTGTGTATAAACTTGACTAGTGCCACATAGTGCCCAGATAAGTAATGCTATACTGGCACAGATATTCTGACACTGTGCACAGATAAATACTGCGTTCACTTACTCTGTAGAATCACACAGTGCCTAGATACTATGATAGAATAACATGATAGATACTAACTACAGTGCATGAATAGTGCCCAGATAAGTAGTGCCAAATAGTGCCCAGATAAGTAGTGTCAAATAGTGCCCAGATATTTTGATAAAGTGCCTAAAAAAGTAAAGCATTCAATATGTCTATAGTTTCACACAGTGCACAGATACTATAATAGATGACCAAAATAGATAGTATATAAAAGGCTTGAATAGTACTAAATAGTACACAAATATGTAGTGACATGGAGTACCCAGATATACTGCTGGAGTACCTAGATAAATACAGCATTCAGTGTCTGTATAATAATAATTTTATTTATATAGCGCCAACATATTCCGCAGCGCTTTACAACGTATAGAGGGGACTTGTACAGACAATAGACATTACAGCATAACAGAAATCACAGTTCAAAATAGATACCAGGAGGAATGAGGGCCCTGCTCGCAAGCTTACAATCTATGAAATAGTGTAATATAGTGCCTTGATACAATGATAAAGTAGCAAGATAGTATCTACAGTGCTTGAATAGTGCCACATAATGTCCAGATAACTAGTGTCATACAGTTCCCAGTATTCTGATACAGTTCCCTAATAATACAGCATTCAGTGTCTCTATTGTATAACACAGTGCCTAGATACTATGATAGAGTACTAAGATAGCTAGTATGTATAGGGCTTGAATAGTACCACATAGTGCCCAGAAAAGTAATGCCATGCAGGCACAGGTAATCTATGCCCAGATAAGTAATGCCATGCAGGCACAGGTAATCAGTGCCCAGATAAGTAATGCCATGCAGGCACAGGTAATCTGTGCCCAGATAAGTAATGCCATGCAGGCACAGTTAATCTATGCCCAGATAAGTAATGCCATGCAGGCACAGTTAATCTATGCCCAGATAAGTAATGCCATGCAGGCACAGGTAATCAGTGCCCAGATAAGTAATGCCATGCAGGCACAGGTAATCTGTGCCCAGATAAGTAATGCCATGCAGGCACAGGTAATCTGTGCCCAGATAAGTAATGCCATGCAGGCACAGTTAATCTGTGCCCAGATAAGTAATGCCATGCAGGCACAGGTAATCAGTGCCCAGATAAGTAATGCCATGCAGGCACAGGTAATCTGTGCCCAGATAAGTAATGCCATGCAGGCACAGGTAATCTGTGCCCAGATAAGTAATGCCATGCAGGCACAGGTAATCTGTGCCCAGATAAGTAATGCCATGCAGGCACAGTTAATCTGTGCCCAGATAAGTAATGCCATGCAGGCACAGGTAATCTGTGCCCAGATAAGAAATGCCATGCAGGCAGAGGTAATCTGTTTCCAGATAAGTAATGCCATGCAGGCACAGTTGATCTGTGCCCAGATAAGTAATGCCATGCAGGCACAGGTAATCTGTTTCCAGATAAGTAATGCAGGCACAGGTAATCTGCTACAGTATCCAGATAAATACAGCATTCATTGAGTCAATAGAATTACACAGTGCCTAGATACTGTGATATAGTACTAAGATAGATAGTATGTATAGGGCTTGAATAGTACCACATAGTGCCCAGATAAGTAATGCAGGTACAGGTAATCTGATAACGTACCCAGATAAATAATGTGTGCAAACTGTAAAGCGCTGCGGAATATGTTAGCGCTATATAAAAATAAAGATTATTATTATTATAAATACAGTATTAATTGAGTCAATAGAATCACACAGTGCCTAGATACTATGATAGAATGGCAAGGTAGATACTAACTACAGTACTTGAATAGTGTCACGTAGTGCCCAGATAAATAGTGCCATAGCGGCATTGCAGTATGCCATATATAACCCAGATAAACAGTGCTGATATGAATAGTACCATCTAGTACCTTCTAAAGACAGATTTACAGGTCAGAAACACATGGGCTACTTGCACACTGAACAAGTCTGTAGGAACCTGTTCACACCACCAGAAAACTTGAAGACACAAAAAAGCACAGTGAGGTCAAAAATACTCTGTTGTAAAAAAAATCACAGTAATAAGCAAGTGCTAGTCAAAAGATGTAAAGAAAACAGGGTATTTAGTTGATACGTTTTTGCAAAAAAATGTATACTAAGCTGCTCCACCAAATCGCCAAGGTATACCCTTATAGAGCAGTCCTAACTAATGTATGCAATCCCTATCTGATGTATTTAAAACCTGATTATCTGTATAGTACCTGTATAAGCAGGGTTCAGAGAGAAAAAAATATACATGTGGACATGTAGGATGGAACAGCTTAAATGCAAATGACCCACAGAGGAGTGGTGGACTCCCCAGTCTTGTAGAAACAAGAGAACAGATTTACAGGTCAGACCAATTGTTTATGGTGTGGACAGTGACCCGGCTAGTGGATCTGAATAGATGGGTGACCACGATGGGTGCACCCCAACACCTAAACATTGTACAGCATTAGGACCAGATAACTGGCTGGGATCAGAGCATGTTCTTTCTATCCTTACTTTATGGATGGTTTTTGGCACTGTGACATCTCCGGGGCTGAAAAGTCCTGTTTCATCATCCCGGCATCAAGTAAATTCCTCAATATGGTGACACTATCTGACACCACAAATATAAACTGCGCTCGTTTTTCCAGGAAACGAAATGTCTCACCAAGCCGCCGGATTGATCTTGAAAATGAGAAAACACAATGTTGTCTCTGATCATCAAAGAACTTGGGTTAATTCTAATTATTTATGACTTGCTCTTGAACTATGGCCAGTAGCATATATCACCCAGTAACATGTATTTGGAGGGGGTCCAGGGATAATATTAGTCCTTGTTCCTGCTTGTGATATGGAAGCATTTGATATTGTAAGCCCTAAGAAAAGAATATAAAATTGGCCCGAGATAGTCATCTTTATTACACCGGCCTGGGGCCCCAATGTTTATGCTTGTTCTTTACTAGTCGTGATTTACGATGATATTTTTATAGATGCGGAAGGGGTAACTTTGGAGCCCTCCTAATGTAATATCGGCCCCCCACCCGTATGTTAGTTAAACAGGGGTACTTTAAAAACCTTATGTCAATGGTGGGAGTCACTACCACTTCAGAAGGCCATAATTACATGTACATGGCCACAGGAAGTCCCAACTCTGAAACACAGATTTCCTCTTTAATCTGTTTTAGGCCCATGTCAAAATTTACCATGAACATATTGCCCACATTCACCCCTGAAGAAACAAGTGTTAATGTAAATTGTTATGGTGTTGGTTTTGTATTCTGCACAGTAACAGGTAGTTGACCAGGACATTTATTATTGTTTGGGACTAGCCCAGAGTGGGAGGGGTTAAGCTAAAGGTACAAGAGACAGTTTCTGTCAAGAATTCAGGCATAGTCCAGAGTGCATAGAAAAAGGACCTAAGGTCCAATGTGGACTATGTGTGTTCCTGTCTCATAGACGGATGTGGAGTGAAAGGACTGGGTCCCTGTTTTACGGACTGATGGGGGACAATAGACTTTGCCCTTGACGTAAAGGGCTACCCTTACGGAGTTTCTTATTTTCATGTGTACTATTGATATATTGAAGAAATAAAATAATCTGACGCTTACGCTTCAATGATGATCCTCTTCTCGATGATCCATGGCTGGATTATGGACAAAGCACGAAAGACAACTGTATGTTTTGTGGGTCTCCTTTAGTAAAGGAGCTGTCTGTCACCCTCTATATGCCCTAATAGGACACAGTGTGCTAATTGGAGGGGACACACTCAGTATGAAATAGGCAATTCCACCTATGGTAATTGAAAAAAATCTGTAAGGACAAGCATGCTCATCCTTCAAGACGATGGACACCTTTAGCATGGTTATCTTGAGTGAGACAAAAGTTGCAGTGAAATTTAGTCTATAATCTAAGTTGAATAACAGACCACCTGGTATGCATCCTGTTCCTAATTTCAGACTTTCTCTTATGATGGTCTCCCTCTATGTAATACAGCTGGATGTGAGGTGTGTGTCTATGATCTGCAGTCTTGACTAGCTCTCATGTACCAGCACAGCTTCATTCCTGGATTGATTTCCCTATCTAGAGTCCATAAAAGTTCAAGTGCTTTCTACAGCCTGAGTTGTCCTCCATATTTACTGCCCTCTTTGATAAAATGACTGGGTATCTCCACCAGCCTGGTGACCTGCTTGTGATCCTTCTGGAGCCCCCTAACTATTAGGTGTGACAGGATCTGCACTCTCGATTTGGGATCTACAACAAAAACGTTAAAAGAAAAAGACATTGGCATTACTTCTAGGGCAGCCTTCACTGCTAGCAAGGAAATTCACACTTTATTAAAGTTGTTTGTTTGTTTGTTTGGTTGTCGTTTTTTTTTTTTTTTTTACTAAGAAAAGGTCTATTTAAGGGGGTTGTCTCTTCCTGATCTCTTTTTCTAATGATTGATGCTTCGGTGATCAGCTGATCGATGAGGGTCTGGCTTCAGGAACCATTGCACATATTTCCCTGCAGCAGCCACTACAGGTGACAAGTAGTATTACATAAATGCATTTCTATTAGAGGGATAATGCCATCAGAAAATTACCTACTGTTTATATAATCATTTATGTTACAGTTATTATTTTTTTTAACATTTTTGATCACTATATATATATATATATATATATATATATATATATATATATACCGCTCTGGCAAAAATTAAGAGACCACTGCAAAATGTTCAGTTTGTCTGACTTTTCTCTTTATAGGTATATTTTTGAGTAAAATGTAAATGGTTCTTTTATTCTATAAACTACTGACAACATGTCTCCGAAATTTCAAGTAATAAATTTTGTATTTATTTTCTGAAAATGAGAAATGGACAAAATAACAAAATAGAGCATTGCTTGCAGACCTCAAATAATGCAAAGAAAACAAGTTCATAATCCCTTACCTTTAGAAACAACAATACTAATGTTTTAACTCAGGAAGAGTTCAGAAATCAATATTTTGTGGAATAACCATGATTTTTAATCACAGCTTTCATGCGTCTTGGCATGCTTTCCTCCAGTCTTTTACAGTGCTTTTGGGTGACCTTGTGCCACTCCTGGTACAAACATTTAAGCAGTTCTTCTTTGTTTGATGGCTTGTGACTATCCGTCTTCCTCTTGATTACATTCCAGAGGTTTTCAATGGGGTTCAGGTCTGGAGATTGGGCTGGCCATGACATGGTATTGATGTGGTGGTCCTTCATCCACACCTTGATTGACCTAGCTGTGGGGCATGGCGCATTGTCTTGCTAGAAAAACCAGTCCTCAGAGTTGGGGAACTTTGCCTGAGCAGAAGGAATCAACTGTTTTTTCCAGTATAACCTTGTATCTGGCTTGATTCATATGTCCTTCGCAAAGAACAACCTGCCGAATTCCAGCCTTGCTGAAGCATCCCCAGATCATCACCAATCCACCACCAAATTTCACAGTAGGTGCAAGATACTGTGGCTTGTACGCCTCTCCAGGTCTCCGTCTAACCATTAGATGACCAGGTGTTGGGCAAAGCTGAAAATTAGACTCACCAGAGAAGATTACCTTACTCCAGTCCTCTGTGGTCCAATCCTTATGGTCTTTGGCAAGCTTCAGCCTGGCTCTCCTTTGCTTCTCATTGACTCATTGATGAAAGGATTTTTTCTAGCTTTACATGACTTGAGTCCTGCCTCTAGGAGCCTGTTACAAACTGTTCTTGCCGTGCAGTTCAACCAAGCTGCCATTCCTTTTGTAGGTCACTTGATGTCATCCTGTGGTTGCTGAGTGACATTCGAATAAGATGACGGTCATCCCAGTCAGTGGAATGTCGTTTTCGCCCTCTGTTGGTCTGTAGCTTTGTTGTCCCCAATGTCTGCTGCTTGACCTTGTTGTAATGAACTGCCGTATTACAAATTTTAAGGATGGAGGCAACATGACGCTCACTGTGTCCCTCTGCTTGTAAAGCCAGAATTGATCCCTTCTTTTCCTCACTCAAGACTTTTCTTTTCAACTCCTTTGGCATGGTTAAAAGTTATTTTTTCATTCCTATTACTTTTGGGATATTACTAGCAATTGTTTTGCCATCCAGCTTGTCCTATTGCAAGAGGATTGTGAAGACCACAGCAGGGTTTTTTATACTTTCCATCTTTAACTAAGATTTGGTTCAGGTGATCACCTAATCAGAAGCACATTAAGTAGAATGAGGTGTACTCTGGCTGGAATTCAACTGACACCGGAATGGGATGGCTGTCAGACATGTAGAGAAGCTGAGTTTTATAAAACTGTGCAGTGGTCTCTTAATTTTTGCCAGAGCTGTATATATCAAGATTTATTAAAAAAAACAAAGAAAAACAAATAGAAATCTTCCAGTTTTCAGACTGGCTCCTGGAGTTATTCTAGAATCTAACTTCCTGATCTTTCAGGGTATCCACTGTTATGATCCTAGTGGCTGAGGATCAAAAAATGGACTAGCTAAGTTTATGAACATAGACACGAGCTGTAGGGAGGTGGTAACTGGACTGACCGCAAACCTGATCCTAACCAACACACTAAAGGAAGCCGGTGAACGTGCCTAAAATCCTGGACGTCTCGACGCAGCCTGAGAAACTATCTACTCCTGGAGGGAAAGTAAGACCTCACTTGCCTCAAGAGAAATCACCCCAAAGATATAGGAAGCCCCCAACAAATAATAACGATGAGGTAAGGGAAAAACACAAACGTAGAAATGAAAACAGATTCAGCAAATGAGGCCCGCTAATACTAGATAGCAGAAGACAGATAGGGAACTGTGCGGTCAGTAAAAAACCCTATGCAAAATATCCACGCTGAGAATACAAGAACCCCCACACCAACTAACGGTGTGAGGGGAGAAACTTAGCCCCCTAGAGCTACCAGCAAGCAAGGAAATCACATATTAGCAAGCTGGACAAGAAACAAAAATAAACCAAGAAACATATGACCACTGATGGTTAAAAAATGAACCAAGCAAAACTTAGCTTCTCTTGAAGAGACTGATAACGAAGGACTGCAGGAGAGCTCCAAAATAGCACTGAAGACATTGACAGCAGGCAACAACTGAGAGTCCAGGTGAACTAAATAGGAAACCAGCTAAGAGATAACGAGACAGCTGATCCTGCCTCAGACCTGCAGAATGACACAAAGAACCACCAGAGGGAGCCCAAAGACAGCACTCACACAGTACCAGTTGTGACCACAAGAGGGAGCCCAAAAACAGAGTTCACAACAGTACCCCCCCCTTGAGGAGGGGTCACCGAACCCTCATCAAAACCCCCAGGGCGATCAGGATGAGCCACATGGAAGGCATGAACCAAATCGGCCGCATGAACATCAGAGGCGACAACCCAGGAATTATCCTCCTGACCATAGCCCTTCCACTTAACCAAATACTGAAGCCTCCGTCTAGAAATATGAGAATCCAAGATCTTCTCCACCACGTACTCCAATTCGCCCTCAACCAGCACCGGAGCAGGGGGTTCAACAGAAGGAACCACAGGCACCACATACCTCCGCAACAAAGACCTATGGAACACGTTATGAATGGCAAACGACGCTGGGAGGTCCAGACGAAATTACACCGGGTTAAGGATTTCCAAAATCTTATAAGGACCGATGAAGCGAGGCTTGAATTTAGGAGAGGAAACCTTCATAGGAACATACCGAGAAGACAGCCATACCAAATCCCCAACAAGAAGTCGGGGACCCACACCGCGATGGCGGTTGGCAAAGCGCTGAGCCTTCTCCTGTGACAACTTCAAATTGTCCACCACATGGTTCCAAATCTGCTGCAACCTATCCACCACAGAATCCACCCCAGGACAGTCAGAAGGCTCAACCTGCCCCGAGGAAAAACGAGGATGAAAACCAGAATTGCAGAAAAAAGGCAAAACCAAAGTAGCAGAACTAGCCCGATTATTAAGGGCAAACTCGGCCAATGGCAAAAAAGTCACCCAATCATCCTGATCAGCAGAAACAAAACATCTTAAATAAGTTTCCAAGGTCTGATTAGTTCGCTCGGTTTCACCATTCGTCTGAGGATGGAAGGCCGACGAAAAAGACAAATCAATGCCCATCTTAGCACAAAAGATCCGCCAAAATCTGGACACAAACTGGGATCCTCTGTCAGACACAATATTTTCAGGGATGCCGTGCAAGCGAACCACATTCTGAAAAAATAGAGGAACGAAATCGGAGGAGGAAGGCAACTTAGGCAAGGGCACCAAATGGACCATTTTGGAAAAACGATCACACACCACCCAGATGACAGACATTCTCTGAGAGACTGGAAGATCCGAAATAAAATCCATGGAAATCTGCGTCCAAGGCCTCTTCGGGACAGGCAAAGGCAAAAGCAAACCGCTGGCACGAGAACAGCAAGGCTTAGCCCGAGCACAAATCCCACAGGACTGCACAAAGGAACGCACATCCCGCGACAAGGAAGGCCACCAGAAGGACCTAGCCACCAAATCTCTGGTACCAAAAATCCCAGGATGTCCTGCCAACACCGAAGAATGAACCTCGGAAATAACTCTGCTGGTCCATCTATCTGGGACAAACAGTCTCTCTGGTGGGCAACGGTCCGGTCTATCCGCCTGAAATTTCTGCAGCACTCGTCGCAAATCTGGGGAAATGGCAGACAAAATCACTCCCTCTCTGAGGATACCAGCCGGCTCTGAAACTCCCGGAGAGTCAGGCACAAAACTCCTAGAAAGAGCATCAGCTTTCACGTTCTTCGAACCAGGCAGGTACGAGACCACGAAATCGAAACGGGAGAAAAACAACGACAAACGAGCCTGTCTAGGATTCAGCCGCTTGGCAGACTCGAGATAAATCAGATTTTTGTGATCAGTTAAGACCACTACATGATGCTTAGCTCCCTCAAGCCAATGTTGCCACTCCTCAAATGCCCACTTCATAGCCAACAACTCCCGATTACCAACATCATAATTTCGCTCGGCAGGCGAAAACTTTCTTGAAAAGAAAGCACAAGGCTTCATCACAGAGCAATCAGAGCTTCTCTGCGACAAAACAGCCCCTGCTCCAATCTCAGAAGCATCAACCTCGACCTGAAAAGGAAGAGAGACATCAGGCTGACACAAAACTGGAGCTGAAGAAAACCGGCGCTTCAGCTCCCGAAAGGCTTCCACGGCCGCAGGAGACCAATTAGTCACATCAGAACCCTTCTTGGTCAAATCCGTCAAGAGTTTAACCACGCCAGAAAAATTAGCAATGAAGCGACGGTAAAAATTAGCAAAACCCAAGAACTTCTGAAGACTCTTAACAGATGTAGGCTGAGTCCAGTCATGAATAGCCTGGACCTTGACTGGGTCCATCTCAATAGTAGAAGGAGAAAAAATAAAACCCAAAAAGGAAACCTTCTGTACTCCGAAGAGACATTTTGAGCCCTTCACAAATAAGGCATTAGCACGCAGGACCTGAAATACCATCCTGACCTGCTTCACATGGGACTCCCAGTCCTCAGAAAAGACCAAAATGTAATCCAGATACACAATCATAAATTTATCCAGATATTCTCGGAAGATGTCATGCATGAAGGACTGGAACACAGAAGGAGCATTAGAGAGTCCAAAAGGCATCACCAAGTACTCAAAATGGCCTTCGGGCGTATTAAATGCTGTTTTCCATTCATCCCCCTGCTTAATGCGCACAAGGTTATACGCACCACGAAGATCTATCTTGGTGAACCAACTGGACCCCTTAATCCGAGCAAACAGATCAGACAACAATGGCAAAGGATACTGAAATTTTACCGTGATTTTATTTAGAAGACGATAATCTATACAAGGTCTCAGAGAACCATCCTTCTTGGCCACAAAAAAGAATCCTGCACCAAGAGGGGAGGAGGAGGGGCGAATATGTCCCTTCTCTAAAGACTCCTCTATATAGCTCCGCATTGCGGCATGTTCTGGTACAGACAAATTAAAAAGTCGTCCCTTAGGGAACTTACTACCAGGAATCAAATTTATAGCACAATCACAATCCCTGTGAGGAGGCAGGGCACCGGATCTGGGCTCATCAAATACATCCTGGTAGTCCGACAAAAACTCAGGGACCTCAGAAGGAGTGGAAGAAGCAATTGATACCAAAGGAGCATCGCCATGAATCCCCTGGCAACCCCAACTTGACACAGACATAGCTTTCCAATCCAGAACTGGATTATGGGCCTGCAGCCATGGTAGACCCAAAACGACAACATCATGCAAATTATGCAGCACAAGAAAGCGAATCACCTCCTGATGTACAGGAGTCATGCACATGGTCAATTGAGTCCAATACTGAGGCTTATTCTCAGCCAATGGCGTAGCATCAATTCCCCTCAGTGGAATAGGGAATTCCAAAGGTTCCAGGACAAAACCACAGCGCCAGGCAAACGACAAATCCATCAGATTTAGGGCAGCACCTGAATCCACAAAAGCCATAACCGAGTAGGATGACAAAGAACAAATTAAAGTAACAGACAAAATGAATTTAGGCTGTATAGTACCAATGGTGACAGGTTTAGCGATTTTTTTAACGCGCTTAGAGCATGCTGAGATAACATGAGTTGAATCACCACAGTAAAAGCACAACCCATTTTGACGTCTATGATTTTGCCGCTCAATTCTGGTCAGAACTCGGTCACATTGCATAGACTCGGGTCTCTGTTCAGAAAACACCGCCAGATGGTGCACAGATTTGCGCTCCCGCAAACGCCGATCAATCTGAATAGCCAAAGCCAATGAGTCATTCAGACTTGCAGGCGTGGGGAACCCCACCATAACATTCTTAATGGCTTCAGAAAGACCTTCTCTGAAATTTGCAGCCAGGGCACACTCATTCCATTGAGTAAGCACCGACCATTTCCGAAATTTTTGACAATACACCTCAGCTTCATCCTGGCCCTGAGAAAGAGCCAGCAAGGCCTTTTCTGCCTGGTTCTCAAGATTAGGTTCCTCATAAAGCAGTCCAAGCGCCAGAAAAAACGCATCCACATTCAGCAATGCAGGATCTCCTGGCACCAGAGAGAAGGCCCAATCTTTAGGGTCGCCACGTAACAAGGAGATAACAATTTTAACTTGCTGAGCGGAATCACCAGAGGAACGAGGTCTCAAAGATAGAAATAATTTACAATTATTCTTAAAATTCAGAAACCTAGATCTATCTCCAGAAATCAACTCAGGAATAGGTATTTTTGGCTCTGACATAGGGCCATGAACAACAAAATCCTGAATGCTTTGCACCCTTGCAGCAAGATGATCCACACTAGAAGTCAGACTCTGAATATCCATGTTTGCAGCTGAACACAAAACCACCCAGAGATTAAGGGGATGAGAGAAGCTGGACAGACTGCAGCAAAGATAGAGAGAAAAAAAAATTGTACTCAGGGTTTCTCTTATCCCACTTCTGCGATGCATTAAACACTTTGTTGGCCTGCTGTACTGTTATGATCCTAGTGGCTGAGGATCACAAAACGGACTAGCTAAGTTTATGAACATAGACACGAGCTCTAGGGAGGTGGTAACTGGACTGACCACAAACCTGATCCTAACCAACACACTAAAGGAAGCCGGTGAACGTGCCTAAAATCCTGGACGTCTCGACGCAGCCTGAGAAACTATCTACTCCTGGAGGGAAAGTAAGACCTCACTTGCCTCAAGAGAAATCACCCCAAAGATATAGGAAGCCCCCAACAAATAATAACGGTGAGGTAAGGGGAAAACACAAATGTAGAAATGAAAACAGATTCAGCAAATGAGGCCCGCTAATACTAGATAGCAGAAGACAGATAGGGAACTGTGCGGTCAGTAAAAAACCCTATGCAAAATATCCACGCTGAGAATACAAGAACCCCCACACCAACTAACGGTGTGAGGGGAGAAACTCAGCCCCCTAGAGCTACCAGCAAGCAAGGAAATCACATATTAGCAAGCTGGACAAGAAACAAAAATAAACCAAGAAACATATGACCACTGTTGGTTAAAAAATGAACCAAGCAAAACTTAGCTTCTCTTGAAGAGACTGATAACGAAGGACTGCAGGAGAGCTCCAAAATAGCACTGAAGACATTGACAGCAGGCAACAACTGAGAGTCCAGGTGAACTAAATAGGAAACCAGCTAAGAGATAACGAGACAGCTGATCCTGCCTCAGACCTGCAGAATGACACAAAGAACCACCAGAGGGAGCCCAAAGACAGCACTCACACAGTACCAGTTGTGACCACAAGAGGGAGCCCAAAAACAGAGTTCACAACAATCCACATATACCTTTAGCATCAGTAGACTCAACTCATTGTCTTTTGTCTGGAAGCATCTAATGAGCATATGCAAAGGTCATTGTGAGAGGAGGGGATGGAGGTGAGCTGTGACATCACCTATATTGATGGGGGATCAACAGGTGTTGCCAGTTAGTGCAATCCTGCCTGTGATGATAATGAGTCTTCTATAAAGAACAAGAAGTGGGAGTCTAATGTAGGACCAAGTGAGATATTTGCAAGATTTCTAATTTTATTTCAAAGGCAAATGGCAATTTTTTTTTATTAATTTAGCATAAAACCTAATTTAAACAGTAGATATTTTTCATTGCCTGATTGACTATGTAATGCATGGATGGGCCGAGTCTGCCCGAGCGAGCGCTGCTCTTCCCAATTCTCCATTCTGATGTATAGATAATGCTATAACTGTGGCTGGGGGGCTACTGGGGCATTCGCCAAGAAGCCTCATTTGCTTTTCCAGGGTAGGTAGATACAAGGCCAAGTAAAGGAAGGTCTTGATCTAGGTCTATGGATTGGGACCTCAAAGAATGACTCCTTGGACCTTCATTGCCTTGTATCACATCTCTGGTGACCTTCTTCATTCCTCTTCGTTCTTCTTCCTTCTTCTTTGTTGTTCTTCCTTCCTCTTTCCTCTTCCTTCTTCTTCCTTCCTCTTTCTTCTTCTTCCTTCTTTTTCCTTCCTCTTTCTTCTTCCTTCCTCTTTCTTCCGCTTCCTTCCTCTTTCTTCCTCTTCCTTCTTCTTCCTTCCTCTTTCTTCCGCTTCCTTCCTTTTTCTTCCTCTTCCTTCTTCTTCCTTCCTCTTTCTTCCGCTTCCTTCCTTTTTCTTCCTCTGCCTTCTTCTTCCTTCCTCTTTTTTCCGCTTCCTTCCTTTTTCTTCCTCTTCCTTCTTCTTCCTTCCTCTTTCTTCCGCTTCCTTCTTCATCCTTCTCCTTCTTTCCTTTCTTCCACTTTCTTCCTCTTCCTTCATCTTCCTTCTTCATCCTTCCTCTTTCTTCCACTTCCTTCCTCTTCCTTCTATATCACAATCAAGTGCTATTCTAAAGTGGAGTCCATCAAACAGCCTCACATATCTCTTCTTCTTGGACCTGGTGCTTCT
The DNA here is from genome assembly GCF_051348905.1 of Ranitomeya variabilis. NCBI lineage: Eukaryota > Metazoa > Chordata > Amphibia > Anura > Dendrobatidae > Ranitomeya > Ranitomeya variabilis. The sequence goes on along the minus strand of NC_135232.1, from coordinate 50,006,665 downwards.
GACCTGGGTGGAGTTTCCTGCTATAACATCTGAATTTTCTGACATGCAGAGGAATAGACTTTTTATTTTTAATAGTAATTACCGTATATACTCGAGTATAAGCCGAGATTTTCAGCCCAAATTTTTGGGCTGAAAGTGCCCCCTCGGCTTATACTCGAGTCACGGTCGGTGGTGGGGTCGGCGGGTGAGGACTGTCATATACTCACCTAGTCCCGGCGTTCCTGTCGCTCCCCCTGCCCGTCCCACGGTCTCCGGGTGCCGCAGCCTCTTCCCCTGAGCGGTCACGTGGGACCGCTCATTAGAGAAATGAATACGCTGCTCCACCTCCCATAGGGGCGGAGCCGCCTATTCATTTCTCTAATGAAGCGGTGCCGGTGACCGCTGATAGAGGAAGAGGCTGCGGTACCGAAGACCAGCTGTCCGGGGGAAGGAGCGGCACGCCGGGAGCAGGTAAGTATCGCATATTCACCTGTCCGCGTTCCACACGCCGGGCGCCGCGCCATCTTCCCGGCGTCTCTCTCTCTCCTCACTGACTGTGCAGGTCAGAGGGCACGATGACGCATATAGTGTGCGCGCCGCCCTCTGCCTGATCAGTCAGTGCAGGGAGACGCCGGGAAGATGGCGCCGAGGAGCTGCAAGAGAGGTGAGTATGTGTTTTATTATTTTTATTGCAGCAGCAGCACAGCTATGGGGCAATAATGGACGGTGCAGAGCACTATATGGCAGAGCTATGGGGCAATGGTGCAGAGCACTGTATGGCACAGCTATGGGGCAACGGTGCAGAGCACTATATGGCACAGCTATGGGGCAGTAATGGTGCAGAGCACTATATGGCACAGCTATGGGGCAGTAATGGTGCAGAGCACTATATGGCACAGCTATGGGGCAGTAATGGTGCAGAGCACTATATGGCACAGCTATGGGGCAATAATGGTGCAGAGCACTATATGACACAGCTATGGGGCAATAATGGTGCAGAGCACTATATGGCACAGCTATGGGGCAGTAATGGTGCAGAGCACTGTATGGCACAGCTATGGGGCAATAATGATGCAGAGCACTGTATGGCACAGCTATGGGGCAATAATGGTGCAGAGCACTATATGACACAGCTATGGGGCAATAATGGTGCAGAGCACTGTATGGCACAGCTATGGGGCAATAATGGTGCAGAGCACTATATGGCACAGCTATGGGGCAGTAATGGTGCAGAGCACTGTATGGCACAGCTATGGGGCAATAATGATGCAGAGCACTGTATGGCACAGCTATGGGGCAATAATGGTGCAGAGCACTGTATGGCACAGCTATGGGGCAATAATGGACGGTGCAGAGCACTATATGGCACAGCTATGGGGCAATAATGGTGCAGAGCACTATATGGCACAGCTATGGGGCAATAATGGTGCAGAGCACTGTATGGCACAGCTATGGGGCAATAATGGTGCAGAGCACTGTATGGCACAGCTATGGGGCAATAATGGTGCAGAGCACTGTATGGCACAGCTATGGGGCAATAATGGTGCAGAGCACTGTATGGCACAGCTATGGGGCAATAATGATGCAGAGCACTGTATGGCACAGCTATGGGGCAGTAATGGTGCAGAGCACTGTATGGCACAGCTATGGGGCAATAATGATGCAGAGCACTGTATGGCACAGCTATGGGGCAATAATGGTGCAGAGCACTGTATGGCACAGCTATGGGGCAATAATGGTGCAGAGCACTGTATGGCACAGCTATGGGGCAATAATGGACGGTGCAGAGCACTATATGGCACAGCTATGGGGCAATAATGGTGCAGAGCACTGTATGGCACAGCTATGGGGCAATAATGGTGCAGAGCACTGTATGGCACAGCTATGGGACAATAATGGTGCAGAGCACTATATGGCACAGCTATAGGGCAATAATGAACGGTGCAGAGCACTATATGGCACAGCTATGGGGCAATAATGGACGGTGCAGAGCACTATATGGCACAGCTATGGGGCAATAATGGTGCAGAGCACTATATGGCACAGCTATGGGGCAATAATGGTGCAGAGCACTGTATGGCACAGCTATGGGGCAATAATGGTGCAGAGCACTGTATGGCACAGCTATGGGGCAATAATGGTGCAGAGCACTGTATGGCACAGCTATGGGGCAATAATGGACGGTGCAGAGCACTATATGGCACAGCTATGGGGCAATAATGGTGCAGAGCACTGTATGGCACAGCTATGGGGCAATAATGGTGCAGAGCACTGTATGGCACAGCTATGGGACAATAATGGTGCAGAGCACTATATGGCACAGCTATAGGGCAATAATGAACGGTGCAGAGCACTATATGGCACAGCTATGGGGCAATAATGAACGGTGCAGAGCACTATATGGCACAGCTATGGGGCCATAATGAACAGTATGGAGCATCTATTTTTATTTTTGAAATTCACCGGTAGCTGCTGCATTTTCCACCCTAGGCTTATACTCGAGTCAATAAGTTTTCCCAGTTTTTTGTGGCAAAATTAGGGGGGTCGGCTTATACTCGGGTCGGCTTATACTCGAGTATATACGGTAATTGAGGCCTATAATTGCAATGTCCTAATTTGTTTCTCTTGTGAAAGAGGAAATGGCCGGGTCTCACCTCAAATGAAAAGCAAAAAAAGAAATAAAATAAATAAATAACTGGCACATAAATAACTCTGTTGATGCCAATGGGCAGAGACACATGACGTCAGGTATTTGCAAAATGCTATAGCTCGGCTGTATAGGGGAATATACAAGATGGAGAAATTGGCCTATTAACGCAAGGATTGGAACAGGAAATTATGATAAAAATACCGACTCCATATAAATAAGAATATTGCTGGCCTTGTTGATGTATCGCGAGGACCGTTGCCTGGATGCCGTTCTGCTATTGCTTTGTAATCCGCATAGCCGTGAGCTCAACTTGGCACAACCACACTTACCCTGGCCATAGGAAATTCCTGCTCCTTGCAGGATGTCTCCCTGTTGTGAATTTGGATTCTGGGCTCCCCCGGTGGCCGCTTGTGGAATTGGACTTGTCATCCTCTTTCCTGTTTCACCTGATTCCATCAGTAGTGGGTGTCGCTATTTAAGCTCATTTCTCTGGTGGTTTCTTGCCGGTCATCAATGTTATCTGATGCCTCTCAGTGCTTGTTCCTGCTTCTAGACAACTTCTGATAAGTTGGACTTTTGTCCATGTTTTGTTTTGCCTATTTGTTCCAGTTCGCAGCTGAAGTTTTGTTACTGTGTCTGGAAAGCTCTCGTCGATCAGGGATTGCTACTCTGGCGTTATGAGTTAATGCCAGAGTTTAAGGTAATCTCTGGATGGTGTTTTGTTAGTATTTTTCTGCTGACCATGAAAGTATATTATCTGTCTTCTGCTATCTAGTAAGCGGACCTCAAATTTGCTAAGACTATTTTCCTGCTGCGTTTGTTGTTTCATCTGAACTCACCGTCATTATATGTGGGGGGCTACTGTCTTCTTTGGAATATTTCTCTAGAGGTGAGCCAGGTCTTATATTTCCCTCTGCTAGCTATTTAGGTCTTAGGCCAGAGCTGGGCATCTAGCGATAAATAGGAAATGCTACCTGGCTATTTCTAGTTGCGCGGCAGGCTTAGTTCATGGTCAGTATAGTTCCATCTTCCGAGAGCTTGTCCCTCTATAGGCTTGCTATGATCTCTGCCTGCAGAGATCATGACAGTTTGACCGGCCAATAAAGTGTTAAAGACCCAGGTTGAGAAAGGAGAGTTATAAGAAGTCTGCTGGAATTTTTTTTTTTTTTTCCTCCAGTCTGCCTTGCTGCAGTCTTTTTTCTCTCTCTCCTCCTAATCTCTGTATGCTCTGTGTGCACCTGACAATAATGGATCTCCAGAGTGTAACTGCGGGTTTGAATAATCTCATCACGAAAGTACAAAATTTACAAGATTTTGTGGTACATGCTCCGGTATCTGAGCCGAGAATTCCTTTGCCGGAGTTCTTCACAGGGAATAGAGCTAGCTTCCAGAATTTCCGAAATAATTGTAAGCTTTATTTGTCCCTGAAGTCTCGTTCAGCTGGAGACCCTGCTCAGCAGGTTAGGATTGTGATTTCCTTGCTCAGGGGTGACCCTCAAGATTGGGCCTTCTCATTGCCAGCAGGGGATCCTGCGTTACGCGATGTGGATGCGTTTTTTCTGGCCTTGGGCTTGCTTTATGAGGAACCTCATTTGGAACTTCAGGCAGAAAAAACTTTGATGGCACTATCTCAGGGGCAAGACGAAGCTGAAGTTTTCTGCCAAAAATTCCGTAAATGGTCTGTGCTTACTCAGTGGAATGAGTGCGCCTTGGCGGCAACTTTCAGAGAAGGTCTCTCTGATGCCGTTAAGGATGTTATGGTGGGGTTCCCTTTGCCTGCAGGTCTGAATGAGTCCATGACAATGGCTATTCAGATTGATAGGCGTCTGCGGGAGCGCAAACCGATGCACCATCTGGCGGTGTCTATGGAAAAGACGCCAGAAAGTATGCAGTGTGATAGAATTCTGTCCAGGAGCGAGCGACAGAATTTTAGACGGAAGAATGGATTGTGTTTCTATTGTGGGGATTCTACTCATGTTATATCGGCATGCTCTAGGCGTACAAAGAAGCTTGATAAGTCTGTTTCCATTGGCACCATTCAGTCTAAGTTTATTTTGTCTGTAACCCTGATTTGCTCTTTGTCATCCATTGCCACGGACGCCTATGTTGACTCTGGCGCCGCTCTGAGTCTTATGGATTGGTCCTTTGCCAATCGTTGTGGTTTTGATTTAGAGCCTTTGGAGACTCTTATTCCTCTGAAGGGGATTGACTCCACCCCATTGGCTAATAATAAACCACAATACTGGACACAAGTAACCATGCGTATCAATCCGGATCACCAGGAGATTATTCGTTTCCTGGTGCTGTATAATTTACATGACGATTTGGTACTGGGATTGCCATGGTTGCAGTCTCACAACCCAGTCTTGGACTGGAGAGCTATGTCTGTGTTGAGCTGGGGATGTAAGGGTATTCATGGGGACGTACCTTTGGTTTCTATTTCGTCGTCCATTCCCTCTGAAGTCCCTGAGTTCCTCTCTGATTATCAAGACGTCTTTGACGAACCCAAGCTTGGGTCGTTACCTCCGCACCGTGAGTGCGATTGTGCCATAGATTTGATACCGGGTTGTAAATATCCAAAGGGTCGTTTGTTTAATTTGTCTGTGCCGGAACATGCTGCTATGCGGGAATATATAAAGGAGTCTTTGGAAAAGGGACATATTCGTCCATCTTCTTCTCCCTTGGGAGCTGGGTTTTTCTTTGTCTCAAAAAAAGACGGCTCTTTGAGACCATGTATTGATTATCGGCTTCTGAATAAGATCACTGTTAAGTATCAATACCCATTGCCATTGCTTACTGATTTGTTTGCTCGTATAGAGGGTGCTAAGTGGTTCTCTAAAATTGATCTTCGTGGGGCGTATAATTTGGTGCGGATCAGGCAGGGGGATGAGTGGAAGACCGCATTTAATACGCCCGAGGGCCACTTTGAGTATTTGGTCATGCCTTTTGGTCTTTCTAATGCCCCTTCAGTTTTCCAGTCTTTTATGCATGATATTTTCCGCGATTTTCTGGATAAATTTATGATAATATATCTGGATGATATTCTGATTTTTTCTGATGACTGGGACTCTCATGTCCAGCAGGTCAGGAGAGTTTTTCAGGTTCTGCGGTCTAATTCTTTATGTGTGAAGGGGTCTAAGTGCGTTTTTGGGGTCCAGAAAATTTCCTTTTTGGGGTATATTTTTTCTCCCTCTTCCATTGAGATGGATCCCGTCAAGGTGCAGGCTATTTGTGACTGGACTCAGCCCTCCTCTCTTAAGGGTCTTCAGAGATTTTTGGGCTTTGCCAACTTTTACCGCCGATTTATTGCTGGTTTTTCGGATGTCGTTAAACCACTGACTGATTTGACCAGACAAGGCGCTGATGTTGCTAATTGGTCCCCTCATGCTGTAGAGGCCTTTCAGGAGCTTAAGCGCCGTTTTGCCTCTGCCCCTGTGTTGCGTCAGCCTGATGTGAATCTGCCTTTTCAGGTTGAGGTTGACGCTTCGGAGATCGGAGCTGGGGCAGTGTTGTCGCAGAAAGGTTCCGACTGCTCCGTCATTAGGCCTTGTGCCTTCTTTTCTCGCAAATTTTCGCCCGCAGAGCGGAATTATGATGTTGGGAATCGGGAGCTTTTGGCCATGAAGTGGGCGTTTGAGGAGTGGCGCCATTGGCTCGAGGGGGCTAGGCATCAGGTGGTGGTATTGACTGACCACAAAAATTTGATTTATCTTGAGACTGCCAGACGCCTGAATCCTAGACAGGCGCGCTGGTCTTTATTTTTTTTCTCGCTTTAATTTTGTGGTGTCATACCTACCGGGTTCTAAGAATGTTAAGGCAGATGCCCTTTCTAGGAGTTTTGACCCGGACTCTCCTGGTAATTCTGAACCCACAGGTATCCTTAGGGAGGGAGTAATTTTGTCGGCCGTTTCTCCTGATCTGCGGCGGTCCTTGCAAGAGTTTCAGGCGGATAGACCGGATCGTTGTCCGCCTGATAGACTGTTTGTTCCGGATGATTGGACCAGCAGAGTCATCTCTGAGGTACATTCTTCTGCATTGGCAGGTCATCCCGGAATTTTTGGTACCAGGGATTTGGTGGCAAGATCCTTCTGGTGGCCTTCTCTGTCACGAGATGTGCGAGTCTTTGTGCAGTCATGTGACGTTTGTGCTCGGGCCAAGTCTTGTAGTTCTCGGGCTAGCGGACTGCTGTTGCCCTTGCCTATTCCTAAGAGGCCTTGGACACACATCTCGATGGATTTTATTTCAGATCTGCCTGTTTCCCAGAAGATGTCTGTCATCTGGGTGGTCTGTGACCGTTTCTCTAAAATGGTCCATTTGGTTCCTCTGCCCAAGTTGCCTTCTTCTTCTGAGTTGGTTCCTCTGTTTTTTCAGAATGTTGTCCGATTGCACGGTATTCCTGAGAATATTGTTTCTGACAGAGGTACCCAATTTGTGTCTAGATTTTGGCGGGCATTCTGTGCTAGGATGGGCATAGATTTGTCTTTTTCATCTGCTTTTCACCCTCAGACTAATGGCCAGACCGAGCGGACTAATCAGACCCTTGAGACATATCTGAGGTGTTTTGTCTCTGCTGACCAGGATGATTGGGTTGCTTTTTTGCCATTGGCAGAGTTCGCCCTCAATAATCGGGCCAGTTCTTCCACCTTGGTGTCCCCGTTTTTCTGTAATTCGGGGTTCCACCCTCGATTTTCCTCCGGTCAGGTGGAATCCTCGGATTGTCCTGGAGTGGATGCGGTGGTGGAGAGATTGCATCACATCTGGGGGCAGGTTATGGACAATTTGAAGTTGTCCCAGGAGAAGACTCAGCGTTTTGCCAACCGTCATCGTCGTGTTGGTTCTCGGCTTTGTGTTGGAGATTTAGTGTGGTTGTCTTCTCGTTTTGTCCCTATGAGGGTCTCTTCTCCTAAGTTTAAACCTCGGTTCATCGGCCCTTATAGAATATTGGAGATTCTTAATCCTGTTTCTTTCCGTTTGGACCTCCCTGCGTCCTTTTCCATTCATAACGTTTTTCATCGGTCGTTATTGCGCAGGTATGAGGTACCTGTTGTACCTTCTGTTGAGCCTCCTGCTCCGGTGTTGGTTGAGGGTGAGTTGGAGTACGTTGTGGAGAAAATTTTGGACTCTCGTGTTTCCAGACGGAAACTCCAGTATCTGGTCAACTGGAAGGGTTACGGCCAGGAGGATAATTCTTGGGTCAATGCATCTGATGTTCATGCTTCTGATCTTGTTCGTGCCTTCCATAGGGCTCATCCTGGTCGCCCTGGTGGATCTGGTGAGGGTTCGGTGCCCCCTCCTTGAGGGGGGGGTACTGTTGTGAATTTGGATTCTGGGCTCCCCCGGTGGCCGCTTGTGGAATTGGACTTGTCATCCTCTTTCCTGTTTCACCTGATTCCATCAGTAGTGGGTGTCGCTATTTAAGCTCATTTCTCTGGTGGTTTCTTGCCGGTCATCAATGTTATCTGATGCCTCTCAGTGCTTGTTCCTGCTTCTAGACAACTTCTGATAAGTTGGACTTTTGTCCATGTTTTGTTTTGCCTATTTGTTCCAGTTCGCAGCTGAAGTTTTGTTACTGTGTCTGGAAAGCTCTCGTCGATCAGGGATTGCTACTCTGGCGTTATGAGTTAATGCCAGAGTTTAAGGTAATCTCTGGATGGTGTTTTGTTAGTATTTTTCTGCTGACCATGAAAGTATATTATCTGTCTTCTGCTATCTAGTAAGCGGACCTCAAATTTGCTAAGACTATTTTCCTGCTGCGTTTGTTGTTTCATCTGAACTCACCGTCATTATATGTGGGGGGCTACTGTCTTCTTTGGAATATTTCTCTAGAGGTGAGCCAGGTCTTATATTTCCCTCTGCTAGCTATTTAGGTCTTAGGCCAGAGCTGGGCATCTAGCGATAAATAGGAAATGCTACCTGGCTATTTCTAGTTGCGCGGCAGGCTTAGTTCATGGTCAGTATAGTTCCATCTTCCGAGAGCTTGTCCCTCTATAGGCTTGCTATGATCTCTGCCTGCAGAGATCATGACATCTCCCATTGCTGGAACGCCGTCTATTTTGACACGTTTTATTTGGGCCAAGGCTTTTTTTATGATGCAAAGCTTGGCAGTGTTCAAACCTGAATGTTCAAGAAAAATAGTTTTGCAAGATGGGAACGCTAGGAGATCTGTTTCTTCAGTAGTTTTGGATCCACCCCTGGAAAACATCTTCTGCATTTTTGGGACAGAATGTGCTTATTGAGAAAGGATGCATGAAGGTTTATCTGCCTGACATGTGACACGTAGCAAAATTATCAGCTAAGATTACAGGTGTCCAGAATGCAGAAGTCTAATGAAACGCTAGAATAAAAGAAGAATATCCTGACTAATACTGACCCATACAGACATTGCTGTGACTACTCATATACTGCCCCCTATATGAAGTAATAAAATTACTATATTGCTGCCCCTATTTGCAAGAATATATCCACTATAATACTGCCCCTTATGTACAAGAATATAACTACTATAATACTGCTCCTATGTACAATAATATAACTACTATAATACTGTCCCCTATGTACAAGAATATAACTACTATAATACTGCTCCTATGTACAATAATATAACTACTATAATACTGCTCCCTATGTACAAGAATATAACTACTATAATACTGCCCCCTATGTACAAGAATATAACTACTATAATACTGCTCCTATGTACAAGAATATAACTGCTATAATACTGCTCCTATGTACAAGAATATAACTACTATAATACTGCTCCCTGTGTACAAGAAAATAACTACTATAACACTGCCCCTATGTACAAGAATATAACTACTATAATACTGTCCCTATGTACAAGATGTACAAGAATATAACTACTATAATACTGCCCCCCCATGTACAAGAATATAACTACTATAATACTGCCTCTATATACAAGAATATAACTACTATAATACTGCCCCTATGTACAAGAATATAACTACTATAATACTGCCCCTATGTACAAGAATATAACTACTATAATACTGCCCCTATGTACAAGAATATAACTACTATAATACTGTCCCTATGTACAAGAATATAACTACTATAATACTGCACCTATGTACAAGAATATAACTACTATAATACTGCCCCTATCTACAAGAATATAACTACTATAATACTCCTCCTATGTACAAGAATATAACTACTATAATACTGCCCCCTATGTACAAGAATATAACTACTATAATACTGCCCCCTATGTACAAGAATATAACTACTATAATACTACTTCTATGTACAAGAATATAACTACTATAATACTGCTCCTATGTACAAGAATATAACTATTATAATACTGCCCCTATGTACAAGAATATAACTACTATAATACTGCTCCTTTGCATACAAATGCATATAAAGCAGTTCTTGGTTGTATCTGGTTAGTGGCCTCATGTCGGGTCACATAAAGAGTTAAGCCTAGAGTCATTATTCAGGAGTCAGTCTAGAATAATATACGTTCACGATGAAGCGGCTGAGTGGCGGCTGTTCCTTAATACAAGTCTAATATTATCCACATTTTATCAGCTGCTCCAGGTCTGCAGAGATAATATATAAAATAGAATCTGAGCTTCTTGTTTGGCGTCAGACAGTCAGATCAATACTGACAAATGTTATTGGATTTAATAAATACTTTGTGTCTATTGATCAGGAACTATATCATGAATTAATGGAAGCTGGCTGGAGCAGAGGCTGCCCGATCCCGGGCCAAACAGAGAAGATCTGCCAAAATACATCGCTTTATTAATGCTAAGAGGAAAAAAGCAGGAGGCAATGTGAATCTGGCACCATGCAAAGACAGAGAGCTTTTCTTACTTGTGAATCCTCCTCTTCCATCATTATCACTCCTGATAGCGGCCACAGACACAAGAATTTAGCCCAAACCAGAAAAAAATGCTCTGACATTAATTTATTGTTATCTTTACAGGTATGTAAACTTTTTCAACTTTTTTTTAACCTACAAAAAAAATAGAAAATGAAGAAATTTTCCAAAAAGCCTTCACTAGAAATCTAGTATGGTTTTGTATACAGCCCCTCTGCAGATTTTCAGGTCTCCATGGTTACAGACTACAAACATAGCTGATGTGTAGTCAGATCCTGCTGTCACATGTTGCTCTTTTTTATCTACCCCCTTTTCTACTGTCTGAAAATTATCCAGAAGAAGCAATGGAGTAAAACATGACTGGTGGCTTTTGCTTTTAGTCCGGAACCATGGGGACACATGTATATGACTCGCCCGCCAGGGCCGTGGGGTACTCGGTACCGGGTCCAATGTTCACAGGGGGATGTCACGGTGGCTGCGACCCGGTCCGTGGCCCTGGGCGCCCATGCAAAAGGGAAAGGTCTTTAAAGGGAATAAAGTTTATGTTTGTGACGCCACCTGTGGTATTCGGTCAGGGTGACCGACGCTGCTTTAAGGGATCCTCTGGGGTGATGTTATGGCAGCTGGATGGTGTAACTTCCCACAGGTGAAGTGTGTCCTGTTATGATTGAACTGGTGGTTAGGAGCACTAGAAATGACCAGATGAGCAAACTAGTATTACAGAACGAGCTCTGGGAAGTGGGAGCTCTGCTGACCGCAAGTCCTAATCCTATAACAACAACTAGAAATAGCCGTGGAGCGTTCCTGACTCTGCCTAGACGCCTCTTCACAGCCTAAGAGCTAACTACACCTAAAGATAGAAAATACAGCCTACCTTGCCTCAGAGAAATTCCCCAAAGAAATAGGCAGCCCCCCACATATATTGACTGTGAGTTAAGATGGAAGTCACAAACACAGGAATGAAACAGGTTTCAGCAAAGGAGGCCAGCCTTAACTAAACAGACTGAGGATAGAAAAGGTATCTTTGCGGTCAGCATAAAAACTAACAAAAAACCACGCAGAGTGTGCAAAAGAAACCACCACACCGACTCACGGCGCGGTGGTGCCACTCTGCATCCCAGAGCTTCCAGCTAACAGGACAAAATCAAGATAGCAAGCTGGACAAAAAACAGTGGTAACAAATAAGCTAGCAGGGACTTAGCTTTTGCTGAAGTAGACAGGTCATCTGAAAGATCCAAGAGAACTGAACCAGTACTAGGACATTGACAGCTGGCATCAAGTAACGATCTGAGTGGAGTTAAATAGAACAGCCAGCCAAGGCCTCAACGAGATCAGCTGGAGAATGAATCTCAGAACCAGCAGCTCCACTCACAGCCACCAGAGGGAGTCCATGAACAGAACTCGCCGAAGTACCATTCATAACCACAGGAGGGAGCTCGAGAACAGAATTCACAACAGTACCCCCCCTTGAGGAGGGGTCACCGAACCCTCACCAGAGCCTCCAGGCCGATCCGGAAGAGCCAAATGAAAGGCACGAACAAGATCGGCAGCATGAGCATCAGAGGCAACCACCCAGGAATTATCCTCCTGACCATAACCTTTCCACTTGACCAGGTACTGAAGTTTCCGTCTCGAAATACGTGAATCCAAAATCTTCTCCACCACATACTCCAACTCCCCCTCAACCAACACCGGGGCAGGAGGATCAATGGAGGGAACCATAGGAGCCACATATCTCTGCAATAACGACCTATGGAACACATTATGGATGGTGAAAGAAGCTGGAAGGTCCAAACGAAATGACACAGGATTAAGAATTTCAGAAATCTTATAAGGACCAATGAAACGAGGCTTAAACTTAGGAGACGAAACCTTCATAGGAACAAAACGAGACGCCAACCAAACCAAATCCCCAACACGAAGTCGGGGACCAACACAGCGACGGCGGTTAGCGAAACGTTGAGCCTTCTCCTGGGACAATGTCAAATTGTCCACTACGTGAGTCCAAATTCGCTGCAACCTGTCCACCACAGAATCCACACCAGGACCGTCCGAAGGCTCAACCTGCCCTGAAGAAAAACGAGGGTGGAAACCAGAATTACAGAAAAAAGGCGAAACCAAAGTGGCCGAGCTGGCCCAATTATTAAGGGCGAACTCAGCCAAAGGCAAGAAGGACACCCAATCATCCTGATCAGCAGAAACAAAGCATCTCAGATATGTTTCCAAAGTCTGATTGGTTCGTTCGGTTTGGCCATTTGTCTGAGGATGGAAAGCTGAAGAAAAAGACAAATCAATGCCCATCTTAGCACAAAAGGACCGCCAAAATCTTGAAACAAACTGGGAACCTCTGTCCGACACGATGTTCTCCGGAATGCCATGTAAACGAACCACATGCTGGAAAAACAATGGAACCAAATCAGAGGAGGAAGGCAATTTAGGCAAAGGTACCAAATGGACCATCTTAGAGAAGCGATCACAAACCACCCAGATAACTGACATCCTCTGAGAGACAGGGAGATCCGAAATAAAATCCATGGAAATATGCGTCCAGGGCCTTTTCGGGACCGGCAAGGGCAAAAGCAACCCACTGGCACGAGAACAGCAGGGCTTAGCCCGAGCACAAGTCCCACAGGACTGCACAAAAGAACGCACATCTCGTGACAAGGAAGGCCATCAAAAGGATCTAGCCACCAAATCTCTGGTACCAAAGATTCCAGGATGACCAGCCAACACCTCAGAGATAACTCTACTAGTCCATCTATCAGGGACAAACAGCTTCTCCGCTGGACAACGGTCAGGTCTATCAGCCTGAAACTCCTGCAGCACCCGCCGCAAATCAGGGGAGATGGCAGACAAAATTACCCCTTCTTTGAGAATACCAGACGGCTCAGGAACTCCCAGAGAATCAGGCACAAAACTCCTTGAAAGGGCATCAGCCTTCACATTCTTAGAACCCGGAAGGTACGAAACCACAAAATTGAAGCGGGAGAAAAACAGCGACCATCGAGCCTGTCTAGGATTCAACCACTTGGCAGACTCGAGATAAGTCAGATTCTTGTGATCCGTCAAGACCACCACGTGATGCTTGGCTCCTTCAAGCCAATGTCGCCACTCCTCAAACGCCCACTTCATAGCCAACAACTCTCGATTGCCCACATCATAATTGCGCTCAGCAGGCGAAAACTTTCTAGAAAAGAATGCACATGGTTTCATCACAGAGCCATCAGAACCTCTTTGAGACAAAACAGCCCCTGCTCCAATCTCAGAAGCATCCACCTCGACCTGAAACGGGAGCGAAACATCTGGCTGACACAACACAGGGGCAGAAGAAAAATGACGCTTCAGCTCCTGAAAAGCCTCAACGGCCGCAGAGGACCAATTGACCACATCAGCACCTTTCTTGGTCAAATCAGTCAATGGTTTAACAACACTAGAAAAATTAGCGATGAAGCGACGGTAAAAATTAGCAAAGCCCAGGAATTTCTGAAGGCTCTTCACAGAAGTAGGCTGAGTCCAATCATAAATGGCCTGAACTTTAACAGGGTCCATCTCGATAGTAGAAGGGGAAAAAATGAAACCCAAAAATGAAACCTTCTGAACTCCAAAGAGACATTTAGACCCCTTCACAAACAAGGAATTAGCACGAAGGACCTGGAACACCATTCTGACCTGCTTCACATGAGACTCCCAATCGTCCGAAAAGACCAAAATATCATCCAAATATACAATCATGAATCTATCCAGGTACTTTCGGAAGATGTCATGCATAAAGGACTGAAACACAGATGGAGCATTAGAAAGCCCGAATGGCATCACCAAGTACTCAAAATGGCCCTCGGGCGTATTAAATGCTGTTTTCCATTCGTCGCCCCGTTTAATACGCACAAGATTGTACGCCCCTCGAAGATCTATCTTGGTGAACCAGCTAGCCCCCTTAATCCGAGCAAACAAATCAGACAGTAGCGGCAAAGGGTACTGAAATTTGACGGTGATTTTATTGAGAAGGCGGTAATCTATACAAGGTCTCAGAGAACCATCCTTCTTGGCCACAAAAAAGAACCCTGCTCCCAACGGTGATGACGACGGGCGAATATGCCCTTTCTCCAAGGACTCCTTTATATAACTCCGCATTGCAGCATGTTCTGGCACAGATAAATTGAACAGTCGGCCCTTCGGAAACTTACTACCAGGAATCAAATTAATAGCACAATCGCAATCCCTATGAGGAGGTAGGGCACTGGATTTGGGCTCATCAAATACATCCCGGTAATCTGACAAGAACTCAGGGACTTCAGAAGGATGGGAAGACGAAATAGACAACAATGGGACATCCCCATGTACCCCTTGACAACCCCAGCTGGATACAGACATTGATTTCCAATCCAATACTGGATTATGGACCTGTAGCCATGGCAAACCCAAAACGACCACATCATGCAGATTATGCAACACCAAAAAGCGAATATCCTCCTGATGTGCAGGAGCCATGCACATGGTCAATTGAGTCCAGTACTGAGGCTTATTCTTGGCCAAAGGTGTAGCATCAATTCCTCTCAATGGAATAGGATACTGTAAGGGCTCCAAGAAAAAACCACAGCGCCTGGCAAACTCCAAGTCCATCAAATTCAGGGCAGCGCCTGAATCCACGAATGCCATAACAGAATAGGACGACAAAGAGCAAATCAGAGTAACGGACAAAAGAAATTTTGGCTGTACCGTACCAATGGTGGCAGACCTAGCGAACCGTTTAGTGCGCTTAGGACAATCAGAGATAGCATGAGTGGAGTCACCACAGTAAAAACACAGCCCATTCTGACGTCTGTATTCTTGCCGTTCAACTCTGGTCAAGGTCCTATCACATTGCATAGGCTCAGGCTTCTGCTCAGAAAATACCGCCAAATGGTGCACATTTTTACGCTCACGTAAGCGTCGATCGATCTGAATGGCCAAGGACATAGACTCATTCAGACCAGCAGGCGTGGGGAATCCCACCGTAACATCCTTAAGGGCTTCAGACAGACCCTTTCTGAAAATTGCCACCAGGGCACCCTCATTCCACTGAGTAAGCACAGACCACTTTCTAAACTTCTGACAATATACCTCCGCTTCATCCTGACCCTGACAAAAAGCCAGCAAAATTTTCTCTGCCTGGTCCACTGAATCTGGTTCATCATAAAGCAATCCAAGCACCAGAAAAAAACGCATCAACATTACGCAATGCAGGATCTCCTGGCGCAAGGGAAAATGCCCAGTCTTGAGGGTCGCCACGCAGCAAAGAAATAATGATTTTTACTTGCTGAATGGGGTCACCAGAGGAACGGGGTTTCAAAGCAAAAAACAGTCTACAATTATTTTTGAAATTCAGGAACTTAGATCTATCCCCAGAAAACAAATCAGGAATCGGAATTCTGGGTTCTAACATCGGGTTCTGAACTACATAATCTTGAATGCTTTGTACCCTTGCAGTGAGTTGATCCACACAAGAGGACAGACCTTGAATGTCCATATCTACACCTGTGTCCTGAACCACCCAGAGATTTAGGGGAAAAGAGAAACAAAACACACTGCAGAGGAAAAAAAAATGGTCTCAGAACTTCTCTTATCCCTCTATTGAGATGCATTAACACTTTGCTGGCCAGCTGTACTGTTATGATTGAACTGGTGGTTAGGAGCACTAGAAATGACCAGATGAGCAAACTAGTATTACAGAACGAGCTCTGGGAAGTGGGAGCTCTGCTGACCGCAAGTCCTAATCCTATAACAACTAGAAATAGCCGTGGAGCGTTCCTGACTCTGCCTAGATGCCTCTTCACAGCCTAAGAGCTAACTACCCCTAAAGATAGAAAATACAGCCTACCTTGCCTCAGAGAAATTCCCCAAAGAAATAGGCAGCCCCCCACATATTGACTGTGAGTTAAGATGGAAGTCACAAACACAGGAATGAAACAGGTTTCAGCAAAGGAGGCCAGCCTTAACTAAACAGACTGAGGATAGAAAAGGTATCTTTGCGGTCAGCATAAAAACTAACAAAAAACCACGCAGAGTGTGCAAAAGAAACCACCACACCGACTCACGGCGCGGTGGTGCCACTCTGCATCCCAGAGCTTCCAGCTAACAGGACAAAATCAAGATAGCAAGCTGGACAAAAAACAGTGGTAACAAATAAGCTAGCAGGGACTTAGCTTTTGCTGAAGTAGACAGGTCATCTGAAAGATCCAAGAGAACTGAACCAGTACTAGGACATTGACAGCTGGCATCAAGTAATGATCTGAGTGGAGTTAAATAGAGCAGCCAGCCAAGGCCTCAACAAGATCAGCTGGAGAATGAATCTCAGAACCAGCAGCTCCACTCACAGCTACCAGAGGGAGTCCATGAACAGAACTCGCCGAAGTACCATTCATAACCACAGGAGGGAGCTCGAGAACAGAATTCACAACAGTGTCCCCAGGGCTTCCCAGTGTGTAGATGGCAGAATGGTGAGAGGTGCAGTAAGGAACGAGGACACAGGATTGCAGTCTCTTTACCTCGTTTACTGAAGAATTCAGCAGCCACA
This sequence comes from Ranitomeya variabilis, assembly GCF_051348905.1. Classification (NCBI taxonomy): domain Eukaryota; kingdom Metazoa; phylum Chordata; class Amphibia; order Anura; family Dendrobatidae; genus Ranitomeya; species Ranitomeya variabilis. Next base: position 49,989,628 of record NC_135232.1, on the reverse strand, counting down.
GTCCAGGGCACCAGATCACAGGGCAGGTAGGGTTCGGCCGGTTTGGAGGCAAGTCCAGAGTCTCCTTATCCAGGTGGAGAATAAAAGCCTTCCTTTGTGCTGTAGTGGTGTAGTCCCTTACTGCTAGAAGCTTCACATAAGGTCCTCACAGATGTTATCTCTTTCTTTCTGTCCCCCGGATAGGACAAAACCCATATGACTGGTGACTTGAGCCTGTTTATAGGGTCTCTTAGATGACCCGGCTCTGTGGGGTGTCACCGTGCCTCCTGGGTGTTGGGTCGGACAGAGAAATTGAAGTTCAGCTGGCCTGCCGGTCTCTGATGTAAGGCCTGGAGGTCCTTACAACCTCGGTGTTCTGGCTACCGGATTTCTGCACCTCAGAAGGAGGCAGCCTGCTCGGGGCTGGTCCCCTTCTGGTATCCTCTCCTGTGCTTCCTCTCCTGCACGCTCACTGCAATCAATTCTGCTTTCTATATGTCTCTTTCCAGGAGCTGCAGCTCTGTGGCAGCCACAGCTCCGTAAACCCTCTGCCCTCCTCAGACTGATGTCTGGAACTGACTAACTTTCCCCACAGACTACCGGTTATATATATATGGGGAGTCACCTAGTAAATAGGATCAAAAGCTCCCCCTGGTGGCCTGGAGTGTGAATGTGTTGCATTTTTGTGGTACCTGGTTACAGTTATCCTTTCTTGCCTCCAAACGTAGCATCACTCTCCCCGTGAGGAAAGCGATATTACTGTGACGACCAGGACCCTGGGGGCGCCACATATATACATAGGAGCTTTAGACACAAAATGGTAGGAGTTTCTTACTAAGGACTCCTTACAGATTTAGTTGTTTGGGGTTTTTTTGTTAGATGTATTGGAACTAAAAGAAAATAATTGTAAAAGTGAGCACACCTTTTAATTTGTCAAAGTATAATACCATACTCATATCAGCCTCCATATTTCTATGTCCAAGTCAGTCAATGTAATGGCACCTTCATATTGGTTCCTACAGTACCGTCCTTGTATTGGTCCCTATAGCACCATCAGTATATTCGTCTATATATGACCACCCCGATATTAATTTACACAGAGCCCCCACTACATTACTGTACATTGTACCATCCTCCTATTACTACTTATAGTATTATTCTTCCTTTAGTCCCCAAAGCGACATTTTTTGTAATAGTCCCTGTAGTACCATCCACATATTGCTCCCTGTAGTGCCATTCTTGTATTAGTCCCTATTGTACCATCCTCATATTACTCTGTTACTTTTCTCATACTGTTTTCCATAGTACCACCATATTAGTCTTCACAGTGCCAAGCTCAAATTGGTTTGCATAGAGCCACAAATATATTAATATTCATATTTTCATTCTCATATTAGTCCTCGTAGTACCCCTCATGCTAGTCCTTGTAGTACCATCCCAATACTAATCCTCATAGTACCATCCCCATATTAGTCCTCATAATACCATCCTCATATTAGTCCCCATAGTTCCAGCCTCATATAACACCTTATAGTATCATCATCATAGTAGTCCTTATAGTACCATTCTTTTATTAGTCCTCATGGTACCATCTCCATATGAGTCCTTACAGTGCCATCCTCATATTAGTCTTCATATTACCATCCCTATATTAGTCCTCATAGTACCATTCTCATATAATTCCTCATAGTACCGTCCCTATATTAGACCTCATAGTACCATTCTCTTATTAGTCCTCATTAGTGATGAGCGAGTGTACTCGTTGCTCGGGTTTTCCCGAGCACGCTCGAGTGGTCTCCGGGTATTTGTTAGTGTTCGGAGATTTAGTTTTCATCGCGGCAGCTGAATGATTTACAGCTATTAGCCAGCCTGAGTACATGTGGGGGTTGCCTGGTTGCTAGGGAATCCCCACATGTGTTCAAGCTGGGTAGTAGCTGTAAATCATTCACCTGCCGCGATGAAAACTAAATCTCCGAGCAGTTACAAATACTCAGGGACCACCCAAGCGTGCTCTGGAAAACCCAAGCAACGAGTATACTCGCTCATCACTAGTCCTCATGGTACCATCCCTTTATTAGTCCTCTTGGTACCATCCCCATATTAGTCCTCATAGTACCATCCCCATATTAGACCTCATAGTACCAGCCCCATATTAGTCCTCATAGTACCATTCTCATATTAGTCCTCATAGTACCATTCTCATATTAGTCCTCATAGTACCATTCTCATATTAGTCCTCATAGTACCATTCTCATATTAGTCCTCATAGTACCATTATCATATTAGTCCTCATCGTACCGTTCCTATATTAGTCCTCAGTACAATACCCAAATGACTCCTCATAGTACGATCCTCATTAGTCCTCTTATTTCCAGGGCCGGGACAAGGTATTTTGAAGCCCTAGGCAGATGAAGCCTATGAAGCCCCTCCACATGAACCCTCAACCCCCATGTAAAGGAATGGATCAGAGCCAAATGTAACAGGACTTCTAATGCACCCCACTCCCCTTCTGATGGGTCAGATAACAAGCTCTGATGGCCACTTGTACTAGAATTGTTACCTGTTTCACCAAAAAATACCAAAAAAAAGTAAAAAACAAAGTAAAAAGTATTGTACTTTAGAGTTTGTATGTTCTCCCCGTGTTTGCGTGGGTTTCCTCCAGGTTCTCCGGTTTCCTCCCACACTCCAAAGACATGCTGCTAGGGAATTTAGATTGTGAGCCCCATCGGGGACAGTGTTGATGATGTATGTAAAGCGCTGCAGAATATGATCGCACTATATAAGCAATGCATAATAATAAAGGGATACGTATGATGGTTTTTATATCCGTCATGCAACTAATACAGTTTGCCACAAAACTGATGGTGATTCTGGTGCCATATTCCTCTATGGATAGTGGTTCTGGTGACGTATTCTTGTACTGATGGTGGTTCTTGTCTCATATACCTGTACTGATAGCGGGTGTTGTGACATGTTCATGTAATGATGGTTATTCTGGTGCTGTATTCATGTGCTATTGATGGTTCTGGTGATGTATTCACACAGTTATGATGGCTCTGGTGATTTATTCATCACCAGAAACATCATCAGTACATGAATATGAAGCCAAAATCATAATCAGTGCATGCGTACATCACCAAAGCCATAAGCAGTACATAAAAGTGGCGCCAGAACCATCATCAGTAAATTAATAGATCACTAGAACCACCATCAGTACATGAATACATAACCAGAACCAGCATCAGTAGATAAATGCATAACTGGAACCACGGGTTCATTAGTGCATTACCAGATCCCCCACCAATACATGAATAAATCTTTGTCAGTAAATAAATACAACACCAGTACCAACATCAGTGTATGAATAAGTCACCAGAACCATCATCAACACATGAATACCTTACTAGATTCACCATCAGTACATGAATACATCACCAAATTTAGTACAACAATCAATTGCAATATCAAGTCAGGCCCATATACATTTGTATCTCATGAACCTACAACTCTCAGTTTGTCCTTAACAATAGTAAGGAGATGCTGGGAGTTGTTTTTGTCAGTCATTAACAGACGATGGATTATACAGGAACCACAGTACTGCTAAGACGTAGTCAATATCAACAAATAAACATTTACATCCAGGTACCTTATAGATTAAATTTTCTCTATGTACTTATGACCCCATAGCCAGCCCCACTTGAAATGTCCCGAAAGCCCCTCATATGTTCCCATACCTAGCCCCTTATGTCCCCATAGCCAGCTCTTCTTGTGATGTCTCCATGGCCCCTCTTATGTCCCCGTAGGCAGCCCCTTATGTCCTCATAGTGAGCTCCTCTTGGAATGTCCTCACAGCCAACCCCTTTTGTCAACATAGCCAGCCCCTCTTAAAATGTCCCCATAGCCAGCCCCTCTTGGAATGTCCCCACAACCCCTTATGTCCCCATAGTCAGACCCTCTTGTAATATTCCCATAGCCAGCTCCTTACGTCCCCATAGCCAGCCCCTTATGCCTCCATAGTCAGCCCCTCCTGTTATGCCGTCACAGGCCCTAGGTATAATAGCCTCAATTCTATTAAATGGAAAATAATACAATAAAAATAAAAAAAAGCTTATGCTTGCCTAATCCAGGCTCCCTGTCAGGTGCAGCAGTAGGCGCTGGACAGCGTGATAATGTCTCTGCATCACAACGTCCTACGTTCTCTGCATGAGCCAGAGTTTCCGACAGAGCAGGGCGCTGATTACAGCTCCTCTGCTCTTGTGCCGGGCAGTGCCAACATGAATTGTCTTTATGTCTTACAGACTCTAATGCAATTGAATGCGGGGAAGGAATGATGGCCAGGGCGCTGGCAGTGAGGGGTGAGCGGTGAGGTTGACTGACACTGCTCTCTTGTGTGCTCGTGCCCCAGCCATCACTGTGCAGAATGCCTGCGACCGAAGGAAGGTGACGGGAGGCCCCAGGCATTCTGTAATGTCAGGGTTTTTTTTCTCCAAATTGCGCCCGCCTAGGATAGGCATGAGATAGCGCACTAGAGAGGTGCCTTCCCTGCCTACTCGTTGTCCCAACCCTGGTCCTTATAGTACCATACCCATATTAGTCCTCATAGTATCATCCTCATAATGAAGCATACTATATACCTATACTCCATTGGTTGGGCTAGAAAAAGGGTAAAGAAAGGATAAGTGAAAGAGAACAGCTCACATCTACGAGAGTACCACTACTGGAAAGAAATGGCAGAGAATAGCCATATCGGGGTGTGATGGTGGGATATGGTATGTGGGGATCATTTTGTTGGTATTAATGTTTTACTGATGTTCATGGTGTTCTCTAGTAGGATGACTCATTTGCTGGTTGATGAATAGCTGTTGTTGCCATCTGATATCAGTCCCCACAGTACTGTACTGTTTGCTAATATGCTAATGACATATTGACCTAGCTTGTTGAAACAATGAGCCCCTGCGACCTCCTCTACCCCCCCCCCCACCTGTGAATGAGGAGGGTGACTTTTAAAATATCAGGGAGGCAAGACACAAGATCAGTTCCTGTGTGTAAAGATGATGTGAACACAGCACCTCAGAGAGAAAGAGAGTATATGGACTATGTTATCCTCTGTCTGCTGGATTGTTGGGCTCTCATTGCCCAGGGCATTTATCCTGTTACTGAACTGCATTTGGCTTCTGGACTATCTTATCCTTTGTGTGGTGGATTTTATATGGACCTTTCATATTTTTGCCTAAATAAAGGTCTTGGGATTGTTCACTATTCACTTGCTCTGTTGATTGTGTGATATCGGAGAAGGACCCCGTGACACAGGGACAATCAGAAACTGGTATGCAGATGTCTGTGTGCAAATATTAATATAAAATGCATTGCAGAGCCCGGCCACTGAGAGGGGTAACTGTAAGGAGGGCTCTGAGCGGCACGGAGGAGGAGGTGTGCTGTGCTGCATTGTTCGATGCACAGAGACTGTCACTGAGTACAGAGGTGCTGGAGCTACAGAGTCTGCTCCGGGGCAGAGGGGGAGCTGCAGAGAAGTGAACCACAGGTCCTTTGCAGAAAATCACAAGCACAATTGAAGCATCCACTGATGCCTTTTATACCAACTATGAATCTCGGTTGAAGATAACCTGTTGCCTAACGTAAGACTGTTGAAACCATTAAGTTCGCTGCCTCCCAGTGACAGACGAAACTGCCATACCTAAGAGCGGATCCGCTCTACCACCAAGGGCCATTGTATCCACGCTATTAAATAGGGTACCACCACAACAGTTTTTATAAAAGAGTCACCCCGACTTCCACCAGGTCAAGGAATACAATTCTTTTCCAAACCCTACTCCAACTCTGTATATTCAACCCTCTTATTTATGAATTAATCTTTCACTAATAATCATAGTGTCGTGTAATCCGCTCTTCTGAGAAGTTGTAGCCTATCACTTCTCTATGTGTAAAACAAGGCCCATATAACAGCAGAAAATCCCTGCTGACTCATTGTACGAGCCGATGACTTCTCCATATTCTGCAGCTCTTATTACAGTTTTCCCACGATGCCTTTACCACATTCCCGGTAGTTCTACTCTCAGATGGATTAATCTTTACAGTACCAGCCTCATATTAATTCCCACAGTACCATTATTATATTAGTCTCCATAGTGCCATCCATGTATTAGTTCCCAATGTCCTCTTGTAGGACTTGTGTCAGCACTCCTCCATCATGCCCCACCGGAGTATACATATGAACAAGCATACACGAATATTCATTACACATTACAAATAAAAAAAACACCAAAACCTCCTGACAAAGGAGAGGCAGCTGTATACCGCAGTTTGTCATTTCAGCTTTTTACCAATGGGAATTTTGGTGATGCACTTATGCTGAAAGAAGGGGTTTTTTTTCATCTTCCAACAATTCCAGCAATAACTGTGAATCATTTATAATTGTATGGGAAAAATATTCATCTTTCTTTTTTCTTTATCCATATTAAACTGGTATATAGAGATTTGTTTTATGTGTATAGCCAAACAGAAGAAGAAAAAGTTGTAGCTATTTAGAAAAAAATTCTACATACATGACAGCGCAGCCTTTGGCTCACTGTTAGAGTTTCTGCCTTCCATGCTAAAAGTACTGAGTTTGAGTCCTGTGAATGAGCAGCTGCAGAAATAAAAACAACAAACAGGTAATTACAGGGGTTGTCCACTCTCCCACCCGACACGTGAGGCCACATATCTGCCCCCGGGTTCAGTTTCTCATTTTGTCGCTCCTTTGCAGAGACCTTCTCTCTATTTTGGCGCTGCTAAGTATGTTTTTGGTCCAAGAGGGCGTTTCAGTAAGTTTTCTCTTGGAGTGCATAATTCCCTGTGCAATGGAGGAAAATATTAAAAAAGGGAAAGCCCTTCTTTGTACAGTAATTGCAACGTCTGATACATTATTTCAAGCACTCCTGGTTTGCTCATCTCACCTTAGTAATAAAGCACCTGATGAGAATATTTCATAATAACTACTAAGGAAACAATTACGTTCCCATTTAAAGTAATATTAAGAATTGTAATAATATAATGAACCCCCTAAATACCCAAACACATATAGCATGGGAATTCTCAGCACGGAAATGCTTATTATTTACGAATGAATACGACACCAGCATGTACTTCAGTATAAGGGAGAAGTTGTAACCGGTCACTTCTCTAAGGCTACTTTCACGTTGCGACGTACCGACGCAAACTGTGAGTAGAAAACACAACGGTGGCAGCGGATGCAGTTTTACAACGCATCCGCTGCCCCATTGTGATGTCCGGGGAGGAGCGGGCGGAGTTCCGGACGCGCATGCGCGGTCGGAAATGGCGGACACGACGCACCAAAAAACATTACATGTAACTTTTTTTGTGCCAACAGTGCGACGGTTGCGACGTGTGCCAATCTGTCGCAATGCGTCGCTAATGCAAGTCTATGCAGAAAAAACGCATCCTGCAAGCACTTTTGCAGGATGCGTTTTTTCTCCAAGACGATGCATTGCGACGTGCAGTGCACGACGCTAGTGTGAAAGTAGCCTAACCTGAAAGGCCCATACTGCAGCAGCAAATCTCTGCTAACTTAATATATGAACTGGTCACTTCTGTATATTCTGAATTATACACCCATGGTAAGATTGTTCCCACGCTTTATGATAGACCCCATCATGACTATACTTACAGTACACTGTTTTTGACACTTCTATCTTATAGCTACTATAATATTGTCCCCTGTGCAAAAATATAATTATTATAATTCCATCCTCATCTACAAGAATATAAGTAATATAATACTGCCCCAATATACAAGAATATGACTATAATACTACTCCTATGTACAAGAATATAACTACTATAATACTGCCCCATGTGCAAGAATATAACTACTATAATACTTCCCCTATGTACAAGAATATAACTACTATAATACTGCTCCCTATGTACAAGAATATAACTACTATAATACTGCTCCTATGTACAAGAATATACCTACTATAATACTGCTCCTATGTACAAGAATATAACTACTATAATACTGCACCTATGTACAAGAATATAACTACTATAATACTGCTCCTATGTACAAGAATATACCTACTATAATACTGCCCCTATGTACAAGAATATAACTACTATAATACTGCTCCTATGTACAAGAATATAACTACTATAATACTGCTCCTATGTACAAGAATATAACTACTATAATACTGCCACTATGTACAAGAATATAACTACTATAATACTGCCCCCTACGTACAAGAATATAACTACTATAATACTGCTCCTATGCACAAGAATATAACTACAATAATGCTGCCCCTATGTACAAGAATATAACACTATAGTACTTCCCCTATGTACAAGAATATAACAAGTATAATACTGCCCCTATGTACAAGAATATAACTACTATAATACTGCCCCAATGTACAAGAATATAACTACTATAATACTGCCCCTATGTACAAGAATAGAACTACTATAATACTGCTCCTATGTACAAGACTATAACTACTATAATACTGCCCCTATGTACAAGAATATAACAAGTATAATACTGCCCCTATGTACAAGAATATAACTACTATAATATTGCCCCTATGTACAAGAATATAACTACTATAATACTGCCCCTATGTACAAGAATATAACAAGTATAATACTGCCCCTATGTACAAGAATATAACTACTATAATACTGCCCCTACGTACAAGAATATAACTACTATAATACTGCTCCTATGTACAAGAATATAACTACTATAATACTGCCCCTATGTACAAGAATATAACAAGTATAATACTGCCCCTATGTACAAGAATATAACTACTATAATACTGCCCCATGTGCAAGAATATAACTACTATAATACTGCCCTATGTACAATAATATAACAAGTATAATACTGCCCCTATGTACAAGAATATAACTACTATAATACTGCCCCATGTACAAGAATATAACTACTATAATATTGCCCCTATGTACAAGAATATAACTACTATAATACTGCCCCTATGTACAAGAATATAACAAGTATAATACTGCCCCTATGTACAAGAATATAACTACTATAATACTGCCCCTACGTACAAGAATATAACTACTATAATACTGCTCCTATGTACAAGAATATAACTACTATAATACTGCCCCTATGTACAAGAATATAACAAGTATAATACTGCCCCTATGTACAAGAATATAACTACTATAATACTGCCCCATGTGCAAGAATATAACTACTATAATACTGCCCTATGTACAATAATATAACAAGTATAATACTGCCCCTATGTACAAGAATATAACTACTATAATACTGCCCCTATGTACAAGAATATAACTACTATAATACTGCCCCTACGTACAAGAATATAACTACTATAATACTGCTCCTATGTACAAGAATATAACTACTATAATACTGCCCCTATGTACAAGAATATAACAAGTATAATACTGCCCCTATGTACAAGAATATAACTACTATAATACTGCCCCATGTGCAAGAATATAACTACTATAATACTGCCCTATGTACAATAATATAACAAGTATAATACTGCCCCTATGTACAAGAATATAACTACTATAATACTGCCCCATGTGCAAGAATATAACTACTATAATACTGCTCCTATGTACAAGAATATAACTACTATAATACTGCTCCTATGTACAAGAATATAACTACTATAATACTGCTCCTATGTACAAGAATATAACTACTATAATACTGCCCCTATGTACAAGAATATAACAAGTATAATACTGCCCCTATGTACAAGAATATAACTACTATAATACTGCCCCATGTGCAAGAATATAACTACTATAATACTGCCCTATGTACAATAATATAACAAGTATAATACTGCCCCTATGTACAAGAATATAACTACTATAATACTGCCCCATGTACAAGAATATAACTACTATAATATTGCCCCTATGTACAAGAATATAACTACTATAATACTGCCCCTATGTACAAGAATATAACAAGTATAATACTGCCCCTATGTACAAGAATATAACTACTATAATACTGCCCCTACGTACAAGAATATAACTACTATAATACTGCTCCTATGTACAAGAATATAACTACTATAATACTGCCCCTATGTACAAGAATATAACAAGTATAATACTGCCCCTATGTACAAGAATATAACTACTATAATACTGCCCCATGTGCAAGAATATAACTACTATAATACTGCCCTATGTACAATAATATAACAAGTATAATACTGCCCCTATGTACAAGAATATAACTACTATAATACTGCCCCATGTGCAAGAATATAACTACTATAATACTGCTCCTATGTACAAGAATATAACTACTATAATACTGCTCCTATGTACAAGAATATAACTACTATAATACTGCTCCTATGTACAAGAATATAACTACTATAATACTGCTCCTATGTACAAGAATATAACTACTATAATACTGCCCCTATGTACAAGAATATAACTACTATAATACTGCCCCTATGTACAAGAATATAACTACTATAATACTGCCCCCTATGTACAAGAATATAACTACTATAATACTGCCTCATATGTACAAGACTATAACTACTATAATACTGCCCCTATGTACAAGAATATAACTACTATAATACTGCCTCCTATGTACAAGAATATAACTACTATAATACTGCCCCTATGTACAAGAATATAACTACTATAATCCTGCCCCTATGTACAAGAATATAACTACTATAATACTGCTCCTATGTACAAGAATATAACTACTATAATACGCCTTTTGCTGCTGAAGGCCATACACACTAGAAGAGACTGTCCTGTTGTCCTGTGTGGCAGCTATAGGGCCCTTGAAGAGACAGAATGACTATTGGTTGCATTCCCTTTACAATATGGCAGTATATCTTCATGAGAGAAACTGTGTTGTTAGAAAACAAGGGGGTGAAACCTGAATATAGGACAAGTAAAGCCTCGTCAGGTTTCTTCCGTCCTGCCAGGAATTAATAGATGAGGATGTAAGGTGGAGCAGAAGTTTTCCCGGTCACCACCTACCATACCCCACTACACGATAATTTCTTTCGATGCAATGGCAGTTCTTATTCTCTGTGAATAGATCTCTAGATGTGGTTTGGATGAAAAAGAAAACAGAAAAAAAACCAGTTCACCGCAGCAATAAAAGCGAAGCATCAATTATACTGACAGCAGCCTTGCTCAAAACCTCCAGCCTCTCTGTCTTCTAAATAAACCAGAGACCGAATCATATTATCTAAATAGTTCATTGATCCCATTCTGTTGAGTTGATTTTTTTTTTCCTGGCGTCAGATGTTTAACATTCTTGTTTTCACTTTTTTTTTCCTACTTGTATCCCAATTTTACATCAGAATATTCAGAACTTTTATTATGACTTGTATCCTCTATTCTTCAACCACTTTTCCCCTATGTAGACTCTATTTCTATGCTTTACAGTTGTTTCTGAGCTACTAGGTGGAGACTATGTGATATGAGGTCTCCTATATATAGCTCACCTTGCTCATCTGTGTTTATGTAGCACATGTTCAGAAGCAGCAGCATCATATAGGATATTATGCAGCAGTACTGAGCAGTGTAACTGTGAATCCAGCACTCGTGTAAACACTTACTAGAAAGGACCAGCAATTTCTGTCTCTCTACCTCTCTCTTTCTCTCACAGTTTCCTTCTCCTCTTATATATGTCACAATGCAGCTGTAATCTGATCCCCAAGTGAGCTGGCAATTTGTTTTGACCAAGATAGATTTTAGCAGGTTTCCTATGAATGCAATGACAATAGAGAGACGTGGCTCAAAAATGGAGAAAGAAGCATATTTTGCTGATAGGGTACATTACAAATATTCTTATGTTCACTTGTATGATTCATTTATGCAGCATTTGTTGAAATGACAATTTTATCCGATAGCAGCCATTAAGATAAACAGTAAGTAACACATTAATATCACTGGCGGCAACTCCTTCTTGCAATTTATAATTCTACCTATGATGGAGGAAATTACATTGCTCGGGTCGCGCTCTCCAGAGATTCATGGAGTCTTTTTCAGTGTCCGACAAGATCTTTATGGCTGTGAGAAATGACTGGATACAGAGACGCTCTCTCTCTAGAAATAGCTTCTGTTAAGGCAGAAAATGATGTTCTCTACAATGGCAGCCCTTCCTCCGTGATGGCTTTGAATAAGCTAGTGTATATATATATATATATATATATATATATATATACTGTGTAAATATATATATATATATATATATATATATATATATATATATGTGTATATATATATATATATATACTCCTACAGTGTCCAAAAGATTTTAGCTGGTGTGGATAAAATGCTTAAAAAATTGAAGTGTTAATCGCTTATTTTTTATCAATTAACAAAATGCAAAGTGAAAGCACAAAAGAGAAATGTAAATCCTATTAATATTTGATGAGCACCTTTGCAGTTCTTCTAGGTTCTTGTACTTGCTCTGTGTTTGAAAGAACTCAACAGAAGGTTGTGCCAAACATCTTGGAGAACTAACCACAGATCTTCGGTGGATGTCGCTTGTGTAAAGCCTTCTGTCTCTTCCTGTGATCCCAGACAGACTGGATGATGTGAGATCAGGGCTCTGCGGGGGCCGGATCATCACGTCCAGGACTCCTTGTTCTTCTTCACGCTGATAATACGTCTTAATGAGATTAGCTGCCTGTTTGAGGGGTTGTTGCTCTGCTGTGAATACATTTGGAGCCAATCAGAAGCCTTCCTGATGGGAATACATGATGGATAACTCTGCTTTCATTTCTCAGCATTGAGGACCTAAAGAAATGGGCAACGTTGAGAAATGTAGATGCGAGAGTTGACCAAGCATTAGGTACACATCATGCTTTCTTCGCTTTGAAATTAGAAGGTGTTAAGCAATGTCATTAAGAAATGTCTTCAGTATAAAAAAGAACCAGGAGTCCTGGACGTGATGATCCGGCCTCCACGGAGCCCTAATCTGACATCATCCAGTCTGTGTGGGATCACATGAAGAGACAGAAGGATTTACACAAGCGACATCCACTGAAGATCTGGGGTCAGTTCTCCAAGATGTTTGGGACAAGTGTTCCTAGAAGAATTGATGCTGTCTGTTTTGATGGCATTCACACTTCTGTTCATTCAATTTGCATTTTGTTGTTTATGACAAATAAACTATTAACACTTGTATTTTTTTAAGCGTTTGTTCTTATTTGGAAGCATTCTAGTTTATTAATTAATTTACCAATTAATAAAATGCAAGGTAAATAAATAAAAAAGGGCGGTCACCAAATATTAATGTTATGTAGATTTCTCTTTTGTTCATTCACTTTGCACTTTGTTATCAAAAAGAAACTATTAACACTTCTATTTTTGAAAGCATTTTTACTAAGCAGCCTTTTTTCCACACCTGCCTACATTTTTTGCACTTAAGGGTATGTTCACACTGCGTTCTTTTCAGGAGGGCAAAAACTATAGGTTTAAAAGCAGAGAACTCTCCTGCTTTGTAAAGTTTTTGTAGAAGTTTTTCTTTTCCTGAAGAGGTTTTTTGCAACCTTTTGATTGGACCATGTATAGTTTGGAGATGTTTCCAATAGGAGCAGCTTGAGAGAAGAAACATGCAACTTCTTCCCCTGTGCACCCTAGGACATTTTTATGAACCTCTTTAGGAAAAAAAAAAGATAAAAATCTCTATACACAGCTGATAACACAGGATCCACTAATCCCAACAGGCGATATCACCTCCTCCTCCTCCTCCCATTACAATGACAGTTGCACACGCTCATTAGATGCTTCATTACAAAAGATGTAATCTGAGTCTACTTAATGCGGTTAATATACATGTTGATTTCATGGAACAACAGGAAGTTGGAGTCTAAACAAGCCCCAAAAAACTGTAAGATTTCTAGATTTTTAAACATTTTCATACAAATTGTGATATAGGGAAAACATGCCATTTTTAATACCCTTAACACAAACACCTGATTTAAACAATAGGTCATTTTGACTTCTCTTTAAGGAGACCAGCTGGGTATGGAGTCTTATTGGTAATTCTCTATTGGAAAAATAAAAAGACCTCAGTAGTGTCCCCTAGTGGAAGCAGACACCCTACAGGTCAATGTCACGCCTTTTATCAAGTCTTTTGACATTTGAGCCAATCCAGAAAGTCATTTATAGACAGCTGTTCCGGGGTACTTCCCACTCATCAGTGCAGAACAGGGCTTGGTTCACGGAAAGAGACTCCCTTGATGCAAATTTTAGGATGTCTGGCTAATTTTTGTCCCATGAAGTGTTGCCTGTACTCCATGCTTAGCTGGTCTCCTTAACCACAAAGCTGCATCAAGGGTTTCTCATTGAGGCAGCCGGATCGTACCCTGCACTGCTGAGGGGCACCAGAGACAGCTGTCTCCAGATGGGTGGCAGGCATGGACGACATTTCTAGTCACAGTGCAAAGCAGGGATGACTGTAGGCAGAAGTGCAGGATAGGAAGAGTGCATAGTGCACATGTCCATAGGACCTCACCACCTACACCTGAAGGTGGCCATGCTTTTAGAGAGTCTCTCCCAGTTATCTCCTATCCCAGGAACTGTGAGAAGCCTGAATTGGGAACAGAAGAAGTCTACTGACCAGACTCAGAAGCACAGGAACCTAGGAGCAGCACAGAGTGTTTCAGATGTTGAGGAAAGGATCTAATGTGGTGGCACAAAGCCTTGGTGTACCATGAAATGGGGTGTGCACTAAAAAGGTTCTTCTGTAGAATATCATATACATCTCCCCTACTGCAGAACCTCATAATACCCACCTCAGCTGCTGCAGAACCTCAAAACACCCATCTCCGCTGCTGCAGAACCTCACAATACCTAACTCAGCTGCTGCAGAACCTCACAATACCTAACTCGCTGCATCAAAACCTTACAAGACATATCTACTGCTGGAGAACACATAATACACCTCAGCTGCTGCAGAACCTCACGATACCTAAATCTGCTGCTGCAGAACCTCACAATACCTAACTCAGCTGCTGCAGAACCTCATAATACACATCTCATCTGCTTCTGAATCATATATTACACCTCAGCTGCTGCAGAACCTTATAATACCCACTTGAGCTGCTGCAGAACTTCACAATACCTGCCTCAGCTGCTGCTGAACCTCACATTACTCACCTCAGCTGCTGCAGAACCTCACAATACTCACCTCAGCTGCTGCAGAACCTCACAATGCCCAACTCAGCTGCTGCAGAACCTCATAATACACATCTCATCTGCTTCTGAACCATATATTACACCTCAGCTGCTGCAGAACCTCACAATACCCACCTGAGCTGCTGCAGAACTTCACAATACCTGCCTCAGCTGCTGCTGAACCTCACAATACTCACCTCAGCTGCTGCAGGACCTCACAATACTCAACTCAGCTGCTGCAGAACCTCATAATACACATCTCATCTGCTTTTTGACCACATATTACACCTCAGCTGCTGCAGATCTTTTTTTTTTTTTTTTTTTAAGAATGAAAGTGTTTCATATCAATCAATGGTAGAGAAGAAATTCCTCTTTTCAAAGATGTTCTGCAGCAGCTGAGGTTTGCATTATGAAGAATAACCGGAGTGATTTCTCTTATTGTGACATTATCAGAGGAGGGACGGTTTTTTGGCTGGGATCCCTCCTTTACGCGCTGAGTCACCCCATTGTCAGCGCCTCTTTCACCGACATTCCTGCTTTCATGTCCTGCAATATCTGAGCGCTACATGGAAGTGTTCAAGATGTGCGTCACCCGTGTGTCACCGCCAATATTCCACCCTGGGGTCTCAATAAATGCCCACATCATCAGCATGGAGAATATGCCCCAAATACAGAAATCTGTGCTCCAGTCACATCCAAAGCTGCATACAAACGTTCTGTACAATGCAACTCTCACCTGTCCACTGAGCTCCCATAAAGCTCCAATCTCTGGTAACTCTGGCATGCAGCTTTGGAAGTGTTTGGAGTATAATACATTAACCCCTAAATGCATTTTTCTTGTTTTTCCCTTCTACCAAGAGCCTTAACTTTATTTTTTATTATTTTCACATGCGAGTTTGTTTTTTTGCACTACGAATCGTGTTTTTGGATGACACCATTTATTTTAGCATACAATGTACAGAAAAACAAAAAATCCAATGGGGTAAAATAGTGAAAATTCCTCATCAAAATTTTCATAGATCGGACTCTGTATTTTTCTTGCACATGGATGTTCCTACTACCAGAATCTAGCAGGACCAGGTCAGATCTCATGTTGTGAGAGACAGACGCAGACCCCAAAGGAGAAGACAGAGGTGGTTTCTAACCGCTTCTGTTTTTTTTTTTTTCTCAGCATGCACAGTTCACAGTGAGAACAATGTATTTTAATGTAATTTGTAGATTTTATTATTACTTTTAATTATTTTTAAATAAAGAATTTGATAACATTCTGGACTCGGTACATGGAAAACGTAATAAACGTTAAACTACCACGTGCCCAAAGTAACTGCATAGTGCCCGGTCGTCTAGGTAAAACACTAATGTTTTAGGAGGTTAAAAGATGACGTCTAGTCTAGAAATGAACCAACTTCTTCGTTTTCGGGCAGATTCGCTCTACTCAGTCGGCAGATTGTAATCAGTCCGAAAGTGACCCAGCATTTGCGCTTATTGTGCAGCAAAGCATCAAAAATGGAGGAGATGGGAGGGAAGGGGTTAAAAAATAATAAAACTATAAAAAAAAAATCACCCCCCTGAAGCCCCCCAGCCCTCCTTGCCAATTTTTGGCCCTTCTGACATTCCACTCCAGCGCCGGGACATGTACATATAATGTATTTTATTATTTCAACCCCATCCCCCCAAAAAACGGTAATAGTGCGATCAACTGGATTGTTAGAATTGGATGGCAAAAATGTATAATTCACCAAAATTCGGGGAAAATTCACTTCTTTTCTAGTTATATGGGCCGAAACCCTGAGCTCCCTGATGATCCAACCAGACTGATATGGCTCACGTTCAGGACTCCGGAAAAGCTGGGTGACGTGTGGATATTGGCGTTCTCTAAAATATTAATCCAGATTATTGGATTATTCTGTATAATTGGATTATAATTTCACGCTATAATTACCGTGAGGACGCGATCGGGGTCACAGCAGGTTGTAAATAACCCAAAATATAATGAATAGACAAAAGTAGACGCAAGAGGAGGCGAAGAGGGAAGGGGGTGGGGGTGCAAAACGCTCAAAATATTTGGAGGTTTTCTTTTTTACGAATCTCTTCTGAGACCTGAAACCACATTGACCGCTGCCGGCGTATAAATAAAGATGACTTTCGATTTGGGAAAAGAGCTGCCGAAATAAATGTATGAGATATTGGTGCGGCCGGCGGGTTTATTTATGCACCACGTATCTTTTTAAACAACGCAGCCCTATGTGAGATACATGAAGGTGGTGCCATGAGGGGCGGGTGTACCCTCTCATAGTGTCAGTAACCCAAAAGTTTAAAAAAAAAAAAAAATTTCTAAAAATCTGAAACTTTTGCAATTGAATCTTGAAGTGATTCATGGCGGAAAAAGTTCATGTTTCACGCTGAAGTTTCTGATGGCCGACGACTAAATCCTTCGTATCTGTAGGAGAAGCCGCAGCAGACATTCTGCCAATCGCCAGTGGAAACAAAACAAACAGAGTTAAACAGTGTCCACCGTCGGCGGGGGCGCGCGCTTCTACGGGATTCCACTTTAAATAGAAGTTTAAATAAATATAGAAATATCACCTTACAGGGATCTGGAGGGAACGGCCGTGCTAATCGTGGCGCAGGGGTGAGGCTGGCTCCTCTTTCATGCTCATTACACGGATTTTCCGGTTTTATCAAAATGATGACGATTCATCGTATCTAAAAAAATAAAAAATAAAAAAAAATCCCTCATTCTATTAGATTCTGGCTCTGATTTATCATTGCTTTTGTGCCTGTTTTTTGTCTAGTTTTGTGCCCTTTTTTGCATCCTCTCCCTTGTTCTTTTTGCATTTTTTTTTTTAAGTCTATTATATTTGTTTTCGCCTGTTTTTTTTCCCTGTTTTCCACTTTCACGGCAGAGTTTAACAATTCCAAATGTTTTTCGGTTGATTCTTTATGCGCGGATTTTCAAAAAGTCACAAAACTTTAGGGCAGTTCCGTCCCTGGTGTGTTTTTGAGTGTGGCTGATTTTAGCAGATTTTACGAAAAGTGCGACATTTTGTCCTAAATAGTTTTAATTAACAGTTCAAGGCAGAAGAAAAAAACAAAACCTTTTTTTTTACTTTACACAAAATGCAGGAACTGCATATGCTGTTGTGAACACTTTGGGGCAAAAACCGCAACTAATACAGTAAGTATGCATGCGCATAGTGGTTGTATTCAGTCGGCTCTCACCGGTTCGGAGGGAACCGATTGTACAAATTGCAGTTGGTTCTCCGAATCGCCAAGAAGCACTGCCCCGAACCAGTACTGGCAGTCCACCAGTTTCAACTGAATGAGCGTCCTCGGATGCTCATTCAGTTGAAATGCATCGCAGTATATAAAGCCACCGACTTCCTGCACAGCAATAGTTAAAATAGCCCCCAGCCTATCACAGGCCGGCAGCTGGTGTATGACGTCACTGCCATGTGCTGGTCCGTCCGCTCCTCATATGGAGCAGGGGGGGGATGCCACTTGATCATCGACAGATAAAAAGAATCTTTTTTTAAAAAAATATTATTATTTTGTTTCAGAAGAGCAGCAATATGGACAGATAGGGACCATGATGAGGGATATATGGGAGACATATGGGGACCATGATGGTGGACATATGGGACTAGGATGAGGGATATACGGGGGACATATGGGGACCAGGATGGAGGACATATGGAGACCAGGATGAGGGATATATGGGGGATATATGGGGACCATGATGGAGGACACATGGGGACCAGGATGAGGGATATATGGGGGACATATGGGGACCATGATGGAGGACATATGGGGACCAGGATGAGGGATATATGGGGGACATATGGGGACCAGCATGAGGGATATATAGGGGACATATGGGGACCATGATGGAGGACATATGGGGACCAGCATGAGGGATATATGGGGGGACATATGGGGACCAGGATGAGGGATATACCTACAGTAAAATATGGTGGAGGTTCAAAGATATTTTGCTTGTTTTGCTGCTTCAGCATATTGACAATGTGCTCATGACAGAAGATAATAATGAGATAATAAACTACAAATATAAACTGCTACTTTTCACTCTTGTTACTTGTATTTTGTGATTGAGGAAAGTGTGCAGGAAATTGGGTGTGGCTAACAAAATAGGTGTGGCCTTCCAATGGATGTGGGTTTTAAAAATTGATGTAGTTTCCTGTGACAAGGAACCTGTTGTTAAAAATTTGAATCCCACTCCTGCATGCACGGCCTCGGTCAATTCACTTGTATATGTCTAGTCAGAATGTAGCCAGGAGTATGCAAATCACACACTGGGATCCACCCGCTCCCAGCGCGGGCATCATAGAATCTTGACAGCGTGTACCATATGCAGTGTAGGGATTCACAAGTCTGCGGTCACATAGAGCGCCGATCCTGGACAACCCCTTTTTTGAGTCCATTGTGTATCTGTATGTATCTTGAGCTCCCTCTAGTGGTGGCTTCAAAAAGGCAACATTTTATCATTTAATTCAGTGTCCAGGCTCTGTGTAAAAAAAAAAAGAAAAGAACCATCTACTCTAATAAAAAATAAAAAAAAATGATTACTCTTGAAATTTTAAACTTACAAGTTGTAAAAATAACAAACTCAGTCCTATAGTGACAGTAAAGTGGTTTTCAAGAATTTGTCTAATGAGGACACATTCTTAGGATTGGCTATCAATATCACATTCGTGGGGGGGCTGACTCTCGACACACCAATCAGCTGTTAGCAGGTCCCGTGTCGGACGGGTGTAAGCTGCGTACATAGCATGACTCCATAGAGTGCAGTGGCCGTTCTTGGGTCCTGTTCACTTCAATAGGAGATGAGCTTCAGAACCCCGGAGCACTTCCACTCCACACTACACTGCAGATCAGAATCTGTGATGACTGTGTGACAGATAATTAGCCTTCCAGACATGGATGGGATCACACACAGAGAGGGTTTTTTTAATTAAGTTCTGTAGACAATAGTCTGAATTAATAACAAAGAACAAAAAAAAAAGGTCCCCGGAGGAATGTTAATTGAGGCTCTACGCCAAGACGGCTTTTTTTTTTTTTTTTTTTTAACCTTGAGTTTCACCGTCCGCAGTTATTGGTGATGTCATTTTCTCGCCGTGTTTCACAAAGAATTCTAATAAGAGTTTCTCAGCGGCGGTCCACACACAGGGTCATATTTGGGGGACGCCTACAGAATTATAATTTCTCTCGTTACATGGAAATATTCTGCTAATCCAGCACAATGGCTAATTGTTTTATTTTTGAGGGGCTATAAGACTGGAGAAAGTCACCATTGCAACCAGTGCAAACAATGGGACACTAAGGTAGACCCCGACCAGGAGCCTCAGTGCTGCAAACGCACTGCTGAAGAGGCGTCAATACTCCGTCCAGCCAGGGGCCACAGCATCTCACCCTGACCGTGAGTTTTCGGTGCCCAATTTCCAGGTTTCATCTGCTAATGCCGGGTTTAACATACAGAGGTCTGAAGAAAAATAGAAAAGGGATTTATAACTTTTCAGTACAACACATATTACCTTGATATACAGTACTGTGCAAAAGTTTTAGGCAGGCGTGGAAAAAATACTGCAAAGTAAAGTTTTCAAAAATACAAGTGTTCGTAGTTTTTTATCAATTAACACAATACAAAGTGAATGGAGAGAACAGAAAATCCAAATCAATATTTGGTGACCGCTCTTTCCCTTCATCACTTCTTCTAGGTTCTTGTACTTGCACAGTGTTTTAAGGATCTCAGCAGGAGGTTGTGCCAAACATCTAGGAGAACTGACCACAGATCTTCTGCGGATGTCACTCCTGCTGCATAGTAAACTTGCTTTAAAAAAATTAAGATTTGTTAATAATTAACAAAATGCGAAGTGAATGAGCAAAAGAGAAATCTAAATCAATATTTGGTGACCGCTCTTTGCCTTCATCAGTTCTTCTAGGTTCTTATACTTGCACACAATTTTTGAAGAATCTCAGCAGGAGGTTGCTCCAAACATCTTGGAGAACTGACCCCAGATCTTCTGTGGATGTCCGTTGTGTAAATCCTTCTGTTTCTTCATGTGATCCCAGACAGACTGGATGATGTGAGATCAGGGCTCTGCGGGGGCCGTATCATCACGTCCAGGACTCCTCATTCTTAGTGACATTGGCTGGATGTTTGGGGGTGGTCGTCCTACTGCAGAGTACGTTTGGAGCCACTCAGGCGCCTTCCTAATTACATGATGGATAAATATCTGCCTGTATTTCCTTTTCATTCCCTTCCCCTAAGCTCTTCTTCAGGGGCCACATCCACCTCCAAAAGGTGAAACTGTGCATTATGATGAGCTATTGTGCTGCAAAGGGCCCATATATTGTTTTTGTACAGGGACCCCCGGTGTCCAAGGAGGTGAACGAACAGTCAGACTGGCGGTACAACTTATGCTGTTGCACAGGATGCAACATTTGGAGGAACATTGGCCCTGATGGCTTGGACTTCCAGAACTTGCACCTCCAATCCCACACTCGGTGTCTGAGCCTATGGAAGGACAGCTACATTCACTACTTTTTTGGCAGTTTATGGCAACATTATGTGTTCTGTATGACCCTATTATTTGGGTCCCCATAACGAAGGAGAGCATCAGAAAAATATTCTGTACAAAACAACCTATGATCGGCCCTGACACCAAGGCCACACTTAGTGGCCACATGAAGGTCCTATACAATGCCCAATAATGCCACCACACAGTGCGTAAATAATACCGCAGCTGGTGTCAAGCCTTCAGGGGATGTGTATGGCAGATCTCAAAGAGTCTCTAAACACTGTTGGTCCTGAAGCCAATGCCCTTCTGACCACGATACAATCCTGTTCTGCTTATTCCCTATACAATAAGATGAAGACCGGCCTTCTGGATGAATAAGGAGTGGGTTAACAAAGGGTTAAGAAAATAAACTTTTGGGATAGCTGAAATAACGTGAAATGTCGTCAGCTGCTAATTCTCCATTCCAGGTTGGATCCAAGTGAACGCGTTCAATACCCTGGAATGAGCTGGATGGGGATGAGGAATTCCATCCCGGAGACTTTTTTCTAGAGTTTTCCATATTAAAGGTAATTCCGAAACTGTTCCTTAATTGGAGGGAGTGGTTCCTTTTATCTTCATTTCTAGTTGTTTTTTTTTTCGTGTAGAATCAATTTGAGCTTTCGGTGGATTAATACTGAGTCATATATTACAGGACCGAATTGATACAGAAATGTGCAAAACCTTAAAGGGCGTGAACACTTTTGCATTTTTTTTTTATTATTCCAATGTGTCTAAAATGAAGCAAATTTCAACACAAAGTATCTTCCTGCAGTTTTGTGCATACAGCCCTTATGCAAACCTATGTGACTGCAAATTAACCATGTGTAGTCTGATCCTGCAGCAAGAAGGGCAGAGAGAATCTAGAAAGCACATGACGCCACAAGGGTTTCTTTGTAGTCTGTGACTAAGGAGGCTCAGGAGGACCATTGTTGTGCTGAAAGGTTAAATTCCTCTTCATGTACAGCTATTTAATCAAGCCCTGAAGGTTTAGTTGCAAAGTTGATTTATTTTTGGAACTGTTAATTACTCGCTCCACCTTGAATAAAGCCCCACTTGTAGCTGCCAAAAAAAAGCCCCAAAGAATAATACTGTGTCCATCATGTTTTACTGTGGGTATGGTGTTTTTTTTTCGTTCATTCACAATGTTGGCTGTTATGATCTGGTGGCCTAGGAGCAGCATGAGACGTACTCTAGAGAAGGTGGTACCTGTACTGACCGCAGACCCTGAACCTAACACCGCAACTAGAAGTAGCCGTGGAATGTACCTAGCGCTCCCTAGACATCTCGACACAGCCGGAGGACTAATTACCCCTAGAGATAGAAAAGGGAAAACTATCTTGCCTCAGAGAAAATCCCCAAAGAACAGGCAGCCCCCCACAAATATTGACTGTGAGAGGAGAGGGAAAAAACATACACAGACTGAAATGAGAATTTAGCAAAGGAGGCCACTTCTAGCTAAATAGAAAGGACAGGACAGAGTACTATGCGGTCAGTATTAAAACACTAGAAAATATCCACCACAGAAAATACAAAAACCCCACAGCTAACTAAAGACATGGAGGGTATATCTGCATCTCCAGAGATACCAGCTTGGCTAAGCAAATCCTTATACAGACCAAGCTGGACAAGACAAAACATGGAAAATAACTGAACAATAAGACCACAGCATGTGGACAGCAAAATCAAGGCCAGAACTTATCTTTGTTGAAAACAACTGCAAAGCAGAAGAGACCAGGCAGGGATGTGAATCCTCCAGGAACAATGGACAACTGGCACTGACTAAAGGGTGAAGCAAGACTAAATAGCCCTGTCCAAATTGCAAAAAGTGAAAACACCTGATAAATGCTGTGATTCAGAGACAGCAGCGCTACCACTTACAACCACCGGAGGGAGCCCAAGAGCAGAGAATTCACAACAGTACCCCCCCCTTGAGGAGGGGTCACCTAACCCTCACCAGAGCCCCCAGGCCGATCCGGACAAGCCAAATGAAAGGCACGAACCAAATCATCAGCATGAACATCGGAGGCAACAACCCAAGAATTAGGCTGGGTTCACATTGCGTTAATGTGTGCACGCTAACGGACAGCGTTGCACGGCGAAAATGTTGCAATTAACGCCGTGCAACGGGTCCGTTAGCGTGCCCATTGACAGCAATGTAAATTTCTCCTGCAGCGCATCACTAGCGCGTGCCTTTTTCGGCTCGCGCTAGTGATGTGCCGTTCTTCTGTGACGCGCCTCGGACGCTGCTTGCAGCGTCCGCGGCGCGCCCGAGGTCCGTTCCTCGCTAGTGCAGATCGGGGATCTGCGCTAGCGGGGACACCGAACGCGGACCCTAGGGAAGCATTGCGTTAGCGCAACCCGCTAGCGCTATGCGCTAAACGGATTGCCCTAACGCAATGTGAACCCAGCCTTATCCTCCTGGCCATAACCCTTCCATTTGACAAGATACTGAAGCCTCCGCCTCGAAAAACGAGAATCCAAAATCTTCTCAACCACATACTCCAACTCCCCATCAATCAACACCGGGGCAGGAGGATCAACAGAGGGAACAACAGGCACCACATATTTCCGCAACAAAGATCTATGAAAAACATTATGGATGGAAAAAGAGGCTGGAAGGGCCAAACGAAAAGACACTGGATTGATAATCTCAGAAATCCTATAAGGGCCAATAAACTGAGGCTTAAACTTAGGGGAAGAAACCTTCATAGGGACATGACGGGAAGACAACCAGACCAAATCCCCAACCCGAAGCCGGGAACCAACACAGCGACGACAGTTAGCAAAACGCTGAGCCCCTTCCTGAGACAACACCAAATTGTCAACAACATGAGCCCAAATCTGCTGCAACCTGTCAACCTCAGAGTCCACCCCAGGACAATCAGAAGGCTCAACCTGCCCTGAAGAAAAACGAGGATGAAAACCAGAGTTACAAAAGAAGGGTGAAACCAAGGTAGCAGAACTAGCCCGATTATTAAGGGCAAACTCGGCCAATGGCAAGAAAGCCACCCAATCATCCTGATCAGCAGACACAAAGCATCTCAAATAAGTTTCCAAAGTCTGATTAGTTCGCTCGGTTTGGCCATTTGTCTGAGGATGAAATGCGGAAAAAAAAGACAAATCAATGCCCAGCCTAGCACAAAAGGCCCGCCAAAACCTAGAAACAAACTGGGAACCTCTATCGGACACAATGTTCTCCGGAATGCCATGCAAACGAACCACATGCTGAAAAAACAACGGAACCAAATCAGAAGAGGAAGGCAACTTAGGCAAAGGTACCAAATGAACCATCTTAGAAAACAGGTCACAAACCACCCAGATAACTGACATCCTCTGGGAAACCGGAAGATCCGAAATAAAATCCATAGAAATATGCGTCCAAGGCCTCTCAGGGACCGGCAAAGGCAAAAGCAACCCACTAGCGTGGGAACAGCAAGGCTTGGCCCGCGCACAAGTCCCACAGGACTGCACAAAAGAACGCACATCCTGTGACAAAGAAGGCCACCAAAAGGACCTACCAACCAAATCTCTGGTACCAAAAATCCCAGGATGACCGGCCAACACAGAACAATGAACCTCCGAAATCACTCTACTAGTCCATCTGTCAGGAACAAACAATTTCCCCACTGGACAGCGGCCAGGTTTATCAGCCTGAAATTTCTGAAGAACCCATCGTAAATCAGGGGAGATGGCAGAAAGAATCACCCCTTCCTTCAGAATACCGACCGGCTCAAGGACCCCAGGAGAATCAGGCAAAGAGCTCCTAGAGAGGGCATCAGCCTTAACATTCTTAGAACCCGGAAGATACGAGACCACAAAATCAAAACGGGAGAAAAACAGGGACCATCGGGCCTGTCTAGGATTCAGCCGTTTGGCAGACTCGAGATAAATCAGATTCTTATGATCGGTCAAGACCACAATACGGTGCTTGGCCCCCTCAAGCCAATGTCGCCACTCCTCAAATGCCCACTTCATAGCCAACAACTCACGATTGCCGACATCATAATTGCGTTCCGCAGGCCAAAACTTTCGAGAAAAGAAGGCACACGGTTTCATCAAGGAACCATCAGAATTCCTCTGAGACAAAACGGCCCCTGCCCCAATCTCAGAAGCGTCAACCTCAACCTGAAAAGGAAGAGAAACATCCGGCTGACGCAACACAGGGGCAGAAGTAAATCGGCGTTTAAGCTCCTGAAAGGCAGAAACAGCCGCAGAGGACCAATTCGTAACATCAGCGCCTTTCTTCGTCAAATCGGTCAGGGGTTTAATCACACTGGAGAAGTTGGCAATGAAACGGCGATAAAAATTAGCAAAGCCCCAAAATTTCTGAAGGCTCTTCACGGATGTGGGCTGGATCCAATCATGAATGGCCTGAACCTTAACCAGATCCATTTCTATAGATGAGGGAGAAAAAATGAAGCCCAAAAAAGAAATCTTCTGTACTCCAAAGAGGCACTTAGACCCCTTCACAAACAAGGCATTATCACGAAGGATCTGAAATACCATCCTGACTTGTTTCACATGAGACTCCCAATCATCTGAAAAAATCAAAATATCATCCAAATATACAATCATGAATTTATCAAGATAATTCCGAAATATATCATGCATGAAGGACTGAAACACAGATGGAGCATTAGAGAGTCCGAATGGCATCACAAGGTATTCAAAATGGCCTTCGGGCGTATTTAACGCAGTTTTCCATTCGTCCCCCTGCTTAATACGAACCAGATTATATGCCCCTCGAAGGTCAATCTTAGTAAACCAACTAGCCCCCTTAATCCTAGCAAACAGATCAGAAAGCAAAGGCAAAGGGTATTGGAATTTGACCGTGATCTTATTCAAGAGGCAATAATCAATACAGGGTCTCAAGGAGCCATCTTTTTTGGCAACAAAGAAAAAATCTGCTCCCAATGGTGAAGAAGATGGCCGAATATGCCCCTTCTCCAAGGACTCCTTCACATAGCTCCGCATGGCGGTATGTTCTGGCACAGACAGGTTGAAAAGTCGGCCTTTAGGGAACTTACAGCCTGGAATCAAGTCAATAGCACAATCACAGTCCCTATGCGTTGGAAGGGAACTGGACTTGGGCTCATTGAATACATCCTGGAAATCTGACAAAAACTCAGGAATTTCAGAAGAGGGGGAGGAGGTAATTGACATCAAAGGAACGTCACCATGAACCCCCTGACAACCCCAACTAGTCACAGACATAGATTTCCAATCTAATACCGGATTATGCACCTGTAACCATGGGAAACCCAGCACAATAGCATCATGCAAATTATGCAACACCAGAAAACGACAATCTTCCTGATGGGCTGGCGCCATGCACATGGTCAGCTGTGTCCAAAACTGAGGTTTATTTTTAGCCAACGGTGTAGCATCAATACCCCTCAAAGGAATAGGACTCTGCAAAGGCTGCAAGGGGAAACCACAACGCCTGGCAAATTCTAAGTCCATTAAATTTAGAGTGGCGCCTGAATCCACAAACGCCATGACAGAAAATGACGATAATGAGCAGATCAGGGTCACAGATAACAGAAATTTAGGTTGTACAGTACTGATGGTAACAGAACTAGCGATTCTCTTGGTACGCTTAGGGCAATCAGAAATAACATGAGCAGAATCGCCGCAGTAAAAACACAACCTATTCTGACGTCTGAATCCTTGTCGTTCAGCTCTAGACACAATCCTATCACACTGCATAGGCTCAGGACTCCGCTCGGGAGACAATGCCATAGTGTGCACAACTCTGTGCTCGCGCAAGCGCCGATCAATCTGAATGGCCAGAGACATAGAATCACTCAGACCAGCATGCGTGGGGAACCCCATCATAACATCTTTAACGGATTCAGAAAGACCCTTTCTGAAGATTGCCGCCAAGGCATCCTCATTCCATTTAGTCAGAACAGACCATTTTCTAAACTTCTGGCAATATGATTCTGCCGCTTCTTGACCCTGAGACAGGGCCAACAAGGTCTTCTCAGCATGATCCACAGAATTAGGTTCGTCATACAATAACCCAAGCGCCTGAAAAAAGGTGTCTACATTAAGCAACGCCGGATTCCCAGGTTCCAGGGCAAATGCCCAATCCTGGCGGTCACCACGCAGCAGAGATATAATAATTTTAACCTGCTGGATGGGATCACCAGAGGAACGGGGTTTCAGAGCAAAAAACAGTTTACAGTTATTTTTAAAGCTCAAAAATTTGGACCTGTCCCCAAAAAACAAATCAGGAGTTGGAATTCTAGGCTCTAAAACCGGAGTCTGAACGATATAATCGAAAATACCCTGTACTCTAGCAGCAAGTTGATCCACACGAGAAGCCAATCCCTGAACATCCATGCCAGCGCCAAACTCCTGAGCCACCCAGAGGTAAAGAGGGAAAAAAAAACACAACAGACTACAGAAAAAAAAATGGCTCAGCACTTTCCTTCCCTTCTTCTGAGATGCGGTTAACTCATTGTTGGCCAGTTGTACTGTTATGATCTGGTGGCCTAGGAGCAGCATTAGACATACTCTAGAGAAGGTGGTAACTGTACTGACTGCAGACCCTGAACTTAACACCACAACTAGAAGTAGCCGTGGGATGTACCTATCACTCCCTAGACATCTCGACACAGCCGGAGGACTAATTACCCCTAGAGATAGAAAAGGGAAAACTATCTTGCCTCAGAGAAAATCCCCAAAGGATAGACAGCCCCCCACAAATATTGACTGTGAGAGGAGAGGGAAAAAACATACACAGACTGAAATCAGAATTTAGCAAAGGAGGCCACTTCTAGCTAAATAGAAAGGATAGGACAGAGTACTATGCGGTCAGTATTAAAACACTAGAAAATATCCACCACAGAAAATACAAAATCTCCACATCTAACTAAAGATATGGAGGGTATATCTGCATCTCCAGAGATACCAGCTTGGCTAAACAAATCCTTATACAGACCAAGCTGGACAACACAAAAACATGGAAAAGAACTGAACAATAAGGCCCACAGCATGTGGACAGCAAAAATCAAGGCCAGAACTTATCTTTGTTGAAATGAACAGCAAAGCAGGAGAGACCAGGCAGGGATGTGAATCCTCCAGGAACAATGGACAACTGGCACTGACTAAAGGGTCAAGCAAAACTAAATAGCCCAGTCAGAATTGCAAAAAGTGGACACACCTGATGAATGCTGCGATCCAGAGACAGCAGCGCTACCACTTATAACCACCAGAGGGATCCCAAGAGCAGAATTCACAACAGTTGTCTTTGCTCCAATTATACCTTTTGGAATTATGGCCAAAAAAATCAACCTTGGTCTCATCAGACCATAACACATTTTCCCACGTGCTTTTGGCAGACTTCATGTAGGTTTTAACAAAACATAGCTGGGCATGAATGTTTCCCTTTGTAAGAAAAATCTACCATCTTGACACACTACTCCACAGGCCAGACATATGAAGAATATGGGAGATTTTTCTCACATGCAGTACGCCACCATTACTTGCCAAAAATTCCTGCAGCTCCTTTAATGTTGCTGTAGGTCTTATGGCAGCCTCCTAGACAAATTTTCTTCTCTTTTCATCTATTTTTGTGGGACGTTCAGTCCTAGATATTATCACTATTGTGCAATGCCAGGGAGAACACCAGAGAGATCCCACAGATCCCACCGCTGCCACCAATTTGTCAGGGGATGCAACTCTGCTGCCTCCAATTGTCAGGACAATTACTCAATTGTCTGATGAGTGATGGAGGAGACCACAGCTGCTTCCACTACTACGCCAGTTACCCACAGTGAGCATATGGTATATACACCTCCAATTCCAATGCATGGAATATATAAATATATACCTCGATACGATCACTGACAATTTTGCAATAACAAAAGGATCCACTAGCTGCCACCACCAATCATTTATACAGGCCGATTGGACACCTGTTACAAGTAGTGTATGGCTTCAGGGGTGCGGTTACAGAGCAAAAGAAGCAGATCTATTAAATGTTACATAATTAATCTGGAAAGGCAGTCAATGTTTAAAAAGAATATACAAAGATGTTACAAAATGGGAACCAAACAATACGGTATATACAATTGCATGAAATAAAAGGGATGACAATGGAAAAAGTACTAAACCTGATGTCACGGAAATAGCTTAGATCTTAGAGGAGGGAGGTACTCCTTTTAGGAAACAGACAGCTGTACCTTCCAGGACTGACAAATGACCAAAGCCCCAAATTCTAATTATTATTAGATCAAGGGTATACCCACAGACCTCCCCTTGGTGAGCTCATATGTGAGCTGCTCATGGGATGTGCTAAGTCCTTTAGAAGTTTATGAGATCCCCAACTTTCCAGATATTTTCGCCCTTGGTGGTCCCTGGTGGGAGATATTGTCGTCATGTTGCCTATCCCGACTTTACCTTTCTATAGAGATGAAACATGGCATGGATAGCATCATCCATCTGACTGATATTAAGATGGAGTTCTTCGGCTGGCCTTTTGGTGATATGAGTGTATGCGTTATGTTCATCCCTTCACTATGATGCCGAAAACATATGTCCTCTAAAAATCGTATTAATGCAAACCTCAATATGAGATAATTCCTTTGAACAGGGTAAGCTGATTTCTTTGAACAGAAGATGCCCTTGTAATTCTCCGCCTCTGATTAATTATATAAATCTTAAACTTGTTGCCTGGTTCTCAGAGATCCCTTGTGGCAATTACCTGTTCACAGCAGGAGGTTCTACTTTAAAGGAGATTGAAGTGTCAGCTCTTTCTCCCTTCTCCAGTTACAATTAATCCCATATGTTCATTGGTTTTTATAATTTTTTTCTCAACGACATGCAAATTTAAGGCACTTTTTGATGGCTGTCTTGTTCCATTGTATATCTAATGCTTGGATATATTTATCTTCCTATATTTATCTTCCTATATTTATCAACCTGCAGTAACCACCGATCGACCAAACCGCTGCATGACCAGCTCTATCCTCACCTACTGTATTCTCACCCATCCCTTGTAGATTGTGAGCCTTCGCGGGCAGGGTCCTCACTCCTCCTGTACCAGTTATGACTTGTATTGTTTAAGATTATTGTACTTGTTTTTATTATGTATACCCCTCCTCACATGTAAAGCGCCATGGAATAAATGGCGCTATAATACTAAATAATAATAATAATAATAATAATAATAATCTTCTGACTGATAAATTTCAACAATAAGGACCCTCTGATGATTTGTAAGCTGTTTACGGATCATAGTCCCGATTAGCTAAGACTAGCGCTGTTTATGCTGGCCTTGATGAGGTGGTGTGTTGGAGTCAGGCGCTCCTGATTCATTGAGAGGCGTCACAATGACTGGAGTAAGAAATGCTACAGCTGTTCATGAATTAGGCAAGCTGTGGCATTATGTCTCCTGTGCGACCCTGTCCCGCCCCAGCTCTGCCTATTTGGTGGCACTGGGCAAAACTGGTGATGCACAAAAAGTTTGTGACTTTTCAAAAAGTTACGCCAGAATTCGGCCGTAATTGCTTTGATGAATCGGAGCCGATAACTTTTGCTGTAAAATACAACTAAGAAAATCTTCCTAGAACAGCGAAATTTCATATTGGGTTGATCAGAATAACTGTACACGATGGCGGCTGTGCACTATGTAACATGAGATTAAGGGCTGGCTCCCACGAGACCAATGCTCCGATATTCGGATCACGCACACCCATACAAGTCTATAGGTGCGTGTTAAACGTCGGACTGCACTCGGATGTCCGATGTAAGAGGACACACACAATGGAGAAGATGGAGAAATTAAGTTCTCCATCTTTACTGCACTTTTGTTACGAATCTTTGGAATGCTTCTCTAAAGTTTGTTGTTTGTTTTTTTTGCATGACATAAACCTGGTTTTTTAATAGGGTTGTGTAGACATTTTATTATCCACTGTGTATGGCTGTGGAGTGGACAATTAACTGTTTTTTACTGATGTGCTGTCACACACTATCTGTAATGTTTATTCAGTTTTTTAATGCTTTCTCTCCCCATCTCTACGGCTAAGATGCTATCCAGATACAATACAAATTGGCTGCTGCATTTCCTGCAATGGCTTTTATACAGACTACAATAGTCCCTCCTGATTGCGTGAGCTATATCATGTGATATGATAGCTCCAGAGCATCATGGGGAATTCGGTATGGCCACGCTTGAGATCATGTGATCCTTCTCTAGCTCATGCAATCTTTTGTTTTATGTAAAATGGTGGTGGGCATTTTTTAGGGAGATTCACATTCACATGAATCATATCGTAAATTGTTCAAATTTGCAGAATCTAGCGATTTAAAAAAAACAAACAACTCAAATTCTTGTTATTTTGAATCGATTTGCCCATCTCTAAGGGATATCATTGCATATTCTTTCACTTACCTAGATGGGAATACCTCTTTAAATGAAGACGCTGAAAACTCATTGTAACCTTGTCCTGCTAAACACAGGTGCACAGCTTGTTACAGCTGCTGCGTCTGCTGGAGATGGTAATTGTGGGATTTACATTGCAGGATGTCATTCATTTCAGCAATGAATTATTAATAAAGTGCTGCTCTGGGTTATTTGTTTGCTTTGTTTTCTATATTACATAGATAAAGATTTGAAAACAGATGAAGTCAATAAAGAAATGTAGAAAATTTGAAAGGGTTCATCATAAACTCGTTATCATCAACTTTTTGCATTGAGAAAGTTTGCTTGGGTTAGTAGATGATGAATATTAATAGTCTCTCTACTCCTTTTACTTTTTCATGTATTGATTTAGTCTTTACACATGTACTGCAAAACTCAATGGGATGTATCACAAAGAAACTAGTTTTCATGGCAAATGCATTTTTTTTATAGAATTATTAATTTTTGATGCAATGATTACTATATAAAAAATATAGAAATCCTGTACAGGAGGAGGAGGAGGTGAGCTGTGACATCATCAATTGTGAATGGTGGATCCTGTGTTATCTACTGTATATAGAGGTGTTATCAGTCATTGTACAGGAGGAGGAGGTGAGCTGTGACATCACCTATTGTGAATGGTGGATCCTGTGTTATCTACTGTATATAGAGGTGTTGTCAGTCATTGTACAGGAGGAGGAGGTGAGCTGTGACATCATCAATTGTGAATGGTGGATCCTGTGTTACCTACTGTATGGTACAAAAACTAGACAACTCGCAGTCAAAACTTCCCATAAAAGTATAACTTTATTAGTACAAAAATACACATAAAAAACACTGAAGACCAGGTTAATGGACAGTAGGGGAAACCAAGACACACACTATGTAACGGTCCATATGCCCACAGGCTCAAAGCAGACTAGCTGCAGCTTCCCCCTGAGGAAGGAGCGGTGAGCTCCGAAACGTACGTCGGGTGCGGTCTCGGCGTCTGGCCGTGAACGGCATCATGTAGTTATATATGCTAAATACCGATTTTCTAATGCTGCGTTATTATGTGTTTTTTGGGGGTATTGACTCTTCATATTACTTGACATGGGCCCCATACTTAATGCATTAGAGTGATTTTATTATACTGATGTCGTCGCAGCTAGTCTGCTTTGAGCCTGTGGGCATATGGACCGTTACATAGTGTGTGTCTTGGTTTCCCCTACTGTCCATTAACCTGGTCTTCAGTGTTTTTTATGTGTATTTTTGTACTAATAAAGTTATACTTTTATGGGAAGTTTTGACTGCGAGTTGTCTAGTTTTTGTACCATATGGTTGGCAGTTGTTTCCTGATTATGGTCTGGATATACATGCATTGAGGCACCTGTGTTTTTTCTTTGCACTTTTGCTTATAGGTATCTCTGCATGATTATGTATTTAACAATCTTCTCTTATGTTACCTACTGTATATAGAGGTGTTATCAGTCATTGCACAAGAGGAGGTGAGGTGTGACATCACCTATTGTGAATGGTGGATCCTGTGTTATCTACTGTATATAGAGGTGTTATCAGTCATTGTACAGGAGGAGGAGGAGGTGAGCTGTGACATCATCAATTGTGAATGGTGGAACCTGTGTTATCTACTGTATATAGAGGTGTTATCTTATCAGTCATTGTACAGGAGGAGGTGAGCTGTGATATCACCTATTGTGAATGGTGGATCCTGTGTTATCTACTGTATATAGAGGTGTTATTAGTCATTATACAGGAGGAGGAGGTGAGCTGTGACATCACCTATTGTGAATGGTGGCTCCTGTGCTATCTACTGTATATAGAGGTGTTACCAGTCATTGTACAGGAAGAGGTGAACTGTGATATCACCTATTGTGAATGGTGGATCCTGTGTTATCTACTGTATATAGAGGTGTTATCAGTCATTGTACAGGAGGAGGAGTAGGTGAGCGGTGACATCACCTATTGTGAATGGTGGATCCCGTGTTATCTACTTCATATAGAGGTGTTATCAGTCATTGTACAGGAGGAGGAGGTGAGCTGTGACATCACCTATTGTGAATGGTGGATCCTGTGTTATCTACTTCATATAGAGGTGTTATCAGTCATTGTACAGGAGGAGGAGGTGAGCTGTGACATCACCTATTGTGAATGGTGGATTCTTTGATATCTACTGTATACAGCGGTGTTACTGTTAATTGGAGTCCTATCTGTGATGATAATGAGACAGCTGAAAAGTCATCTAAACAATACAGAGATTTCTGTTGGTTTTTTTTGTGTTTTTTTTTATATAGATTGGTTACAATAGCACTCACTAGTGTTTTTGTCACATTAGAAAACCAGACTATGTCCATTATATTCCAATGTTAGATTCCATATTACATTGTAAAGGGAATCTTTCACCAGGTTTTTGACACATAATCTGAGAGCAGCGTCATGTAGAGACAGAGACCCTGATTCCAGCGATGTGTCACTTACTGGGCTGCTTGCTATAGTTTTGATACAATCACTGTAATCAGTAGGAGATTTGTTGTGAATTTGGATTCTGGGCTCCCCCGGTGGCCGCTTGTGGAATTGGACTTGTCATCCTCTTTCCTGTTTCACCTGATTCCATCAGTAGTGGGTGTCGCTATTTAAGCTCATTTCTCTGGTGGTTTCTGGCCGGTCAACAATGTTATCTGATGCCTCTCAGTGCTTGTTCCTGCTTCTAGACTACTACTAGATAAGTTGGACTTTTGTCCATGTTTTGTTTTGCCTATTTGTTCCAGTTCACAGCTGAAGTTTTGTTACTGTGTCTGGAAAGCTCTCGTTGATCAGGGATTGCTACTCTGGCGTTATGAGTTAATGCCAGAGTTTAAGGTAATCTCTGGATGGTGTTTTGTTAGTGTTTTTCTGCTGACCATGAAAGTATACTATCTGTCTTCTGCTATCTAGTAAGCGGACCTCAAATTTGCTAAGACTATTTTCCTGCTGCGTTTGTTGTTTCATCTGAACTCACCGTCATTATATGTGGGGGGCTACTGTCTTCTTTGGAATATTTCTCTAGAGGTGAGCCAGGTCTTATATTTCCCTCTGCTAGCTATTTAGGTCTTAGGCCAGAGCTGGGCATCTAGCGATAAATAGGAAATGCTACCTGGCTATTTCTAGTTGCGCGGCAGGCTTAGTTCATGGTCAGTATAGTTCCATCTTCCGAGAGCTTGTCCCTCTATAGGCTTGCTATGATCTCTGCCTGCAGAGATCATGACAGAGATTATCACTAGAGAACTAGTAAACCTGCTGTCATGTAGTCCAGCCCCACCCCCATCACTGATTGGCAGCTTTCTGCCTATGCACAGTGTACACAGAAAGCTACCAATCAGTGCTCTGGGCGGGGTTATACAGAGCTCAGCATTCTCTAACTGCTGCATCTGCAGCAGATAAAACAGGAGTTTTATCAGAACTGCAGTAAGCAGCTCAGTAAGCGACACATTGCTGGAATCAGGGTCTCTGCCCCTACATTATGCTGCTCTCAGATGGGGTAGTCTCATTATCAGCAGTCTCATTATCATTACAGGCAGAATTAAAATGAAAGCTAATAGTTGTGTATGCAGTAGATGACACGGGATCCACCAGTCACAATAGGTGATGTCATAGTGATGTCACTACTTTTGCCTTGTGACATAATACCAGACTCCAGAATAGTTCTGTTGGCAACATAAGTTCAATAGAAAATGAACGGATAAACAATCGTCAAGCCTGGGTGACAAAACCTGATTCGGTGAGGAGGGGTGCTGTGATCTCCACTTCTTCCCATGACTTATTTAATTAGCGCAGAACGCATTAAGCCGACAATTCCTCCTCCAGGTTCCCTTTAATAATTATGACCCAGAGGTAATTACTCCGCTTCATTCAGAAAATAACAGAAATGCCTTATAAGACGTGAATGACCTCCATTGTCTCATAAAGCGAGATCCACATTATTATTAAGAAAGACACGAAATTAGGGGAACGCTGAACATCGGCGCCATGCACAATAATTTACCATCATTCCTCTTCATCTGATCTCCTACCGATGTAGAAATGGCACTGTGTAAAGGAGGGCGTGGTACTGTATATAAGGGGGAAGTGGATATAAGACAGCATTGTATATTAGAGACACAGCACACAGATGTCATGGGGCCACAGAGCAGGAGTCCTAATTGTCCCACAACCCCCCCCCCCCCCCCCCTCCAAAGGGAAAAAAAAAATTGTCGGAGTAGATGGCACATAGGCACAGATACATACAGAGGTGTATCTAGCCGTTCCTGCACCCGGGGCAAAGGATCAGTTTGGCGCACCTCCCCCATTTGAACCATAACTCTACTGAAACTGTGTGACCAATCCAAGGTACATTCCTGAATCCCCATAATGTTAAAATAGATACCAATAAAAGTAAAATTAATTGAGACATCAGTAGGTTAAGTGTTTTTGAATATCCATATTGAATCAGGAGCCCCATATAATCCTGCATAAAGGTTAATAATGGCCCCATAAGATGCTCCATAAAGATATTTGCACCATATAGTGCTGCAGAAACGTTGATTATGGCCCCATAAGATGCTCCATAAAGATATTTGCCCCATATAGTGCTGCACAAACTTTAATTATGGCCCCATACAGACACTTGCCCCATATAGTGCTGCACAAACGTTGATTATGGCCCCATACAGACACTTGCCCCATTATAGTGCTGCATAAACGTTATGGCCCCATAAGATGCTCCATACAGACACTTGCCCCATTTGCTGTTGCTGCGATAAAAAAAAAAAATCACATACTCACCTCTCCGTCGCTCAGGCCCCCGGCACTTTCAATATTCACCTGCTCCTCGTTCCAGCCGCCGTTCCATCTTCAGCACTGACATTCAGGCAGAGGGCGCGCACTAACTACGTCACCGCACCCTCTGACCTCAGCGACACTGCTGAATATGGAGTGGCGCCGGAACGAGGAGCAGGTGAATATCGCGCTGCGCTCCCCTCCCCGTTATACTCACCTGCTACTGGCGCGGTGCAGTCCCTGCTTCGCCGGCGCCGGCAGCTTCTTCCTGTACTGAGCGGTCACTGTTACTGCTCATTACAGTAATGAAAATGTGGCTCCACCCCTATGGGAGGTGGAGCCGCATATTCATTACTGTAATGAGGGGTACCATGTGACCGCTCAGTACAGGACGAGGAGCCTCCTTGGACCGCCGCATCATCAGGCGGCCTGCTTGCGCCCTCCTGTCAGCTGCACCCGGGGCACATGCCCCGGCTTCCCCCCCCCTGGATACGCCACTGGTTACATAAGGGATTATCTTCCAACTTTTAAAGACAGAGAGAAGCACATGTAATGTGGCACTTACAAAATTATTTTGCCCTTATTGAAGCCCCTTAGTGTTTTCATCCAGTACACTATCCCTTTCATTGCCCTCATAAGGTATGATGTCACTGAATATGCCCCCAAACAAAGCATGGTACCACGACAGTGAATTGCTCCACACACACAGTAAGATGACCCGACAGTAACCCACCCCGGCAAAGTATGATAGTGCCCCCTACTTAGTGTTGTCCCTACAGTTCCCCCACACTCATTATGAGATACCACATTGACCCCAATAAAGTAGGACAGCCCCCACAGTCCTGCGACACAGTATGACAGCCCCCACAGTCCTACAACACAGTATGACAGCCCCCACAGTCCTACAACACAGTATGACAGTCCCCACAGTCCTACAACACAGTATGACAGCCCCCACAGTCCTACAACACAGTATGACAGCCCCCACAGTCCTACAACACAGTATGACAGCCCCCACAGTCCTACAACACAGTATGATGGTTGCCACAGTTATCCACACAGTATAATGGCCTCCACAAAGTATAAGGCCCTCAACAAGATAATGGCCTCCACACAGTAAAATTGCCCCCACACAGCCCTCCACAAAGTATAAAGGCCCCACACACACAGTATAATGGCCCCCACACAGTAAAATGGCCCCCACACAGTATAATGGCCTCTATACAGACCTCCACACAGTATAATGGCCCCCACACAGCCCTCCACACAGTATAATGGCCCCCATACAGACCTCCACACAGTATAATGGCCCCCACACAGTATAATGGCCCCACGCACAGTATAACGGACCCCGTTATGCCACGGTGTTACCGCTGCTATTAACCCTGTGTGACTAACTTTCTACTATTCATGCTTCCTATGCAGCATGAATAGTAAAACGATCTAATGTTAAAAATAATTAAAAAAAAAAAAAAATCGTTATATACTCACCGTCCGTCGGCCCCCGGATCGACAACAGGCCTTTCCTGCTCGCGACGCTCCGGTAACCGGTCTGTCATGATCTCTGCAGGCAGAGATCATAGCAAGCCTATAGAGGGACAAGCTCTCGGAAGATGGAACTATACTGACCATGAACTAAGCCTGCCGCGCAACTAGAAATAGCCAGGTAGCATTACCTATTTATCGCTAGATGCCCAGCTCTGGCCTAAGACCTAAATAGCTAGCAGAGGGAAATATAAGACCTGGCTCACCTCTAGAGAAATATTCCAAAGAAGACAGTAGCCCCCCACATATAATGACGGTGAGTTCAGATGAAACAACAAACGCAGCAGGAAAATAGTCTTAGCAAATTTGAGGTCCGCTTACTAGATAGCAGAAGACAGATAGTATACTTTCATGGTCAGCAGAAAAACACTAACAAAACACCATCCAGAGATTACCTTAAACTCTGGCATTAACTCATAACGCCAGAGTAGCAATCCCTGATCAACGAGAGCTTTCCAGACACAGTAACAAAACTTCAGCTGTGAACTGGAACAAATAGGCAAAACAAAACATGGACAAAAGTCCAACTTATCTAGTAGTTGTCTAGAAGCAGGAACAAGCACTGAGAGGCATCAGATAACATTGTTGACCGGCAAGAAACCACCAGAGAAATGAGCTTAAATAGCGACACCCACTACTGATGGAACCAGGTGAAACAGGAAGGAGGATGACAAGTCCAATTCCACAAGCGGCCACCGGGGGAGCCCAGAATCCAAATTCACAACAGTACCCCCCCCTCAAGGAGGGGGCACCGAACCCTCACCAGATCCACCAGGGCGACCAGGATGAGCCCTATGGAAGGCACGAACAAGATCAGAAGCATGAACATCAGATGCATTGACCCAAGAATTATCCTCCTGGCCGTAACCCTTCCAGTTGACCAGATACTGGAGTCTCCGTCTGGAAACACGAGAGTCCAAAATTTTCTCCACAACGTACTCCAACTCACCCTCAACCAACACCGGAGCAGGAGGCTCAACTGAAGGTACAACAGGTACCTCATACCTGCGCAATAACGACCGATGAAAAACGTTATGAATGGAAAAGGACGCAGGGAGGTCCAAACGGAAAGAAACAGGATTAAGAATCTCCAATATTCTATAAGGGCCGATGAACCGAGGTTTAAACTTAGGAGAAGAGACCCTCATAGGGACAAAACGAGAAGACAACCACACCAAATCTCCAACACAAAGCCGAGAACCAACACGACGATGACGGTTGGCAAAACGCTGAGTCTTCTCCTGGGACAACTTCAAATTGTCCATAACCTGCCCCCAGATGTGATGCAATCTCTCCACCACCGCATCCACTCCAGGACAATCCGAGGATTCCACCTGACCGGAGGAAAATCGAGGGTGAAACCCCGAATTACAGAAAAACGGGGACACCAAGGTGGAAGAGCTGGCCCGATTATTGAGGGCGAACTCTGCCAATGGCAAAAAAGCAACCCAATCATCCTGGTCAGCAGAGACAAAACACCTCAGATATGTCTCAAGGGTCTGATTAGTCCGCTCGGTCTGGCCATTAGTCTGAGGGTGAAAAGCAGATGAAAAAGACAAATCTATGCCCATCCTAGCACAGAATGCCCGCCAAAATCTAGACACAAATTGGGTACCTCTGTCAGAAACAATATTCTCAGGAATACCGTGCAATCGGACAACATTCTGAAAAAACAGAGGAACCAACTCAGAAGAAGAAGGCAACTTGGGCAGAGGAACCAAATGGACCATTTTAGAGAAACGGTCACAGACCACCCAGATGACAGACATCTTCTGGGAAACAGGCAGATCTGAAATAAAATCCATCGAGATGTGTGTCCAAGGCCTCTTAGGAATAGGCAAGGGCAACAGCAGTCCGCTAGCCCGAGAACTACAAGACTTGGCCCGAGCACAAACGTCACATGACTGCACAAAGACTCGCACATCTCGTGACAGGGAAGGCCACCAGAAGGATCTTGCCACCAAATCCCTGGTACCAAAAATTCCGGGATGACCAAATACTCAAAGTGGCCCTCGGGCGTATTAAATGCGGTCTTCCACTCATCCCCCTGCCTGATCCGCACCAAATTATACGCCCCACGAAGATCAATTTTAGAGAACCACTTAGCACCTTCTATACGAGCAAACAAATCAGTAAGCAATGGCAATGGGTATTGATACTTAACAGTGATCTTATTCAGAAGCCGATAATCAATACATGGTCTCAAAGAGCCGTCTTTTTTTGAGACAAAGAAAAACCCAGCTCCCAAGGGAGAAGAAGATGGACGAATATGTCCCTTTTCCAAAGACTCCTTTATATATTCCCGCATAGCAGCATGTTCCGGCACAGACAGATTAAACAAACGACCCTTTGGATATTTACAACCCGGTATCAAATCTATGGCACAATCGCACTCACGGTGCGGAGGTAACGACCCAAGCTTGGGTTCGTCAAAGACGTCTTGATAATCAGAGAGGAACTCAGGGACTTCAGAGGGAATGGACGACGAAATAGAAACCAAAGGTAAGTCCCCATGAATACCCTTACATCCCCAGCTCAACACAGACATTGCTCTCCAGTCCAAGACTGGGTTGTGAGACTGCAACCATGGCAATCCCAGTACCAAATCGTCATGTAAATTATACAGCACCAGGAAACGAATAATCTCCTGGTGATCCGGATAGATACGCATGGTAACTTGTGTCCAGTATTGTGGTTTATTATTAGCCAATGGGGTGGAGTCAATCCCCTTCAGAGGAATAAGAGTCTCCAAAGGCTCTAAATCAAAACCACAACGATTGGCAAAGGACCAATCCATAAGACTCAGAGCGGCGCCAGAGTCAACATAGGCGTCCGTGGCAATGGATGACAAAGAGCAAATCAGGGTTACAGACAAAATAAACTTAGACTGAATGGTGCCAATGGAAACAGACTTATCAAGCTTCTTTGTACGCCTAGAGCATGCTGATATAACATGAGTAGAATCCCCACAATAGAAACACAATCCATTCTTCCGTCTAAAATTCTGTCGCTCGCTCCTGGACAGAATTCTATCACACTGCATACTTTCTGGCGTCTTTTCCATAGACACCGCCAGATGGTGCACCGGTTTGCGCTCCCGCAGACGCCTATCAATCTGAATAGCCATTGTCATGGACTCATTCAGACCTGCAGGCACAGGGAACCCCACCATAACATCCTTAACAGCATCAGAGAGACCTTCTCTGAAAACTGCCGCCAAGGCGCACTCATTCCACTGAGTAAGCACAGACCATTTACGGAATTTTTGGCAGAAAACTTCAGCTTCGTCTTGCCCCTGAGATAGTGCCATCAAAGTTTTTTCTGCCTGAAGTTCCAAATGAGGTTCCTCATAAAGCAAGCCCAAGGCCAGAAAAAACGCATCCACATCGCGTAACGCAGGATCCCCTGCTGGCAATGAGAAGGCCCAATCTTGAGGGTCACCCCTGAGCAAGGAAATCACAATCCTAACCTGCTGAGCAGGGTCTCCAGCTGAACGAGACTTCAGGGACAAATAAAGCTTACAATTATTTCGGAAATTCTGGAAGCTAGCTCTATTCCCTGTGAAGAACTCCGGCAAAGGAATTCTCGGCTCAGATACCGGAGCATGTACCACAAAATCTTGTAAATTTTGTACTTTCGTGATGAGATTATTCAAACCCGCAGTTACACTCTGGAGATCCATTATTGTCAGGTGCACACAGAGCCATACAGAGATTAGGAGGAGAGAGAGAAAAAAGACTGCAGCAAGGCAGACTGGAGGAAAAAAAAAAAAAAAAAAAAAATTCCAGCAGACTTCTTATAACTCTCCTTTCTCAACCTGGGTCTTTAACATTTTAGAGGCCGGTCAAACTGTCATGATCTCTGCAGGCAGAGATCATAGCAAGCCTATAGAGGGACAAGCTCTCGGAAGATGGAACTATACTGACCATGAACTAAGCCTGCCGCGCAACTAGAAATAGCCAGGTAGCATTACCTATTTATCGCTAGATGCCCAGCTCTGGCCTAAGACCTAAATAGCTAGCAGAGGGAAATATAAGACCTGGCTCACCTCTAGAGAAATATTCCAAAGAAGACAGTAGCCCCCCACATATAATGACGGTGAGTTCAGATGAAACAACAAACGCAGCAGGAAAATAGTCTTAGCAAATTTGAGGTCCGCTTACTAGATAGCAGAAGACAGATAGTATACTTTCATGGTCAGCAGAAAAACACTAACAAAACACCATCCAGAGATTACCTTAAACTCTGGCATTAACTCATAACGCCAGAGTAGCAATCCCTGATCAACGAGAGCTTTCCAGACACAGTAACAAAACTTCAGCTGTGAACTGGAACAAATAGGCAAAACAAAACATGGACAAAAGTCCAACTTATCTAGTAGTTGTCTAGAAGCAGGAACAAGCACTGAGAGGCATCAGATAACATTGTTGACCGGCAAGAAACCACCAGAGAAATGAGCTTAAATAGCGACACCCACTACTGATGGAACCAGGTGAAACAGGAAGGAGGATGACAAGTCCAATTCCACAAGCGGCCACCGGGGGAGCCCAGAATCCAAATTCACAACACCGGTCCATGCTGCGATCTCGCGAGATGACGACGTAGCGGTCTCGCGAGACCGCTACGTCATCATCTTGCGAGACCACAATGCACTCTACAGACCAGAGCGCACGAGCAGCGTCGGTAACCGCTTCGCTCCGGAAGGTGAGTATATAACTATTTTTTATTTTATTTCTTTTTTTAACAGGGATATCATGCCCACATTGCTATATACTGCGTGGGCTGGGCAATATACTACGTGGCTGGGCAATATACTGCGTGGGCTGGGCAATATACTGCGTGGGCTGGGCAATATACTACATGGGCTGTGCTATATACTACTTGGCTGGGCAATATACTACATGGGCAGTGCTATATACTACGTAGCTGGGCAATATACTACGTGACTATACAACGTGGGCTGCGCAATATACTTCGTGGCTGGGCAATATACTACGTGGCTGGGCAATATACTACGTGGACTGCGCAATATACTACGTAGGCTGTGCAATATACTACGTGGGCTGCGCAATATACAATGTGGGCTGCGCAATATACAACGTGGGCTGCGCAATATACAACGTGGGCTGCGCAATATACAATGTGGGCTGCGCAATGTACAACGTGAGTTGCGCAATGTACAACGTGAGCTGCGCAATGTACTACGTGGGCTGCGCAATGTACTACGTGGGCTGCGCAATTTACTACGTGGGCTGCGCAATGTACTGCGTGGGCTGCGCAATGTACTGCGTGGGCTGCGCAATGTACTGCGTTGGCTGATCAATGTACGGCGTTGGCTGCGCAATGTACTGCGTGGGCTGCGCAATGTAGTGCGTGGGCTGCGCAATGTACTGCGTGGGCTGCGCAATGTACTGCGTGGGCTGCGCAATGTACTGCGTGGGCTGCGCAATGTACTGCGTGGGCTGTGCTATACACTACGCATACATATTCTAGAATACCCGATGCGTTAGAATCGGGCCACCATCTAGTAGATAGAATAAATGTCTACACATAGAATAGGTATATATATATATATATATATATATATATATATATATATATATATATATATATATATATACCATATATATATATATACTAGATGGTGGCACGATTCTAACGCATCGGGTATTCTAGAATATGTATGCGTAGTGTATAGCACAGCCCACACAGTACATTACGCAGCCCACGTAGTACATTGCGCAGCCCACGTAGTACATTGCGCAGCCCAAGTAGTACATTGCGCAGCCCACGTAGTATATTGCGCAGCCCACGTAGTACATTGCGCAGCCCACGTTGTATATTGCGCAGCCCACGTTGTATATTGCGCAGCCCACGTTGTATATTGCGCAGCCCACGTAGTATATTGCGCAGCCCATGTTGTA
Organism: Ranitomeya variabilis; assembly: GCF_051348905.1. Taxonomy (NCBI): domain Eukaryota; kingdom Metazoa; phylum Chordata; class Amphibia; order Anura; family Dendrobatidae; genus Ranitomeya; species Ranitomeya variabilis. The sequence goes on along the minus strand of NC_135232.1, from coordinate 49,945,175 downwards.
TATTGCGCAGCCCACGTTGTATATTGCATAGCCCACGTAGTATATTGCGCAGTCCACGTAGTATATTGCCCAGCCACGTAGTATATTGCCCAGCCACGTAGTATATTGCCCAGCCACGTAGTATATTGCGCAGCCTACGTTGTATAGTCATGTAGTATATTGCCCAGCTACGTAGTATATAGCACAGCCCATGTAGTATATTGCCCAGCCACGTAGTATATAGCACAGCCCACGTAGTATATTGCCCAGCCCACGCAGTATATTTCCCAGCCCACGCAGTATATAGCAATGTGGGCATGATATTAAAAAAAAGAAATAAAATAAAAAATAGTTATATACTCACCTTCCGGAGCGAAGCGGTTACCGACGCTGCTTGTGCGCTCTGGTCTGTAGAGTGCATTGTGGTCTCGCGAGATGATGACGTAGCGGTCTCGCGAGACCGCTAAATCATCATCTCGTGAGATCGCAGCATGGACCGGTTACCGGAGCGTCGCGATCAGGAAAGGCCTGTTGTCGATCCGGGGGCCGACGGACGGTGAGTATATAACGATTTTTTATTTTTTTAATTATTTTTAACATTAGATATTTTTACTATTGATGCCGCATAGGCAGCATGAATAGTAGAAAGTTGGGGACACAGGGTTAATAGCAGCGGTAACGGAGTGCATTACACCGCGGCATAACGCGGTCCGTTACCGCTGCCATTAACCCTGTGTGAGGGCAGACTGGAGAGGATTATGGAGTGGGCACTGACTGCGGGGAGGAAGGAGCGGCCATTTTTCCGCCGGACTGTGGCCGTCAGCGACTTGGATTCCATGACAGACAGAGGCCGCGACCAACGAATATCCGTGACAGACAGACAGAAGGACAGAAAGATGGAAGTGACCCTTAGACAATTATATAGTATATATATGTATATATATATATATATATATATATATATATATATATATATATATATATTTATATTTATATTTAATACAGAGCTAGATAGCAGAAAAGCCGGTAATTCAATTGCCGGCCTTTGCTATCTCCTTATCAACACCTACCAGCAAAGAGAATATATTGAAAAATATAACTTTTATTTACTTATATTATAAAACTACCTTATAAGAGAAAGTGACAAAGTGCAAAATAAAATCTCACTCATCCACTATACGTCCAAATGGACCAACAAACATAGGGGTACTTGTATCTCTTCTCAAAGAGTCCCTATATACTATTATTTGTGACCAATTCCAATTCTGATCACCATTTAAATTGGATACCAAATCATATAATTATAGACTATGATATTATTCCAATATCTCCTTATCAAACCCGACAGGATATGAGACATGGTTACATACAGTAAACCATTTCATATCCTTTATATTTTTACATATTCCTCACTAATAATGTTAGTACAGTGTGTGTGCAAAATTTGGGGGCTCTAGCTGTTAAAATAAAGGGTTAAATCATGGAGAAATCTGGCGTGGTAGACACCTATCCATTATTAATCCAATAGTAGTAAAGGGTTAATAATACATACACACATTATGAATAAAGTATTTTAGTGAAATAAATACACACATGAGGTTGTAAAATCTTTATTCCATGCTTAATCCACCTGAAGACCCTCGTTCTGTAAAAGAAAAAAAAGAAAAAAGCAACAATATCCCATACCTCTCCGGCGTGCAGTCATGTCCAATGCTGTAAATCCATCTGAAGGGGTTAAATAAATTTACAACCAGGAGCCTGCTAATGCAGCTGTTGCTCCTGGTTGTAAAAACTGGAGAATGAATGGAATGCAGGGGAAAGTAGCATCATAGACTTGTGGTGATGCGCCCCCTGCTGGCATAAACTCATATGAACTCTAGCATGAGAAAATATTCATAAATATTCCCACACTTGTTGTAAAATTATTTAACCCCTTCAGATGGATTTACAGCGTGGGACATGACTGAGCGCCGGAGAAGTATGGGATATTGTTGCTTTTTTCTTTTACAGAACGAGGGTCTTCAGGTGGATTAAGCGTGCAATAAAGATTTTATAACCCCATGTGTGTATTTATTTCATTAAAATACTTTATTCTTAATGTGTGTGTATTATTATTACCCTTTATTACTATTGGATTAATAATGGATTGGTGTCTTATTGACATCTCTCCATTATAAACCAGGCTTAATGTCACCTTACATTAGCAAGGTGACATTAACCCTTTTTTACCCCATATCCTACCTACTCGGGAGTGGGAAGAGAGAGGCTAAGTGCCAGAATAGGCGCATCTTACAGATGCTCTTTTCTGGGGTGGCTGGGGGCAGATGTTTTTAGCAAGGGGGGACAATAACCATGGACCCTCTCCTGGCTATTAATATCTGCCCTCAGTCACTGGCTTTCCCACTCTGGCGGAGAAAATTGCGCGGGAGCCCACGCCAATTCTTTCCGTGATTCAACCCTTTATTTTAACAGCTAGAGCCCCAAATTTTGCACACACACTCTACTAACATTATTAGTGAGGAATATGTAAAAAAAAAAAAAAGGGATATGAAATGGTTTACTGTATGTAACCATGTCTCATGTCCTGTTGGGTTTGATAAGGAGATAGCAAAAGCTGGCTTTTATGCTATCTAGCTGTTTTAAATATAAATATTTAGATATATATATGTGTCTCACTGACATATACACTCACTGGCCACTTTATTAGGTACACCATGCTAGTAACGGGTTGGACCCCCTTTTGCCTTCAGAACTGCCTCAATTCTTCGTGGCATAGATTCAACAAGGTGCTGGAAGCATTCCTCAGAGATTTTGGTCCATATTGACATGATGGCATCACACAGTTGCCGCAGATTTGTCGGCTGCACATCCCTGATGCGAATCTCCCGTTCCACCACATCCCAAAGATTTCATGTTGTTTACGCCAAATTCTGACCCTTTCATCCGAATGTCGCAGCAGAAATCGAGACTCATCAGACCAAGCAACGTTTTTCCAATCTTCTACTGTCCAATTTCGATGAGCTTGTGCAAATTGTAGCCTCAGTTTCCTGTTCTTAGCTGAAAGGAGTGGTACCCGGTGTGGTCTTCTGCTGCTGTAGCCCATCTGCCTCAAAGTTCGACGCACTGTGCGTTCAGAGATGCTCTTAGGCCTACCTTGGTTGTAACGGGTGGCGATTTGAGTCACTGTTGCCTTTCTATCAGCTCGAACCAGTCTGCCCATTCTCCTCTGACCTCTGGCATCAACAAGGCATTTCCGCCCACAGAACTGCCGCTCACTGGATTTTTTTTCTTTTTCGGACCATTCTCTGTAAACCCTAGAGATGGTTGGGCGTGAAAATCCCAGTAGATCAGCAGTTTCTGAAATACTCAGACCAGCCCTTCTGGCACCAACAACCATGCCACGTTCAAAGGCACTCAAATCACCTTTCTTCCCCATACTGATGCTCGGTTTGAACTGCAGGAGATTGTCTTGACCATGTCTACATGCCTAAATGCACTGAGTTGCCGCCATGTGATTGGCTGATTAGAAATTAAGTGTTAACAAGAAGTTGGACAGGTGTACCTAATAAAGTGGCCAGTGAGTGTATATCACGAATTGGAGCAAGTCGGTCATGTGTTTTGCGTTCGGTTCGGGTAGTTCTGTCGTCAAACCGAAGGCAACGAATTAGAATATTGAATCTGTTTATGGACATAACAAGGCTAAATTTTTCAACTCCATCCCCATCTTTACCCCAAAGTTCCTCCAAACTTTGTCTATTTGCCCTATAAGCTCCTGCAAGGTACAGTAATCCAAAAAAAGCACGCAGTTCTATTTCATCTGTGGGCTTGATGGTTCTGTTGCAGATGTACTTGTCCTTTATAATGTCTATATATTGGTTGGTATATGTGACAATAGAGTCCAGAATGTCAACTGCCGCCACAGTTTGTAAGTGTGAAAGAGAGACAACAGTACGGCAGTATGTTTGCATTCCATAATGGAAAGGCTTTAGTTTCCTATGTACCACATGCCAAAAAAATCGTACTTCTTCTATCAACACTTCATGATGATGCTGCCATTGATCCTGGGACTGGGGCAGAAAAAAAACGGAGATAATTACATTTTACAATGCCACCAAAGGGGGTGTGGATACAGCAGATCAGATGTGCTCCACTTTCAACGTCAGCAGAAACATCAAACGCTGGCCAATGGTCATATATTTTTTGCTATGTTGAATTTGGGTGGTATAAATTCACAAGTGATTTATCTTGAAAACAAGCTTGAACCACTCCGTAGACGATTGTATCTGAAAAAATTGGCCCATGAACTAGTACTTGGAGAGCTACGCAGGAGAAGCGTGAAAACAATCGGTATCCCCTCTCGCCTTCAAGTTCAGCTCAAAAGGTTCCGCCCAGAAGATGATGGTGAAAAGTCACCATCTGCACCACCTCACAAAAGAAGGAGATGAACCACCTGCCAAACAGAAAGCGGAACCAGAAGGCTTTCAAATTATGAATGTCTCAAATGTCATAAAGCAATTTGCCTGACACATGCAAAAATGGTGTGTAATTCTTGCTATTTGCTCTGCAAGTGTGACTTTTCTGGGGAAACCTCAGCATCTACTTCTGATTGAATATGTTTTTAATAGTACTTAAGGTACCTTAAAATTAAGTTTGTGTTCAAAAATTTTCTTTGTACATTTTTTTGAGAGAGTCGAACTGGGGACTATTTGGCGGGAGTTTTGAAAAGTTTGTATTTCATAGTTATTAGTTTTATGTTAAGTAAATGTTTTTTTTTGCAACTGATTATGTGTAGTCTCTTTGAGGCTACGTTCACATTTGCGGCCAGCGCCGCAGCGTCGGGCGCCGCAGCGGCGCCGCATGCGTCATGCGCCCCTATATTTAACATGGGGGCGCATGGACATGCGGCGCACTTGCGTTTTGCGCCGCATGCGTCGCTGCGGCGCCCGCGTCGGGGCGCAGAGGACGCAGCAAGTTGCATTTTTGCTGCGTCCAAATTCAATGAAAAAAACGACGCATGCGGCGCAAAACGCAGCGTTGTGCATGCGTTTTGCTGCGTTTTTGTTTGCGTTGTGCGCTGCGGCGCCGACGCTGCGGCGCACAACGCAAATGTGAACGTAGCCTTATTACATCCCTATGAAGGTCACTGATCACTTTTAGAGCACTGAAATTGCAAACATTAGATATTATAGGTATTTTTCCAGCAGGCGCCTGACAGGCACATTGTATGTGAACTCGTTAGTCCGAATATTGTATGTGACGGAGGGTTAACCCCTTTTTGACCTCGGACGGGATAGTACGTCCGAGGTCAGAACCCCGCTTTGATGCAGGGCTCCGGCGGTGAGCCCGCATCAAAGCCGGGACATGTCAGCTGTTTTGAACAGCTGACATGTGCCCGCAATAGCGGCGGGTGAAATCGCGATTCACCCGCCGCTATTAACTAGTTAAATGCCGCTGTCAAACGCAGACAGCGGCATTTAACCGGCGCCTCCGGCCGGGCGGCCGGAAATGAGCGCATCGCTGACCCCCGTCACATGATCGGGGGTCGGCGATGATTCAGAATAGTAACCATAGAGGTCCTTGAGACCTCTATGGTTACTGATCCCCGGTAGCTGTGAGCGCCACCCTGTGGTCGGCGCTCATAGCACACCTGCATTTCTGCTGCATAGCAGCAATCTGATGATCACTGCTATGTAGCAGAGCCGATCGCGTTGTGCCAGCTTCTAGCCTCCCATGGAGGCTATTGAAACATGGCAAAAGTAAAAAAAAAAAGTAAAAAATGTGAAAAAAAATAAAAAAATATAAAAGTTTAAATCACCCCCCTTTCGCCCCATTCAAAATAAATCAATATTAAAAAAAACAAACCTACACATATATGGTATCGCCGCATTCAGAATCGCCCAATCTATCAATAAAAAAAAGGATTAACCTGATCGCTAAACGGCGTAGCGAGAAAAAAAATCAAAATGCCAGAATTACGGTTTTTTGGTCGCCGTGACATTGCATTAAAATGCAATAACGGGCGATCAAAAGAACATATCTGCACCGAAATGGTATCATTAAAAACGCCAGCTCGGCATGCAAAAAATAAGCCCTCACCCGACCCCAGATCATCAAAAATGGAGACGCTACGGGTATCGGAAAATGGCGCAATTTTTTTTTTTTTTTAAGCAAAGTTTGGATTTTTTTTTTCACCACTTAGATAAAAAAGAACCTAGTGATGTTAGGTGTCTATGAACTCATAATGACCTGGAGAATCATAATGGCAGGTCAGTTTTAGCATATAGTGAACCTAGCAAAAAAGCCAAAGAAAAAACAAGTGTGGGACTGCACTTTTTTTGCAATTTCACCGCACTTGGAATTTTTTTCCCGTTTTCTAGTACACGTCATGGTAAAACCAATGATGTCGTTCAAAAGTACAACTCGTCCCGCAAAAAAATAAGCCCTTACATGGCCATATTGAGGGAAAAATAAAAAAGTTATGGCTCTGGGAAGGAGGGGAGCGAAAAAAGAACACGGAAAAACGGAAAATCCCAAGGTCATGAAGGGGTTAAGTATGACAGGATCTCTTTTAAATGCATGTATTTGGGGTTAAAAAATCATTTTTGCAATTGGGTTTCATTAAAACTGTCGCACCATTTGGATTTTACAGGCTCTATTATTTCCAGCACATTCAACTATGATGCTGTCTGTGGTCATAAATCATCTGAGAGGAGCTCAGAGAAAGACAGATAAAAGAAAGAGATATAAATCCCATGTTAGATCATGATGGATTCTCAATTAACCCTTTCTGCGACCAGCAATAGACAGCGCCACACAGAGGCCAAAGAAGACAAACGGTGCTAAATTGTTAATGAAAATCAGGGGCCTAATGAGCACAGCGGCAGATAGTTTGTATAATGGCCCCCACAGTAGGCCACACACTAGTCCTCAAACTGTATAATGGCCCCCACATTAGCTCCCAAGCTGTATAATGGCCCCACATTAGCCCCCAAAGTGTATAGTTTACCCTGCATTACTCCACAAGCTGTATAATGGCCCCTGGATTAGTTTACAAGCTGTATAATGGCCCCTGCGTTAGTCCCCCAAACCGTATAGTAGCCCCCCTATTACTCCCCAAGCTGTATAACTGCCCCTGCATTAGTCCTCAAACTGTATAATGGCCCCCGCATCAGTGCCCCAACTGTATAATGGCCCTCACATTAGTGCCCAAACTGTATAATGGCCCCCGCATTAGTGCTCAAACTGTATAATGGTCCCTGCATTAGTCCACAAGCTATATAATGACTCCTGCATTAGCCCCCAAACTGTATAATGGCCCCCGCATTAGTGCCCAAACTGTATAATGGCCCCAGCATTAGTGCCCAAACTGTATAATGGCCCCAGCATTAGTCCACAACCTATATAATGGCCCCCCTACTAGACCTCCAAACTGTGTAATAGCCCCTGCATTAGTCCACAAGCTGTATAATGGCCCCCTATTAGTCTCCAAACTGTTTAGTGGCCCCCTGCATTAGCCCCCAAACTGTATAATGGGCCCGAATTAGCCCCCAAACTGTATAATGGGCCCGCATTAGCCCCCAAACTGTATAATGGCGCCGCATTAGCCCCCAAACTGTATAATGGGCCCGCATTAGCCCCCAAACTGTATAATGGCCCTGCATTAGCCCCCAAACTGTATAATGGCCCTTGCATTAGCCCCCAAACTGTATAATGGTGCCGCATTAGCCCCCAAGCTTTATAATGTCCCCTACATTAGCCCCCAAACTATAAAATAGCTACTGCATTATCCCCCACACTGTATAATTGCCCCCACACTTTATAAGGGCCCCCACAGTAGTCCATATAATGTATGAGGGCCCCCACTGTTTCATTATTTATGATGTCTCCACAAGTTTTAATTAAAATAAATAAATCTTATATTAGCCTATTGCCGGATCCTGATGACATGCCTTGGGCGGGCGGACCAACGCGTTATGATTGTGCCGGAGCACGCACATGATGATGTCACTGTCTGCCATCCTGTGTGTGCATCGGAGCCTCGGCCGTTCTGTGGACTGCAGGCTTAAAGTGACCGGCAGTCTACAGAACCGTGAGCGGTAGTGTGCAGGACCTGCTCTACCTCCGGACTTAACTGTATTGGCGCGCTGTGCACAATTAATGGTAGCATAGCAGTGTGTGGGTCCCTCTGAGCGGGGGCCGGGGTGACCACCCCCTCTGACCCTGGTAGCTAGATTACTGACCAAAATACATGCATTCAAGTACAAAAAAAAATAAACATTGTCCTCAAAAGTGACCAACCCCTTTACGTTTATGGATTAGACTTCTGGACACGTCATAAGCAGGGACATGAATAGGAATGATTACATAGGGCGCACCGACCAAAGACTGACCCAAAAATATGGACTTAGGTCATCTGCATCTGATCAGAACATTTCTACAAAATGTTTTCCGCATAAATATTTGTAGATGTGAGGACCATCGGATCGCAGACCAGAACTGGGCTGATGTTGACGTGGAGGGGTTAATGTCCCCGGGGTGGGGGGCCCGCCTGTGACCCCTGTCTCCGCTCTGTCCACATATCTGTGTGTGGGTTGTGTTAGACACACCAGTAGCGTCCAGTCCCAGCAGTGTGGAGACAGGCTCTGATAACACAGACTGACAGCTGAGCCGTCCTTAACAGCTCTGGGATAATCCAGTTTGTTCTCATGTCCTGAAGAGCTGTCCCCCTCCTCGCCCCCATCCAAACCTCACAGACACTTTGGAGAAGTGCCCTATGACAGGCCGGGGCGTCAGCGCTGCCCGCTGCCCAGGACAAAGCTTCCTGACTAACAGATAGTCACACTTCTGCCGAGGGACGGCTTTCCAAAAATATTCAACACTTTAACAATCATTTCCTATGTAGAATTAAAAATGTGTCACTGCAAAGTTTGGTCGATTTATCTTTCGGAGATTCTAGTAGGGATGGCTGACAATCCCGGTGGGAGTTGTAGTGGCGACCATATCTGACTTTTTACAGCATGTTGGGGGTAAACTCGCCTTGAGACCTTAGCTGACAATGAGTAATAATTGTTGCACATTATGGCATCCATATGATTGTCTTGGTCAAATATATGACACGTGTGCATTGATCTAAAAACCATTCACTGGCCTAAAAATTATCCTCTCCAAATCGTTATCAAGTACAAAAAATTATCCAGGTAGAAATAAACAACTGTTAGGGCTCATTCGCACCTTCGCTTTTCACGTACAAGTGTTATCTGTAGTTTTGAGGGCTAGTGCTCATACCTGTGATGATCTATGGGATCATTCCCGTGTCCGTGATTTGTCGCAGGCTGAGTGGCCCGTGCAAAATCGCACAGACCTGTCCGACTTTGATCCGAGGATTGGATCGAAATAAGCAATACAAGTCAATGGATCCATGAAAATATCAGAGTGCGGTCCGAATTTCACCGACTGTCAAAATTGAGAAGATGGAGAAACTTTTTGTTTCTCATCGTACAAGAAAAATTGATGACACTCAGAACAAACCCTGATCAAAATATTGGGTCGATTTTTCTCGTATATGAAAAAAACAGACTTCTGAATGAGGCATTGCTTTTGCTATAAAAAAAAAAAGTATGAACTATAAGTCTAATATAAATGTTTATATCTAAGTAAAACATAAACAAATAATAATAAATAAACAAAAAATAATACATGTTCTATAATATTCTATCTATAATGTTCTATAATAATAAATATTTATTATTAATAATAATAATAATAATGTTCTGGCAAAACCAACCAGGTTATCAAAAACTTCACTTTAGGGCTCATTCAGACGTCAGTTTTTCTCGTATATTTTTGTAGACCAAGCCATCAGCACAAAATCACAGAGACATGTTCAATTTGGGTCCTAGACTTGGATCAAATTAACCAATGCAAGTCTATGTGTTCGTGAAAGGAATCGACAACACTCGGATGCCATCCATGCGTGTTCCTATTTTGATCGACTGTTTTATAGGAGGAACTGGAGAAACTGTCATCAGTTTGTTTTTTTCCATCGGAGACCGCTAAGTCATCTGGGTAATTTTGCAATGCATCCTGGGAACGGAAGATGGCGGCAGCCACGCGCATAGGTACAGCTTCGCTGGATCCCAGGGGGTGAGTATATAACTATTTTTTGTTTTAATTATCTTTTTTTTAATACGGATATGTGCCCACACTGCTATATACTACGTGGGCAGTGTTATATAACGCGTGGGCTGCGTTATATACAGCGTGGCTGCTATATACTACGTGGCCAGTGTGATATACTACGTGGCTGTGTTCTATACCGCGTGGGCTGCTATATACTACGTGAGCTGCTATATACTACGTGGGCTGCATTACATACCGCGTGGGCTGCGTTATATACCGCTTGGGCTGCGTTATATACCACGTGGCTGCTATATACTACGTGGCCAGTGTTAGATACTATGTGGGCTGTGTTATGTACTGCATGGCCTGAAATATATATTACGTGGCCACTGTTATATACTGCATGGCCTGTGTTATATACTACATCGCCTGTGTTATATACTACATCGCCTGTGTTATATACTGCGTGGCTGCTATATACTGCGTGGGCTGTGTTATATACTATTTGGGCTGTGTTATATACTGCGTGGCCACTGTTATATATTGTGTGGCCTGTATTAACGCATCGGGTATTCTACAATATGTATGTATGTATATAGCAGCCACATAGTATATAGCACAGGCCACGTAGTATTTGTCTGCTATATACTACATGGCTCCTATATACTACGTGGCCTGTGCTATATACTATGTGGCTGCTATATACATACATATTGTAGAATACCCGATGCGTTAGAATTGGGCCACCATCTAGTATATTTTTTTTTTTGGAACCTGAAATCTAATCTCATTTACGTTTATTACGTTTTAACAAAAACGAAAAAAAAAATTAAAGCAAATAAAAAGGTAAATATTGAAAATCGTTGTACATTGGTGTCACTTACTGGATTTCTTTTAAAAATTAATAAAATGGCAACATTTTGGAATAGGACGCTGGATAAGATATTCCTTATGTCAATATTGTTTTGGAATTGGAATTATTGTTATCGTAGAAGTGTCTGACACAACCAGATGTTCTGGGATTATTTTGTAATTTTGCAAGAAAAAAATATATATATCAAAAAATTTAATAAAAAAAAAAAATAAACAGACTGGAAAAAAATGTCCAAAAATTATGTATTGCATGAACAAGGTCTAGTAAAAATTGTATCTTTCCTCTAGAAAAAATGTAGGAAACTATTTGTAAATACGAATAAAGGCTTTTCAGAATCTACAATTGATCATGAAAAGGTTACATTCTAGCAGTGGTTTTTGATTTATATGTCACCAAACACAAAAATACCAGCAGATCTGCCCATGGGCTGTGTGCGGCGGCCGATAAATAACCCACTGACAACTCACTACATCCTACATCTTACTTTTACACAATTTTTTCTGACAGCCCTGTCAGGCCCTAGTGGTATAAATCACTGGTCATGTTCATTTTAAAGCCATTTACTAACAAACTCACCTTTTGTTGCTGAACAAAGTTTTTTTTAGCCATTTTTAAAATCACTTAGATTTACGCAAATGACTGGAAGAGACGACCGAAAAAGCTTTAGGCGTTGAAAATGGCAATTTCTAGAGGCGGTGATGCCTCTCTGGTTGGGTTTCGATCGTTTTCATTGACAACGAAAATTCCGAAAATAAACATGAGAAAAATAAAACAAAACAAAAAAATTACACACATTTATTAAACAAAAAAAAAAATAGTAAAAATATAAAAAGGCAAAAGTACAAAAAGTAAAAACTATATATTAAAAAAATGGTTAATTGATCGTTTTAAAATTTTAAAAAATCTGAAAATAAACATGAGAAAAAGAAAACAAAAAAATTACATTTATTAAACTAAAAATATCTAAAATAAAATAGTAAAAATATAAAAAGGCAATTAAAAGTAAAAAAAAGTAAAAACTATATATTAAAAAAATGGGAAATTGATCGTTTTAAAATAAAAAAATCTGAAAGTAAACGTGGGAAAAATAAAACAAAAAAATTGCAAACATTTATTAAACTAAGAATATCTAAAATAAAATAGTAAAAATTTAAAAAAAAAGTTAACTATATATATTAAAAAAATGGGAAATTGATCATGTTAAAAGCAAAAAAATCGGAAAATAAACATGAGAAAAATATAACAAAAAAATTACAAACATTTATTAAACTAAAAATGTATAAAATAAGATAGTAAAAATATAAAAAGTAACTAAAAGTAAGAAAAGTTTGAAATATATAGTGAAAAAATGGGAAATTGATTATTTTAAAATAAAAAAAAAATCTAAAAAATATGAGAAAATTAAAGCAAAAACATTACATACTTTTATTAGGCTAAAAATATATTAAGTACAGTGAAATAGTAAAAATATAAAAAAGTACGGTTTTGAAAAGTAAAAACTATATATTAAAAAAAATATGAAATTGATCGTTTTAAAAGCAAAAAATTGCTGTGTGTTATACTAATCTCAGGCTATGTTCCCACAATGAGCTTCTGATGTTGCAGATTTTCTGCACCTTTTTTGCACCCATTAAGTAAAATAGTTTTTTTTCCGAAAATATGCTGCTTAAAAAACTGACCAAAAACTCATTGTGGGAATGTAGCCTGAACGGGATTATTCCTAATTCCACAAGATTTATTAAAAGTGACTGATACGTCAAGAATGGACATCCCCCAACTCATGGACCACCTGGTGAAGTAGATGCCGGCCTCCACATCCGGTCAGAGAAAAAAAGGACAGGTGGCTACAGGTCATTTCTATTGGAGTTATGGAAAAAGCTGAGCGAGTGCTCCTGCAGGTGGCACTAGAGAGACCGCTTCCTTCCGGAGGGGAGCTAATTTGCTATACTTTTTCCCAAGGAGCATTGTCCAGCCTGTAAGACGCCCTGTGCCAGATGCTAATCTTCTCAAGGAGAAACAAGACCTCGTAAATATGGAATAATTAAGAGATGGTGGGATAGGCTATAACGAGACTTTGGGTTTTTTTGAGGAGGTGGGGGTCCGGTGCTCTTTAAATAGGGAGCTCAGTGGTGCCGTAGACTTAGGGTAGGATGTTACTTGACAACATAAATCTGTCTTGTAGGAGCCTTGAAAATACTTGGAAACCTTATGCCGGGCTATGGAGACTGGAAGTAAAGGTGTTGAGGATGGGACAGACTGAGCCCCTAATGGAAATATACTAAATATGTCAAGGAGCACGGAGACAGAGAAATGACCGACCATCTAAGTATAACTGATCGATGACATGATCCATGTAAGGAAGCCTATCCTGTGTGACTGCATAGAAATGTGTGTATATATATATATATACTGTCATAGATGCTTTTACATCCACCATATATTATGCATAATATCCATCTTATTTAAAGGAATTGTTCACTGCTAGGACAACTCCTCCTTGATTAACATGTTTGGCCCCGATAAAATAATAAAGCCTATACTCACCTCCCGTGCTGGTGCTGTTCCCGCAGTGTCGGCACTCACTCTCCTCGGGGCTCGCGTGCGGTTGTTGTAACATGTGACCCCTGCAACCAATCAGCGCTGATCATGAAGAGGAAGTCCGGGCTGCACCTGATCTCTGACTTCCTCTTCATGTTTGATTTGTCTGAAGGCGGGGACAGTAACGACAGCGTTGATTGGGTGCTGGGGTCACATGTCAAAACAAAGCACAGATCCCCAAAGAGAGCGAGCGCCGACACCACGGGAACGACGCGGGCACGGATGGTGAGTATAGGCTTTATTATTTTATGGGGGCCAAGCGAGGGGTACGAGAAGAAGTTGTCCAAGTAGTGGACAACTTCTTTAAGGTTTAAAGGTTGCTAGCTAAATCACAAGTTATCACCTATTCACGGGATTGGGGGTAACTTGCAGAGCGCTGAAGGTCTGACCGCTGCTCTAAAACCCTAAGAACAGGGGTATGCACATTCTTGACCTCCGCTCTGGTCATTGTCTATGGGATGGCCAGAAATAGCAGAGCGCTGTACTCTATACTTCCCATTAACAATGTGGCTGCAGAGTCCTGTTTTCAAGTTTCAGAGCCCCAATCTCAGGATCACTAGAGATCAGACAACCAGCAATCAGCAAGTTATCTCCTATTCTATATATATATATATATATATATATATATATATATATATATATATATATATATATATATATAATGTGGAGATAAAAGGTCACAGAATAAGGACTTAAACACCCATAAAACAGCACCGTTATTACTATAATAAAGTTGGAAGACACAATGAGGTGACGTACAGTGCACACATGGAATTCATAGCCCCTTCTTCTTTTAGAATATGACTATGTTCATCAACCTTGCCCATTTTTTAGTGTCCTCGAGGCTGAAGATTCAGGCACATACTTCTACATCACGTAATACCATAAGGGAGTTGTCTTCAGCAATGAGTCAAACTTTTTTCTTAGACTCAGTGATAGCCGTGGCTTGGTCTGGAGACCACATGGGCAATGCCATGAAGAGGCCTTCAGGAGGTAACATCATACCAGTCCTACTCCTGGATGGGTATAATGTACGGTTGCCGGACCCCTCTTGTCTTTATTCCAGGGACACTAACAGCTCAACGCTACATTGATTTGGTGGTGGGACCAGTGTTGCGGCCATTATCCACACAACACCAAGCACATCTGGACATCATTGGTCTTGATTACACAGGAGCTGCCAGCAGCGGATCTTGATGATTTCCCCAAGTGCAATCAGTGGCAGAACCTTCATCAGACGACCATTAATAACCTCACTGATAACAGCCGAGGCTGGAAGTGCCGGGATTTCTGCACATGGCTCATACTCCAGAATGAATACATCAAGATGTAAACCAAATTAATCTGGTACTATACGATCCCAGAGAAACAAAAAGAGATCTTTGATATGATAAACGTTTATTAAAAAAAATATATATATATATATCTAATATATAATTGCCAATCGGCTCTGTCACAACTTCCGGCGATTGTGTCGCTACCACAATCCACCGCGCCGGAAGTAGCCGAACGTCATATTGGAATAGACAAGTGATGGGTATTCCAATATGGCACCCGCTGGTGGTATCAGGCCCTTGCGCAGTACCAACAGTGGGTCATATCATACTCACCTGCTCCCGGCGCGTCTTTGCACGTCCCTACTTCTCCGGCGCCCGCAGCTCTTCCTGTGTTCAGCGGTCACGTGGTACCACTTATTAAAGTAATGAATATTGACGCGACTCCACTCCCATAGGGGTGGAGCCGCATATTCATTACTGTAATGAGCGGTACGATGTGACCGCTGAACATAGGAAGATGCTGCCGGCGCCCAGAGACCACCTGTCAGTGAGAAGCAGGGACCGCGCCGGGAGTAGGTGAGTATAACGGGAGAGGGTGAGCATTGTGCGATATTCACCTGTCCCCGTTCCACCGCAGCGCGACGCCAGTCTTCCGTGTCCTCTGCCTGTGATGTTCAGGTCAGAGGGCGCGATGACGTGTTTAGTGTGCGCGCCGCCCTCTGCCTGAACAAACAGTCACTGCAGAGGACGTGGAAGACAGAGCGGTGCCCGGCGGTGGAACGGGAACAGGTAAATATCGCAAGTGCCCTGGACCTGCTCAGGACAAGAGGTGAGTATGTAATTTTTTTTTATTGCAGCAGCAGCATATGGGGCACAATTTCTATGGAGCATCTTATGGGGCCATAATCAACGTTTATACAGCATTATATGGGGCAAATGTCTCTATGGAGCATCTTATGGGGCCATAATCAACCTTTGTGCAGCATTATATGGGGCAAATGTTTCTATGGAGCATCTTATGGGGCCATAATCAACCTTTGTGCAGCATTATATGGGGCACATTTTTTATGGAGCATCTTATGGGGCCATAATCAACCTTTATGCAGCATTATATGGGGCAAATGTTTCTATGGAGCATCTTATGGGGCCATAATCAACCTTTATGCAGCATTATATGGGGCAAATGTTTCTATGGAGCAACTTATGGGGCCATAATCAGCCATTATGCAGCATTATATGGGACACATTTTCTATGGAGCATCTTATGGGGCCATAATCAACCTTTATGCAGCATTATATGGGGCAAATGTTTCTATAGAGCATCTTATGGGGCTATAATCAACCTTTGTGCAGCATTATATGGGGCATATTTTCTATGGAGCATGTTATGGGCCATAATCAACTTTTGTGCAGCATTATATGGGGCACATTTTCTATGGAGCATCTTATGGGGCCATAATCAACCTTTGTGCAGCATTATATGGGGCACATTTTCCATGGAGCATCTTATGGGGCCATAATCAACCTTTGGCAGCACACCCCTCGCCCCGGCAACAGACATGGTGGAGGAGTGGGTCTTCTCCTTTCTTCAAACTGCACCTTTAACCCAATCCCGCCTCTTCCCTCCCTTATCCTCCCCTCTTTTGAAGTCCATTCAGTCCGCATCCACTCTCCCTTCAACCTCCAAGTGGCTGTCATATACCGACCTCCAGGCCCAGCCACTGCCTTTATTGACCAATTCTCCACCTGGCTTCTTCACTTTCTCTCTGCTGACATTCCCACCATCATCATGGGTGACTTCAACATCCCCATTGATACCCTTCAGTCAACAGCCTCCAAACTTCTGTCCCTTACCTCATCCTTTGGACTTACTCAACGGTCCTCCGCAGCCACCCACACAGACGGGCATACACTAGACCTGGTATTCACCCGTCTCTGTTCTCTATCTAACTTCACCACCTCCCCTCTCCCTCTATCCGACCACCATCTGCTCACCTTCTCATCCCTGTCCTCCTCACCGGTCACCCATGTCCAGCAACATGCGCACCCCCGCAGAAACCTTGCACACCTAGACGCCCACACACTCTCTGACTCCATCCTACCACTGGCATCCATATCCTCACTCCACGACACAGACACTGCTTTCTACAATGCCCTCTTGCATCAGCTATTGACACGGTTGCCCCTCTCGTCCATGGCAGAGTGCGACGTATCAATAGACAACCTTGGCACAATAACACCACTAAAAAGCTCTGGTAAGTGTCCAGGGTGGCGGAGCGGCGTTGGAAGAAAACACACTCGCAAGATGACTTCACTGTATTCAAACATGCAACACTCGCTTTTAAATCTGCTCTCACCTCTGCTAAACAGGCCTACTTCACAACCCTCGTATCTTCCCTATCCTACAACCCCAAACAGTTATTCAAAACCTTTAACTCCCTCCTCCGCCCCCCACTGCCCCCTCCGACCTCCCTCATCTCTGCTGAGGACTTTGCCACACACTTTAAAAATAAGATCGACCAGACAAGGCAAGTCTTTATTGTTCAACCACCACAACCCCTTTGTATACCAGACCAATGCCCAAACCCCATAACCTCCCTATCCAACATCACTGAAGGGGGGCTTAATTGTCTCCTCTCCAAATCGCACCTCACCACCTGTGCGCTCGACCCCATCCCATCTCCTCCCCAACCTCACCACCACACTTATCCCATCCCTAACCCACCTGTTCAACCTATCACTAACTTCTGGTACATTCCCTTCTGCGTTCAAACATGCCACAATCACGCCTATCCTTAAAAAGCCAACCCTCGATCCAACTGCTATGTCCAGCTATCGCCCAATATCGCTGCTCCCATTCGCTTCCAAACTCCTGGAGCAGCATGTCCACTCTGAACTTTGCTCCCACCTCTCATCTAACTTGTTGTTCGACAATCTACAATCTGGTTTCCGCCCCCATCACTCAACTGAGACTGCCCTGACCAAAATCACTAACGACCTACTTACCGCCAAAGCTACTGGACAATACTCTGTACTCCTCCTTCTAGACCTGTCCTCTGCTTTCGACACAGTTGACCACTGCCTCCTACTACAGATCCTCTCCTCCTTTGGCATCAAAGACCTCGCCCTATCCTGGATCTCCTCGTACCTTTCCAACCGCACATTCAGCGTCTCCCACTCCCACACTACCTCCTCATCCCACCCTCTCTCTGTTGGAGTCCCCCAAGGCCCTGTTCTAGGACCCCTACTCTTCTCAATCTATACACTTGGCTTGGGACAACTCATAAAGTCCCATGGATTCCAGTACACCTCTATGCTGATGACACTCAGATCTACCTCTCTGGCCCTGACGTCACCGCTCTGCTGTCCAGAATCCCAGAGTGCCTATCAGCCATATCCTCCTTCTCCTCTCGCTTCCTCAAACTCAATGTGGACAAATCTGAACTCATCATCTTTCCTCCATCCCACAGATCTTCCTTACCTGACCTATCTATCGCAATCAATGACATCATGCTTTCCCCCGTACCGGAAGTCCGCTGCCTCAGAGTAACCTTCGACTCTGCCCTGTCCTTCAAACCGCACATCCAAGCTCTTTCCACCTCCTGTCGCCTCCAGCTCAAAAATATCTCCAGAATCCGTCCTTTCCTCAACCTTCAATCTACTAAAATGCTTGTGCATGCCCTCATCTCCCGCCTTGACTACTGCAACATCCTTTTCTGTGGCCTCCCTGCTAACACCATTGCACCTCTCCAGTCCATCCTTAACTCTGCTGCCCGACTAATTCATCTCTCTCCTCGCTACTCCTCCGCTTCCCGCCTCTGCAAATCTCTTCACTGGCTCCCATTCCCTCAGCGTATCCAGTTCAAATTACTAATACTGACCTACAGAGCCATCCATAACCTGTCTCCTCCATATATCTCTGAACTAATCTCCCGATATCTTCCCTCACGTAATCTCCGGTCCTCCCAAGACCTCCTTCTCTCCTCCACACTTATTCGCTCCTCATCCAATCGCCTCCAAGACTTCTCCCGAATATCCCCCATCATCTGGAGTTCTTTGCCCCAACACGTCCGACTATCAACCACATTCGGATCCTTCAGACGGAACCTGAAAACTCATCTCTTCAGGAAAGCCTACAGCCTGCACTGACCCCGCTGCCTCCTCATCACTACTGAAGCTACCGCCTCACCAACACCGGAGCTCCTGCAACCCCCGACCTACTGTCTCCTTCCCCATAATCCTGCAGAATGTAAGCCCGCAAGGGCAGGGTCCTCGCCCCTCTGTATCAGTCTGTCATTGTTAGTTTGTTTACTGTAAGTGATATCTGTAACTTGTATGTAACCCCCTCATGTACAGCACCATGGAATCAATGGTGCTATATAAATAAATAATAATAATCTAATATATAATTGCCTAGAATACTACTTCCTGCAATTTGTGCCAACTTCCGTGGCTTTGTCCGGAGCTAATGTCCGGAGCTAATGTCCGGAGCTAATGTCCGGAGATAAGTGACGTCACCAGTGTCCTACACCCAGGCAGAGCACAGGGGCCCCAGGCAGCATATGGGGCCCCAGGCAGAGCACAGTGGCCCCAGGCAGAGCACAGGGGCCCCAGGCAGCATATGGGGCCCCAGGCAGAGCACAGTGGTCCCAGGCAGAGCACAGGGGCCCCAGGCAGCCTATGGGGCCCCAGGCAGAGCACAGTGGCCCCAGGCAGAGCACAGGGGCCCCAGGCAGCATATGGGGCCCCAGGCAGAGCACAGTGGCCCCAGGCAGAGCACAGGGGCCCCAGGCAGAACATGGGGCCCCAGGCAGAGCACAGGGGCCCCAGGCAGAGCACAGGGGCCCCAGGCAGCATATGGGGCCCCAGGCAGAGCACAGGGGCCCCAGGCAGAGCACAGGGGCCCAGGCAGCATATGGGGCCCCAGGCAAAGCACAGGGGCCCCAGGCAGCATATGGGGCCCCAGGCAGAGCACAGTGGCCCCAGGCAGAGCACAGGGGCCCCAGGCAGAACATGGGGCCCCAGGCAGAGCACAGGGGCCCCAGGCAGCATATGGGGCCCCAGGCAGAGCACAGGGGCCCCAGGCAGCATATGGGGCCCCAGGCAGAGCACAGTGGCCCCAGGCAGCATATGGGGCCCCAGGCAGAGCACAGTGGCCCCAGGCAGAGCACAGGGGCCCCAGGCAGCATATGGGGCCCCAGGCAGAGCACAGTGGTCCCAGGCAGAGCACAGGGGCCCCAGGCAGCTTATGGGGCCCCAGGCAGAGCACAGTGGCCCCAGGCAGAACATGGGGCCCTAGGCAGAGCACAGTGGCCCCAGGCAGAGCACAGGGGCCCCAGGCAGAACATGGGGCCCCAGGCAGAGCACAGGGGCCCCAGGCAGAGCACAGGGGCCCCAGGCAGCATATGGGGCCCCAGGCAGAGCACAGGGGCCCCAGGCAGCATATGGGGCCCCAGGCAGAGCACAGGGGCCCCAGGCAGCATATGGGGCCCCAGGCAGAGCACAGTGGCCCCAGGCAGAGCACACACCAAATCGGAGGCCGAGGTGCCCCTCCAACCAAATTGGAGGCCGAGGGTCCCCGCCCACCAAATCGGAGGCCGAGGGTCCCCGCCCACCAAATCGGAGGCCGAGGGGCCCCACCAACCAAATCGGAGGCCGAGGGGCCCCGCCCACCAAATCGGAGGCCGAGGGGCCCCGCCCACCAAATCGGAGGCCGAGGGGCCCCGCCCACCAAATCGGAGGCCGAGGGTCCCCGCCCACCAAATCGGAGGCCGAGGGTCCCCGCCCACCAAATCGGAGGCCGAGGGTCCCCGCCCACCAAATCGGAGGCCGAGGGTCCCCGCCCACCAAATTGGAGGCCGAGGGTCCCCGCCCACCAAATTGGAGGCCGAGGGTCCCCGCCCACCAAATCGGAGGCCGAGGGGCCCCACCAACCAAATTGGAGGCCGAGGGGCCCCGCCCACCATATCGGAGGCCGAGGGTCCCCGCCCACCAAATCGGAGGCCGAGGGTCACCGCCAACCAAATCGGAGGCCGAGGGGCCCCGCCCACCAAATCGGAGGCCGAGGGTCCCCGCCCACCAAATCGGAGGCCGAGAGTCCCCGCCCACCAAATCGGAGGATAAGGGGCCCCGCCAACCAAATCGGAGGCCGAGGGGCCCCGCCAACCAAATCGGAGGCCGAGGAGCCCCGCCCAACAAATCGAAGGCCGAGTGGCCCCGCCCACCAAAGCGGAGGCCGAGGGGCCCGTCCCCGCCCACCAAATCGGAGGCCGAGGGTCCCCGCCCACCAAATCGGAGGCCGAGGGTCCCCGCCCACCAAATTGGAGGCCGAGGGTCCCCGCCCACCAAATCGAAGGCCGAGCGGCCCCGCCCACCAAAGCGGAGGCCGAGGGGCCCGGCCCCACCAACCAAATCGGAGGCCGAGGGGCCCCGCCCACCAAATCGGAGGCCGAGGGTCCCTGCCCACCAAATCGGAGGCCGAGGGGCCCCGCCAACCAAATCGGAGGCCGGGGGGCCCCGCCCACCAAATCGGAGGCCGGGGGCCCCGCCCACCAAATCGGAGGCCGAGGGGCCCCGCCCACCAAATCGGAGGCCGAGGGGCCCCGCCCACCAAATCGGAGGTCGGGGGGCCCCGCCCACCAAATCGGAGGCCGAGGGTCCCCGCCCACCAAATCGGAGGCCGAGGGTCCCCGCCCACCAAATCGGAGGCCGAGGGGCCCCGCCCACCAAAGCGGAGGCTGAGGGTCCCCGACCACCAAATCGGAGGCCGAGGGTCCCCGCCCACCAAATCGGAGGCCGAGGGTCCCCGCCCACCAAATCGGAGGCCGAGGGTCCCCGCCCACCAAATCAGAGGCCGAGGGTCCCCACCCACCAAATCGGAGGCCGAGAGTCCCCGCCCACCAAATCGGAGGCCGAGGGGCCCCGCCAACCAAATCGGAGGCCGAGGGGCCCAGCCAACCAAATCGGAGGCCGAGGAGCCCCGCCCACCAAATCGAAGGCCGAGCGGCCCCGCCCACCAAAGCGGAGGCCGAGGGGCCCGGCCCCACCAACCAAATCGGAGGCCGAGGGGCCCCGCCCACCAAATCGGAGGCCGAGGGTCCCTGCCCACCAAATCGGAGGCCGAGGGGCCCCGCCAACCAAATCGGAGGCCGGGGGGCCCCGCCCACCAAATCGGAGGCCGGGGGGCCCCGCCCACCAAATCGGAGGCCGAGGGGCCCCGCCCACCAAATCGGAGGCCGAGGGGCCCCGCCCACCAAATCGGAGGCCGAGGGGCCCCGCCCACCAAATCGGAGGCCGAGGGGCCCCGCCCACCAAAGCGGAGGCTGAGGGTCCCCGACCACCAAATCGGAGGCCGAGGGTCCCCGCCCACCAAATCGGAGGCCGAGGGTCCCCGCCCACCAAATCGGAGGCCGAGGGTCCCCACCCACCAAATCGGAGGCCGAGAGTCCCCGCCCACCAAATCGGAGGCCGAGGGGCCCCGCCAACCAAATCGGAGGCCGAGGGGCCCAGCCAACCAAATCGGAGGCCGAGGAGCCCCGCCCACCAAATCGAAGGCCGAGCGGCCCCGCCCACCAAAGCGGAGGCCGAGGGGCCCGGCCCCACCAACCAAATCGGAGGCCGAGGGGCCCCGCCCACCAAATCGGAGGCCGAGGGTCCCTGCCCACCAAATCGGAGGCCGAGGGGCCCCGCCAACCAAATCGGAGGCCGGGGGCCCCGCCCACCAAATCGGAGGCCGGGGGGCCCCGCCCACCAAATCGGAGGCCGAGGGGCCCCGCCCACCAAATCGGAGGCCGAGGGGCCCCGCCCACCAAATCGGAGGTCGGGGGCCCCGCCCACCAAATCGGAGGCCGAGGGTCCCCGCCCACCAAATCGGAGGATAAGGGGCCCCGCCTACCAAATCGGAGGCCGAGGGGCCCCACCAACCAAATCGGAGGCCGAGGAGCCCCGCCCACCAAATCGAAGGCCGAGCGGCCCCGCCCACCAAAGCGGAGGCAGAGGGACCCCGCCCACCAAATCGGAGGCCGTGGGGCCCCGCCAACCAAATCGGAGGCCGAGGGTCCCCGCCCACCAAATTATTCTTACATTTGAATAAATAAAGTATATATGGATTCTAGACTCCCGATTCTTTAGAATCGGGCTGCCATCTAGTAAATAATAATTGCATGGGGCAAATGTTTCTATGGAGCATCTTATGGGGCCATAATTAACCTTTGTGCAGCATTATATGGGGCGTATTTTGTATGAAGCATCTTATGGGGCCCATCATGAACTTTATGGAGCATTATATGTGGCGTATTGTTTATGGAGCATCGCTTGTGGACGAGAGATTCTCAGTGCTGCAAAGCCTGCCCCCATCGGGACGTCACCACCCTCCAGATGCGATAGCATCGGGCCTCATCTAGTATATATATAAAATCATATAAAACATGGAATGCCTCTAAGGGATCATCAAAACCTGCATGTGATAGACAATTTATACAGACCAGAAAGGGTAACTCTCCATAGGTGCATATATAGTATTATATTACATCTTTTTTGCCTAAACTATTGAGGTTTACCCAGGTCCAAAGACTATACTAATATACCGCAACTTGCTAGTTCCCCTGTAGAGTTTACTTAAGTATAGGATGAAACATTTACCTGAACGTTATGGGTTAACTGCCAATGTGGATGTAGCCAAGTGTGGCAAGTATGATGTGTCCCACTGCCCAGACGCGCGTTTCGCCTTGCTTCGTCCCCAGGGTCTGTACGCAGCAATACACACTGACGCCGATCAGAGGGCAGCAGCGGACATTGGCGTACACGTGACTGGGGGCATGTCAGTGACATCATGCTCTGCCGTCGCTTGCACGCTGAAATAAGCTGCCGGCTTCAGAAGAGGATGCTGCACGGTGGGGGAGCGGAGGGAAGGTGAGTATTATGGTTTATTTTTTTCTATACATTAAAGAACAGCAGCAAACAGGGGACATATACCAAGATAGGGTATATATATATATCATGATGAAGCTCATATAGTATACCATGATGGAGGACATATATACCTGGATGGGGGATTTATGTATATACCAGGATGTAGCACATATATACCAGGATAGGGGATATATACAGTGGGTACGGAAAGTATTCAGACCCCTTTAAATTTTTCACTCTTTGTTTCATTGCAGTCATTTGGTAAATTCAAAAAAGTTCATTTTTTTCTCATTAATGTACACTCTGCACCCCATCTTGACTGAAAAAAAAACAGAAATGTAGAAATTTTAGCAAATTTATTAAAAAATAAAAACTGAAATATCACATGGTCATAAGTATTCAGCCCCTTTGCTCAGCATTGAGTAGAAGCCCCTTTTGAGCTAGTACAGCCATGAGTCTTCTTGGAAATGATGAAACTAGTTTTTCATCCCTGGATTTGGGGATCTGCTGCCATTCTTCCTTGCAGATCCTCTCCAGTTCCGTCAGGTTGGATGGTGAACGTTGGTGGACGGCCATTTTCAGGTCTCTCCAGAGATGCTCAATTGGGTTTAGGTCAGGGCTCTGGCTCCTTTGTTATTTTAGCTGTGTGCTTAGGGTCATTGTCTTGTTGGAAGGTGAACTTTTGGCCAAGTCTGAGGTCCAGAGCACTCTGGATGAGGTTTTCATCCAGGATATATTTGTACTTGGCCGCATTCATGTTTCCTTCAATGACAACCAGTCATCCTGTCCCTGCAGCTGAAAAACACCCCCATAGCATGATGCTGCCACCACGTTTCACTGTTGGGATTGTGTTGGGCAGGTGATGAACAGTGCTTGGTTCTCCCCACACATACAGCTCAGAATTATCACCAAAAAGGTCTATCTTCATCTCATCAGACCAGAGAATCTTATTTCTCATAGTCTGGGAGTCCATCATGTGTTTTTTAGCAAACTCTATGCGGGCTTTCATATGTCTTGCACCGAGGAGAGGTTTTCGTCGGGCCACTCTGCCATAAAGGCATGATGGTGGAGGGCTGCAGTCATAGTTGACTTTGTAGAACTTTCTCCCCTCTCCCTACTGCATCTCTGGATCTCAGCCACAGTGATCTTGGGGATCTTCTTTACCTCTCTCACCAAGGCTCTTCTCCCACGATTGCTCAGTTAGGCTGGACGGCCAGGTCTAGGAAGACTTCTGGTGGTCCCAAACTTCTTCCATTTAAGCATTATGGAGGCCACTGTGCTCTTAGGAACCTTGAGTACTGCAGAAATCCTTTTGTAACCTTGGCCAGATCTGTGCCTTGCCTCAATTCTGTCTCTGAGCTCCTTGGCCAGTTACTTTGACCTCATGATTCTCATTTGGTCTGACATGCACTGTGAGGTCTTATATAGACAGGTGTGCGCCTTTCCAAATCAAGTCCTATCAGTTTAATTAAACATAGTAATGAGAAAAAAATGAACTTTTTTGAATTTACCAAATGGCTGCAATGAAACAAAGAGTGAAAAATGTAAAGGGGTCTGAATACATTCCGTATCCACTGTATACCTGAATGGGGGATATATATACCATGATGGAGCCCTCGATGGGAGATATATATATATATATATATATATATATATATATATATATATATATATATATATCAGGATGGGGGGACGTACAGTATATAACAGGATAGGGGATATATGTATACCAGGATGGAGCCCTTGTTGAGGGACATATACATCGAATGGGGGTGGTGGCTCTGACAGGAATATGAATATATATATATATATATATATATATATATATATATATATATATATATATATATATATATATATATATATATATATATATATATATATATTAGGTATATGTGTACATTGATTTCTGTGCCCTGTATACACCGTATTGCTTCTATTACCTGCTGAGGTGGACATTCTGTATTCTGGCTGCAGCCTTCCTATATCCTCACACTAATCTGCTGACTATATTCTGTTATTCCGGATGTATCTTGTATATATTGCCTAGTTAGTACATATGGCTGCCGGCAGTGCAGGGGTTAAGCTCCCCGCCAGTCTGAGTGGAGCTGCCCAGTTCGGCGCCAGTACAGAGTCTGTGAACAATGGGAGTGTGAGACCCGGAGCAGCGGCGCCTCCTCCTCACCCTCAGCCCCGCAGCCACTGCAGCACCTGGCCCGGGAGCCGGCGGTCTGTGTGCCCGGGGCAGGGGCAGTAATGCGGGAGGAGGGGGCAGTAATGCGGGAGGAGGGGGCAGTAATGCGGGAGGAGGGGGCTCCCTGCAGGCTCCCACCACCAGTGACCTACAGAGAGGCAGCAGGGGGCGCTG
Organism: Ranitomeya variabilis; assembly: GCF_051348905.1. Classification (NCBI taxonomy): domain Eukaryota; kingdom Metazoa; phylum Chordata; class Amphibia; order Anura; family Dendrobatidae; genus Ranitomeya; species Ranitomeya variabilis. Next base: position 49,919,050 of record NC_135232.1, on the reverse strand, counting down.
TGCCGGCGTCAGACAGGAGGCAGGAAGCCGCAGCGATTATTGTCGGGGCATGCGACTTTAGCTCCATCTAATAGAAGTGACTGGAGACTGGATGATGAAGGCAGAACAGCTTATAGCTTTGTAATAGTTAAAAAAAGTCTTAGAAATATGTAATATTTAGGAAACCTGAAAAATCTGCCATGATATTTGCAAAATTAAAAAAATAATAATAATCAAAAACTTGATCTAAACCCAGTGTGACCGTCACAGACCATTGGGGTCAGTTATGGAGTCCATTCATTCCAAGGGGAATCTCCCCATCAGTTATTTGCAAAACCATTCTCGCCCCCCCCCCCCCCCCCCCCCCCCGGTGAATGACTTCCTTCCCACAGACAGTGAATACTCTTGGCATTAAAGAGTCGTCGTATCCTCCCCTTTGGTTTTTGTTAAAAAAAATGTCACCTATGGTTCCCATGATTCCCGTGAAAGATGGCGCCGCATCTGCTGTTTGTGTAGGAAGTGTGTGTTGTGCAGCCAGTGGAGGAAGATTACGTGGGTGGCGAGCCCGGATCATCCTGCGGGAGATGCCACCGAGATCTGAGGACGCCCGCACACCTTCCGTTTACACAAGGAGCTTTGGGGTTTTTAGGGCTGATGCCTGAAGATGATGCCTGCGGACTGTGCCAATGGACAATGCCTGCTGCCTACGGATGATGCCTGCTGCTGATGCGTGTGGACAATGCTTGCTGATGATGCCTGCTGCCGATGCCTACGAACTATGCCTGCGGATGATGTCTATGGACTATGCCTACGGACAATACCTACGGACAATGCCTACGGACTATGCCTACGGATAATGCCTACGGACAATGCCTATGGATGATGCCTGCGGACTATGGCTATGGACAATGCCTACGGACTATGGCTATGGACAATGCCTACGGACTATGGCTATGGACTATGGCTACGGATAATGCCTACGGACAATGCCTATGGATGATGCCTGCGGACTATGGCTATGGACAATGCCTATGGATGATGCCTACGGACTATGGCTATGGACAATGCCTACGGACTATGGCTATGGACAATGCCTACGGACTATGGCTATGGACTATGGCTACGGATAATGCCTACGGACAATGCCTATGGATGATGCCTGCGGACTATGGCTATGGACAATGCCTATGGATGATGCCTACGGACTATGGCTACGGACAATGCCTACGGATTATGTCTACGGACTATGCCTACGGGCAATGCCTGCGGACTATGGCTACGGATGATGCCTACGGATTATGTCTACGGATGATGCCTACGGACTATGCCTACGGGCAATGCCTACGGATTATGTCTACGGACAATGCCTACGGACTATGCCTGCGGACTATGGCTATGGATGATGCCTACGGATTATGTCTACAGATGATGCCTACGGACTATGCCTACGGACAATGCCTACGGACTATGTCTACGGATGATGCCTACGGACTATGCCTGCGGACAATGCCTACGGACTATGTCTGCGGATTATGTCTACGGACGATGCCTGCGGACTATGGCTACAGATGATGCCTGCGGATGATGTCTATGGACTATGCCTACGGATAATGCCTACGGACTATGCCTATGGATGATGCCTGCGGACTATGGCTACGGACGATGCCTATGGATTATGTCTGCGGACTATGTCTGCGGATTATGTCTACGGACGATGCCTACGGACTATGGCTACGGACGATGCCTACGGACTATGGCTACGGATGATGCCTACGGATTATGTCTACGGACTATGCCTACGGACAATGCCTACGGACTATGTCTACGGATAATGCCTACGGACAATGCCTACGGACTATGGCTACGGATGATGCCTGCGGACTATGGCTACGGATGATGCCTGTGGACGATGTCTATGGACTATGCCTACAGACTATGCCTATGGATGATGCCTGCGGACTATGGCTACGGACGATGCCTATGGATTATGTCTACGGACTATGTCTGCGGATTATGTCTACGGACGATGCCTACGGACTATGGCTACGGACGATGCCTACGGACTATGCCTACGGATTATGTCTACGGACTATGCCTACGGACAATGCCTACGGACTATGCCTACGGACTATGCCTACGGACTATGCCTACGGACTATGTCTACGGACTATGCCTACGGACTATGTCTACGGATAATGCCTACGGACAATGCCTACGGACTATGGCTACGGATGATGCCTGCGGACTATGGCTACGGATGATGCCTACGGATGATGCCTACGGACGATGCAAATTCCAAGTAAATCCTGACAGTGTGCACATTGCGCGGTGAGGACTCACAAGTCTGCAGTATCAATACCGAAACTACAACTCCCAACATGGCACTCAGAGCATAATAGAAGTTGTAGTTTATCGGCATATTGCTGAGAACATTTACAGCAGTCGTCGGCTTTGACAATTATCAGGATGGCATGTTTTCAGCCTCAGGAATGTTTTCATTCATTGACAGCAAGCGAAGATCTTGAAATTGCTGGAAAAAAAATGAAACACAAAGTATATTAGAAAGTTGCAGAACTTTTCTTTATAGAACAGAACTTCAACCCCTTTCATTTGAACACATGTACACTTTGCAAACTTTTTTGCAACCACTCAACCAATCCCCCAAAAATAGAAATATTGTTTTTTACTAGATGAAGCCACATGGGCTTAAATGTCACTTTGTCACACGCCGGCGACTGTGCCGCCTAAGAAATGTGCAACCTTGGCAAGCATGTAAAACGCCTTGTTGTTCAGGGATTTAGGGTTGTTTTCGTCCTGGCGTCGTATGTACCGTCAGGACTGAGCTGGCATTTACCTTGTCTGGGATACTTGTCTCCCACGTCCCGGCCTTAACAGGTGATGTGAGCGTGCGGACATGGAGGCTGCCGGATTAATGACTGTCAGGTAACAGATGGGGAAAAAAACTATGCAAACTAGTTCCCTCCAGGAGGAAAACTTTCTACTGCCACCTATAGGTCACAGTTAACTAATAGGCATGATTTGTTACACTATTTTGTTCCACCGCCGGACCTGTCACTTGCCATAAATATATAATGATGTAAATGCCGCCGTTCTCCTGAATCCAACGATGTTTTTCTTTTGTTTCTACGCCTCTCCGTTCCTGAGCTATGGCCCTCTCTTTCCTGTATGAAAATCTAGTCTTTTTAGCCAAGTGGGTCGGATTTTAAGCTCTTTTTCTTGAGGACCACACCCTGTTGTCTAACAAGGCTAGATTTATTTACAGGGAAAAAGAGGCCATAACTCAGGAACAGAGAGGTGCATGAAAGAAAGAAAAACATCGCCGGATACAGGAGAACAGCGGCAATTACACCAGGTAAAAAGAATTACATATTTACTGCAAGTGACGGGTTTTAATATGGATATGTGTTTCCCATCCCAGGCAGAGGTGATTAATTTGGTATAGGAGAAATTTGCTAACATTTTCTTTTTTGATTTCACAATTATTGCCTCCTTGGGATGGCCAGAGGGGTACATAGGACCCTAAACGGGGGCATAACTAGACGGGAATCAGGGGTACTTGTCACACCCAGATCCAGGGGCCTAAGGGGCCAAGAAGACAACCGTATGATGGACGGCACATGGTCCGTACGGTGCGGCATGGATTGTGCACCGCGGTACATAGAGCCGATGCTTCCTTCAGTTGTAGGCGAGACACTCGGTGGAAAGCTTGTTTTCTCTCGTTTTAGCTGGACCAGAACCGCCATTAATGTGGGATCTGCTCCTTTCATTTCAATGGAGGGAAGATAAAGGCAAAGAAATAGAATTGGGTGGGTAATAATCCAACCTGTCTGACTGCTCCACGGATATTAGACAGCCTGCACAGATAAAGAACCATCATTAGCCAGCTTTTACAGACATCTTTCATGGACATTAGACAGCTTCCATGTATATAGCCTCCATAGTTGTTAGTCAGCCTTTATAGATGTCAGTCTAGCTCTTTAGACATTAGACAGCCTCCGTGGAAATTAGACAGCCTTTACAAATATTAGCCTTCATGGACTGAGACTGCCTCTATAAACTTTAGACAGCTTCTAGACTTCAGGTGTCCTACATCGATATTAAACTGCTTCCATAGACATTAGACATCCCCCATAGACAATAAATGGCCTTTACATATATTAGATGGACTATATAAACATCAGACAGTCTCCACTGACACGGCCTCCATAGACAATACACGGCCTCCATATACAATATGTAAGGGCTGGTGGGACTCCAGAGGTGAACCCACTGGACCGCGACAGCGAACTTCCCTAGGGCGAGTAGACCAGGTGGACTACTCCCTGTACTGGGAGCGTTAGGGACAGGCCCAGGGGAGATTACTGCCACGGCAGCTGGTACCCAGGGACAGGGAGTCGGAAAGAGAGCGGGGACACGGAAAGGCAGGAGGGGTGAAAGACTTGGAATGAACACGGGAACCCGGACTGGCTGGAACGACGAGGTAACAGGAACACGGACAGGCTGGAACGACGAGGTAACAGGAACACGGACAGGCTGGAATGACGAGGTAACAGGAACACGGACAGGCTGGAATGACGAGGTAAGAGGAACACGGACAGGCTGGAATGACGAGATAAGAGGAACACGGACAGGCTGGAATGACGAGGTAACAGGAACATGGACAGGCTGGAATGACGAGGTAAGAGGAACACGGACAGGCTGGAATGACGAGATAAGAGGAACACGGACAGGCTGGAATGACGAGGTAACAGGAACACGGACAGGCTGGAACGACGAGGTAACAGGAACACGGACAGGCTGGAATGACGAGGTAAGAGGAACACGGACAGGCTGGAATGACGAGATAAGAGGAACACGGACAGGCTGGAATGACGAGGTAACAGTAACACGGACAGGCTGGAACGACGAGGTAACAGGAACACGGACAGGCTGGAACGACGAGGTAACAGGAACACGGACAGGCTGGAATGACGAGGTAACAGGAACACGGACAGGCTGGAATGACGAGGTAACAGGAACACAGTCAGGCTGGAATGACGAGGTAAGAGGAACACGGACAGGCTGGAATGATGAGGTAAGAGGAACATGGACAGGCTGGAATGACGAGATAAGAGGAACACGGACAGGCTGGAATGACGAGGTAAGAGGAACATGGACAGGCTGGAATGACGAGGTAAGAGGAACACGGACAGGCTGGAATGACGAGGTAACAGGAACACGGACAGCCTGGAAAGACGGGATGATGGGAACTCGGACAGGCTGGAGACACAAGAAGGCAGGAACTGGAAGGGAGCAAAAGAGAAGGACAAGGTAACGGACAAAAGGGCAGAGAAACAGGGAAGCACGGATCACGGAGCAGAGCAAAAGCTGAGCAGAGAAACATGGAGCCAAATCACTTGAAAGATACAAATGACAGTCAGGCACTGTCATGAGGAAGAGGTGGGCAGATAAACAGTGCGGGGAGTTACCTTCCGGGTCAGGGTCCTCCCAGATCAAGATGGGAAGTGTGTGCGTGCACCGCTGAAGTGAGTGCGCTCGCACATCCGACAGGGAGCAGACGTCTCTCATCCAGCCAAACCAGATCTCACGCTTTGCACTGGCGAGGGACAGTACCCCGAAACACAGTGTCTGCAAATTGAGATTCTGGTTTGGCTATTATCCTAAGTCATGTGACAAGGCTCGTTAAAGGGTCGACATTGACTGTTTGGATTGCTACTTCCAATAGGTGGCACTAAAGTTCTAGTCCTCTTCCTCTCTGGAGAGACAATTTGCATATTTCCCAGAGATGCATTGCGGCTTTAAGTCTCCTCATCTCGACATGCTTATCATGTCACTCTCCGCAAGGAGAAACAATACTTCTTGGATCATTGTCTCTTTAAAATACAGGAAGTGCACACGTGCCCTAAGTGTGCAGCCAGAGATGTTTCTGTACCCTTAAAAATCTGATATTATCTGCCCATGTGGTTCACCGTGCCCCTGCATGTTTATCTGAATATGTGTGTAATTTTATCCTTTGTCTGTCGTGACTTGTCACCTTGTTAATAAGGATTTAATAAAACTTTGCAATTTTTATGGCCTTTTTGATCGTTCTGTGGTGTGTTATCCCCCTCTCCCTCTCCATGGACATTAGACAGCCTCCATGGACAATACATGGCCTCCAAAGGCAATACATGGCTTCCATAGGCACTAGATGACCTCCATAGACAATACATGGCCTCCATGGACATTAGACAGCCTCCATGGACAATACACGGCCTCCATAGACAATATACGGCCTCCAGAGACAATACACAGCCTTCATAGACAATATACAGCCTCCAGAGACAATACACGGCCTTTATAGACAATACATGGCCTCCATGGACAATACATGGCCTCCAGAGGCAATACACCGCCTCCGTAGACATTAGACGACCTCCATAGACAATACATATCATCCATGGACATTAGACAGCCTCCATGGACAATACATGGCCTCCAGAGACAATACAAGGCTTCCATAGACAATATATGGCCTCCAGAGACAATACACGGCCTTCATAGACAATACATGGCCTCCATGGACAATACATGGCCTCTGTATACATTACGTGGCCTCTATGGACATCAGACAGCCTGCATAGACATTAAACAGCCTCTATAGACAATACATGGCCTCCATAGACCTCAGACAGCTTCTATAGACATTAGACGACCTCCATAGACAATACATGACCTCTATAGACAAAACAAGGCCTCCATAGACAATACATGGCCTTCATAGACAAAACATGGCCTCCATAGACAATGCATGGCCTCTATAGACAAAACATGGCCTCCATAGACAATACACAGCTCCCATAGACCTCAGACAGCTTCCATAGACATTAGACGACCACCATAGACAATACATGGCTTCCATAGACAATACATGGCGTTTTCAGACATTAGACGGACTCCACCAAAACAAATCATGCTTTTCTTAATGGAAATCTGTTGGGATTGACTGTAGGGAAATGAGTGGCATCGGTCCCTGGCTCTTCCCCTCCACCTGTCTTGTCCCATTGATCCGATGGGGGTTGGACACCATGAGATGAATGCTATCCTCGCCCATTCGGCTCCTCTGTGTTTGAGGTAGAGATTCCCTTTGTCTGTGACTTTGATAGTGACAATACGCCCTGTTTGCACGGCTGTCTGCTTGGAGTCCATGATACGCTTCGCTCCAACTATCGGCAGAAAATGGTCAACAACATCCTTTGGACCTGGAGCAAAGTGAACCTGACATCATGTCGAAAGAACTGTGAACAGACGATTAATTAGCTCATCTTATCTGCTACATTGATTCATGGGGAGACGACAGGAGAGAAGCGGAAGGATCTGAAGCTATAAAACTGACAATCATCATATGAAAGTAATTACACCTCCTGTCCCTATCTCATACTATTAAGGAAGCTGAATCTAAAGGGGGGCTCCACAAGGTGGGCAACAGAGGACAAGTTAAAAAGCAGCTGTCCTAAAATTAAGAAAGCATCAACGTCCTTGAATCTTCCCGTTCTGTTAACGTGTTGATGAACTTTTAGAAAACTTTTGAATCTTTAGGAAACTTTTGAAGTTTTTATGTTTGGGTATCCAGGTACTCAGACCTCCACTGATCACTGAAACCAAGGGGCAGAAGCTCAGCTCTGCTCTCCTAGAGGCTTCCTGCTGAGCACATCTTCAGGCTTGGAGGAAAGCTGAGCTCTTCTGCCCCTGTATTTTAGTGAATGGTGGAATCTCCCCCACCAATCAAAATCTCTATGTCGTCAAAAGTTTTCACAATTATGTTTTTGGTAACAACGAATGTGGCCACCATTGAAGCATTAACAGAGGTTTTCATCAATTCCTTAAAGCCATAGAATTTCTTAATTTGTTTTTCAATTTTTGCTTTTCAAAATTCCTAATTTTCTTTTACAATTTTTTCTGTCGACACATCCATAAATGGTCTTGGTTTTTTATGGACACCATTTTAGAGTAGCATATAATGTATTATTCATCTAAATATATATATATATATATATATATATATATTTTTAATGGGAAAGGGAGTAAAACAAAAAATACGTTAGTCATTCAGGAAGGTCAGGAAATTTGCTAAAAAATCTTGCATTTATCACGTATTTCTCACTTGGTGATATGAATCTTTGGAGCCCTCGGCCAAAATGAGCAGTTGATGCAGCATGGAGGAACAACAGAAGAAGTGGAGGCAGAATAACAACAGGAGGAGGGAACAACTTAGGAATCTGAAGTAGCAGAGTTAAACGACTTAGTGATATAGCAGTGCTGAGTTTGTCACAGAGTCTAATGTAGCTATGGCTTTGATAGAAAATACTTGACCCAGTGATAGCAGAGCTGAGTTTGCCACAGAATCCAATGTATTCCTGGCTGCAGTACAGCACAGTTGACTCAGCTACAGCAAAGCTGAGTTTGTCACAGGAGTCCAATATATCTATGGCTGTAACAGAATAGATTTGACTCAGTGTTAGCAGAGCTGAGTCTGTCACAGAGTCCAATGCAGTCCTTGAGTTGACCCAGGGATAGCCAAGCTGAGATTGTCACAATCCAATGTATCTATGGCTGTGACAGAAAAGAGTTGACTCAGTGATAGTAGAGCTGAGTTTGTCACAGAATCCAATGTATACCTGGCTGCAGTACAGCACAGTTGACTCAGCTATAGCAAAGCTGAGTTTGTCACAGAGTCCAATATATACCTGGCTGCAGTACAGCAGGGTTGACCCAGTGATAGCAGAGCTGAGTTTGTCACATAGCCCAGAGTATACCAGGCTGCAGTACAGCAGAGTTGACCCAGCAATAGAAGAGCAGAGTTTATTACAGAGTCCAATGTATACCTGGGTGCAGTACAGCAGAGTTGATCCAGCGATAGCAGAGCTGAGTTTGTCACAGAGGCCAATGCAGAGCTGGCCGCAGTACAGTAGAGTTGACCTAGCTATTATAGAGCTGAGTTTGTCAAGTAGACCCAACTATAGCAGAGCTGAATTTATCACAGAGTCTGATACAGAGCTGGCAGCGATATGGCAGGTTGCACATAGATGGTAGATAGAAAGATAGAAAGATAGATAGATAGATAGATAGATAGATAGATAGATAGATAGATATTAGCAGAGATGGTTTTTTCACAAAGTCAAAAGTAGAACTGGCCAGCAGTATAGCAGTCCGCAGTAGCAGTAAATGTCAGCTACCTGAATACCGAAGTGCAGGCCTGAGAACATAATGTCAGAGGTGTGCGTCACCCAGCGGCAGGAGACAGACGCCACGTCTGGCGCTAGATCCAAGAGAGGTGACTATAATGGATTTACTGTAAATTCATGAAAAGATGCAAATTATCCATCACATCTAGACTTACCTCCATGAGTCGAGCTTGATTTCCAAGTGACTGGGACTGCGCTGCAATACCAGACATGACCACAGGCAGTAGTGGAGCTGTTTCCTCAAACATTTAGTCTCTTTCGATTCTCTGATGGTAGGGCAGAGGAAGAGGACCCTTGCATCAGCCCATGGACCCCAGTCTAGATATTTACGGAGCTCCGAGGGCTAATTTTATACCGTGTTACATATTCAGCATTATATATATTTTTTTATGAGGGGAAAAATTCTTAGCATTGAAAGGCCACAGAGCATTTTCCTTTGATGAACCTGGCTCAGCACTGGCCATGTAGCAGTCTTGCTGTTGGTGACAGCGGTAAATAGACCCTTCCCGTTCCTTAAGACGCAGCACTTTCCTGGGCCTGTTTGCTGGCGGGAGCCTTGGAACCAGCTGTGCATTACTAGACGGGCAGCCAAATATTTCACACGTCCAGATTGAGACAGTATAACAGTGACTGACCGGACCCTGACAGCGGCTCCACCAATAAATCTGCACCTCACATTACTCTTATGAGATGCTACGCAATGCTCCACAATGGCGGAGAAAACGCCGAGATCCTATTAATCCAACATCTGAAAACCTGAAGACCTGCCGCAATTTTATCACCAAGAGCAAAGTGATCATCTTAAATCTCACATAGAGCGAGAACTAAAAGTCTCTAAAAAAGTATTACATCATTTATGTCAGCTATTATACATATTTCATATCGTATGAGGGTAAAAAATCCAGACTATCTGGTACTCTCCGGCCCGTCTGCTCCAAATGGTTCAGAACACAATTTTCCAAAGTAGAGTAGCTATTAATAAATAGACAAAATGGAGAAAAGAATTGGGACAAACGTCTTTATCATTGAATCAGGTTTTACATTCAGCCCCATTGTCCCCCAGTGTACAGCATCGGCCTGCCGCCCCTGGTGTATAATATCCGTCCCCTCGCTTGCCCCTAGTGAATGACATCCAGCCATTCACTTGCCCCAGTGTATAATGTCTGTCCCCTCGATCCCGGTGTATGATGTCCGGGCCCTTTCTCGCCCCCAGTATATAACATCCGGCCATTCGCTCAACCTCAGTATATAACCCTCGCTTATCTCCAGTGTATAACATTCGGCCCCTCATCCCCGGTGTATAATATCCAGCACCTCGCTCTCCCCCAGTGTATAACATCTGGCGCTCGTTCCCAGTGTATAATGTCTGGCCCCTCGACCCCGATGTATGATGTCCGGGCCCTCTCTCGCCCCCAGTGTATAACATCCAGCCATGCGCTCAACCTCAGTGTATAACCCTCGCTTATTTCCAGTGTATAACATTCGGCCACTCACACCCGGTGTATAATATCCAGCACCTCGCTCGCCCCCAGTGTATAACATCCGGCGCTCGTGCCTAGTGCATAATATTTAGCCCCTCGCCTTCGGTGTATAATATCCGGGCCCTCTCTCGCCCCCAGTATATAACATTTGGCCATTCGCTCAACCTCAGTGTATAACCCTCGCTTATCTACAGTGTATAACATTCGGCCCCTCACCCCTGGTGTGTAATATCCAGCACCTCGCTCGCCCCCAGTGTATAACATCCGGCGCTCGTGCCCAGTGTATAATATCTGGCCCTTCGCCTCCGGTGTATAATATCCGGGCCCTCTCTCACCCCCAGTGTATAACCCTTGCTTATCTCCAGCGTATAACATCCTGCCCTCTCTCTCCCCTAGTATATAACATCCTGCTCCTTGCCCCCCAGTGTATAGCATGTGGCACCCAGTATATAACCTCCGGCTCCCCGTCATGCCGTCTGCTGTTGCTAACATATGACAGATCAGCTGGTGCAGAGCTTACTGATACCAGCGCTGTCCTGTAATAGGTAACAAGTCTGTTCCTGATATTCCTTCCTCCTAAATCTTCCCCCATCACCTGTGAGTGATATTATTGAGAAGTGGAAGGAGTTGCAGCAACTCAACCACAAAGTGGAGACCCCTGTAACACTACAGAGCGGGGGGCTGAGACCGAGGGTAGAAGAGTCACCACCGCTCTGCTGACTCCATAACTGCAGAGATCAGATGTCCTCTGGTATTAACATCAGCACAAACTCTGTGCCCCCCTCCGGGAGCGTCATGGCTGAGCAGCTGCATGCAGCCTTACGTCACTAAGCACAATGCCGGGGCCTCAGATGGAGTGGTGTAAAGCCAACATCACTGGACTTTGGACTTCTTTATTTGGTATATGATGGACAAGTCTGGATATGAAGAAGGAGAACCAGTATCGTAGCTACCAAGGGGGCAGTGGGTGCAGTCACCAAGGGAGGCTGCTCTTAGTGGGGCCCAAGATGAACTACGCTACATTCAACTGTATCGGCATGCGCAGCGCGCCGATACAGTTGAACTTTGCGGCCGAGCAGAACGACATGATGCCCTGCATTGCTACATGGCCGTTATGGGGCCTGTGAGTCAGGGGGCCCACCGGATCCCCTGCCCGTCATTGCAAGTTCCACTGTATGAAAGTAATGATGAATGAGGGAGCGTCACCTGACGCTTTCTCCTGCATCATTTTCACTCGGCGTCTAAAGTCTCAGCACAGCGGGCACAATGGCATCACTTACATGGTGCCCGCTGTGCTGAGACGTGCGGGCGCTTCAGTGAGATAATTGTGGTGGCCTGAATAGAGGACTATGGGGAAAAACATTATACTGTATGGACTATAGGGCATGCATTACACTGTATGGACTATGGGCTGTGCTTTATACTATATGGAGGATTATGGGGTGCATTATACTATATGGCTATATGGAGGACTATGGGGAGTGCATTATACTGTATGCAGGAATATTGGTAGTGCATTGTACTATATGGAGGACTGTGGGGAGTGCATTATACTATATGGAGGACTATGGGGAGTCCATTATATTGTATGGAGGACTATGGAGAGTGCATTATACTGTATGAAGGACTATTGGAAGTGCATTATACTGTATGGAGGACTATGGAATGCATTATACTATATGGATGACTGTGGGGAGTGCGTTATACTACATGGAGGACTGTGGGAAGTGCATACTATATGTAGGACTATGGAGAGTGCATTATACTGTATGGAGGACAATGTGCGATGCATTGTACTGTACAGAGGACTATGGGGAGTGCATTATGCTATATGGAGGACTATGGGGAGTGCATTATACACTATATGGAGGACTATGGGGAGTGAATTATACACTATATGGAGGACTATGGGGAGTGGATTATAGTATGTGGAACACTATGGGGAGTGTTGTGAATTAGACTTTTTGGCTCCCTCTGGTGGTTACTAGTGATATGACTCTGGGATTTTCTTCCCTCAGTTTGCAACCACCTGGGTCGTTAGTCCAGGGGTGTTGCTATATAAACCTCTTGGATCCTTAGTCCAGTGCCTGGCATCGTTGTATTCAGATCCTTTTTGTTTGCTCCTATCTGCTGGTCCTGGTTCGTGCAAAATTAAGCTAAGTCTTGCTTCTTTGTTTTTTCAGTTATTTGCTTGCTCTCTTTTTTGTCCAGCTTGTACTAAATGTTATTCCTGACCTTGCTGGAAGCTCTAGGGGGCTGGTGTTCTCCCCCCGGGCCGTTAGACGGTTCGGGGGTTCTTGAATTTCCAGCGTGGATATTTTTTGATAGGGTTTTTGCTGACCATATAAGTTATCTTACTATATTCTGCTATTAGCTAGTGGGCCTCTCTTTGCTAAATACCTAGCTCATTCCTACGTTTGTCTTTTCCTCTTACCTCACCGTTATTGTTTGTTGGGGGCTTGTATCCAACTTTTGGGGTCTTTTTCTCTGGAGGCAAGAAAGGTCTTTCTTTTCCCTTCTAGGGTTAGTTAGTTCTCCGGCTGGCGCGAGACGTCTAGAATCAACGTAGGCACGTTCCCCGGCTGCTGTTATTTGTGGTGCTAGGATTAGATATATGGTCAGCCCAGTTACCACTGCCCTATGAGCAGGTTTTTGTGTTTGCAGACTTGGTAACTATTTCTGAGACCCTCTGCCATTGGGGTCATAACAGTATGCCAGGCCAACATTGAATGTTTAAAGCATTGCAGAAGTGGGATTATAAGAAAGGAAATTCTGAGGTTTTTTTTTCTTTCCTCTCTTCCTCCCCTTTACCTCTGAGTGGCTTGTGCTTGCTGCAGACATGAATGTCCAGACCTTGATTACAAGTGTAGACCAGCTTGCTGCTCGTGTGCAGGGCATACAAGATTTTGTTACCAGTAGTCCTATGTCTGAACCTAAAATACCTATTCCTGAACTGTTTTCTGGAGACCGATTTAGGTTTAGGAATTTCAGGAATAATTGAAAATTGTTTCTTTCTCTGAGACCCCGTTCATCTGGAGATTCAGCTCAGCAAGTTAAAATTGTTATCTCTTTTTTACGGGGCGACCCTCAGGATTGGGCTTTCTCGCTAGCGCCAGGAGATCCGGCATTGGCAAATATTGATGCGTTTTTTCTGGCGCTCGGATTGCTTTACGAGGAACCCAATCTTGAAGTTCAGGCAGAAAAAGCCTTGCTGGCTATTTCTCAGGGCCAGGATGAAGCTGAAGTGTATTGCCAAAAATTTCAGAAATGGTCCGTGCTTACTCAGTGGAATGAGTGTGCTCTGGCCGCAAATTTCAGAAATGGCCTTTCTGAAGCCATTAAGAATGTGATGGTGGGTTTCCCCATTCCTACAAGTCTGAATGATTCCATGGCGCTGGCTATTCAAATTGACCGGCGTTTGCGGGAGCGCAAAACCGCTAATCCTCTGGTGGTGTTGTCTGAACAAACACCTGATTTAATGCAATGTGATAGAATTCAGACTAGAAATGAGCGGAAAAATCATAGACGTCAGAATGGGTTGTGTTTTTACTGTGGTGATTCTACACATGTTATATCAGCATGCTCTAAACGCCTAACAAGGGTTGTTAGTCCTGTCGCCATTGGTAATTTGCAACCTAAATTTATTTTGTCTGTGACTTTAATTTGCTCATTGTCTTCTTACCCTGTTATGGCGTTTGTGGATTCAGGTGCTGCCCTGAGTCTTATGGATCTGTCATTTGCCAAGCGCTGTGACTGCGCCATAGATTTGATTCCAGGTAGTAAATTTCCTAAGGGAAGACTGTTTAATCTGTCTGTGCCTGAGCATACCGCAATGCGTTCGTATATCAAGGAGTCTCTTGAGAAGGGGCATATCCGTCCATCCTCTTCCCCTCTTGGTGCGGGATTCTTTTTTGTGGCCAAGAAGGACGGATCTTTGAGACCTTGTATTGACTATCGGCTTTTGAATAAAATCACTGTTAAATTTCAGTATCCTTTGCCTCTGTTGTCAGACTTGTTTGCCCGGATTAAAGGTGCCAAGTGGTTCACCAAGATAGATCTTCGTGGTGCGTACAACCTTGTGCGCATTAAGCAAGGAGATGAATGGAAAACCGCGTTTAATACGCCCGAAGGTCATTTTGAGTACTTGGTGATGCCTTTTGGGCTCTCTAATGCTCCTTCAGTGTTTCAGTCCTTTATGCATGATATTTTCCGGAAGTATCTGGATAAATTTATGATCGTTTATCTGGATGATATTCTGTTTTTTTCTGATGACTGGGACTCACATGTGGAGCAGGTCAGGATGGTGTTTCAGGTTTTGCATGAGAACGCGTTGTTTGTTAAGGGCTCAAAGTGTCTCTTTGGAGTACAGAAGGTTCCCTTTTTGGGGTTTATTTTTTCCCCTTCTGCTGTGGAGATGGACCCAGTCAAGGTCCGAGCTATTCATGATTGGACTCAACCCACGTCAGTTAAGAGTCTTCAGAAGTTCTTGGGTTTTGCTAACTTCTACCGTCGTTTTATCGCTAATTTTTCTAGCGTTGTTAAACCTTTGACGGATATGACCAAGAAAGGTTCTGATGTTGCTAACTGGGCTCCTGCAGCCGTGGAGGCGTTCCAAGAGTTGAAGCGCCAGTTTACTTCAGCGCCTGTTTTGTGCCAGCCTGATGTCTCACTTCCCTTTCAGGTCGAAGTGGATGCTCGGTAATGAGACCATGTGCCTTCTTTTCTAGGAAGTTTTCGCCTGCTGAGCGGAATTATGATGTTGGCAATCGGGAGTTGCTGGCCATGAAGTGGGCATTTGAGGAGTGGCGTCATTGGCTCGAAGGTGCTAAGCATCGTGTGGTGGTCTTGACTGATCTCAAAAATTTGATGTATCTCGAGTCTGCTAAACGCCTGAATCCTAGACAGGCCCGCTGGTCATTGTTTTTCTCCCGTTTTGACTTTGTGGTCTCGTATTTACCAGGTTCAAAGAATGTGAAGGCTGATGCTCTTTCAAGGAGCTTTGTGCCTGACTCTCCTGGAGTCGCAGAACCTGTTGGTATTCTTAAAGAGGGAGTTATCTTGTCAGCCATTTCTCCTGATTTGCGACGCGTGTTGCAGAGATTTCAGGCCGGTAGACCTGACTCTTGTCCACCTGACAGACTGTTTGTTCCTGATAAGTGGACCAGCAGAGTCATTTCCGAGGTTCATTCCTCGGTGTTGGCAGGTCATCCGGGAATTTTTGGCACCAGAGATCTGGTGGCTAGGTCCTTTTGGTGGCCTTCCTTGTCGCGGGATGTGCGGTCGTTTGTGCAGTCCTGTGGGACTTGTGCTCGAGCTAAGCCTTGCTGTTCTCGTGCCAGCGGGTTGCTCTTGCCCTTGCCTGTCCCGAAGAGGCCTTGGACACACATTTCCATGGATTTCATTTCTGATCTCCCGGTGTCTCGGGGCATGTCTGTCATCTGGGTGGTATGTGATCGCTTTTCTAAAATGGTCCATTTGGTGCCTTTGCCTAAGCTGCCTTCCTCTTCCGATCTGGTTCCTGTGTTTTTCCAGAATGTGGTTCGTTTTCACGGCATTCCTGAGAATATTGTGTCTGACAGAGGATCCCAGTTTGTTTCCAGGTTCTGGCGATCCTTTTGTGCTAGGATGGGCATTGATTTGTCGTTCTCGTCTGCCTTTCATCCTCAGACTAATGGACAAACGGAGCGAACTAATCAGACTCTGGAGGCTTATTTGAGGTGTTTTGTTTCGGCAGATCAGGATGATTGGGTGACCTTCTTGCCGTTGGCTGAGTTTGCCCTTAATAATCGGGCTAGTTCCGCTACTTTGGTTTCGCCATTTTTCTGCAACTCTGGTTTCCATCCTCGTTTTTCCTCAGGACATGGGGAGCCTTCTGACTGTCCTGGGGTGGATTCTGTGGTGGATAGGTTGCAGCAGATCTGGAATCATGTGGTGGACAACTTGAAGTTGTCACAGGAGAAGGCTCAGCGTTTTGCCAACCGCCGCCGCGGTGTGGGTCCCCGACTTCGTGTTGGGGATTTGGTATGGCTGTCTTCTCGATTTGTTCCTATGAAGGTCTCCTCTCCTAAATTTAAGCCTCGCTTAATCGGTCCTTACAAGATATTGGAAATCCTTAATCCAGTTTCCTTTCGCTTGGATCTTCCGGTGTCGTTTGCCATTCACAACGTGTTCCATAGGTCTTTGTTGCGGCGCTACGTTGTGCCTGTGGTTCCTTCTGTTGAGCCTCCTGCTCCGGTGTTGGTTGAGGGCGAGTTGGAGTACGTGGTGGAGAAGATCTTGGATTCCCGTCTCTCCAGACGGAGGCTTCAGTATCTGGTCAAGTGGAAGGGCTATGGTCAGGAGGATAATTCCTGGGTGGTTGCCTCTGATGTGCATGCGGCCGATTTAGTTCGTGCCTTTCACGCTGCTCATCCTGATCGCCCTGGTGGTCGTAGTGAGGGTTCGGTGACCCCTCCTTAAGTGGGGGGTACTGTTGTGAATTAGACTTTTTGGCTCCCTCTGGTGGTTACTAGTGATATGACTCTGGGATTTTCTTCCCTCAGTTTGCAACCACCTGGGTCGTTAGTCCAGGGGTGTTGCTATATAAACCTCTTGGATCCTTAGTCCAGTGCCTGGCATCGTTGTATTCAGATCCTTTTTGTTTGCTCCTATCTGCTGGTCCTGGTTCGTGCAAAATTAAGCTAAGTCTTGCTTCTTTGTTTTTTCAGTTATTTGCTTGCTCTCTTTTTTGTCCAGCTTGTACTAAATGTTATTCCTGACCTTGCTGGAAGCTCTAGGGGGCTGGTGTATTATACTATATGGAGGACTATGGGGAGTGCATTATACTATATGTAGGACTATGGGGAGTGCATCATACTATATGAAGGACTTTGAGGTGCATTATACTAGATGGAAGGCTATGTGGGGGCTATTATAATATTTGGAGTGCTATGTGGAAGCCTTTATATTGTTTTCAATCAATTATACAGTGTGAAAGTTTTGTGGGGTCAATCATACTGTGTGGAGGGTTGGGTTGAGGGAATTATACAGTGTGGAGAGGTTTGGGGCCATTATACTGGGAATTGAGGGGTGGGGTACAGTAGGGTCATCATACTGAGCATGTGGAGAAATTCACTATGGGGGTATCTTACAGTGTATTTTAGTGTCTTTTCTTGGCATCATACTTTACACGTGCAATGAAAGGGAAATCTATAGATATTAGCAGATTGACCGTGACCAACACATTAAAGAAATGACTTGGTGGTTGTGCGGGACAGACTCAAAATTAGCTCCAGGGCCCCCAAGACTCTTTACTCCCCTGCTGCAGACTTATAGGATGAGTATAAAGAGTGGATGATGGACGGGGACCGGTCAGGTTGTGCTCCAGATCTTCGTGGAACATGGAGAAGTAGCGTCTACAATCATCACGTAATCACATCAAGTAATTTTGTGATGAAATAATCCCAGAGAGGAACGACACAAGAACCGGTTGTGGTTACATTGTATTTATTACCAAAAATCAGAATTATAATACGTGTCCCAGAATATTAAAAATCAGAATTACAATAAGTGTCCCGGAATAATAAATAATAATAACAACCATAAAAAATCCTAATAATTTGTCCCTTTAAAACAACAAGTCCTCACATGGTTAAATCGATGGAAAAATAAATGGTTCTTGGAAGAAAAGGAGGAAAAAAATAAAAGCGGGAAAACAAAATTGGTTGAGAAAGGAAAGAGTTAATAAAGTCCTTGCACTAAATAAAAATGATTATTATTATATTTCCGGGGGGCACGTTCCTGCTCCCAGGAGCTCACAATCTAAAGAAAAGAATCCTCTGAATAAACAGAACGAGAGACGGGACAATCAGGGTAAGACGTCTAGTACAATGTAACCTGCTAGATATAAGGGACATTGCGCTAAATGAGCTCCAGATCGACAGAAGCCCATTTATGTTGATCCAGAGGAAGGCAAAAACCCCATGAGGCAAAAGGCCCATATTAGGGGAAAAATTCCTTCCCGACCCCACATGTGGCGATCAGACTAGATTCCTGGATCAACGTCCTGTCACAGAATCAAGGATTATAATTAGTGATGTGCGAGCGTGGTCGGATAAGGTGTTATCTGAGCATGCTCGTGTGCTGAGTGTCTGCGGCGTGCTCCAATACTATGTTTGAGTCCACGCGGCTGAATGTCTTGTGGTTGTTCGACAGGCGTGACACATGCAGGGATTAGCTGTTTGTTAGGAGTCCCTGCATGTGTTGCGCCTGTCGAACAGCCATGAGACATTCAGCTGTGGGGACTCGAACATTATTGGAGCACGCCGCAGACACTCAGCACACGAGCATGCTCAGATAACACCTTATCCAAAGACATTCGCTCATCACTAATTATAATCTTAGTTATCAGCTTACAATCTAAGAAAATTAACCGGAACCTTTTATGACTGACAGCTTTCAGTAAAACCTGTATACTTAGAAATATACCTGTATATTTAAGAGCTTACGATCCAGAAGAAGGCTGTAGACAAGACCCAATCCTGCTCCTAGGAGCTCACAATCTGGGAATACTGTCCTTACCCCTCAATGACTTTATGACCATATTTATAGGTGCAAATAAAGATGATATCAAATATTAATTATCCGCCCAACAGAAAATCATCTCCAAGAAAAAAAATAAGCGTTGAAATATCGTAGATGAAGGATGAAAATGGAAAAATAAGTCCGTCTGGTCATTGAGGGGTGAAGGCTCACAGTGTAACATCACATCATTCATATCTAGAGAGGATTCCTGACATCACAGGATAAGCCTCGCTCCTCGGAGCTGACAATCTAAAGAATGCTGCGTGCGGCCATGAGCGCTGAAGGCGCGGGATCTCCACGTACTTCACCAAAAAGAAGAAGGAATAAATGCTCAGGTGTGAAGCCGACCAAGGCGCGAGAATTCACAGCAAGAAAGGCACAGGATCCACTCATGGGAAAAGATCAAATGTGAGAGGTCAGAAAAGGTCTTGACAAGTTACAGCATAGAAAAATGAAAACACGACAAATGTGATCGCCCTCTTATATGGCGTCATAAAGGCCGTCTGTGGCCGGAACGTCACGGTGTAATATTTACATGGTGTAACTAATACATAAGTTTATTCACAGAGGAAGAGGACTAGAAGCCTATGGGCTCGTTCACACTGGTGTATAACACGGCTGAGTGGGTCTGATGGTTTATCGGATAGCACCCGGCCCAATGTTATACTATGGGGATGATTCAGTATAAGAAAATAATGGCAGCATGCTGGGGGCGCATCTGATAATCGGTCACGTGCACCTATACAAGTCTGCGGGTGCCTGAGATACATCGGACTGCACTCGGATGCCATCCGATTACCGCAGACGTTCGTAATGGAGAAGATGGAGAAATTAAGTTCTCCGTCTCCTCCGCACCTGGATCACAGTAAGGAGACGCCCGGATCTCTCTCTGACATTCGGCCCGATTCTCTCTCCGTGTGATCCCGGCCTAAAGGCTTATTTACACTTGTGATTAAATTGGACAAATGCAATCCAATTAAAAATCATACCAATTTAACCTTACGGTTCTGGTTTTCTTTTTTCCTGCTCCGATCGGATCGCCATCGGACAGGAAAAAAATGGCAGCATGCTGAATTTGGATCGCACCCATACAAGTCTATGGGTGTCTGTGAAACATTGCACTGCACTCAGATATCACCCGTGCGCATGGCGATTCCCGCGGATGTTGGCAATGGAGGAGATGGAGAAATTACTTTCACCCGTGGTGCGATTCCCTCATGCGAGAGCATCGGATCACACAGAGAACTGACGCTCGGCGCATGCTCGCAGCAGCATTAGCATATGGCATCCGGTGTGATTCGCTGCTGCCGGGACCCCGGCCAATAGGTCAATACTGACCCTTTAAAGGGCCTATATAGAGTTTATATAGAGGGTCTATATGCAGATGTTTGTGACCACTTTAAAAAGACACAGTGTGAACTTACCCCTAGTCTTTCCATGTCTTCGTCTTCTGATGTCTTGGTCAATGATGACGAGACACTACTATTAGACGTTGGGAGGAAGCTCGCAAGATTCTTGTCTGGTCTCTCATATAAAACCCGTAGAGGGAACTGAAAGCAGAGATTGTTTAATTATCAGGCATCAACGATGGAAAAGTAATGTTATGAGGACCACAAAGAAACCAG
Organism: Ranitomeya variabilis; assembly: GCF_051348905.1. Classification (NCBI taxonomy): domain Eukaryota; kingdom Metazoa; phylum Chordata; class Amphibia; order Anura; family Dendrobatidae; genus Ranitomeya; species Ranitomeya variabilis. The sequence continues at coordinate 49,898,158 of NC_135232.1, read as the reverse complement.
AAGCTATCGATGAAGATCTGGAATCCCACAGCTAATAATGGCCGGTGACGTCACATCCCGCGTGACCTGGAATTATCTACAGGGGACGTTTCCCTTCATCATTAATCTGACCAGTGATGATGTAATCACATGATGGAATGAGATAGAAGCCCCCGATGACGCCATGTTCTTCCTGACCAGATCTAAGAAGCCTGGTGGATGAATCCTGGAGTCCACGGCCCTCACCCAAGAGCTGCTCCCCTGGTCTACTGCTCTTATCACTTGGCCTTTGTTCACACAGAGTTTTGTTAGGTATTATACATGGAAACTATTGGTGATCTCCCATTGAATTGAAGAAGAAGCTTATTTAAAGAAAAATGGAAGCAAAATAATGACCAAATTTGTGTAACCATGGCCTAAGAAAATTAGTGGAGCATCTCCCGTACATACCTGATAGCTGGAGTGGCCTCAGGAGCTGAACTCTCTCCACACGTGGTAGGTGCATCTGTGTCTAACAGCAGCAACCGGAGCTGAGCTCTGATCACTGCTGGCAGCCATTGTGTGCCTGCATCTGAACATACAGTACAGGTAGAACTTGATAAAACATGTTACTAGAGCTTATTCACACATTGGTGTCTTGTCTATTTTTAGGAAACACATTTTTTTCAAAACTTTTGGAAAAAATGTGACTAAACGGCAGCATGTGAGCGAGTCCTTGCAGCCTACAATCCAAGGCGCAGGTGCTCCGGACCTCCTCTGGACCAAGGTGCAATCAGAATATTATACCGGTCAGTGAGCCCTGCCAACAGCGACTATAGGAATAACACCCTGTGAGGATCGAAACGTTCTGTTCTTGTCGCCTCACCATTCTCTCTATCCCCGCACCCGAATTGTGTCATCGCTGCATCTGTACAATAACATATCAAGAGTGTGCGGTGATTGAACATTACTCTGATGTATTCCATCGTCCTCCTATGGGATGCAGCCATGACCTGAAGTGTTAATAGGGGACATCGGAGGGAAAGAAAATCAAAGAATATATATCTATTATTTATCTATTTATTTATTATGATTTGCTTATATAGCGCTATCTTATTCTGCAGCTCTTTACAGGCATCAGCATCGCTGTCCCCGATGGGGCTCACAGTCTACATTCCCTATCAGTATGTCTATGGAGTGTGGGAGGAAACCGGAGAACCCGGAGGAAACCCACGGAAACACGGGGAGAACATACAAACTGCTTGCAGATGTTGTCCTTGGTGTGATTATCTATCTATCTATCTATCTATCTATCTATCTATCTATCTATCTATCTATCTATCATATATCTATTTATTATCTATCTATCTATTTATTATCTATCTATCTATTATCTATCTATCTATTATCTATTATCTATCTATCTATTATCTATCTATCTATTATCTATTATCTATCTATCTTATATCTATTATCTATCTATTATCTATCTATCTATCATCTATCTATTATCTATCTATCTATTATCTAGTGAAAAAAAAATGGAACAGCACTAAAAGTTAAATGGGTGCAAAGTCTCCCAGCAATCAATCCATACTCGCCAACATATAGTAGTAAAAAACAGAAGGCCGCACTCCAAAAAGTAGTTTCAAAATAAGGTGGACTTTATTAGGTCCACATGGCCTATCTACCTATCTATCTATCTATCTATCTATCTATCTATCTATCTATCTATCTATCTATCTATCTATCGATCTATCTATCTATCTATCTATCTATCTATCTATCTATCTATCTATCATCTATCTATCTATATTCTATCATCTATCTATCTATTATCTATCTATCTATAAGAGCTGCGGAATATGTTGGCGCTATATAAATAAAATTATTATTTATCTATCATTATCTATCTATTATCTATCTATTTTGTTACATAATAACTAAAATCTTTTTGGGCTTAGGGAGTGAACACTAATTTAGTGACTAAGCGCCAATTTCTGAACCAGGGCGAACAACAATTGTTTTGTCACAATAGGATGACTGCTCCTAGTCCGCACTGTGAAATTTGGGTTTAGTCACAGTCGCAGCTCACACAGAACATCCCCATTGTCAAAAGGTCGAAAAAATTGCGTGTCACCTTCATCCAGTATCACCGAGAGCAGACGGGTAATGATTGCCATTAGCTCGAGGTAAAGCAACTGGACACGAACACGGCAGCAGCGGAGATGTCACCACGGTCGATGCTAAAATCCACTTAGTATGTTTGAAAAATATTAAAATATATGTAGAAGTTACAGGGTGATGCCCCTATGACAACACTTCCTGGTATGGATGATCAGGGGTTTCATGGGCACCACAAACTAACCAGAAGTTTTGTTCCTATTCTCTCCTATGGTGGACAGTAATGGGAGCGAGTGGTCCTGGGCCGTCCCGTCCCAGTATAAGGGGTGTGCAGAGGTGGCAGTAACACCTGGGTTATCAGGGGACACAGGGGCCCTTGTGCCACATAGAAGGAAACTGCATGATAAATTCCAACTGGTAGATACAGGGCGGTGTGACAGACATTGCTGCCCAGGGGTCTGCAGCCCTCAGAGCTGGCCCACCAGGGGGCGCCCTCGTGTGGGGGGACATGCTCCCGCTCGTGCCCATTACATTACGCCAGGCTTTCATGTCTTATCTCTGGACAGTATATTTATTCCCCTAAGAGGGTTATATTTGATGTGTTTGAAAATGATATTTCCATATTCAGCCGGTGCTCGTAGACCTGACAGTGGTGTTTGTACCACGCCGAGGTCCTGGTGGATAGGAGTGGGCAGAGTGTTCCTGCAGGCCTGATGTCTGGAGACATCTCAGAGCAGCCCCTCGTGGTTAGGGAGACATCGCAGGGTTGTCACCAAAATGTCTGGCGCCCAGTGTGAAATCCACGGCTCCATGTGGTCTGAGATGTGGTCGCGCCCTTCTTTCTGCTCCTCTCTTCCTCGGCCTTTTTCTCTCCCTGTCTCTCTCCTCTCTCTGCATATTTCCCGTCCTTCTCCATTTTCTCTTTTTTTTGTCTTCCTCTTTCTTTTCCAGGTCTATCTCTCTTTCCTCTACCTCTGTGTATTTTCCCACTTTTTCTATTTTCCTTCAATTTCTACTCTTTTTCTTTCATTCTCTCTCTACTTTCCGTTCTAACTTTTCTCTTTCCTTCTTTCTTTCTTTCTTTCTTTCTTTCTTTCTTTCTTTCTTTCTTTCTTTCTTTCTTTCTTTCTTTCTTTCTCCATTCCTTCTTTCTTTTCGCCTTTCTTTCTTCCCTTTTTTTTATTCTTTCCTTCCTTTTTCTTTCTTTCTCTTCCCTTCCTTCCTTTTTATCTCTCATATTCTCACTTTCCTCCTTATTATGCTTCCTCCTTTTTACATCTCTTTATTTTCCTATTTTCTCTCTTCCTTTCCTTTCTTAATTTTTTCTTTTTTTTCCTCTCTTATTATTCCTTCCTTTTTTTATTCTTATTTTTATCTTTCACATTCTTTATTTGTCTCTTTCTCCCACCTCATCACTTTTCTTCTTTCTATTTTCTATTTATTTATTTTCTTTTTTCTTTGTCTATTTTCTCCTCCCCCCCTATAAATTCCTTCTTTCCCCCTCTATTCTTCATTCTTTTCCACATTTTCTGATATTGTCTTACCTGATATATTGCAGTGACAATGTCATGTACATCCACGTGACCACTGCAGCCAATCACTGGTCCCAGCAATTGTTTGTACAAACAAGCATCACTTGTTTTAATTGATTTTATTATTTGCTGATTTTATTTACATTCTATTTATAATTTAGTTTTTATTTCAGGAATTTATGTATTTTAGATTTTATCACATCTTTTAATTCCTTATATTATTTACATTCTATTTATCATTTATTTTTTATTCCTATTTATTCATGTTTTTATGTATTTTAGATTTAATCTTATTTATTACTCTTACAGAATTTTTTCTTCCTAACCTTGGACAAGATCCATTCCTCTGCCGCCGTCCCTAGCGCCGCCGCACCTCTCTTCCCATTACAATGGCAGCTGTGATTATCCCGTCACGTTCGGTTTTTGGATATTTGAGCTTTCTCATGACTCTTCGCCTCGGGCTGATCAGAGACTTTAGAGTTTAGAAGTGAATTCTCAAGTATTTCTATGAAATCGGAGAGTGATGGGTGCAGAGCTGAGGTGGGACGGGGGGGGCTTACCTGCGTGTAATGAGACAGGACCCTCACATATCAGGTTCCTTCTTCCAGCCTGGGGGTCCATGGAGGTGATAACTCTCGCTGAGGGGCACCCGGCTCTAACACATCTCCTTACCTTTCATCCTTAGTAAACCCTTTGCCTGGGTCAAACATCTCCAGACATTTTTAAGACCTGTCATCCATAAGTTATATTTCTCCTTCCTTATGTAACCTTATATTTACATGCACTGCAATCACAAGTTCACACTTTCTAAAGAAAGTCCTACAGGTAAACTTCCTTGCATCCATAATATTAGAAAAAAAAAGTCCACTACCATTTTAAGTATACAGCTCCCATGCAGAACTATGAGTCTCTATGGTTACAGACTACAAATAAAACTTGTGTAGTCTGATCCCGAACTTGTTCTCTGCCGCTGACCTTGAAGCCAGGATGAGAGGAGACAGGTCATCAGACGGGTAATACAACTCACCCCTATATAAATAAGAAATGGGCAATACTCCTTGAAATCAGATTCTAGGCAGGTTAACGTTAATTAGGCCCTGGGCTCCGTATAGGCACTAGACTTAAAGGGCAAGAAGTGTTGCCATAGGGACACAGCAGAAGTAGATTGGATGCTATAGGGCCCTGGGCTCCATTCAGGCAAGAAGTGTTGTCCTAGGGACACAGCAGAAGTATATTGGATGCCATAAGGGCGAGGGATCTGTTTAGGTGCCAGACCTAAATTTAAAGAAGTGTAGTCATAGGGACACAGGGGAAGAAGAATGGATGCCATAAGGCCGAGGGTTCCGTTTACATGCTTAACCCCTTCACCCCCAAGGGTGGTTTGCACGTTAATGACCGGGCCAATTTTTACAATTCTGACCACTGTCCCTTTATGAGGTTATAACTCTGGAACGCTTCAACGGATCCCGGTGATTCTGACAATGTTTTCTCGTGACATATTCTACTTCATGATAGTGGTAAAATTTCTTTGATATTACCTGCGTTTATTTGTGAAAAAAAATGGAAATTTGGCGAAAATTTTGAAAATTTTGCAATTTTCCAACTTTGAATTTTTATGCCCTTAAATCACAGACATATGTCACGCAAAATACTTAATAAGTAACATTTCCCACATGTCTACTTTACATCAGCACAATTTTGGAAACAATTTTTTTTTTTGTTAGGGAGTTATAAGGGTTAAAAGTTGACCAGCAATTTCTCATTTTTACAACACCATTTTTTTTTAGGGACCACATCTCATTTGAAGTCATTTTGAGGGGTCTATATGATAGAAAATACCCAAGTGTGACACCATTCTAAAAACTGCACCCCTCAAGGTGCTCAAAACCACATTCAAGAAGTTTATTAACCCTTCAGGTGTTTCACAGGAATTTTTGGAATGTTTAAATAAAAATGAACATTTAACTTTTTTTCACACAAAATTTACTTCAGCTCCAATTTGTTTTATTTTACCAAGGGTAACAGGAGAAAATGGACCCCAAAAGATGTACAATTTGTCCTGAGTACGCCGATACCCCATATGTGGGGGTAAACCACTGTTTGGGCGCATGGCAGAGCTCGGAAGGGAAGGAGCGCCGTTTGAGTTTTCAATGCAAAATTGACTGGAATTGAGATGGGACGCCATGTTGCGTTTGGAGAGCCACTAATGTGCCTAAACATTGAAACCCCCCACAAGTGACACCATTTTGGAAAGTAGACCCCCTAAGGAACTTATCTAGAGGTGTGGTGAGCACTTTGACCCACCAAGTGCTTCACAGAAGTTTATAATGCAGAACCATAAAAATAAAAAATCATATTTTTTCACAAAAATTATCTTTTCACCCCCAATTTTTTATTTTCCCAAGGGTAAGAGAAGAAATTGGACCCCAAAAGTTGTTGTACAATTTGTCCTGAGTACGCTGATACCCCATATGTGGGGGTAAACCACTGTTTGGACGCAGGGCAGAGCTCGGAAGGGAAGGAGCGCCGTTTGACTTTTCACTGCAAAATTGACAGGAATTGAGATGGGAAGCCATGTTGCGTTTGGAGAGCCACTGATGTGCCTAAACATTGAGACCCCCCCACAAGTGACACCATTTTGGAAAGTAGACCCCCTAAGGAACTTATCTAGAGGTGTAGTGAGCACTTTGACCCACCAAGTGCTTCACAGAAGTTTATAATGCAGAGCCGTAAAAATAAAACAACAATTTTTCCCCACCAAAATTATTTTTTAGCCCCCAGTTTTGTATTTTCCCGAGGGTAACAGGAGAAATTGGACCCCAAAAGTTGTTGTCCAATTTGTCCTGAGTACACTGATACCCCATATGTGGGGGGGAACCACTGTTTGGGCGCATGGGAGGGCTCGGAAGGGATGGAGCGCCATTTGGAATGCAGACTTAGATGGAATGGTCTGCAGGCGTCACATTGCGTTTGCAGAGCCCCTAATATACCTAAACAGTAAAAAAAAAACACAAGTGACACAATTTTGGAAAGTAGACCCCCTAAGGAACTCATCTAGATGTGTTGTGAGAGTTTTGAAACCTCAAGTGTTTCACTACAGTTTATAACGCAGAGCCGTGAAAATAAAAAAATAAAAAATGTCCCCCCACAATTATTTTTTAGCCCCCAGTTTTGTATTTTCCCGAGGGTAACAGGAGAAATTGGACCCCAAAAGCTGTTCTCCAATGTGTTCCAAGTTTGCTGATACCCCATATGTTGGGGTAAACCCCTGTTTTGGCGCACGGGAGAGCTCGGAAAGGAGGGAGCACTCCAATATTTTTTGCGTTACCACATTTTGAGAGCTATAATTTTTCCACATTTTGCTCCACAGAGTCATGTGAGGTCTTGTTTTTTGCGGGACGAGTTGACGTTTTTATTGGTAACTTTTTGGGCACGGGAGATTTTTTGATCGCTTTTTATTCCGATTTTTGTGTCAGAATGACCAAAAACCAGCTATTCATGAATTTCTTTTGGGGGAGGCGTTTATACCGTTCCGCGTTTGGTAAAATTGATAAAGCAGTTTTATTCGTCGGGTCAGTACGATTACAGTGATATCTCATTTATATCTTTTTTTTATGTTTTGGCGCTTTTATACGATAAAAACTATTTTATAGAAAAAATAATTATTTTGGCATCGCTTTATTCTGAGGACTATAACTTTTTTATTTTTTCGCTGATGATGCTGTATGGCGGCTCTTTTTTTGTGGGACAAGATGAAGTTTGCAGCGGTACCATGGTTATTTATATCAGTCTTTTTGATCGCGTGTTATTCCACTTTTTGTTTGGCGGTATGAGAATAAAGCGTTGTTTTTTGCCTCGTTTTTTTTTTTTTACGGTGTTCACTGAAGGGGTTAACTAGTGATATAGTTTTATAGGTGGGGTCGTTACGGACGTGGCGATACTAAATATGTGTACTTTTATTGTTTGATATTATTTTTAATTAGATATAGAAATGTATTTATGGGAATAATATATATATTTTTTTCTTTATTTAGGATTTTTTTTTTCTTTTTTTTTTTTACACATGTGGGAAATTTTTTTTTTTACTTTTTTACTTTGTCCCAGGGGGGGGACATCACAGATTGATGATATGACAGTTTGCACAGCACTCTGTCAGATCACCGATCTGACATACAGCCGTGCAGGCTTACCAGCACCTGCACGGCACCCGGAAGTACTCCCTGCAGGACCTGGATGCAGCCCCGCGGCCATTTTGGATCCGGGGACTGCAGGGATAGGAGGTAAGAGACCCTCGCAGCAACGCGATCACATCGCGTTGCTCCGGGGGTCTCAGGGAAGCCTGCAGGGAGCCCCCTCCCTGCGCGATGCTTCCCTGTACCGCCGGCACACCACGATGTTTGATCGCGGTGTGCCGGGGGGTTAATGTGCCGGGGGCGGTCCGTGACCGCTCCTGGCACATAGTGCCGGATGTCAGCTGCGATAGGTAGCTGACACCTGGCCGCGATCGGCCGCGCTCCCCCCGTGAGCGCGGCCGATCGTGCTGGACGTACTATTCCATCCTTGGGAATTAGGGCCCACCCCACATGGACGGAATCGTACGTCCAATGGCAGAAAGGGGTTAAAGGGCAAGAAGTGTTGTCATAGGGACACAACAGAAGCAGATTGGATGCTATAAGGCCCAGGGCTCTGTTTAATCTTTATTTTTTATATATAGCGCTAACATATTCCGCAGCGCTTTACAGTTTTCATACATTATCATTGCTGTCCCAGATGGGGCTCACAATCTAAATTCCCTATCAGTATGTCTTTGGATTGTGGGAGGAAACCGGAGTGCCCGGAGGAAACCCACGCAAACACGGAGAGAACATACAAACTCTTTGCAGATGTTGTCCTTGGTGGGGTTTGAACCCAGGACTCCAGGGCTGCAGTGCTGCAAGGCTGCTGTGCTAACCACTGCACCACCGTTTAGGGACTTAAAGAGCAAGAAGTGTTGTCATAGGGACACAGCGGAAGTAGATTGGATGCCATAAGGCCCAAGACTCCATTTAGGTGCCAGATTTAAGAGGCAAGAAGTGTTGTCATAGGGATGAAGTGGAAGTATTTCCTCTTACAGGGTGAGTTCTAGGTGGCTGTGTGGATTCTCTGGTGAGTTTACTCCTCTGTTCTCCTGACTATTGTTCTGGTGTCACCGCTCCCTCCCTTCTGCCCGCTGTCATTGAATGGCTATTTTCAGGAATGCTAAGAATAGCTGTCGGGGTGCACATGAATGAGCCCACGCGGTGACCGCTGATTTATATCATGTACAGATTATTCTGGAGCGGGTAGAGGGCGTCAGGATGGCATCCGGAAAGTATTGTGACTCCTATATTAGATTCCTCTAATAAAACCATTATTTCTGGCCACGCGTGGTCTCATGTAATGGAATCTGCACATTCAGGGTCAATTAGAGCGTTACCCGTGTCACCGTCCTCAGGAATACACAATTTCCTCTCCGTCAGATAAGAGAGGATATTAATATATTTCACTTATCATTACGGAGGTTATATATCAGAGGAACCAAGCGAAACAGTCCGAGAGCGATGTCTGCGGAAGGAACCACAACCTGGCCATCATGTGTCACTGAAAAACACGGGAACATAGATACGAGAGATAGATAATAGATACTGTAGATAGATAGATAGATAGATAGATAGATAGATAGATAGATAGATAGATAGATAGATAGATAGATAGATAATAGTCAAGGTGAGAGATGATGAGGGCATGGACTAGGGTTTTTGCAGATTCTTGGTTGAGGAATGAACGGATTCGTGCAATATTTTTGAGTTGAAGTCGGCAGGAAGTGGAAAGGGTTTGGATATGTGGTTTGAAGGAGAGATCAGCGTCAAGGATTACCCCGAGGCAGCGAGCTTGTGGGACTGGGGAGAGTGGGCAGCCATGCACTGTAATGGATAGGTTCGTTGGGGGGGTCGCGTGAGATGGAGGAAAGATGATGAATTCTGTTGTGTCCATGTTAAGTTTCAGAAATCTAGCGGAGAAGAAGGATGAAATAGTGGACAGACATTGAGGGATTCTGGTTAGTAGGGAGGTGATATCTGGTCCAGAGATGTAGATCTGTGTGTCATCAGCATAGAGGCGATACTGAAAGCCATGAGATTCTATGAGCTGTCCCAGGCCAAAGGTGTAAATGGAGAAGAGCAGGGGCCCAAGGACTGAACCTTGTGGGACTCCGACAGAGAGGGGGCGAGGTGAGGAGGTGGTGTGTGAGTGAGAGACGCTGAATGTCCGGTCTGTTAGGTATGATGAGATCCAGGATAGGGCCAAGTCTGTGATGCCAAGGGATGAGAGGGTCTGTAATAATAGGGAATGGTCCACTGTGTCAAAGGCAGCCGACAGGTCGAGGAGGAGGAGGACAGAGTAGTGTCGCTTGCTCTTGGCGGTTAAGAGGTCATTGGTGACCTTAGTTAGGGCAGTTTCAGTGGAGTGGTGTGACCGTAAGCCAGATTGTAAGCGGTCAAAGAGGGATCAGGAAGAGAGATGGGAGGACAGTTCAAGGTAGACGTGTTGTTCCAGTAGTTTTGAGGCATAGGGGAGAAGTGATATAGGGCGATAGCTAAATACAGAGGATGGGTCAAGAGAGGGCTTTTTGAGGATGGGTGTGATGGAGGCATGTTTAAAGCTTGAGGGGAAAACACCAGTTGTTAGTGATAGGTTGAAGAGATGGGTTAGGGTTGGGATGAAGACTGTGGTGAGGTTTGGGATGAAGTGTGAAGGGATCGGGTCAAGTGCACAGATGGTGAGATGCGATCTTGAGATCAGAGTAGAGAGTCTGTCTTCTGTAATGGTGGAGAAGTTGGTTTTGGAGGTGGAGGGCTGGGCAGTTGGGAGGAAGGGCTCTGGGGTTGTCAACCAAAACGGTCTCTGATGATAGATAGATAGATAGATAGATAGATAGATAGATAGATAGATAGATAGATAGATAGATAGATAATAGATGGATAGGGCAAAAAAAATGGAAGGCAGCATTCCTAAAACCTGGAGTGCTGCCTTCTATTTTTTTTGGGGGGGTCCCTGTATATTTGGCAAATATATGGATTAGTTGCTTGGAGGCCTGTGCACCCATTTAATTGTATGTGCTGTTCCATTTTTTCTATCTAGATAGATAGATAGATAGATAGATAGATAGATAGATAGATAGAAGGAATTGTTTGGCCTTAGGCTGTTAGTCTGCAGTCAATTTATGATTCTCCAGGAGCGGACGGTCATGTGACTGCAACTATGTGATTTGCATACTTCTGGCCACATTCCAACTAGATGTGTCCACCCTTGCTCAATTCACTTGCATTGAGAGAGGCCACACACGTCTGGTCTGCATGTGACTGCATGTATGCAAATAGCATACTCCTCACAGCACAGAGGGTTAACAAGTTTGAACTCACCCTATGTAGCTTGGGGCCAGACAACCCCTTTAAGAGTTGGGTTCCTTTCTTGCTAATCCCTCAGTGGATTATAATCCACCTATAATAAAGGCGCTTAGTAACGATCCTTCACATTAACCTTGCTACCTCCCAATAGTTTTGTATTTGCATAGAAAAGAATGCAGCAGAAAATAGATTAAAATGAGCCATGGATGGACAACTAGATACTACATATGGAGAATAGTATGTGCCCCCTAAACAATTCCACCTACAGGAGATGTTTCTGATCTTTCTTCCTACATATATAGACATTAAAGGGGTTGTCTGGTCTTATGCTAAGAATCTGCAGTCAGTTCTTGATCCTCGCAGCCTGCGCACCGCACACTGTCAGTTTTTTCCAGTGTTGGCGGAGAGAGAAAGAAATGTGCGCCTTGTCCTGGCTGGTGGGCTCTGATCAGTTGGCCAATTTGTACACAAAGCGCCTTCATTTTATAATTATATTCTTTACAGCAGTAACGCATCCAAACTTCCTACATTTAATGTTTGCATATACTCTAGGGCTGCTGTATGCTTTTGTTTGTGTATTATGAAGTCATTACAACCTCTTCACACTTGTGTTGGAGGTGCTGGTTATTATTTTTTTTTAATCCCAGTTTTTAGAGACAAACAAATGCATAAAAAATGTTGCATCAAATCTGCCCAAAAAATGCAATAATCAGAGCATTTTACCTGTTTGGTTGGACGGTACGTCATCACATATAACGTGGCGAGAGAATGTCTGCCTTTTCCCCCAGTTTCAGTAACCTCGCCCGGTATAAGTAAAGGGTAATAATGACAGCGAGGTTCGATTCTATTATGAGCGTCTGTAATAGAGACACCGGCTCCGCTCGTCACAAAGGTTTCCTGGAAAGAAAAGGCGACCTAATTACCCAGCGGTGTCACCGGGCACCATCCCGTCATCCAGGCGTGACTGCAATATCCCGCTCTCACCTGAGCTTTAGTTCCCATGGTTACCTACGGAACAATTGTGCCCTCGTATCACAGGAAACCGTCCTCTTGTAGGGTTTGTAGCACTCCTCATTTAATTCTGGATTCTACTTAAAAGAAAATTATTGAAAATGAAGAAAAACAGTTTGTGCTTTTCTCACCCTCCCCAGGTCCAGTGCTGAGTGTTCATTGATGCTTCCGGTGTCTGTTATAGTCAGCAGCGCCGCCATCAGTGAGCTCAGCGGCTCTGGTGAGCTCATGCCATTGCTTATCTCACTGATTGGATGCAGTGCTGCAGACGTCAAAACACCGGGAGCAGCCCTGGACCAGGGGAGGGGGAGTAAAGTGCAGATAGTATGTTTTTAAACAAACTCCGTATGGGGGACAGGGGCCTTCTACACTTCTAGAAACCAGAATATACCTTTAATATAATTTTCACTTTTTATTATGATGTCTGTGCATTAGATGTCAATCTCATATATTTATATATACAACTCTGGCAAAAATTATATTATATGATTATATTTTAGTTATACTGCACAGTTTTATAAAAAAATAAGGTGCTCTCCATGTCTGACAGCCATTCCATTCCAGTGTCAGTTGAATTCCAACCAGAGGACACCTCATTCTACTTAATGTGCTTCTGATTAGGTGATCACCTGATCCAAATCTTAGTTAACGATGGAAAGTATAAAAACCCTGATGTGGTCTTCACAATCCTCTTGCAATAGGACAAGCTGGATGGCTAAACAAGTGCTAGTAATTTCCCAAAAATAATAGGAATGAAAACATAACTTTTAACCATGCCAAAGGAGCTGAAAAGACAAGTCTTGAGTGAGGAAAAGAAAGGGCTCAATTCTGGCTTTACTAGCAGAGGGACACAGTGAGCGTCATGTTGCCTTCATCCTTAAAATTTCTAAGACGGCAGTCCATTACAACAAGGTCAAGCAGCAGACATTGGGGACAACAAAGCTACAGACCAACAGAGGGCGAAAATGACTCAATACTGACTGGGATGACCGCCATCTTATTCGAATTTCACTCAGCAACCGCAGGATGACATCAAGTGACCTACAAAAGGAATGGCAAATGGCAGCTGAGGTGAAGTGCACGACAAGAACAGTTCGTAACAGGCTCCTAGAGGCAGGACTCAAGTCATGTAAAGCTAGAAAAAAAGCCTTTCATCAATGAGAAGCAAAGGAGCGCCAGGCTGAAGATTGCCAAACACCGTAAGGATTGGACCACAGAGGACTGGAGTAAGGTAATCTTCTCTGATGAGTCTAATTTTCAGTTTTGCCCAACACCTGGTCATCTAATGGTTAGACGGAGACCTGGAGAGGCATACAAGCCACAGTCTCCAGCACCCACTGTGAAATTTGGTGGAGGATTGGTGATGATCTGGGGATGCTTCAGCAAGGCTGGAATTGGGCAGGTTATTCTTTGCGAAGGACGTATGAATCAAGCCGCATACAAGGTTATCCTGGAAAAACAGTTGATTCCTTCTGCTCAGGCAATGTTCCCCAACTCTGAGGACTAGTTTTTCCAGCAGGACAATGCGTCATGCCACACATCTAGGTCAATCAAGGTGTGGATGAAGGACGACCACCACATCAAATCCCTCTCATGGCCAGCCCAATCTCCAGACCTGAACCTCATTGAAAACCTCTGGAATGTAATCAAGAGGATGATGGATAGTCACAAGGCATCAAACAAAGAAGAACTGCTTACATTTTTGTGCCCCAAGCAGTGTGATAGACTGGTGGAAAGCATGCCAAGACGCATGAAAGCTGTGAACAAAAATCATAGTTATTCCACAAAATATTGATTTCTGAACTCTTCCTGAGTTAAAACATTAGTATTGTTGTTTCTAAATGATTATGAACTTGGTTTTTTTGCATTATTTTTGGTCAGCAAGCAATGCATTATTTGTTTTGTTATCTTGACCATTTCTCATTTTCAGAAAAAAAAAATATAAAATGTCTTGCTTGGAACTTCGGAGACATGTTGTCAGTAGTTTATAGAATAAAAGAACAATTTACATTTTACTCAAAAATATACCTATAAAGAGAAAAATCAGACAAACTGAACATTCTGCAGTGGTCTCTTAATTTTTGCCAGAGCTATACTGTATATACACATATATATTTTTAAATCCATAAAACACAATAACAAAGTAAAGCAAGAAAATAGCGAAAACTGACAAAAACACACAAAAAATAGAATTGAAAGTGCAGCTGATTCTTTACCATGGCCATCGCTAGAAAAGGGTGCATGTATAATATTGGGCAGCCACCCTGCTCCTGGGTGACAGGCGTGTGAGTGACCGCTCACCAGCATTTTCCATTTCCATGACTTCATGATGAATTGGTAGATAAATCTGACCTTATAGAAATGTAGATTTTAGCACGGATTTTTTTTTTTTTTACAAAATTGTTTCCATTTTCTGCGATTTGCTGAAAAAAGACTAATAAAATACAAAAAAAAAGTATGAAAATCCACATCGGACACTTTAAGGGTAAGATCACACTTTCTATTTTTTCAGCATTTTTTTCTGCATTAAAACCTGATCTCTTAGGCTACTTTCACACTAGCGTCGGGAACAACCCGTCGCCGTGCGTCGGGCCGACGTTCCCGACGCTAGCGTGGTCTCCGCCGCACAACGGGGGCAGCGGATGCATTTTTCCCACGCATCCGCTGCCCCATTGTGAGGTGCGGGGAAGTGCGGGGAGGTGGGGGCGGAGTTCCGGCCGCGCGTGCGCGGTCGGAAAAAGCGGACCGTCGGGAGCAAAAAACTTTACATGTAACGTTTTTTTCTCCCGACGGTCCGCTACCACACGCCAAAGCGTCGCAAAACGGACGCACCGTTTGGCAATGCGTCGCAAATGCGTCGCTAATGTTAGTCTATGACGAAAAAACGTATCCAGCAAGAACTTTTGCTGGATGCGTAGTTTCGGCAAAACGACGCATTTGCGACGTATTGCAGTTAACGCTAGTGTGAAAGTAGCCTTAGCAGGAAAGAAGCTGCAGAGAGAAAAGCATGTTTTCCATCGTTTTTCTTGCCTTATTTGGCTGAGTTTTTGGCATGCTAGATTTGTCTCTTGTGTATGCTGATAATGTTGAGTGCTGAAAAAACGTCCTATTCTATAGAATCAGGTTTTGGCCCAAAAATGCAGCAAAACCTGATACCGGCGTTTTTGGTGGAGATTTTCAGTGTTTTTGCACCATCCATTCATGTCAATGGGTGAAAAACGCTGAAAGATGTGACCTGCTCCATTGTGCAAAAACAAAACATGGAAAGCACAAAATACTGATGACAAAGAAACCGATGTTTGTGCATGAGATTTCTGAAATCTCATAGACTTTGCTGGTACTGTAAAACAGAGCTGAAAGTTTGCATTAAAAAAAAAAGCATGAAAAAAAAAAACTGCAAAAACGCCCAGTGTGAACTTAGCCTTATAGTGCTGATCACTGAGCAGGAGGCGCTACTGTGTCTCTGTCAATGCAGATAAGTTAGTGTCTCCTTCCCCCCCAAAAAATGGGGCAGTTTAGTGCTGGGCAAGGGCTCCACATAACCCTCCCAGCATTACCATACACATAAGATGGCTGTCGGCTGAGTGATGCTTCGAGTGATTGCCTGCTGGCAGCCGTCTCAGCCGTCTCTCCCATACACTGGCTCATTCTCGCCGGCCATAGTATCAGCCATGGGCCTCCTCATAGAGAACAATGCAACTGGCAGTCCGAAGTCAGACATGCCTGATTGACATCTCCCCCGACCATCAGATGACCGGCGCCCCCATACACACTGCACCGTCGGCCGCACCCGTCAATATCGCAAGCACTGGCATGACCAATGTGGCCCTATTTCAGTTCTTGTTGGGGGCCCTATAATTCCCTTTTGGGCTACCAAGGGGTCCCAGGACCGGAGGGGCTACTACCCTGGATGCCAGAGAGGATTGCTGCGTAAGTTATAGGGGTAACCATCCAATTTTTTTGCGCCAACCTAGGCTGTGGCGGTGGAGGTGTTGGCTGCTTCTGGGGTCCATCCAGAGTGAAGTCAGTGCAGGTACCTACACAGGTCCTTGTACAGACCTTGCAGAGGGGCCCGGGATTTTTGGGCTGCACTGGATTTCCTATAGGACAATGTGCAATCTGTCTGTGACACACAGGGCAGGGCTCTGAGAATGAAGCCGACAGACTCGTGTCTCGGTTCATCCCCGGTGACGATATATTTTCTGAGATCATGACCCTATTGCCACATTCATTTCCCGTTGGCTAACCTGTAACACTTCCTGCGCTGCGCGGTCAGGCCCCTGACACATTGTAACGCTGCATGCTGTGTATGTATCAGGAGAGATTTATATGGGGGCATTTGCTCCAGCTATGGCCCGTACAGGGTTCAGGTGCCATCGCAGTGTTTTACTGACTAACTACGTAATAACGCTTCTTTTTTTTTTTTTACAGCAGGCAGCACATTTCTTTATTTGTATTTATTTGACTTGCTTATATA
Organism: Ranitomeya variabilis; assembly: GCF_051348905.1. Taxonomy (NCBI): domain Eukaryota; kingdom Metazoa; phylum Chordata; class Amphibia; order Anura; family Dendrobatidae; genus Ranitomeya; species Ranitomeya variabilis. Next base: position 49,881,632 of record NC_135232.1, on the reverse strand, counting down.
GCACTTTGCAGACCTCATTAGCACTGTCCCCATTGGGGCTCACAATCTACATACCCTGTCAGTCTGTCTGGAATGTGGGAGGAAACTAAAGAACCCAGAGGAAACCCACGGAAACACGGGAGAACATACAAACTCCTTGCAGATGTTGTCCTTGGTGGGATTTGAACCAAGAACCCCTGCAGTGCTAACCACTGAGCCACCATACAGTGCTAACCACTGAGCCACCACACAGTGCTAACCACTGTGCCACCACACAGTGCTAAACACTGAGCCACCATATAATACTAACACCTGAGACACCATACAGTTATGATCACTGAGCCACCACATAGTGCTAACCACTGAGCCACCATACAGTGGTAACCACTGAGCCACCACATAGTGCTAACCACTGAGCCACCATACAGTGCTAACGATTGAACCACCAAATAATGCTAACTACTGAACCACCATACAATGCTAACCACTGAGCCACCACACAGTTCTAACCACTGAGCCACAGTGTAGTTCAGAAACACAAAGACAGGGAAACAATTAAACACAGGTGCAAAATGATTAAAGTGCCTTAAAAATATATATATTGCGAAAAACACTGACTGCCATTCAGATTATACTGCTACACGGTGCCAAGATATATCATATGCTCTCCAGTACCCAAATAATGCCGTTACATAGCACCAAAATGCTTTTGGATAACATGTTTGTACAGTGCCCAAGTAACTATGTCTTATTGTGCAAAAATAGTACTTTCATACAGTGTGCTGAAAAGAGTGCAATGCAATATCCCAATCATATAGACATACCCCTATAGTGCCCAAGTAGCAGTGCCATATACAGCTCTGGCAAAAATTAAGAGACCACTGCACAGTTTTATAAAACTCAGCTTCTCTACATGTCTGACAGCCATTCCATTCCGGTGTCAGTTGAATTCCAACCGGAGGACACCTCATTCTACTTAATGTGCTTCTGATTAGGTGATCACCTGAACCAAATCTTATAGGAAAGTATAAAAAACTCTGCTGCGGTCTTCACAATCCTCTTGCAATAGGACAAGCTGGATGGCAAAACAAGTGCTAGTGATATCCCAAAAGTAATAGGAACGGAAAAATAACATTTAACCATGCCAAAGGAGTTGAAAAGTCTTGAGTGAGGAAAAGACGGGCTCAATTCTGTCTTTACTAGCAGAGGGACACAGTGAGCATCATGTTGCCTTCATCCTTAAAATTTCTAAGACGGCAGTCCATTACAACAAGGTCAAGCAGCAGACATTGGGGACAACAAAGCTACAGACCGGCAGAGGGTGAAAACGACTCTCCACTGACTGGGATGACATCATCTTATTCGAATATCACTCAGCAACTGTAGGATGACATCAAGTGACCTACAAGAGGAATGGCAGCTGGGGTGAAGTGCACGGCAAGAACAGTTCGTAACAGGCTCCTAGAGGCAGGACTCAAGTCATGTAAAGCTAGAAAAAAGCCTTTCATCAATGAGAAGCAAAGGAGCGCCAGGCTGAAGATTGCCAAAGACCATAAGGATTGGACCATAGAGGACTGGAGTAAGGTAATCTTCTCTGATGAGTCTAATTTTCAGTTTTGCCCAACACCTGGTCATCTAATGGTTAGACGGAGACCTGGAGAGGCATACAAGCCACAGTCTCCAGCACCCACTGTGAAATTTGGTGGAGGATCGGTGATGATCTGGGGACGCTTCAGCAAGGGTGGAATTGGGCAGGATAATCTTTGTGACGGCCGTATGAATCAAGCCGCATACAAGGTTATCTCGGAAAAACAGTTGATTCCTTCTGCTCAGGCAATGTTCCCCAACTCTGAGGACTAGTTTTTCCAGCAAGACAATGCGTCATGCCACACATCTAGGTCAATCAAGGTGTGGATGAAGGACGACCACCACATCAAATCCCTCTCATGGCCAGCCCAATCTCCAGACCTGAACCCCATTGAAAACCTCTGGAATGTAATCAAGAGGAAGATGGATAGTCACAAGGCATCAAACAAAGAAGAACTGCTTAAATGTTTGTACCGGGAGTGGCACAAGGTCACCCAAAAGCAGTGTGAGAGACTGGTGGAAAGCATGCCAAGATGCATGAAAGCTGTGACTAAAAATCATGGTTATTCCACAAAATATTGATTTCTGAACTCTTCCTGAGTTAAAACATTAGTATTGTTGTTTCTAACTGATTATGAACTTGTTTTTTTTCTTTTGCATTATTTGAGGTCTGCAAGCAATGCATTTTTTGTTATTTTGACCATTTCTCATTTTCAGAAAATAAATACAAAATGTATTGCTTGGAACTTCAGAGACATGTTAGTAGTTTATAGAATAAAAGAACAATTTACATTTTACTCAAAAATATACCTATAAAGAAAAAAATCAAACAAACTGAACATTTTGCAGTGGTCTCTTAATTTTTGCCAGAGCGGTATATAGAGCATACATCATTTCTTCCACTAGTGTTCTATAGTTCATAAATACTACCTTCATACAGTACCTAATAAATAGTGCTGTTATAATATCCAAGCAATATCTGAGTGTCTGAGCAATGATGCCATAAAGTGCATGCACAAATTGTGCAAACATCGCAAACTAACATTGTTATATAGGGGTCAATTCATCGCATTTGCTCCTTTTTTTGTCTAGTTTTTGGCATTTTTTGGCTACGTTCACACGATCCTTTTTTCTCTGCGGATTTTTCATGTCCTTTTTTGGAAAATCCGCAGTGAAAACCGCGGTGCTTTTTTTCTGCGGATTTGTGTCCTTTTTCTACTGCGGATTCCACTGCGGGTTTCCAACTGCAGTTTCCTATTGGTGCTGCTGGAAACCCGCAGCGGAATCCGCAGAAAGAATAGACATGGTACTTCTTTTTTCCGCAGGCAAATCCGCGCGGATTTTCCTGGGTAAAAAAGGATCGTCGGCACAGCGGGTTTTGTTTTCCATTGGGTTACATTGTACTGTAACCTACATGGAAAAAGGATGCGGATCCGCAGCTGCAATTCCGCTGCGGATCCGCACCAAAATCCGCACCGTGTGAACGTAGCCATTGTCTGTTTTCCATTTGCTCTTTTTTTCCTTCTTTAGATTTTCGTCTTTTTTTTTCATGTCTACTTTATGTACTTTTGCCTGCTTTTTTTTTATTTTTTTTAATCTATGTTTGCCATTGTGGGCAAGGTTTGGGGTTTCCAGATGTTTTGAGCTGATTGACCATACTGTTTAAAGAAATCACAATATTTTTCCTCAAATTTTGCATAACTGCACCAAAAAAGCTGTAAAAAGAGTTTAAGGGGCAAAAATAAAGAGCATTTTGTTTAACTTAAATAATTATTTTATTCATTCATTCATGAACCACTTGCGCCATTTTGAAGAATTTAGCACAAAAAAGGGTCAAGAAATACCAGGAGACAAAAATAAAAAAAGTAAGTGACTTAAAAAAAAATCAAATGATGAATCACTTAGTTAATAAATATTACCGCCAGACAGTGCCTAACAAATAGTGCCGCAAATGGTACTATTATACGGTTGAGGATTAATAGTGCCATACGTTGCACAAATTATACCACCACGTAGTGCTCATACCCCTGCAGGGATTAGTGGGGGCTCCATAAGGAATGAGTGCTCACTGCTCCGAAGGGTCCGGCGCTTGTTTGTCCCACTGGCTCTTTTCCATCTCTCGAGTGAAGGTGGTATGAGAACTTCCGGCTTACAATAAAAAGGCGGATGGTGCAGCCCACTCCCTCCATACTGTAACAGTATTATACAGTTTATAAATATTACCGCCATACAGTACGCAATAAATAGTGCCGTAACCTCTACATATAATACCATTACTTGGTTTTAATAGCGTGCAGCTGCATGGACTTTACCTATACAGGTTTAGTGTCGACCACAATGCCGCCTCGCTTGGATAATAGCCGTGCCCATTGCTATCACCATGCTTCTGTAGGCCACCGGGCGCAGTGAGAACAGCACCCGACACAGGACGCCTGACTGCAGCCATTGCACTAGTGTTCGGCTTTCTTGTAAAATGATATAATTTATGCAGGTTCAGACAAACAAGGATGTCGCGCCATATAAACCAGAGCTGTCATATTGCCCAGGACAAGTTCAGACAGGGGGTCAACCTACACAAACCAGCGCTGTCCCGGCCTGCCCCAGTAATTGAGGGGACACATAGATTGTCTCTAGGAAGAAATGGAAGATTCTGTGAGATGAGGAAATTGTCTCGACTGGAGATGGAGCTTGCAAAACGCAAGGGAACCTGGAAAAACCTGCAAAGTAAGCGGGTGCTGGGGGGCCATATCTAGGTAGATCGTTCTCCACACTGCCTCCTAGTGGTGGAGCTTGTTGGTATGGTATCTACATCAGTAAAGAAAGCAACTTTTGGCTTTTCAAGTAAGGGCTTTCAGGATATGCTGGTACTTAAAGTTCTAAAAGAGGTGGGGAACATAGACATTGAGGGCCCCTTTATAGCGTTGATAGAAAGGTCAATATGGAGGATGTATAATTGGCCAACAATCCTCACATTAATTGCAGAAGAGCAGTGGTCTCCAACTTGTGGCTTTCCAGTTATTGCAAAACTAGAACTCCCAGCAGTGGCAAAACTTGAAGCTCGTGGGCCCCAAAGTAAAAGCTGCAGCGGGGCCCCCAATTATTGCAAGTTTTTGTTAATTTCAGATAGTCTAAAGGGACCTTTTGGACCCTTTACTCTCCAGGGCCCGGGTGCAGCCAATCAATAAACTATATGTAAGGCTGTAAGTAGCTCGTGCTGTCTACTCAGGCAAAGCTGCTGAGCTCACTGATTGGCTGCAGCGCTGTTGATGTGACATCAGCGCTGCAGGTAATAGGCACTGGGAGAGGCGGCGGAGACTTAGTTCCAGACCCGGGGAGGGTGAGTAAAGCCAGATTGTTCTTTTAAAACAAAATTGCAACTGGAGAGAGGTGTTTTCTGAAACTGGAAAAACCCCTTTAAATTGATCATGTGACTGCTCACTGACGTATAGATGCTCTATGGTGAGGGGGGGAGATACTGTATCCAGCACCATGTCATTTTTTATATAGATTCTGCGGCTTCCACTGACGGAGCGTGAATGCCGTCTTGCTGATTGATAGTCGGCTCCCTGCTGCCTAACTGCGGGAAGCCGGCTGTCAATCAGCATGACGCCGACAGTCATTCCCCATGGACATAGTAGCCTGGAAGAAGAATAGGAAGAGCTGCTCTGTTGACTTGGAGCATCTGAATCGCCAGTACCTGGTATAACAGGTAGTCACTTGTGTAAAAAAACTACCTGCCTTTTAGCTTTTAGTACAATAGTCCTGGACAACCCCTTTAAGTCTTGCATGAGTGATGATGGCCAACCCTATACATTTTATACCTGCGTGAGCCATCTACATGCCGATGCCGAGCAACAGTGATCATTTGTAGGGATTGGCCGACCCGTGGAAGTTCGGGGTCTGGTACTTTATGTCCAAAGTGGTTCGGGTACCAGAACTTTACCCAAACTCCATTGGGGAACCGAACTTTGGAGCTGAAAAATTCTCTCTTTCTGAACTTCCCCCAGAACTCCGAATATGAAAACGGACTCCAGGGAGAAGTCCATGTTCGGAGTTCGGCACCGTCCGGTACGAACCCCGAACTTTAAAGTTGGGTTCCGCTCACTTCCAGTCATTTGGGGCCTGTGCTTGCAGCCTCTGCCCTGTGATGGCTTGTGGAAGGGATTTTCTCAGCCTCCTTTATCTCTTCTGAGCCCTTGTTGTGTCTCGCACCCTGGAGCTGTTACTGGGACAATTAGTTCAGTCCTGGTCCTGGCTCCAGCTGTCTGTCAGCCCCAGAATTGCAATGCAAATGAGGCCGGGGCTGCATTGTCTCCCTGCTGCCTGCACTGAGCAAACACAGACAGGGCTGAGACTACAGGTTATTACAGGGCTGTGCTGCCGGCCCCCTGCTCACCTGGCTGCAGCCGCACAGGGGGGGACAAGCTGGGCCATCATCTGCGGCTCTCTCGCTTCCTGCCTATATATCAAGAATATCAATAAGTATTAGGCAATTGTGGAAAAAAGGCTGCAAAGTAAGAAGCTTTCAAACAGTTGTGTAGGAGGCTTAAAGGGAATCTGTCATTCACAAAATATGCCCGTATTTTACTGCTTTTTTAAAAAAGCTTGAAAAGCACATATTGAAAACCCTTGGCTGCCATGAAGGCTTTGCCTGGGAGAGAGCTGGCTGATGCAGTATAACTACCTTGCCATAGTGTGTGACCTGTAACATCAAACTGTCTTCCACAACCTCACCTTTGTAGCACAGTTTGGCAGTTCCTCACCCTTTTTTAAAGGGAGATCATCACCCCCAAAAATGCATTTTTAAAAGGCCTATATGTTGATGTAGGGGATTCAGCCATACTAGAATTGTATAAGTGTCGGAGAAAATAACTTTTTATTTTTATGCAAATGAGGGGGCTACAGTGCCCCCTTCTCCTGCTTCCCTGTGCGAGCATCGGCACTGCCTGTCCCCAGCCGCAGGCTCCTGTCTTCTTTCTTTAAGGCTACGTTCACTCCTGCTGCAGAAAATCTTTGTTATATAACAACAGCAACAAATGTGAGACTTCAGGAATCGCCTGCACTCCGCTGTCGTGTTGTTTTTTTAAATTTGCAGCAATTTTCAGTGTTTTTCTAACAATTTTTTTCCCCATAGAAGGCAATGGAGAAACTGCAAAAAACGCTCCAAAAGTCTAGTATCCGCCATGAGACAGTACCACACCAGAGGTTTAGATACAGCAGCTCAGAGTATCACACATGATCGGTATCTATACTTGGAAGCTATTGCTATCTCTTGTCAGCCGCCTCCTCTCCTGAAGGACAGAAGGGTCACATCAGAGTTAGAAATTACGTTTCTAAAGGCGGATAATGGAGGCAAACGGTAATTTGGATACGAAATGTAACTCTCCAGTCCCACTGACAACTCATTGATACGTTAGTTAATAACTGGGGGGCTCCGGTGTCAGCAGCGCCCAGAGCAGGGGTCCCAGGCGTAGGGCATTAACCCCTGCCCTGCCGGCGGGCAGCTCCTGTCCATGTGCTGCTCCTATAGGTCCAGGACACCTCGCTCCTCTTATATATGTGACATAAAAGAGCTTTTAGTAACCGGAGTGGTTTGTGCAACACAATCACTTTTTTTTTTTTTTTTTTTTTTTTTTTAAAGCGACAGAGTGTCTAGACACCCACGTGATGGGGCGAGCCACTGAGAACTGGAGACAGAGAGAGGGGAGGGGGCAGAGACAGCCTCAGAGAGAGAGAGGAGGGGGCAGAGACAGCCTCAGAGAGAGAGAGAGGAGGGGGCAGAGACAGCCTCAGAGAGAGAGAGGAGGGGGCAGAGACAGCCTCAGAGAGAGGAGAGGGCAGAGACAGCCTCAGAGAGAGAGAGAGGAGGGGGCAGAGACAGCCTCAGAGAGAGGAGGGGGCAGAGACAGCCTCAGAGAGAGAGAGGAGGGGGCAGAGACAGCCTCAGAGAGAGGAGAGGGCAGAGACAGCCTCAGAGAGAGAGAGGAGGGGGCAGAGACAGCCTCAGAGAGAGGAGGGGGCAGAGACAGCCTCAGAGAGAGAGAGGAGGGGGCAGAGACAGCCTCAGAGAGAGAGAGGAGGGGGCAGAGACAGCCTCAGAGAGAGAGAGGAGGGGGCAGAGACAGCCTCAGAGAGAGGAGGGGGCAGAGACAGCCTCAGAGAGAGAGAGGAGGGGGCAGAGACAGCCTCAGAGAGAGAGAGGAGGGGGCAGAGACAGCCTCAGAGAGAGAGAGGAGGGGGCAGAGACAGCCTCAGAGAGAGGAGGGGGCAGAGACAGCCTCAGAGAGAGAGAGGAGGGGGCAGAGACAGCCTCAGAGAGAGGAGGGGGCAGAGACAGCCTCAGAGAGAGGAGGGGGCAGAGACAGCCTCAGAGAGAGAGAGAGGAGGGGGCAGAGACAGCCTCAGAGTGAGGAGGGGGCAGAGACAGCCTCAGAGTGAGGAGGGGGCAGAGACAGCCTCAGAGAGAGGAGGGGGCAGAGACAGCCTCAGAGAGAGGAGGGGGCAGAGACAGCCTCAGAGAGAGAGAGGAGGGGGCAGAGACAGCCTCAGAGTGAGGAGGGGGCAGAGACAGCCTCAGAGAGAGAGAGGAGGGGGCAGAGACAGCCTCAGAGTGAGGAGGGGGCAGAGACAGCCTCAGAGAGAGAGAGAGGAGGGGGCAGAGACAGCCTCAGAGTGAGGAGGGGGCAGAGACAGCCTCAGAGTGAGGAGGGGGCAGAGACAGCCTCAGAGAGAGAGAGGAGGGGGCAGAGACAGCCTCAGAGAGAGAGAGGAGGGGGCAGAGACAGCCTCAGAGTGAGGAGGGGGCAGAGACAGCCTCAGAGAGAGAGAGGAGGGGGCAGAGACAGCCTCAGAGTGAGGAGGGGGCAGAGACAGCCTCAGAGAGAGAGAGAGGAGGGGGCAGAGACAGCCTCAGAGTGAGGAGGGGGCAGAGACAGCCTCAGAGAGAGAGAGGAGGGGGCAGAGACAGCCTCAGAGTGAGGAGGGGGCAGAGACAGCCTCAGAGAGAGAGAGAGGAGGGGGCAGAGACAGCCTCAGAGTGAGGAGGGGGCAGAGACAGCCTCAGAGAGAGAGAGGAGGGGCAGAGACAGCCTCAGAGTGAGGAGGGGGCAGAGACAGCCTCAGAGAGAGAGAGGAGGGGGCAGAGACAGCCTCAGAGTGAGGAGGGGGCAGAGACAGCCTCAGAGTGAGGAGGGGGCAGAGACAGCCTCAAAGAGAGAGAGGAGGGGGCAGACACAGCCTCAGAGTGAGGAGGGGGCAGAGACAGCCTCAAAGAGAGAGAGGAGGGGGCAGAGACAGCCTCAGAGTGAGGAGGGGGCAGAGACAGCCTCAGAGAGAGAGAGGAGGGGGCAGAGACAGCCTCAGAGTGAGGAGGGGGCAGAGACAGCCTCAGAGAGAGAGAGGAGGGGGCAGAGACAGCCTCAGAGTGAGGAGGGGGCAGAGACAGCCTCAAAGAGAGAGAGGAGGGGGCAGAGACAGCCTCAGAGTGAGGAGGGGGCAGAGACAGCCTCAAAGAGAGAGAGGAGGGGGCAGAGACAGCCTCAGAGTGAGGAGGGGGCAGAGACAGCCTCAGAGAGAGAGAGGAGGGGGCAGAGACAGCCTCAGAGTGAGGAGGGGGCAGAGACAGCCTCAGAGAGAGAGAGGAGGGGGCAGAGACAGCCTCAGAGAGAGAGAGGAGGGGGCAGAGACAGCCTCAGAGAGAGAGAGAGAGGAGGGGGCAGAGACAGCCTCAGAGAGAGAGAGGAGGGGGCAGAGACAGCCTCAGAGTGAGGAGGGGGCAGAGACAGCCTCAGAGAGAGAGGAGGGGGCAGAGACAGCCTCAGAGTGAGGAGGGGGCAGAGACAGCCTCAGAGTGAGGAGGGGGCAGAGACAGCCTCAGAGAGAGAGAGGAGGGGGCAGAGACAGCCTCAGAGAGAGAGAGGAGGGGGCAGAGACAGCCTCAGAGAGAGAGAGAGAGGAGGGGGCAGAGACAGCCTCAGAGAGAGAGAGGAGGGGGCAGAGACAGCCTCAGAGTGAGGAGGGGGCAGAGACAGCCTCAGAGAGAGAGGAGGGGGCAGAGACAGCCTCAGAGTGAGGAGGGGGCAGAGACAGCCTCAGAGAGAGAGAGGAGGGGGCAGAGACAGCCTCAGAGTGAGGAGGGGGCAGAGACAGCCTCAGAGAGAGGGGAGGGGGCAGAGACAGCCTCAGAGAGAGAGAGAGGAGGGGGCAGAGACAGCCTCAGAGTGAGGAGGGGGCAGAGACAGCCTCAGAGAGAGAGAGGAGGGGGCAGAGACAGCCTCAGAGTGAGGAGGGGGCAGAGACAGCCTCAAAGAGAGAGAGGAGGGGGCAGAGACAGCCTCAAAGAGAGAGAGGAGGGGGCAGAGACAGCCTCAGAGTGAGGAGGGGGCAGAGACAGCCTCAGAGTGAGAGAGGAGGGGGCAGAGACAGCCTCAGAGAGAGGGGAGGGGGCAGAGACAGCCTCAGAGAGAGAGAGGAGGGGGCAGAGACAGCCTCAGAGTGAGGAGGGGGCAGAGACAGCCTCAGAGAGAGAGAGGAGGGGGCAGAGACAGCCTCAGAGTGAGGAGGGGGCAGAGACAGCCTCAAAGAGAGAGAGGAGGGGGCAGAGACAGCCTCAGAGTGAGGAGGGGGCAGAGACAGCCTCAGAGAGAGAGAGAGGAGGGGGCAGAGACAGCCTCAGAGTGAGGAGGGGGCAGAGACAGCCTCAGAGAGAGAGAGAGGAGGGGGCAGAGACAGCCTCAGAGAGAGAGAGAGAGAGGAGGGGGCAGAGACAGCCTCAGAGAGAGGAGGGGGCAGAGACAGCCTCAGAGAGAGAGAGGAGGGGGCAGAGACAGCCTCAGAGTGAGGAGGGGGCAGAGACAGCCTCAAAGAGAGAGAGGAGGGGGCAGAGACAGCCTCAGAGTGAGGAGGGGGCAGAGACAGCCTCAAAGAGAGAGAGGAGGGGGCAGAGACAGCCTCAGAGTGAGGAGGGGGCAGAGACAGCCTCAAAGAGAGAGAGGAGGGGGCAGAGACAGCCTCAGAGTGAGGAGGGGGCAGAGACAGCCTCAAAGAGAGAGAGGAGGGGGCAGAGACAGCCTCAAAGAGAGAGAGGAGGGGGCAGAGACAGCCTCAGAGAGAGAGAGGAGGGGGCAGAGACAGCCTCAGAGAGAGAGAGGAGGGGGCAGAGACAGCCTCAGAGAGAGAGAGGAGGGGGCAGAGACAGCCTCAGAGAGAGGAGGGGGCAGAGACAGCCTCAGAGAGAGAGAGAGGAGGGGGCAGAGACAGCCTCAGAGTGAGGAGGGGGCAGAGACAGCCTCAAAGAGAGAGAGGAGGGGGCAGAGACAGCCTCAGAGTGAGGAGGGGGCAGAGACAGCCTCAAAGAGAGAGAGGAGGGGGCAGAGACAGCCTCAGAGAGAGAGAGGAGGGGGCAGAGACAGCCTCAGAGAGAGGAGGGGGCAGAGACAGCCTCAGAGAGAGAGAGGAGGGGGCAGTGACAGCCTCAGAGAGAGGAGGGGGCAGAGACAGCCTCAGAGAGAGAGAGGAGGGGGCAGAGACAGCCTCAGAGAGAGAGAGGAGGGGGCAGAGACAGCCTCAGAGAGAGAGAGAGAGGAGGGGGCAGAGACAGCCTCAGAGTGAGGAGGGGGCAGAGACAGCCTCAGAGAGAGAGAGGAGGGGGCAGAGACAGCCTCAGAGTGAGGAGGGGGCAGAGACAGCCTCAGAGAGAGAGAGAGGAGGGGGCAGAGACAGCCTCAGAGTGAGGAGGGGGCAGAGACAGCCTCAGAGAGAGAGAGGAGGGGGCAGAGACAGCCTCAGAGTGAGGAGGGGGCAGAGACAGCCTCAGAGAGAGAGAGAGGAGGGGGCAGAGACAGCCTCAGAGTGAGGAGGGGGCAGAGACAGCCTCAGAGAGAGAGAGGAGGGGCAGAGACAGCCTCAGAGTGAGGAGGGGGCAGAGACAGCCTCAGAGAGAGAGAGGAGGGGGCAGAGACAGCCTCAGAGTGAGGAGGGGGCAGAGACAGCCTCAGAGTGAGGAGGGGGCAGAGACAGCCTCAAAGAGAGAGAGGAGGGGGCAGACACAGCCTCAGAGTGAGGAGGGGGCAGAGACAGCCTCAAAGAGAGAGAGGAGGGGGCAGAGACAGCCTCAGAGTGAGGAGGGGGCAGAGACAGCCTCAGAGAGAGAGAGGAGGGGGCAGAGACAGCCTCAGAGTGAGGAGGGGGCAGAGACAGCCTCAGAGAGAGAGAGGAGGGGGCAGAGACAGCCTCAGAGTGAGGAGGGGGCAGAGACAGCCTCAAAGAGAGAGAGGAGGGGGCAGAGACAGCCTCAGAGTGAGGAGGGGGCAGAGACAGCCTCAAAGAGAGAGAGGAGGGGGCAGAGACAGCCTCAGAGTGAGGAGGGGGCAGAGACAGCCTCAGAGAGAGAGAGGAGGGGGCAGAGACAGCCTCAGAGTGAGGAGGGGGCAGAGACAGCCTCAGAGAGAGAGAGGAGGGGGCAGAGACAGCCTCAGAGAGAGAGAGGAGGGGGCAGAGACAGCCTCAGAGAGAGAGAGAGAGGAGGGGGCAGAGACAGCCTCAGAGAGAGAGAGGAGGGGGCAGAGACAGCCTCAGAGTGAGGAGGGGGCAGAGACAGCCTCAGAGAGAGAGGAGGGGGCAGAGACAGCCTCAGAGTGAGGAGGGGGCAGAGACAGCCTCAGAGTGAGGAGGGGGCAGAGACAGCCTCAGAGAGAGAGAGGAGGGGGCAGAGACAGCCTCAGAGAGAGAGAGGAGGGGGCAGAGACAGCCTCAGAGAGAGAGAGAGAGGAGGGGGCAGAGACAGCCTCAGAGAGAGAGAGGAGGGGGCAGAGACAGCCTCAGAGTGAGGAGGGGGCAGAGACAGCCTCAGAGAGAGAGGAGGGGGCAGAGACAGCCTCAGAGTGAGGAGGGGGCAGAGACAGCCTCAGAGAGAGAGAGGAGGGGGCAGAGACAGCCTCAGAGTGAGGAGGGGGCAGAGACAGCCTCAGAGAGAGGGGAGGGGGCAGAGACAGCCTCAGAGAGAGAGAGAGGAGGGGGCAGAGACAGCCTCAGAGTGAGGAGGGGGCAGAGACAGCCTCAGAGAGAGAGAGGAGGGGGCAGAGACAGCCTCAGAGTGAGGAGGGGGCAGAGACAGCCTCAAAGAGAGAGAGGAGGGGGCAGAGACAGCCTCAAAGAGAGAGAGGAGGGGGCAGAGACAGCCTCAGAGTGAGGAGGGGGCAGAGACAGCCTCAGAGTGAGAGAGGAGGGGGCAGAGACAGCCTCAGAGAGAGGGGAGGGGGCAGAGACAGCCTCAGAGAGAGAGAGGAGGGGGCAGAGACAGCCTCAGAGTGAGGAGGGGGCAGAGACAGCCTCAGAGAGAGAGAGGAGGGGGCAGAGACAGCCTCAGAGTGAGGAGGGGGCAGAGACAGCCTCAAAGAGAGAGAGGAGGGGGCAGAGACAGCCTCAGAGTGAGGAGGGGGCAGAGACAGCCTCAGAGAGAGAGAGAGGAGGGGGCAGAGACAGCCTCAGAGTGAGGAGGGGGCAGAGACAGCCTCAGAGAGAGAGAGAGGAGGGGGCAGAGACAGCCTCAGAGAGAGAGAGAGAGAGGAGGGGGCAGAGACAGCCTCAGAGAGAGGAGGGGGCAGAGACAGCCTCAGAGAGAGAGAGGAGGGGGCAGAGACAGCCTCAGAGTGAGGAGGGGGCAGAGACAGCCTCAAAGAGAGAGAGGAGGGGGCAGAGACAGCCTCAGAGTGAGGAGGGGGCAGAGACAGCCTCAAAGAGAGAGAGGAGGGGGCAGAGACAGCCTCAGAGTGAGGAGGGGGCAGAGACAGCCTCAAAGAGAGAGAGGAGGGGGCAGAGACAGCCTCAGAGTGAGGAGGGGGCAGAGACAGCCTCAAAGAGAGAGAGGAGGGGGCAGAGACAGCCTCAAAGAGAGAGAGGAGGGGGCAGAGACAGCCTCAGAGAGAGAGAGGAGGGGGCAGAGACAGCCTCAGAGAGAGAGAGGAGGGGGCAGAGACAGCCTCAGAGAGAGAGAGGAGGGGGCAGAGACAGCCTCAGAGAGAGGAGGGGGCAGAGACAGCCTCAGAGAGAGAGAGAGGAGGGGGCAGAGACAGCCTCAGAGTGAGGAGGGGGCAGAGACAGCCTCAAAGAGAGAGAGGAGGGGGCAGAGACAGCCTCAGAGTGAGGAGGGGGCAGAGACAGCCTCAAAGAGAGAGAGGAGGGGGCAGAGACAGCCTCAGAGAGAGAGAGGAGGGGGCAGAGACAGCCTCAGAGAGAGGAGGGGGCAGAGACAGCCTCAGAGAGAGAGAGGAGGGGGCAGTGACAGCCTCAGAGAGAGGAGGGGGCAGAGACAGCCTCAGAGAGAGAGAGGAGGGGGCAGAGACAGCCTCAGAGATAGAGAGGAGGGGGCAGAGACAGCCTCAGAGAGAGAGAGGAGGGGGCAGAGACAGCCTCAGAGAGGGGAGGGGGCAGAGACAGCCTCAGAGAGAGGGGAGGGGCAGAGACAGCCTCAGAGAGAGAGAGGAGGGGGCAGAGACAGCCTCAGAGAGAGAGAGGAGGGGGCAGAGACAGCCTCAGAGACAGGAGGGGCAGAGACAGCCTCAGAGAGAGGGGAGGGGCAGAGACAGCCTCAGAGAGAGGAGAGGGCAGAGACAGCCTCAGAGAGAGAGAGGAGGGGGCAGAGACAGCCTCAGAGAGAGGAGGGGGCAGAGACAGCCTCAGAGAGAGGAGAGGGCAGAGACAGCCTCAGAGAGAGAGAGGAGGGGGCAGAGACAGCCTCAGAGAGAGGAGGGGGCAGAGACAGCCTCAGAGAGAGAGAGGAGGGGGCAGAGACAGCCTCAGAGAGACGAGGGGGCAGAGACAGCCTCAGAGAGAGGGGGGGCAGAGACAGCCTCAGAGAGAGAGAGGAGGGGGAAGAGACAGCCTCAGAGAGAGGGGAGGGGGCAGAGACAGCCTCAGAGAGAGAGAGGAGGGGGCAGTAACAGCCTCAGAGAGAGAGAGGAGGGGGCAGAGACAGCCTCAGAGAGAGAGAGGAGGGGGCAGAGACAGCCTCAGAGAGAGAGAGAGGAGGGGGCAGAGACAGCCTCGGAGAGAGAGAGAGAGGAGGGGGCAGAGACAGCCTCAGAGAGAGAGAGAGGAGGGGGCAGAGACAGCCTCAGAGAGAGGAGGGGGCATAGACAGCCTCAGAGAGAGGAGGGGGCAGGGACAGCCTCAGAGAGACGAGGGGGCAGAGACAGCCTCAGAGAGAGAGAGGAGGGGGCAGAAACAGCCTCAGAGAGAGAGAGAGGAGGGGGCAGAGACAGCCTCAGAGAGAGGAGAGGGCAGAGACAGCCTCAGAGAGAGGAGGGGGCAGGGACAGCCTCAGAGAGAGAGAGGAGGGGCAGAGACAGCCTCAGAGAGAGAGGAGGGGGCAGAGACAGCCTCAGAGAGAGGAGAGGGCAGAGACAGCCTCAGAGAGAGGAGGGGGCAGAGACAGCCTCAGAGAGAGAGGAGGGGGCAGAGGCAGCCTCAGAGAGAGGAGAGGGCAGAGACAGCCTCAGAGAGAGAGGAGGGGGCAGAGACAGCCTCAGAGAGAGAGGAGGGGGCTGAGACAGCCTCAGAGAGAGGAGAGGGCAGAGACAGCCTCAGAGAGAGAGGAGGGGGCAGAGACAGCCTCAGAGAGAGGAGGGGGCAGAGACAGCCTCAGAGAGAGAGAGAGAGAGGAGGGGGCAGAGACAGCCTCAGAGAGAGAGAGGAGGGGCAGAGACAGCCTCAGAGAGAGAGAGGAGGGGCAGAGACAGCCTCAGAGAGAGAGAGGAGGGGCAGAGACAGCCTCAGAGAGAGAGGAGGGGGCAGAGACAGCCTCAGAGAGAGAGAGAGGAGGGGGCAGAGACAGCCTCAGAGAGAGAGAGGAGGGGCAGAGACAGCCTCAGAGAGAGAGAGGAGGGGGCAGAGACAGCCTCAGAGAGAGAGAGAGGAGGGGACAGAGACAGCCTCAGAGAGAGGAGAGGGCAGAGACAGCCTCAGAGAGAGAGAGGAGGGGGCAGAGACAGCCTCAGAGAGAGGAGGGGGCAGAGACAGCCTCAGAGAGAGAGAGGAGGGGGCAGAGACAGCCTCAGAGAGACGAGGGGGCAGAGACAGCCTCAGAGAGAGGGGGGGCAGAGACAGCCTCAGAGAGAGAGAGGAGGGGGCAGAGACAGCCTCAGAGAGAGGGGAGGGGGCAGAGACAGCCTCAGAGAGAGAGAGGAGGGGGCAGTAACAGCCTCAGAGAGAGAGAGGAGGGGGCAGAGACAGCCTCAGAGAGAGAGAGGAGGGAGCAGAGACAGCCTCAGAGAGAGAGAGAGGAGGGGCAGAGACAGCCTCAGAGAGAGAGGAGGGGGCAGTAACAGCCTCAGAGAGAGGGGAGGGGGAAGAGACAGCCTCAGAGAGAGAGGAGGGGGCAGTGACAGCCTCAGAGAGAGGGGAGGGGGCAGTGAAAGCCTCAGAGAGGGGAGGGGGCAGAGACAGCCTCAGAGAGAGAGGAGGGGGGCAGAGACAGCCTCAGAGAGAGAGGAGGGGGGCAGAGACAGCCTCAGAGAGAGAGAGGGGAGGGGGCAGAGACAGCCTCAGAGAGAGGGGAGGGGGCAGAGACAGCCTCAGAGAGAGGGGAGGGGCCAGAGACAGCCTCAGAGAGAGGGGAGGGGGCAGAGACAGCCTCAGAGAGAGGGGAGGGGGCAGAGACAGCCTCAGAGAGAGGGGAGGGGGCAGAGACAGCCTGAGAGGGTAGGGGGCAGAGACAGCCTCAGAGAGAGGGGAGGGGGCAGAGACAGCCTCAGAGAGAGGGGAGGGGGCAGAGACAGCCTCAGAGAGAGGGGAGGGGGAAGAGACAGCCTCAGAGAGAGGGGAGGGGGTAGAGACAGCCTCAGAGAGAGGGGAGGGGGCAGAGACAGCCTCAGAGAGAGGGGAGGGGGAAGAGACAGCCTCAGAGAGAGAGAGGAGGGGGCAAAGACAGCCTCAAAGAGAGGGGACGGGGCAGAGACAGCCTCAGAGAGAGAGAGGAGGGGGCAGAGACAGCCTCAGAGAGAGAGAGGAGGGGGCAGAGACAGCCTCAGAGAGAGAGAGAGGAGGGGGCAGAGACAGCCTCAGAGTGAGAGAGGAGGGGGCAGAGACAGCCTCAGAGAGGAGGGGGCAGAGACAGCCTCAGAGAGAGAGAGGAGGGGGCAGAGACAGCCTCAGAGAGAGAGAGGAGGGGCAGAGACAGCCTCAGAGAGAGAGAGGAGGGGCAGAGACAGCCTCAGAGAGAGAGAGGAGGGGGCAGAGACAGCCTCAGAGAGAGAGAGGAGGGGCAGAGACAGCCTCAGAGAGAGAGAGGAGGGGGCAGAGACAGCCTCAGAGAGAGAGAGGAGGGGGCAGAGACAGCCTCAGAGAGAGGAGAGGGCAGAGACCGCCTCAGAGAGAGAGGAGGGGGCAGAGACAGCCTCAGAGAGAGAGGAGGGGGCAGAGACAGCCTCAGAGAGAGGAGGAGGCAGAGACAGCCTCAGAGAGAGGAGGGGGCAGAGACAGCCTCAGAGAGAGAGAGAGAGAGAGAGGAGGGGGCAGAGACAGCCTCAGAGAGAGAGAGGAGGGGCAGAGACAGCCTCAGAGAGAGAGAGGAGGGGCAGAGACAGCCTCAGAGAGAGAGAGGAGGGGGCAGAGACAGCCTCAGAGAGAGAGAGGAGGGGGCAGAGACAGCCTCAGAGAGAGAGGAGGGGCAGAGACAGCCTCAGAGAGAGAGGAGAGGGCAGAGACAGCCTCAGAGAGAGAGAGGAGGGGGCAAAGACAGCCTCAGAGAGAGAGAGGAGGGGGCAGAGACAGCCTCAGAGAGAGAGGAGGGGGCAGAGACAGCCTCAGAGTGAGGAGGGGGCAGAGACAGCCTCAGAGAGAGGAGGGGGCAGAGACAGCCTCAGAGAGAGAGAGAGGAGGGGGCAGAGACAGCCTCAGGTACAGAGACTCCTCATAAATAAAGAGACAAGGAGGTGGGATGCCACAGACCGGACACCAGGGTGACTGAGGGCAGTGGGCAGTTTGGCAGCAGCCTCAGATACGGAGCGAATAAAAAGAGATAAAAGCGCAACCACAGTAAAAATCAGAGCGCCAGGTGTGCACACAGCCATAAGTGTAATACTGAGCAGAGGATGCGGCCCGGGCACAGAGGGTGTAACAGAGACCGGCACCTGCAGAGGGAATAATAAGAGCCAGCACTTGGGTACAGACGGTGCGACCCCAGTGACAGGTGAGAGGGTCCCCGCCAGTGACAGCAGCAGGATGTGGGCTCCATCCAGCGTGTGATGGGTCCCCAGACCCTCCTCCTCCCCGAGCCTCCTCCTCCTCCTCCCCGAGCCTCCTCCTCCTCCTCCCTCCCCACAGTTCCATCACACAGCCCGGCCGGCCCCGCAGCCTGAGGAGGAGGAGGAGGAGGACACAAGTCTCTGCTGCATTTTTTTCCCTCTCTCCTCCTGAGCAGCCGGATCTCGGATTCTTGTGGATTACAGCGGAGGACGCGCCGGGCTTGTGCTGTCCCCGGATCCGCGCTCCTCACACTGCCTCTCCGGTCGCTGCCGGTCGCTGGGTGCCGGTCACGTTGTCTCCCTGGATCTACGCCGTGGGAACCCTGGTGGAGCCGCCGGTGCCGTGGGCCGAGGCTGACAGTTGGGCATGCCGGGGCACCTCCGCGGGCACCCATGGTGTGTGCGCCCCCTGTGAAGGATCTCCCTCCGCTTTGCAGGACCTCTACCCCCCGCTAAGACTGGCGTATGTTCCAGAGCGCCTTGGCTTCTGCTCGGACCCCCGGTCCCCCCCGGGCTGCTGCGGCTGCTGCTTGTCTCTGTCCTCCGGCCTCGGATCCAGGATCCTTCATGATTTGCGGGCGTCATGCACGTTTTTTAGCCGGGAAGCCTTGCTCTCGTCCCGCATGTTCAGGACCAAAAGATCGGTGCTCGTCCGGCGACTCTGGCGGAGCCGAGCTGCTCCCGGGGAGACGGGGGAAGGAGACGGGGAGAGCAGGGCGCATGGGGCCGGGGGCTGCTGCATGGGCAAGACGGGCAAGGTGTCCAAGGCGCAGCTGGGGGGCTCCGAGGCTGAACTGAAGGCGCTCACCCACTCCCTGCTCAAGAGGCTGAAGGAGAGGCAGCTGGAGGGTCTGCTGCAGGCGGTGGAGTCCAAGGGGGGAGCCCGCAGCCCCTGCCTCCTGCTGCCCTCCGCCAAGCTGGACTCCAGGCTGGGACAGCAGCCCTTCTCCCTGCCGCTGCTGCTCTGCCGGCTCTTCAGGTGGCCGGATCTCCGGCACTCGGCCGAGGTCAAGAGGCTCAGCTGCTGCGAGTCCTATGGCAAGAACAACCCGGAGCTGGTGTGCTGCAACCCGCACCACCTGAGCAGGCTCTGCGAGCTAGGTACGGGGGTCCCCGGGGGTCTGCTGCATCTGTCACCTCTCCTGTACCCCACACTGTCACCCCATCACCTCTGCACCCATCATTATCTGTCACCCCATCACCTCTGCACCCATCAATATAAGTCACCCCCAACACCTCTGCACCCATCATTATAAGTCACCCCAACACCTCTGCACCCATCATTATAAGTCACCCCATCACCTCTGCACCCATCATTATCTGTCACCCCATCACCTCTGCACCCATCAATATAAGTCACCCCAACACCTGTCCATTATCTGTCACCCCATCACCTCTGCACCCATCATTATCTGTCACCCCATCACCTCTGCACCCATCATTATCTGTCACCCCATTACCTCTGCACCCATCAATATAAGTCACCCCAACACCTCTGCACCCATCATTATAAGTCACCCCAACACCTCTGCACCCATCATTATAAGTCACCCCAACACCTCTGCACCCATCATTATAAGTCACCCCATCACCTCTGCACCCATCATTATCTGTCACCCCAACACCCCTGCACCCATCATTATCTGTCACCCCATCACCTCTGCACCCATCATTATAAGTCACCCCATCACCTCTGCACCCATCATTATAAGTCACCCCATCACCTCTGCACCCATCATTATAAGTCACCCCATCACCTCTGCACCCATCATTATAAGTCACCCCAACACCTCTGCACCCATCATTATAAGTCACCCCAACACCCGTCCATTATCTGTCACCCCAACACCTCTGCACCCTTCATTATCTGTCACCTCATCACCTCTGCACCTATCCATTATGTCACCCCAACACCCGTCCCTTATCTGTCACCCCATCACCTCTGCACCTATCCATTATCTGTCACTCCAACACCTCTCCTTATTGCCTGTAACACTATATTCTGCACTCCATTACCTTTGACCGCTTTCTGTCCCCCAAACACCTGCTCCTATAGCTCTGCTCCCCATCTATTATCTGTAATTTCTTCATGTACCCCAACATTGTCCCCTGCCACCTCAACACCTCCCCTATTGTCTGCACCCCAAACATCTGACCGCTTCATGACCCGATTGCCATACCGGGTCCCCAATATTGTCGCCTGTCTCCCCACACTTCTCTAGTCTGTACTACTGTAATGTTATCCAATCTGCACCCCATTATCATTAACCCCATAATACCCATATCCTGTACTCCTTTGTTGCTTTACTTTATTCTCTGCCCCCCAACTATTACCTGACTGTATAATTTACATATGCATTGCTCCCCAATTACTGATGAACCCCACTATTGCACCCAACCCCCATCCCTATTTGCTCTTATTTCATTTATTGACTACATTACCTCTATATAATGTCCTGTGCCACCCTCATTACCATACAATGTGAAAGGTCATGTGCAGAGCCCCCTTATCATGCCCCCCAAATCTGTCCTGACTCCTTCCCATGTAGTGCCATCTCCCATGTCTGCCCTTGTGGATTATCCTAGACCATTATGTCTGCTCTGCTGGCTGTGGCCCATTAATGTCTGGGCTATGGAGGGCTCTCTGAGCTGGCCTGCAGGCTCCAGAGGTGGCAGTGCCAGTGTGGGGAGCTGGCCCCTTCCCCAGATGTTGGCTGTAGACTTTCTTCTCTCCCCCCTGGAGTCACTGAGTCTATGAGCTCTGATAACACAATGTCAGGCTGCTTTACAGGCCACGGTTAACCCTCTCGCTCCCACTTGCTGCCTTCCAGGGTTTATGAGCCTGAGGTATTTATTGCTGGTGCAGTGTAGAAGCTTCCTAGACATCCAGGAATGTGGAGGTAACCTCCTGGGGCCCCCTGCATTAGTAGGCATAGTGAGGGTTAATGGGGTTTGTTTATTTGTTTACATCCTGCAGTTGTTACCTTGTTTATTTATTATATTGTCCAGCGATGAACTTGCAACATTGTATCAATCTGCGAATGTAAAGAAGTTGCAACCTAGAAAGAGTTAGCAAGCGGCGCCCTGGCTGTGCGGCAGTGTCCTGGGGGGCTGGGGGCAGGGGAATGTCTGTGTCCCCCTGTGCTGGGGATTATCAGCCATTGCTGGCTCGCAGGGCTGGACTAGAGATCCCAGATCAGACAGCAGAGGAGCAGATAGCACCGAGCCTGGCGCCAGGCGGTCTCTTGTTTATCAGACTCCCAGAATCAGGCAATCACCGCCTGCTGCCCCAGCTCCAACCCCCAGAGCTGCACAAACACAATGTCCCTCTTATCACAAGTCTCTATCTCCTGCACTCTTTTCCTTCTCATGGCTCCTTCTTTATTTTCTCAATACTTTTTTTTTTTTTCTACTTTAGAGTCCCCCCCACCTCCCTACTCCAGATACCCAATGGAGATTCTCAAGCCTTGTGGTGAGTGCTGTGCCTTTACTTGTAGTTGTGTCCTGTGTAGCTTTCATTCAGACTTCTCCTGGTCACTGACAGCTTCCATGCTATGTCCAGGCAGCAGCTTGATATTATTATGGGTTGGACGCACTTAATGTGTAAGTTGGAGAAAACTTCTGTTCAACTTTGCACTAGTTTATTCATGCTTTTACTTTGTACTATTTTTTTTTTAATATTATTTAAATATTTTTAATATATATATATATATATATATATATAATTTTTTTTTCTTTAACTTTTTTTTTATTTTTTTTAGATTTTACTTTTTTTTTTTTTTAATTTTACTATTCTATTTTACATTTATTTTATTTATTCAGTTAACAGAAAAAACCCTATTCTACCGGTTGGTACTGAACCTGTTAAATTGAGTCTCTGGCTGTGCCTGTTGCATTTAATGAATGGGCTGCCCGCCAGGACAAAAGCCCATTTTCATCTGGCACCGGCGCTGTGGAGTCGCCTGCGTGGACCTGGCTGGCATCCTGCTCACCTTGTACTAGATAAATAAAACTGACATTGTGGGATGCTGCTAGATATGGAGATGGCGACAAGGTGCAAACCGCTGGGCTTTGGATATTGATTTGCTCTTTTTTTTTTTAAATGTTTGATTGGATCCTCTCATTTATGTATCGTGGATGAACATTAGATGGTGCTTGTTCCATTTTGTAAATTATTATGCACAGAATCTACCATCAATTAAGCTTAAGATTTGGTTGAAAGTAATGTCTATTTTTTTTGCCTAGGGTGCCAGCCTGATGCCAACGCTGGCACCAGCTTAGTTAGTTCCTTACTTCTGTGTTGCTGCACAACATGAGACATCAGTCAATGAATTGGTTGGAGGAAGTAATTACAAATTCTATTGATGGAGCGAACTACAACTCCCAGCATGTTCTTGCTACTATAGGATGTCACATTTTATAGGTAGCTTTTTTTTGGGTACTGGAGGTGAAGGATACATTTTTGGCATTTTGGATGGGATTTTCACTTTGCTGTTAATTCAGAGGATTTTTTTTTTTTTTTCGGGCATTGTGTTCCATCTGTTTATCTGGTGTTACTAGGTGAGAAGCAGGAACATGGCTCCGTAATGGAACAATCTGAAATAATCAGCAGTTCTAACAAGAAGAAAGTGAAGTCTTTCCATGATAAAAAGCACATTAAAGACCTTTTGTCTACCGCAGATTGGAACTGATTTTGTGCAGTTGGAGGTGACTTTTTCAAGTCTCGGCCACATGGGCCATTTCTGGATTTTTTAAAATTTATTTATTTATTTTTTTATAGGACTAGACTCTCATCAAACACATTGCAGAGGGTAATTTCAGCCCTGAGATGCTTGTTGGTGGGACAGTTTATTTGCTCCATAAAAATGCCACTTGTGCCCCTAGTGGTGGAGGGGGAGCACAATGTGTCACTGACTGCCGCAGCCATGACTGGGGGCAGTGCTGACTGTCCCCCTGTCCTCGGAATGATTGATGCTGGACATGGCAGTGGCGTGAACCCCTAGGGCCTGGATTCTGAACACTATCTGTTGATGTATCACATTCACCAACAATGTATTTTGTGAATTCCTCTCTGTCGCCAGAT
Source organism: Ranitomeya variabilis (assembly GCF_051348905.1). Taxonomy (NCBI): domain Eukaryota; kingdom Metazoa; phylum Chordata; class Amphibia; order Anura; family Dendrobatidae; genus Ranitomeya; species Ranitomeya variabilis. Next base: position 49,858,742 of record NC_135232.1, on the reverse strand, counting down.
TTTCATTCACATGCAGTGGGATCTATAATCCCTATGGTTATGAGCAGACTCCGGCCAAAGCTGTCAATCATCTCTGGAAAGGTGTTAATGCTGCAATGGAGCCAAATAGTGGGCAACTGATGCCACCACAGGAAGGACGTTGGGTGGCATCCTAAGAGACCCTTAATCTTGACACCCAGCATGGAATAAACCGCTAAGGATTTGGATAAAACGCTGGGAAAAAAAAAAAAAATCTCTTCTTGGACCACAGTCACTATGTCTTACTTTTGGGATCCCGGAATGTAAAGATGACCATTCTGCCCTGTGGAGAAGATGGCACGCCTTGGCATCCACATGGAAATGTACAACCTTAGGGCTTCTGGAGAATCTCCCTTCTTTTTTTCACTTTTTTACTGTCACCTGGCCAAGTTTTTTTTTTTTGTCATGGCAATAACCCGGGGCGGCGTTTCGTGTGGGAGTTCAGGACGATGCGCCTTCTATATGGCTACACTGTGCTGCAGGGCTGGATGTTGGCACGGCACACAATCGTGCCATTTAATAATCCTCCGGCAAAGTCCGCTCACGGGAGTTGAACTGGTAATGAAGGGGTGGAATGAAAAAAAAAAAAAAAGGAAAATAAAAAATTCCTTAGGACATTACGCAAAAAAAAAAAAAAAGTCTTATGTCGCTGACAAAGTAACGATGGACAATTTCATAAGTGGCTGCACTTCCTGTCGCCTCCATTGTTTTAAGTTTGATGAAGTGTATCCTGGTAAACTGTATATTCCTGTTATGGCTTCTGATTATCCCCAATTTAACTTTGAATGGACTTATGTGGCCTCTTCTGGTCCTGCTTGTCTGGGAGTCGAGAACTACTGGTCTCGGCATGCCCGGCTACTGGATCCAATGTATGCATCAGTTATGGTTGACATCAGAAACGTGTATCATTGTGAACCCCCTCTAAAGATGCCAGGACCCCAATGTAGGCCGCGTACACCCCCGCCACCCCTGCGCGCCCCCATTCTGGGACTGCTGTAGCACAGGATCGGATCTCATTAATGTGGAGAAGACATTGCTGGGGAGATCCACATCTGCTTTATATTTAGCCTCTGCTAGGATTCATTAACCGCTGCTCTGTTTCATGTTTTAAGAAGAGAAATTCTCCCAGAACTTGATCTGTATCTACTGGTTTTCTTTGTTTTATTAACCCGTCTACTCGTGGATATATAAGAAGGGAAGGACTCTGCCATGTCTTAAAGGTTTTTTTTTCCCCCATCTTCATCAGTGGGTATTTCTGGATAGAGCTCGTAAATACAAACAGTTTTGCAATTTACTGCTTGTTAAAATTTTCATCCGTTCTTGAGATATTAACATTTTGTTTTTCTTTTGTTGTCTTGGAGACCGACCACCGCTGCTAGACGGCAGAACATGTGCAGAGCTTACAAGTTTTGTTCTGAGCTTGTAAGCGCTGGTTTGAAGCCAGCTTTGATCTCTATTACCGCCTCAGAGCTTACAAACTAGATGGCAGCGGTGGTCGGTCTCCTAGGCAACGAGCGATAAACAAAAGAAAAGTGTTAATATCTCAAGAACGGCTGAAGATTTTTAGAAGCGGTAAATTGCAAAGATGCTTGTTTTTGCAAGCTCTATCCGATTATATCCATTCTAGGATGATGATGGGATTAACCCTTTAAATTAATCATTTCTAATGCTATTCTAGAACTGCAAGCGGCAGTAATTTAACAGTACCTACTAGATGACCTATTACTAAAGGTCTAAATATGAAGGCATGCTGGGGTTTGCAGTTCATCCAATAGGGTTGCATGTTCTTTTATCTAATATATCGGAGGAAAAACTTTGATAATGACCAGTTGTGTTCTTTCTGTTTCAGCGGATCCTACAGACTGTGTGCCTTCCTCCACTGAGACAGGGGGAACTAATTACCTGGCCCCTGAGGGGCTTTCAGGTGAGAGATCGGTTTTATCATTGATACTATATTGTTCCCATGTCATTGTTCTGTGTGATACATTGTTGCTTGAACAGATTGTTTGTGTCATTTTGGGCTTTTTTTTCGGTGTGTGTGTATGTATGTGTGTGTATATATATATATATATATATATATATATAATCTGATTTATGGAAGCAGGGCCCCCTCGCTGCGCTCACTAAATGAGGTTTTGTGGGTACAGTAACAAGGGTCTCGCACGTTTACTAGGCAAACATACCATTCCGCTCTCCAAACGAGGGTCATTAAAGCTGGACCAGGCTGCTCTTAATTGGGCTGTTATGTGAGCAGACCCTCATGTATAACGGGGGAATTAAAAAAAAATCAAAAACAGAAATCGCCAGTAAATTCTTCTCAAGTCTTCATTAAGAATTTTGCCAAGAGGCCCCAGCAGTCTATATATTTTCAGCTCCAGATGTCATATCAGTATAAACCCCTTGTTAATACCGTAAGGAGGGGGGGAAGAAAGACTCCAGTATGGTTTTATATGGAAGTAATCAGGCTGCTTTGCATTAGGGCTCTTTGCTTCCTTTTTTTTTTGCTATCCGGCCATTCTGGGAGTTGTAGTGTCACAGATCTTTTTCATTATCGTTGCTTTATTACATGGATACAATTTGGCAATGATTGCATTCTGGGGTGCAAATAACCCTAAATTCTTAGATTTGTGAATGTTTAGTTAAGAAGGGGAACATTCTTCCTTCTGCCCCTTAGAAATCTTTATCAGATGACTTGGGTTCGGGGGTCTTTCATCTGGTATTAGTCCCGGCTTTTAGTTTGGTATCGGCGCTCGGATCTGCCCAGTCTGGTCTGCTGGGGATGGAGGAAATAACTGTGTCTCTATGAAGACCCCTTAAGAGGAGGTGGGGGGCAGCTTATCCTGGAGGTTCCAGGCCTCAGTGTTCCATTTCATGGCCCTGCTTGTTATTCCTCCCCACCTCCCCTCTTTATTTTTGTGTTTTCTCCTCTCCTGTTCTTGGTGTGTGGGGAGGCTCTGCCGCTGCCAACAAAGGGTTTAAGGAGGAATTTGAAGTCGTGGATGGATTTTCTGGGTGTAGCTTGAGAAACTCTTACAAAGACGCTGAATTGGTGACTAACTGTGCTGTTGTGTAACTCATTCACATGGTCAGTTAAGGTCTCGTGTAAAGTTTTATTTATCTTTTTTCCTACCATGAAATATTATTGTTTTTGGAATTCATTTTTCTAAGTGCATGATATATTTATAGTTTTGTTTTTGACCACCAGGGGCGCTGTTCTATTGCAGTCTATGCACATTTTGCTAATGGGATTGTCCACTTTTTTCTTCTTTTTTTTTTTTTTTTTTTACTTAAATGCCTATATTTAGGGTAAAGATAATATTTGTAATTGGGTTTCATTAAAAAAAAAATCCCGTTATTATTTTTTTATTTTTTCTTAATTTATTTTCTCTTCTCTTTTGTTAGAGCAGCATTGATTCCATGGTGGTATGCATAAGAAGGAGTTACATACAAAATACAAATATAAAGGGGGCCATAAATTTGCTTTCTCTGGCCTCTTGTGTTGCAATGTCGGTTTCTGGATGCAGAATGAGTTAACTGAGAAGCCTGTCAGCGAGTTTCTTTTCTAGTAACACTTATCTATCTTCTTCTGAGCTCCTTTCATCTGAATTATGACCCCATCTAGGCTGAACTGGCAGAAAAAGGGTGCAAAAATATCAACGAAACCCAATAGTATGTTATTTTTAGCTCGAAATGCATGTATAAAAAGACCCCAAAGATGGGCAATCCCTTTTCACATGGCAAATATCTTCCTGGAAAGTGTGATATGTATTTATCTGGGTGTCATTTAGCCCATTCTGATTAACCATAATGTGTTTGTTTTTTTTTTTTTTTTTTTTTTTTTGAGTTGATATATTTTTTTCGTCTACCCTACTACCCCTTCTTCAAAAAAAAAAAAAAAAAAAGTTGAAAAAGTTGGTGTGTAACTTTAGCCTGCTCTTGTAATGAGGTTCTGATAAGTGTTGATTCATGGAAGGAAGGAGCTTGACTACGCACAAGCCATGAAAAAGCCCAGCACCACCACATGAAACAGCATTTGTTTTGCATTAGCGCTGATTTACAAGCGGCCCATTCTGCGTGCTCGCCTTCTGCTTTAATGTGGAACCCCAAGAGAAGGCGAATTCTGCAAGAGCGAGGAGGCGAGGGGGGATGGCGGAGCTGTCGTCTCCTCTCTTCTGTTTTTTATTTTTGTTGTCTTGATGTGACCTGTTACATTGTGGCACTGATGTGTCTGCGGAGTAATCGTGTACAATACCTGGGTGCTTTCTATGGGCCGTTTGGGTAAAAGGCTTATTTACATGGAGTAGTTACCAATAAGCGATTGCCATGTTAAGGAGTTGTTCCAATCGCTTTGCTTCTTCTTTCTAAATATTGTGCAGTTTTTAATGGATCCAAATAGAAAAGAGAAATCCTTCCTTTTTCTATTTCCCTGTTTCTTCCAACTTCACTTCTGGCTAAAATAAAAAAAAAAAATGTTATAAAATCTGCACCATCCAAGGTGGGATCCGTAGAGTTGCCCCTTCCTCTCTGCACCATCCAAGGTGGGATCCGTAGAGTTGCCCCTTCCTCTCTGCACCATCCAAGGTGGGATCCGTAGAGTTGCCCCTTCCTCTCTGCACCATCCAAGGTGGGATCCGTAGAGTTGCCCCTTCCTCTCTGCACCATCCAAGGTGGGATCCGTAGAGTTGCCCCTTCCTCTCTGCACCATCCAAGGTGGGATCCGTAGAGTTGCCCCTTCCTCTCTGCACCATCCAAGGTGGGATCCGTAGAGTTGCCCCTTCCTCTCTGCACCATCCAAGGTGGGATCTGTAGAGGTTCCCCCTTCCTCTTACTGCACCATCGAAGGTGGGAGCCACAGAATTGCCCCTTCCTCTCTCTACGGATCCCACCTTGGACAGTGCAGAGTTGCCCCTTCCTCTCTCAGCACCATCCATGGTGGGATCCGTAGAGTTGCACCTTCCTCTGCCATCCATATTGGGATCTGTAAAGTTGCCCCTTCCTCTCTCTGCACCATCCATGGTGGGATCTGTAGGGTTGCCCCTTCCTCTCTCAGCACCATTCATGGTGGGTCCACTATGTTGCCCCTTCCTCTCTCTGCACCATCCATTGTGGGATCCGTAGGGTTGCCCCTTCCTCTGTACCATCCATGGTAGGATCCGTAGAGTTGCCCCTTCCTCTCTCAGCACCATCCATGGTGGGATCTGTAGGATTGCCCTTCCTCTCTCAGCACCATCCATGGTAGGATCCGTAGAGTTGCCCTTTCCTCTGCACCATCCATGGTGGGATCTGTAGAGTTGCCCCTTCCTCTCTCTGCACCATCCATGGTGGGATCTGTAGAGTTGCCCCTTCCTCTCTCTGCACCATCCATGGTGGGATCTGTAGAGTTGCCCCTTCCTCTCTCTGCACCATCCATGGTGGGATCTGTAGAGTTGCCCCTTCCTCTCTGCACCATCCATGGTGGGATCCGTAGAGTTGCCCCTTCCTCTCTGCACCATCCATGGTGGGATCCGTAGAGTTGCCCCTTCCTCTCTGCACCATCCATGGTGGGATCCGTAGAGTTGCCCCTTCCTCTCTGCACCATCCATGGTGGGATCCGTAGAGTTGCCCCTTCCTCTCTCTGCACCATCCATGGTGGGATCTGTAGAGTTGCCCCTTCCTCTCTGCACCATCCATGGTGGGATCCGTAGAGTTGCCCCTTCCTCTCTGCACCATCCATGGTGGGATCCGTAGAGTTGCCCCTTCCTCTCTGCACCATCCATGGTGGGATCTGTAGAGTTGCCCCTTCCTCTCTCTGCACCATCCATGGTGGGATCTGTAGGGTTGCCCCTTCCTCTGCACCATTCATGGTGGGATCCGTAGAGTTGCCCCTTCCTCTCTCTGCACCATCCATGGTGGGATCCGTAGAGTTGCCCCTTCCTCTGCACCATCCATGGTGGGATCTGTAGAGTTGCCCCTTCCTCTGCACCATTCATGGTGGGATCCGTAGAGTTGCCCCTTCCTCTCTCTGCACCATCCATGGTGGGATCTGTAGAGTTGCCCCTTCCTCTCTCTGCACCATCCATGGTGGGATCCGTAGAGTTGCCCCTTCCTCTGCACCATTCATGGTGGGATCCGTAGAGTTGCCCCTTCCTCTCTCTGCACCATCCATGGTGGGATCTGTAGAGTTGCCCCTTCCTCTCTCTGCACCATCCATGGTGGGATCCGTAGAGTTGCCCCTTCCTCTGCACCATTCATGGTGGGATCCGTAGAGTTGCCCCTTCCTCTCTCTGCACCATCCATGGTGGGATCTGTAGAGTTGCCCCTTCCTCTCTCTGCACCATCCATGGTGGGATCTGTAGAGTTGCCCCTTCCTCTCTCTGCACCATCCATGGTGGGATCCGTAGAGTTGCCCCTTCCTCTCTGCACCATCCATGGTGGGATCTGTAGAGTTGCCCCTTCCTCTGCACCATTCATGGTGGGATCCGTAGAGTTGCCCCTTCCTCTGCACCATTCATGGTGGGATCCGTAGAGTTGCCCCTTCCTCTCTCTGCACCATCCATGGTGGGATCCGTAGAGTTGCCCCTTCCTCTGCACCATCCATGGTGGGATCTGTAGAGTTGCCCCTTCCTCTGCACCATTCATGGTGGGATCCGTAGAGTTGCCCCTTCCTCTCTCTGCACCATCCATGGTGGGATCCGTAGAGTTGCCCCTTCCTCTGCACCATCCATGGTGGGATCTGTAGAGTTGCCCCTTCCTCTGCACCATTCATGGTGGGATCCGTAGAGTTGCCCCTTCCTCTCTCTGCACCATCCATGGTGGGATCCGTAGAGTTGCCCCTTCCTCTGCACCATCCATGGTGGGATGTGTAGAGTTGCCCCTTCCTCTGCACCATTCATGGTGGGATCCGTAGAGTTGCCCCTTCCTCTCTCTGCACCATCCATGGTGGGATCCGTAGAGTTGCCCCTTCCTCTGCACCATCCATGGTGGGATCCGTAGAGTTGCCCCTTCCTCTGCACCATTCATGGTGGGATCCGTAGAGTTGCCCCTTCCTCTGCACCATCCATGGTGGGATCTGTAGAGTTGCCCCTTCCTCTCTCTGCACCATCCATGGTGGGATCTGTAGAGTTGCCCCTTCCTCTCTTCTTTTGTGCACATTTCTGGATACAACCAATGAGACTTGCTCTCTGTAGAAGCAGATTTTTATTTTTTTCTCTCCCCTGCTTTTTTTTGCCTTGGGCCTCGCTGCAGTTAGCTGGCTTAATGAATGGGGCACAGTTCAGGGGGGTGGGATGAAGGTCGGGACTTGGGAGACTGGAGCCAGAGATTTGATTCCTTTGGCAAAGCAAGAAAAAATGTAAATGCTAAAAACCTAATCCCTGGCGGGCCTCTCACAAAAGAGCTGGTTCCTCCTGCAAAGCACAGAGGTGACCTTTAATTCACTTGTGCTGCCCTTTCATGTTGTATATAAAACTCCCCCCTCCTCCTGCTTCGTTTTTTTTTTTTTTTCCTCGTTTTTTTTTTTTCTTTAAAGAATTTTCCTCTTGGCACAGAAACAACTCTTGTGGGCAATCTTTACTTAATGACCCTCCTGTGGTTTGTCTCTTATCAGAGCCTTCCCTGTCGTCCCAAACGGGAGACCTTTTATCTTCTCGCCTTTTAATAACCTCGTCCAACAAACGCAAAGAAAAAACCCAAAATATTCATATGGCAACAAACTGCCGAATAAGTCGCTGCATTTTGTTTTTGCCTTTTTTTATTCTGTGGGCGCCTGGTATAGGGGCACTCTGCGACCTACAGGAGTAGATTAAGGAGATACCTTGGAATTGGGCTTTACTGACTTTTTTTTTTTTTTGTAAAAGGGAAATTCAATTCTACTGTCATTATATTCACCAGACTCCCATTGTACATAAATAATACCGCCATACAATACTGCCTAAAGTATTTACATAGTACTGCCTATTCAATATCACCGAAGAGAACCAAGCTAATCGTGCAGTACCATGATAAATATTGGTAGTCGATATTACCCCTTCTTCCTTACTAACTACATAATACTGCCATACAGTGCCAAGTAATATAACCTACTCCATACCACTGCAGAGAATCAACCTAATAGTGCAATCCCATGATGAATATTGGTAGTCGACGTTAACAACATAATACTGCCATACAGTGCCAAGTAATCTAACCTACTCATTACTCCCGCAGAGAAGCAAGCACATAGTGCAATACCATGATAAATATTGGTAATCTACATTAACATACTACCTAAATAATACTGCCATACAGGGCCAAGTAATATAACCTACTCCATACCACTGCAGAGAATCAACATAATGGTGCAATACCATGATAAATATTGGTAATCTACATTACCCCTTCCTCCATACTACCTACATAATACTGCCATACAGTGCCAAGTAATATAACCTACTCAATACTACCAGAGTACCAGCATAACAGTACCATCACATAATGATTCTATAGAGTACCCAGATAATACTGCCTTAGAGTATGTATTAATAGTGCCATACATTGCCTATTAGTGCCATACATTGCCTATCAATGCCTGAAGCATATAATGGTACCATTTAGTACCCACATAATACTACCTTAGAGTATGTACTTAATAGTGTGGCCAAATAATGGTGCCATTTACATGCACAATACTTATGTAAAGTACCTAAATAAAAGCGCCATATAGTGCAAGCTAATGGTACCATAAGGCACCCACAAACACACTGCTATACAATACTAACATAACTGTGCTGTATAATAGTACTATACAGCACCCACACAATGCGACCTTACAGCCATACATTGCTTATCCACCCACACAGTACAACCTTAGTATGCTAACATAATGGCGCCATACAGTTTCCAGCAATGTACCTTATAGTACCCACAAAATACTGCCTTAGAGTACGCACATAATAGAGCCATAGTGAAAAATATGATGACGTCTTGCCATATTAGAATCCATTCCTGGACCATGTGATTATTTTTTGTTGTAATTTTTCGTTATGTGGGAACTTTTCTTCACACCGCATTGATAACCTGAGGTGATGCCTCACGCAGCGAGGTGATGCCTCATGCAGCGAGGTGATAAACTCATCTCTGCTACATATGTCGGTTCTCTAAATCCCACTTGGGGCAGTGAGCACGCTGCTGTCCGTGGGTTCTGCTTCTTCCCTTCTACAAAGGTCCTCCCGTCTTTCGCCTTAAGCTTCATTATGACATGGCAAACAAGCCAGGAATGTTTGTCTGCGCCTTTGATCCTCTGGTAACTCTTCATGTCGCGGAGCGGCCGCTCATTCACTGAGGCTCCACAATGTGACTGCCTGGCCACATATCCTGTTAATAATGAACTAAAAATTACATTTTTTTTTTACCTGTCGTGTCTGCGCTAAGGCCTAAATCGAGCGGAGGTTAAACTCTGTTATGACTTGCTTGCGTTTTAAAGGTTGTCTGAGCGAAACCTGCTATAACATAGGGATGTTATAACAGGGGTGTTTATCATGTGGTATAACAAAGGAGTGTTCTGTGTATCTAGACGTTATAACAGAGGGGTGTTCTAGCAGAGGTGTTTGTATCCACATGCTATAACGTAGGGCTGTGCCTTGTGTTCACATGCTATAACATGGGTATGTACATTGTATCCACATACTATAACATAGGTGTTTGGACCTACATGCTATTTTTTAGGTTTGTCCTTTCTACCCACATAACATAAGAGTATCTTTGTGTCCACATGCTATACCATAGGGGAGGCCTTTGTTTTGCATGCTTTAACATAGGAGTGTTGTTTGTGTCCACATGCTGTAATATAGGGGTGTCCTTTGTGGCCCCGTGCTCTAACATAGGGGTGTCCTTTGTGGCCCCGTGCTCTAACATAGGGGTGTCCTTTGTGGCCACGTGCTGTTACATAGGGGTGTCCTTTGTGGCCCCGTGCTGTAACATAGGGGTGTCCTTTGTGGCCCCGTGCTGTAATATAGGGGTGTCATTTGTGGCCACGTGCTGTGACATAGGGGTGTCCTTTGTGGCCCCGTGCTGTAACATAGGGGTGTCCTTTGTGGCCCCGTGCTGTAACATAGGGGTGTCCTTTGTGGCCCCGTGCTGTAACATAGGGGTGTCCTTTGTGGCCCCGTGCTGTAACATAGGGGTGTCCTTTGTGGCCCCGTGCTGTAACATATGGGTGTCCTTTGTGGCCACGTGCTGTAACATATGGGTGTCCTTTGTGGCCACGTGCTGTAACATAGGGGTGTCCTTTGTGGCCCCGTGCTGTAACATAGGGGTGTCCTTTGTGGCCCCGTGCTCTAACATAGGGGTGTCCTTTGTGGCCCCGTGCTCTAACATAGGGGTGTCCTTTGTGGCCCCGTGCTGTAACATAGGGGTGTCCTTTGTGGCCCCGTGCTGTAACATAGGGGTGTCCTTTGTGGCCCCGTGCTGTAACATAGGGGTGTCCTTTGTGGCCACGTGCTGTGACATAGGGGTGTCCTTTGTGGCCCCGTGCTGTAACTTAGGGGTGTCCTTTGTGGCCCCGTGCTGTAACATAGGGGTGTCCTTTGTGGCCACGTGCTGTAACATAGGGGTGTCCTTTGTGGCCACGTGCTGTAACATAGGGGTGTCCTTTGTGGCCACGTGCTGTGACATAGGGGTGTCCTTTATGGCCCCGTGCTGTAACTTAGGGGTGTCCTTTGTGGCCCCGTGCTGTAGCTTAGGGGTGTCCTTTGTGGTCCCGTGCTGTAACATATGGGTGTCCTTTGTGGCCACGTGCTGTGACATAGGGGTGTCCTTTGTGGCCACGTGCTGTGACATAGGGGTGTCCTTTGTGGCCCCGTGCTGTAACTTAGGGGTGTCCTTTGTGGCCCCGTGCTGTAACATAGGGGTGTCCTTTGTGGCCCCGTGCTGTAACTTAGGGGTGTCCTTTGTGGCCCCGTGCTGTAACTTAGGGGTGTCCTTTGTGGCCCCGTGCTGTGACATAGGGGTGTCCTTTGTGGCCACGTGCTGTAACATAGGGGTGTCCTTTGTGGCCCCGTGCTGTGACATAGGGGTGTCATTTGTGGCCCCGTGCTGTAACTTAGGGGTGTCCTTTGTGGCCCCGTGCTGTAACTTAGGGGTGTCCTTTGTGGCCCCGTGCTGTAGCTTAGGGGTGTCCTTTGTGGCCCCGTGCTGTAACTTAGGGGTGTCCTTTGTGGTCCCGTGCTGTAACATATGGGTGTCCTTTGTGGCCACGTGCTGTGACATAGGGGTGTCCTTTGTGGCCACGTGTTGTGACATAGGGGTGTCCTTTGTGGCCACGTGTTGTGACATAGGGGTGTCCTTTGTGACCCCGTGCTGTGACATAGGGGTGTCCTTTGTGGCCCCGTGCTGTAACTTAGGGGTGTCCTTTGTGGCCCCGTGCTGTAGCTTAGGGGTGTCCTTTGTGGCCACGTGCTGTGACATAGGGGTGTCCTTTGTGGCCCCGTGCTGTGACATAGGGGTGTCCTTTGTGGCCCCGTGCTGTAACATAGGGGTGTCCTTTGTGGCCACGTGCTGTGACATAGGGGGGTCCTTTGTGGCCACGTGCTGTGACAGAAGGATGACCTTGCTGCCACCCAACTTTCCCAGACTCCAAAACATAATATTTTGGCTTGTTCGTCAGTAGGGCTGTATATGTCACTGACAAGTCTAGTTTAGCTCCATGACAACTGGTCCACTGGCGGCCATATTGGTTGTCACCCACCTTTCCAGAGAAAAGATATGGTTCTATAGACTTGGCAGAAGACTGCTGTAGGCCGGGGCCCCACAATGGCCACCTCTGTTTTCTATGGGTTTATTCTTCGATGTTCAGTTTTGGGACCGATTATTGCATTTCTGACTCTTGGATTTCTATAGGTTTTTTTTTTTCTTTATTTTTTATTTTTTAAAGGTGGAAAAAGGGAGAGGCCAGAAATTTGAGCTTCTCCTTGTAATTTCTTTGGCAGTAGAAAAACATGTTACTGGAGGATTATGTGAACTGCGTGAGCGGAGAGCGAGACGCTGAATTGGCCGCTACAAAGTGAGGTTATCGTCAGGGGTTAATAGCAAGACGACAGAGTAAAGGCTTCGGATGAGACTAGGCCGCCTGCCAGACTGGGAGTAGGGCTGTAAAGTACACACCATCTGACCGTCCCCGCTAGAGGCCAGGCCGGCGAAGAGGAGGGAAGCTGGCTCTTGGCAGGGGCCTCCTATAGCTTTTGGCCTTCTTATGTCCGACTCTTTCCTGGCAGAGGCTTCTTCAGGCTGCTAGGGTGGGCTCTGCAAGGCTGTGGGGGCTGTTTTTAAAGTTTTCTTTATTATTATTATTATTATTATTATCATTATAATATATATTTTATTTATTTACTTTTTTAAATAAAAGGACCGCAACGATTTTTTAATTTTATTTGCATCTTGCTTTTTTTTGTGTTTTTTTACTTTTTAAGGGTTTGCCAGCTAAGGTGGGGTCTCCAAAACTAAAGGGTGTTTTTTAAACCTTAATTTATTCATGTTTTTCTTTTACTTTTGAAAGAAAACTATTGTCAATTATTATTTTTTTTTTTTTTAGAGATTTATTATGCTGGTTTTTTGTTGTTTTTTTTTGGGGGGGAGGGGGGTTTGTTGTACTTTTGTACTTTTTATGCCTTTTTTTTTCCTCTGTATGTTTTATGAGTTTGTGGCCACATGGGAACTTCTTGGCTCCATTATCGCAGCCCTTTTGGATGTTGTCATTCTTAAGACGACAGGAATGTGCGGTGCCACTCCGGGCATAGCTGTCTGGGCGGATCGCTCCGGCGCTCAACGTGGTCATGGTGCCTTTTAATGTTCCCTTGCTTCATGCTATCGGTCTGCTGCCTGCATTATCAGCTACGTGACTGCACAGTTTAGAAAATGAACATTGAATTCCTACTGGTGCCGTCTCTTGATGACCTGAGAATGAGCTGTCTAGGAGAGTACTGTAACAGGCCACGCCGAGGTCACTGCCAACACAACCATCTTTCTTAAGCAGGATTAAATAACCCACACAGCAGTCTGGCTGACTGCCTACTGTCACCGAGCAGCTTCCTCGCAGTTTATTTTCAGCTCCAAAGATTTGGGCTTCTTATCCGCAGCCTCAATTTAGTCGTGACACACAAATAAAACTTAAGTGAACATTCACATTGGGGCACAGATGACTTCTTCACCACGAGAGGTCCTATTTCCAGGTGGCAAACGCCCACGTGCACTCGTCTAAAAGCTCGGACATGGCGGTCCGAGAACGGGAGTGTGGAGGCGCAAACTGATTTTCAACGAGGGCCCTTTTTTTGAGGCAGTTGGCCTACTAAACGGATTGCCCCTTTTTTTGAGGCAGTTGGCCTACTAAACGGATTGCCCCTTTTTTTTGAGGTGGTAGGCCAACTAAACGGATTGCCCCTTTTTTTTGAGGCAGTTGGCCTACTAAACGGATTGCTCCTTTTTTGAGGTGGTAGGCCAACTAAACGGATTGCCCCTTTTTTGAGGTGATAGGCCAACTAGACGGATTGCCCCTTTTTTGAGGTGATAGGCCAACAAAACGGATTGCCCCTTTTTTGAGGTGATAGGCCAACTAAACGGATTGCCCCTTTTTTGAGGTGGTTGGCCAACTAAACGGATTGCCCCTTTTTTGGGGTGTTGACTAACTAAATATACTGGATATTTCTTAATTTATTTATTTATTTATTTTTTTTTGTTTAACGATTCCAGGATAAAGCCAAAATATTGCCAGTGACTCATTTCATGGGCCAGCAATAGTTTTCACCTTACTAGTTAACAGGAAATATTAAGCGAGGGGAGGAAGCTGCATCATTCCTCGTGTGACAACCCTGCCAAAAACTCTTCTTAAGAAAGAGAATTTTAAAAGCGCCTTTATTCACTTAGTAAAAGTTATTAAAAACAAAAAAAAAGTTGCCTTGCAATCTAAATCCTATCACCATCTATATCATAGTGTTCCCCCAGACCCCTATTTTATTTTATTTTTTGTGCCATTTTATTATTTTTCTTGTTTTTCTGGTTTCCTTCCCCAAACTTTTTCAGGCCAAGAAGGTTGTTGGCTGTGAGCTAATTTTGGTTTTGGCGGCTGTAGACTCACACGGGTCCCCACCCAGCGTCATTATCTTGGGTTTAACTTGTAAAAATTAGATTTTTTTTTTTCCCCTGTAAGGCTTCAGTTGCTTTTTACCCTTTCGAACTCCTTCTGCAAACAGAAGCGTCATTTTGTAAATTTGGTGGTGATATAAGCGTCTCTCTATACGTGCCCTGTTGTAATATTTTAGTTTTTGCCCAGGGCCTTTCGCTCTTTATAACATCTTATGTCCGGTATATGCTTTGCTTGACTTTGAGGATACGGAAAATCCCACCGTGGAGACCTCCAGTAAGACGTATGGCGCAGCTTTTCTTTTCACTATAGAAATGTCATTCCCCTAGTCTCAGCCTCAAAAATGGCTCTTAGGCCACATTCCACTTTTTTTTATTTATTTTTTTTATTACTGTTTGGATTGAGGTTTTTTTTTTAATGACCGCTCTAGATCCAGTCTCGCCACAGGACAGTCACTCGTTACTGAATAAAACTACAATACTGCTTTTTTCAGCCATTATACGGTCTTTACATGTCTGGCACGCAAGCGCTCCCCTCCAGCTGAGGCCTAGGTAGCACTGATGAGAGTATTGATGAGATAATAGCGTTCATCCGGGGAGCATGTGCTCTCAAAAGAATAGACCTCAATAACCCAGTAACCTTACGGCAAGGAGATGATGAGGCCGGGATTTGTATTTGTGTCACAATAGGCTCTGAGCATTACTGCTACCCTGAAAGCCATTACACATGGCCTGCCATTTTTAAATCATTTTTTTTTCACTACCATTTTTCACTGCCAATGAGTAACCGTCGTTATAATTTTTATTTTATAATTCAATAGTACGCATGAAAATGGGAAACTTTGTACTATCTTATAAGCTAATTCTGCCTTTTTTCTCCTTCTGGACTTTTTCTTTTATTCTCAATTCAGAGGTAAAATCTGTCTTCAGTGAATACAGATTTTTATATGACGGAGATAGATGACAGCTGGTGCCTATAAAGTTCTATGGAGAAGAGGAGAAGGGAGTAACTAGAGACATTGTTCAACAGCCGCAACACATTAAGGATTATCTACCTGTTAGCCAATTCCTGCATGTGGTGCGGCTGTCAAACAGCCGAGAGACATGCAGGTACGGGGACTCCCAACATATTTTTTGAGCATGCCGAATACACTATTTTTGCATTTTTATTTATTTATTTATTTTTTACCTATACATAACCCACTTTTCTTTAACTCACTCTGAGATCTTTTCTTTTTATAAAAGGAGGAAAAAAAGGTCCTTAAGTGAGTTAGAAAACTTGGGCTGTGTATGTGTAAAAAAACAAAAAACAAAAACAAAACCTAAAATGAAGAAAAAATCTTAAAATTTACAAAAAATAGCCATTTATTCTAGAAACCTATAGAGTAGAGTAAAGTATAGAAGCCATTGTTTTCGTGCGTTCCCCAAAGCGTGTTTTTAGGTGCACTGCCTTGCATGTACCTGCAATAGGTAAAATTGGACTATAAACTTTGCTGAGGCAGCAAGAAACCCGAATAAATGACTGGTATAATAATAATAAAAGAAGAAAAGAGAAAAAAAAATAAAGTCTCATCCCAGCTGGCAGTCCCTGTTCATAAAGCCTGTCTGGGTTATATTAATGTAGTAGACAGGAGGGTGCAGGAGAGCATTAAACCAGAGAGCTAGTTACATTTTAACCTCGCTGCTGCTGACGTCTGTGGTCGTTAGACATTTGTCTGGCTTCTTACAGTGTGATCTGGCTGTCCTGTCTCCTGGAAATTACAATTATAATCTGGAAGGTCATTCCCCGCCCCTCATCGCATGATCCATGTACATGTAGAGTTAATAATATGTCTATCCGGATTGGATTTTAATACACAATGCGTTTAAAAAATAAAAAAAATAATAAAAAAATACTGAATATTTTGAAGTTAAAGTTTTTTTCTATTTTTCCCATTTTTATTTTTTCTCTCCCGCTAGCGGGTGTCTATCGCAGCTGCCATGACTGTGCGTGTGGATGTGAGTTTAGCATGTGCTGAGGGGACTTGATTAGATTATGAAGGCAGACATAAGTAATGATTAACTTTTTAAGTCTGCACACTGTCTCCAACCTGGCTGGTGGTAAAGCATTTTTTTTTTTTTAATTCCCTTCCAGCTAAGTAGTCGTGTGACCGCCTGGTATTACACTGCAAGGGATGAAAAGGGAACAGTTGTACAATAGGGGGGAGGGGAGGAGGGACGGGACTATGTGTTTTTTTTTGGTTTTTTTTTCCCTCCTCCTTCATCCGATTCAGCAGTGGAATTTATTGAGTGGAATGTAATAAATGCTGCAAACTGTCTGGTGTAGGATAGAGGAGAGGAAGAGGTTAATTTTTTTGGGTTTGCATAGACTATATGGGTTGGATATTATTTATCTCATAGGGATCATCATGGTTGTAAACCAGAGGTGTAGGTAAGGGTCCAACTCGGGGGGGGGGGGGGGGGGGGGGACAAAACATGAGTGGGCCCCTAATGGTAACGCTGATTACAACTATGGGGGCACACTGATATTACCGCCATATGGTGACCGTATAGTGATGGATATCTGTCCTGCAGATCATATAGGGGATTACAGTACAGTTATAGATGGTGACTTACCGCTGACGTTCTTTCTGATGGAATCATTCACTCTTCCAGAGTTCTCCATCCTGCCCAGACCGACATGACAACTTCTCCAGTTAGGACTCGGCTGCAGAGAGAACAAAGATGCATTTCACTTCTCACATTTCCTGCCCCATCACCATCTATTCCCAACCTGCTCAAATTCCTCATGACGATACCCCAATACTGAGCCTCTGCTGCCATATGTGTCCATATTACTGCCCCTGATACCCCAATACTGAGCCGCTGCTGCCGTATGTGTCCCTATTACTGCACCTGATAACCCAATACTGAGCCGCTGCTGCCGTATGTGTCCCTATTACTGCCCCTGATACCCCAATAGTGAGCCACTGCTGCCGTATGTGTCCCTATTACTGCACCTGATACCCCAATACTGAGCCGCTGCTGCCATATGTGTCCCTATTACTGCCCCTGATACCCCAATACTGAGCCGCTTCTGCCGTATGTGTCCCTATTACTGCACCTGATACCCCAATACTGAGCCGCTTCTGCCGTATGTGTCCCTATTACTGCACCTGATACCCCAATACTGAGCCGCTGCTGCCGTATGTGTCCCTATTACTGCACCTGATACCCCAATACTGAGCCGCTGCTGCCGTATGTGTCCCTATTACTGCCCCTGATACCCCAATAGTGAGCCACTGCTGCCGTATGTGTCCCTATTACTGCACCTGATACCCCAATACTGAGCCGCTTCTGCCGTGTGTCCCTATTACTGCACCTGATACCCCAATACTGAGCCGCTGCTGCCGTATGTGTCCTTATTACTGCACCTGATACCCCAATACTGAGCCGCTGCTGCCGTATGTGTCCCTATTACTGCACCTGATACCCCAATACTGAGCCGCTGCTGCCGTATGTGTCCCTATTACTGCACCTGATACCCCAATACTGAGCCGCTGCTGCCGTATGTGTCCCTATTACTGCCCCTGATACCCCAATACTGAGCCGCTGCTGCCGTATGTGTCCTTATTACTGCCCCTGATACCCCAATACTGAGCCGCTGCTGCTGTATGTGTCCATATTACTGCCCCTGATACCCCAATACTGAGCCGCTGCTGCTGTATGTGTCCCTATTACTGCCCCTGATATCCCAATACTGAGCCGCTGCTGCTGTGTGTCCTTATTACTGCACCTAATACCCCAATACTGAGCCGCTGCTGCCGTATGTGTCCTTATTACTGCACCTGATACCCCAATACTGAGCCGCTGCTGCCGTATGTGTCCCTATTACTGCACCTGATACCCCAATACTGAGCCGCTGCTGCCGTATGTGTCCCTATTACTGCACCTGATACCCCAATACTGAGCCGCTGCTGCCGTATGTGTCCCTATTACTGCACCTGATACCCCAATACTGAGCCGCTGCTGCCGTATGTGTCCCTATTACTGCACCTGATACCCCAATACTGAGCCGCTGCTGCCGTATGTGTCCCTATTACTGCACCTGATACCCCAATACTGAGCCGCTGCTGCCGTATGTGTCCCTATTACTGCACCTGATACCCCAATACTGAGCCGCTGCTGCTGTATGTGTCCCTATTACTGCACCTGATACCCCAATACTGAGCCGCTGCTGCCGTATGTGTCCCTATTACTGCACCTGATACCCCAATACTGAGCCGCTGCTGCCGTATGTGTCCCTATTACTGCACCTGATACCCCAATACTGAGCCGCTGCTGCCGTATGTGTCCCTATTACTGCACCTGATACCCCAATACTGAGCCGCTGCTGCCGTATGTGTCCCTATTACTGCACCTGATACCCCAATACTGAGCCGCTGCTGCTGTATGTGTCCTTATTACTGCCCCTGATACCCCAATACTGAGCCGCTGCTGCTGTATGTGTCCCTATTACTGCACCTGATACCCCAATACTGAGCCGCTGCTGCTGTATATGTCCCTATTACTGCACCTGATACCCCAATACTGAGCCGCCGCTGCCGTATGTGTCCCTATTACTGCACCTGATACCCCAATACTGAGCCGCTAGTGCCGTATGTGTCCCTATTACTGCCCCTGATACCCCAATACTGAGCCGCTGCTGCCGTATGTGTCCCTATTACTGCCCCTGATACCCCAATACTGAGCCGCTGCTGCTGTATGTGTCCCTATTACTGCACCTGATACCCCAATACTGAGCCTCTGCTGCCATATGTGTCCCTATTACTGCACGTGATACCCCAATACTGAGCCTCTGCTGCCGTATGTGTCCCTATTACTGCACCTGATACCCCAATACTGAGCCGCTGCTGCTGTATGTGTCCCTATTACTGCACCTGATACCCCAATACTGAGCCACTGCTGCCGTATGTGTCCCTATTACTGCACCTAATACCCCAATACTGAGCCGCTGCTGCCGTATGTGTCCATATTACTGCACCTGATACCCCAATACTGAGCCACTGCTGCCGTATGTGTCCCTATTACTGCACCTAATACCCCAATACTGAGCCGCTGCTGCCGTATGTGTCCCTATTACTGCACCTAATACCCCAATACTGAGCCGCTGCTGCCGTATGTGTCCCTATTACTGCACCTGATACCCCAATACTGAGCCGCTGCTGCCGTATGTGTCCCTATTACTGCCCCTGATACCCCAATACTGAGCCGCTGCTGCCGTATGTGTCCCTATTACTGCCCCTGATACCCCAATACTGAGCCGCTGCTGCCGTATGTGTCCCTATTACTGCCCCTGATACCCCAATACTGAGCCGCTGCTGCCGTATGTGTCCCTATTACTGCCCCTGATACCCCAATACTGAGCCGCTGCTGCCGTATGTGCCCCTATTACTGCACCTGATACCCCAATACTGAGCCGCTGCTGCTGTATGTGTCCCTATTACTGCACCTGATACCCCAATACTGAGCCGCTGCTGCCGTATGTGCCCCTATTACTGCCCCTGATACCCCAATACTGAGCCGCTCTTGCTGTATGTGTCCCTATTACTTCACTTGCTGTGTGGTACAATAACAGCGCTCCTCTTATTGCCCCACATAATAATGCCACCACTGTGCCCCTTGCATAGTGCCCTCTAGATGGTAAAATTGCCCCCAAGAAAATATGAATGCCCTTTGCTAATGCCCTAGAAATTGGTGTCCACATTTTTCCCCTTTGAAGACCACAATACTGAGTGCCCCGAATGTACAGCTTCTCTAGACACAGTAATGTCCTCACTGCTCCCCCAAAACCCAGTATAATGACTTCCACAGAAGCCCTCACACTGTTTAATGGCCCCTACATTAGTCCTTACACTATCCCTCAAACTGTCCAATGGCCCCCCATTAACTTCCAGACAGCGTAATGGCTCGAAACTGTCGAATAGCCCTCACAATAGCCCCCAGACTGTATAAAAATGAACACTGCATTAAAGTGAACCTGTCATTATTAAACTAAAGCCACTGCCATAATGGCGCTGGTATACCGATATAATACATCACTTCAGTGAAGGAATCTGCAGCCCGGTCTTTATACAATCATTAGAAGTTTTAGTCTCCGTGCATCTGGGCAGACCTGTGGGGTGGGACTGAGGGTAGGGTCTTCGGCTCTATGTCCCCTCTGCTTTCTATCTCCTTCCTTATTTACATTCTGCGCCGGTGTTGTCCTTCCCGCGGGCGATGCTTGTGCAGATTGATCGCTCAATGGGCTTCAATAAAATGGCGCCGGTAACGTCGCGTGCAGATTCATCTTTGGGGAAAATGTCAGATTGAGATCTGTGCATTTCCATACGGTTAATTGTGCCATAGCTCCAAGTGGGGTCCCTCTGAGCGCGGGGCCCGGGGCTTGCAACAATTTTAAAAGTTTTAGAAAAGTTTTTCTAAACTTTGTGAACCATGAAAGAAACTTCCGTCATAGACCGCGCAGTTATTGGATGAGCGGATTACCCGATGACTACACCCATGATAGTCCATGTAAACACATAGGGAATAGGAGGTGAACGAGTCCACATGTACATTTCATCACTTTTTTTTATTTTTATGTTTTTTAATTTTTTCCATACTTTAATAAAAGACGTCTCCATTTCTTAAGAGTTTCCTCCCTGACTGAGGTTATTATATACATATTTTTTTTTTATTTTTATTTTTTTCCCTGCAGACAATTTGTTCTTTGAGGTTGTTTTATAGGCTGAAATTGTCTCCAAACATGAAACCGCGCTCGCTTGATAATATACATTTTCCTGACTGTTTAGCTTTGAGGTTCGCCGGCGTCTCCCTTCCATACAGGATTTTGACCACAGACTGATCCTTACGTTAAATAGGTTCTCGTTGAGGAAGATCCGGGTTTTCTTTAGCAATAATTTGGGGAAGACTAAAAAGTGTGAGCCGCCTTGGTTTCTCGTAGCCATCTTCCATGCCGGGCGGCCATCAGTCCTAATGGCGGACTCTTACCATGTATATGGATTTTTGTGATATTTCTTTCTTTGACTTTTTGATAATTTTGGTGGTGGAGTTTTCTTTTTTCTTGGTTTCTATTCTAAGGCTCGTTTTGCTTGTTTTTCCTTTGTTGATACATGATTTGTGTTGCATCCATTGTGTAGGACTTGGTGCTGTTTTGCATAAGTCATGGCGCCTTATGTCTATGGTGTCCTGTACAATGACAGGGCTGTTTGTTATTCGGAGACTGAAGATGAGCGAGCGGCTTGAACTTAGGAAGTCTTGGAGACGTCGTTAGGCTTGATCCACTAAGTAGCTTTGTCCGGTTGGCCCTTGAGACACCTCATGTAAGGTTACACAGGTACTTCTGATGCTTAAAGGGGTTATTCCCACCTCCGTAGATGGGTAGTACTTGAAAAAACTAGCACTTTTGCAATTTACAGTTTCTTACAATTCTCAGCCATTCTTGAGATATTCACACTTTGCCTGGACCCCGACCACCGCTGCTGACTAACAGCAGTGGCTGAACATGCTCAGCGCATGCACAAGCTCTTTTCTCTTTTGAGCCTGTAAGCACTCCACTGAAGCTGGCCGGGATCGCTGTAGTGCGATGTTAACTCCTACTCCCGGCCAGCTTCACTAGAGTGTTTACAAAACGAGACATCAGCAGTGGTCGGTCTCCAAGGCAACTAATGGGGAAAAATAAGGAAAATGTTAATATCTCAAGAACGGCTGCAAATTTTAACACAAAGTAAATTGCAAAATTGCTTGTTTTTACAGTTAAGATGGGATGGCGCCATCACTCTGGTGTTCCTCCTGGCAATGTATGAATAAACTGACCACGGTATATCACCAGTCCTTTTCAAGGTCCTTGCCTTGATGTAGGAAAACGCCACTTTTGACAAGAAGTTTTACACACCATTTATTCATCCGCTACCAGGAGGAATAACCCATAAGAAGATGGACACAATGGAGATTTGTCTAGAATTATTTCACAATGGACATTTCTCTAGACTTATTTCATGGGGGGAAATACAAGTATTTACTAAACCAGACTTGTCAGGAGGGGAGGACGGAGTCTCTTTTAAGTGATGAAATATAAGCAAAACTTTTTAAAAAGTTTTGAAAACTTTTGTAAAATTTGGCAATTGTTCCTCTGCGGTAGAGGACATCAGTCAAAAGGGTTAAAAGCGCTCGGCATCTCATCCGAATACTGTAAATACAATGTGGATGGGTTTTGGCTTCCTAATAGATCCCACCCTTCCTCCAAGGCATTTTGCTGTTAAGAGACTCAACTTCAACCTAGAAAAAAAAAATACACTCTATAATTTGCATGGCTGATGAGACTCCTGGTTCTGGGACATGGGCAGACACCGACAAAAAAAAAATCAGCTGGTTCCTTTGTTACTCTGGAGTTGGGCAGACTATTTTTTTTTTTTGTCTCCTGCCTTGTTTGAGAGGCGGAAAGAACTGTTTTGTTTAGTCTTGGGCTGTCTCCTAATGAATATTGACTACTGAGCCAACCTTACTGACCTTATGGGTGCACTTGGAGCTGGTGAGATTGTCGAGGCATTCTGTGTCCCTTCATTAAAAAAAATAAAAAATCTTTGTCCTACCAGGTGGGGGCGCTGTGGAGGAGTATTACTTAACTCTGTCCAAAACCCCTTCCCCCTCCAAAAAAAAAATATCCAGGCATAAATTCTAACCTGAAGAAGGCAACATTTTCCTTTCCAGAGGCCAATCACAGGCAAGGCATTGTTCCCAATCGCAATGACTAGACATCCAGTCAACACCGCCTGTCCCTTAAAACGGAACTGAGTAGACATATTTATAGTGTACCTTGGCTTGGAACCATTAAAGAAAAAAAAAAAAAAAAAAGTTTGGTAATTACCTGCAAAAAAAAAAAATGTCATTGAAGAAGCTGGTCAAAAATTCATTCATAAAGTGCGCCCTCTGTTCCGATAACTGGCCCCGTTCATTGCCAGCCCAGGGGTAGCTCGTTTTCTACGCTCTGCCAATTAAATAAGCCTTTGTATGTGGCAATGAGCGGCTTGTTATGTGGTATTCACTAATGCATACACAAACACACACAGACTGGTCTAGCGCCATCCCCTACCACCGCCGCCACACCTCCTCCTTTCCTGGAAGGCCTCCTTTCATGTTGGGGAGTAGAGAAAGGATGTGAAAATAAATAAAAAAAAGGAAGAATTTAAAGTAAAATTAAAAAAAAGAAAAAGTAAACTTTTTTTTTTTTTTCTTTTTGTGGGCGCTCTAAAAAAAAAAGAAAAATAAAATTCTGAAGCTCTTTACTAGAAGTTCTAGTAGTAAATGATCACATGGACTAATATTTTTGAGTGTTGCCTTTCTGCATTTTTTGGGGAGGGTGCAGGCCAAAAATCTTCTCTTGGTCTGTTTATGGCCTCCTCTTGT
The DNA here is from genome assembly GCF_051348905.1 of Ranitomeya variabilis. Classification (NCBI taxonomy): domain Eukaryota; kingdom Metazoa; phylum Chordata; class Amphibia; order Anura; family Dendrobatidae; genus Ranitomeya; species Ranitomeya variabilis. The sequence continues at coordinate 49,835,192 of NC_135232.1, read as the reverse complement.
TAAATGCAAATGGATGGTTGCAGTATGAATTAGTCTAGACGGTAGGGGGCGTCTGCTGCCCCTGCTGAAAAGAAGTGACCACAGGTCAGCTGAGCTGGCAGACAATAGTATTAGGTGTGCTAATAACAGCCTATTTTTATTAATGTGTTCTGCACAGGCTGGGGTATAGGTAGACCTAAGGGGGCCGTAGGATTAATACTTTCACACGTCCAGTATTTGTTCCACTCTTGATGTAAAACACTTACACAACGAGAGGAAAAGTATAATAGAAACGCGTCACCGATCACCCAATCCTGGTTTTGGCTTACAAATACAGATGTAAAATGCTGAACGTGTTTTTTTTTTATTTAATTTTTATCTCCAAAGACCCTAAAAAGGGGGCACCGATATCTTGTCTGTTAGCTTAAGGCCAGGAAAAGGTTAATACGAGAGTAGGTTACACTCGCCAAGCCTGCAATTTATTTGGGCTAGGCAATTACAATAATCTGAAAACTCCTCTCCTTACTGACGTCTGTCTGAAAATTGCAGGGTGTACTGGCAGGGCCCTTGAGATGAAAGGAAAAAAAAAATGCCGTCTTAAGGATTTTGTCTGGCTACAGCGCTTCCTTTTACAGATATTTCCTGCCCTCTTTTTTTTTTACTATTCGTTTTCATTAAGTTTACAAGCAGTTTTTTGTTGTTGTTGTTTTTTATACACCGTATATACTCTGGAATCTTTGTATATTTTTAGTCCTCCAGACTCCACCATAAGGGTTAAGTTACTTACTTTTTTTTTTCCTCTAGCCCCTTCACACTGAAAAAAAAAAACCAAACTTCTGAACTTTTTAAACTTTCAGCTCTTGATTCTGTTTAGGGTTTCTTTGCTTTTTTACTAAGTGTGTTGTTTTTGTTGTTAAATTGTGTTCTGATCTCGTTTAGCGTTTTTTTTTTTTTTTTGCTTTTCATAACTTTTTTTTCTCTCTGGGTTTCTGTAAGAAAGCACTGTAGTTTTGAAAGGTTAGGTGAAAGGTAATTTGATAGGTTTCCTAGCCCTCTCCCTACATCCCTCCCACTTCTTCTTTTTTTTTTTCTCCCTTGCTTCTGCCTTTTTTGGTGCCAGGTTTCAATTGGATAGAGATATTTGAAGAAAGAATTGTGAGGCACAATGAAGGGGGGATACGGAGGCCGCGGCGGGCGCGCACACACCTAAGCTTGTCTGAATTCCTTCTGCTTATTTGATATGGAATTTTTCTAAACCTCCATCCCCTATTCAGCTCTCCCCTCCCCCGCCTAGATATCATCAGTGCTTTGTGCAAGGACTCTTTAAGAAAGAAGGGAAGAAAATGCTAAATTGCCTTTAGTGTTTTTGTTTTTTATTTTTAAAGTAGATTTTTAGGGCTATTTTAACTTCTTTTTTTTTCTTTTTTTTTTTGTTACATATTTATTGTCCTTTTTGCTACTGTTGTTTTTTCCTTTGTTTGACAGTGAATAGAGCTAAGCAAACTCCTTTCCAAGTAGGGATGCATGGAGGTTGTGTTTCTAAGTACAAACAAAAAGTATAATTAATACTTCATCGCTCAACTTCCGGTCCCCACCCTGAGCACCTAAAACCACGACTTTAATTCACTGTGTGTGTGTGTGTGTGTATATATCTATCTATCTATCTATCTCTATTAAAAAAGAAAAAAATAAATAAATATACCTGTTTGTGTGTATGTATGTATGTATGTGTGTGTGTGTGTATATATATATATATATATATATATATATATATATATATATATATATATATATATATATATATATATATATATATATATATATACATATATCTTAAAAAAATATATATGAAGCACAATATTGCTTTTTTTCCCCTACCCTTCTGCTGATACATCGTTTTAAATGTAATAGCAAAAATTCCAATCATTTTTTATTTTAATGCCTGTAGTATCATTGCAGCCTCCAGGTGTCACTGTGATTTTTAAATAATACATATTATATTTTATAATTTGTACTTAATAATTGATATGTACATTATTATTTTATAATATATGACGTATATGTTTATATTTAATATATTTTATTATTGTTAGCAAATGGAAATATTTTTCTAATAAGTTTTTTTTTTATTATTATTTCTTCACAGATTCCCAACTCCTCCAGGAGTCTGGGGACCTGTCCCATTGGTGCGTGGTTGCATACTGGGAAGAAAAGACACGGGTGGGTCGATTATATTCTGTCCAAGAACCTTCCCTGGATATCTTTTATGACCTACCTCAAGGGAATGGCTTCTGCATTGGACAACTAAACTCGGACAACAAAAGTCAGCTGGTGCAAAAAGTCCGCAGCAAGATTGGCTATGGGATCCAGCTGACCAAGGAGGTGGACGGCGTTTGGGTTTATAATCGCAGCAGTTATCCGATCTTCATCAAGTCGGCCACACTGGACAACCCTGACTCTAGGACGTTGCTGGTCCATAAAGTGTTCCCCGGCTTCTCCATCAAAGCTTTTGACTATGAGAAAGCTTACAGTTTGCAAAGGCCTAACGACCACGAGTTCATGCAACAGCCGTGGACTGGATTTACTGTACAGATAAGCTTCGTGAAGGGCTGGGGACAGTGCTACACGAGACAGTTTATCAGCAGCTGCCCCTGCTGGTTGGAGGTGATATTTAATAACCGATGACTTGGAATCGAGTGGACTTTAGGACTCTCTGACTACATGCTGCTAATATTTCCTTCCGAGTGCTTGCTTCTTTGTGCAAAATGTTTGTTTTTCACGTCTGTTTTTTTTTATTTGTTTTGAGAAATAGCTTATGTCAAGATTTTTTTTTTATTATTATTTTTTTTTGGGTGGGGTCCTTTAAATTTTTTTTTTTCTTCTTTTTTTTACATGTGTGAATGAGAATAAGAGGGGCGGGAGAGTGATGGATAGGAACGCCTTCATGGTAACATTTTATTAATGCAAAGGTGGAGTAATCAGTATTTATTTGTTATGGAACGTTGACCCCTCCACCTCACCATTGTTCTCCTTCTTCCTGATGTCGGGGTACGGAAAAGTTGAATAGTTGTAATGTCACCATCAGATAAGGATTCTCCAGACATCTTGGAGGACACTCCGAACAGATCCTGATGACACCTGGAGAACCACCGCTTTGTCCTATGTCAACTTTTTGGATGATTCCCAAGAAGTTTTTTGGGATGGTCCAAACCACCAAAAATTGTTCTTGGACTTCCTAACTCAAGCTCTGGGTGGCTTCTAATGGGGTAACCCAAGACTAGCTTTCTTTTGGCCAAATTATGGAGCCAGGGAACAATATAATCCTAGAAGGAACTGCCTTGGGCTTGAGTTGGGGGGGTTCTCCTGTAGGAGGGCCCTTCACCATGTGAGATGGTTATCTTTGGTTGGGGCAACCTTGCTGGTTACAGATGGTCGGTGTGAGGAGTACGGTATGTGCTCCAGTCTGGGGTGAAGTGACTATGCTTTAATTTGATAAAGACCAGACCAAAAAAAAAAAAACTGCCAACCTCCCGGCAAGCCCCACTGTCCCTCCCCTGCGTATGACATCATCAACACTTTTTTTTTTTTCTTTCTTATTTTTCGGCAGCGCCTTAGGTTTGTTGTTTTAAATAAGCCGATGCAGGATAAAAGCTGCCGCTCTTTCTTCTAAAGCCACGGTCATATTTATCACCTTCTCATATATATGTATATCTAAAACTGGTTATATACATATAGAAGTTTTTTTTTTCTTTGCTTTTTTCTTTTTTTTTTAATCCTTTCAGCCGTTCTGAGAGGCTCTCGATGGTCAATGATTTAATTTATGATTTAGCGTATAAGAAGTGAGTAGTTTGTGCGGCACAGTAGTGCGAAATAAACATTAAAAGGGGGTTGTCCAAGAATTGGAAAATCGTGCCTGATTCAGTCTTTATTTATTTTATTTTTTTATTATTACTATTTTTTGCTGAGTTTTTGGAGCAGAAACTGAGGCTGTTCACATGACGTCTTTTACACTCAAGACAAGTTTTTTGTTCCGAAGACGTTCCAAGAAATTCTGGAGTATTTTTTTTCTTTTTCTTGACGCTTCTTTCGAGTAGTTTTATTTCGGTTGTCTCTTGATCGTTTTATGGATTTTTTTTTTTTGCCAGCATTTTTTTGGGGGAATGGTTTTTGTGAAGTCTCTTTACTGTTGCTTTCCAATATTTTTTTTTATATTTTTTTCACTCCATGGAATAACAAAAGATACCACTAGCATTTTTATAAGAAAACAAAACCACAAAATGCCTATTATAGGCGTCTTTTGAGCTTTCCATTTGACTTGTATTGCTCCAAGGGGAAAACGCAAGAAGAATGATCATGTTTCACCCTTCTATCTTTCAGCGCTCCAAGGTTTCAGCACCCTGAAGTGGTTAAAAGTAGTATTAAAAGCCTCCATGTGTGTACAGTATTGTCATTTTACCACGGACATGCTTCTGGTCATTCTTCTATCCATTTTTCTGCCTTGGAAACCACCTGAAAAAGCATCATGCGGAACCTATCCAAATCCTTCTCAGAAACTCAGCAAAAAAGTGTGAATAGAACTTTGCTTAAGTTGTCTGTGGTATTACAGCTCAGCCAGAGGTGCAATACCATACACAATCTATGGGGCAAGGGTGGCACCTTTTGTTTAGAAACACCATTTTTTTTTCTTAACAACCCCTTTTTAATAACCCTAAAGGCCCATTTACACGCAGCAATTTTGGGATTAATAGTTCCCTTCCAAAAAAAAAATAAAATAAAATATATACAAAAAGGTTTGACACCTTTTCTACTATTGGGTGGATTTTTTTTGCACCGCCAATTTTTTTTATTAAATTTTCCGTGTCTGCGTATGGTAATGGCGCCCATAGTGAGCGTGCGCTTATACGCTGGACACTATGGTCGCCGCACAGTCTATCCTCACTTGCTTTTGACACATAGGTTAGGGATTCTGCAGAATAGATTTCTGTATCGTACAGTATTTGCTATTTTCTTCCTTCTAAGGTACAAGTTATGCACAGAGGACGTTCATTTCTTCTATGTGTCGTACGTGACGTATGATGCGTTGTCATTAGTTATGGCTCAATGAGCACGATTAATTAACATAAGCTATTTTTCTAAAAACCCGAAGTTTAGATGAACAAGAGTAGGCACTCTTTGGATCTTTAAAGCAATGTAGTGCTTTGGAAAAAAAACAAAAAAAAACAAAACAAAAACAAAACAAAAGAAAAATAACAGGAAAAAAAATGGACTCCTTTTAAGAAAAAAGAAAAAAAAAAACGGAAAAAAACCATGAGATTTATTAAAGAAAATGTATTTTATGTTATATATAAATATATTATTACTTGTAAATAGACAGACGTTTTATAAGCATCATTATTTATGTATTGTGCAATGTGTATAAACGAGAAAAATTAAAAAGATGCACTTTGCTTAATATAAATGCAAATAACAAATGCCAAATTAAAAAAAAAAAAAACAATCTAAAATTCTTGACTTTTTTGTCTTTTATTAAAATGTGTGATTTCGAGCCGCTCGTATGGTTGGCACTGCCTGGATGAAAAAAATAAGTGCAACCCAGGCTTTATGTTGTAAGGGATCGGAATTGAATGATCATACTATGATGGCTTATTCTAAGGGAAAGAGTATAGAAAAACAGAATGGTTTCCTTCCCCTTTAAGATATAGTTATTAAAGGGCTTTCTACGCAGTCTACCCTATGCTAATTTTTTAAAATATACCGGTTAGGTCTTACATCAAACTGCTGCAGTCTCCATTTCTTAAGTATGTCAGTGGGGATTGGGGCAGTCTGACCACCACTGAAAAGTATGTGATAAGTCTAGCTAGTGGAAAACCCCTTTAAAGAGAATCTGTCACTTGCCATAAACATTTTTATTTTTCTTTAACCCGGTATTATTGCCACTGATTCCCTGAATCCGGCGATGCATTTCTTATGTTTCTGCACCTCTCCGTTCCTGAGATATTGCCCCCTCTTCCCTCTATAAAAATCTAAGCAGGGGTGGTCCTTCACTTTTGAAGACCATGCCCACTTGGCTGATAAAGACCAGATGGACCTATAGGGGAAATAGGCCATATCTCAGGAATTGAGAGGAGCAGAAACGAGAGAAAAACATCACCGGATTCAGGAGGACAGCAGCATTTACACCAGGTACAAATAAACATATATTTTATACACATACATACAGGTCTTTTTTAAGGCATTTTCATGAACGACCAAATGCCATGTGAGCATATTGTGGTGGCCAAATCATACCAAACACTCCTTTTAGGGAGAACGTTGGGTGGAGTTACTCTTTAACTTTTACAGATTTTTCTGAGATTGTTTGTATTACATGGTTGTGGTAACTTGGCCGGACTGTCACAGTTAGGAAATGGAATAGATGTTACTATCCTGGGCCCAGTAAAAATGTTAATGAGATTGTCTGGATTAGAAAGCTCATTTTATCCTCCCTATTAGGGACTTTTATGGAGGTTTTTCCTTTTCTAGGATTCTCATCTGAGTGGAGTGTTTACAGAGTATCTTGCACTCTGGAGGACTGTCTTGTATTACAGTCCATTGATTTGCCTGGACATTGTGTAATGCTACATTTCTCCTCCGGGTGTGCTGCAGGGAAACCGAAAACTTCCTGCCAGATTTTTCCCACACACCTGATTGATGGTGGTCCTATCACGGGGACACGTACGTAGCTGGTCAACGGAACAAGTAGTGATGTAGATTTTGGGTCTTTCGTTAATTTCTATGAATATACACCAGTCTCCCCCACACCCCCCCCAATCCTGCTATTCTCTACCACTCACAGCAAAGGGCTGAAGAGCTGCAGCTTCTTACCCCTCCTGCCCCTTCCTCTCCTCCTTATTCTCTCACGACGTTGCTAAAGACCGGCTTTTTAATGACTGATAGGGTTGTTTTATTGAGGGTTGTTTTTTTTTTTAAATATTTGTAGACCTTGCTGAGGCAATGAAGATGCCATTACGCCATCAAGTTACTCTATAAAGCTTCCAGGAGATGTGGGAGTTGTCTGTGATCCATAGAAAGACGATGTTCTTCCCACTGGTGACTGTGACGCGGTGCAGCTCTGACTTATAAAAAAAAAAAAAAAAGTTTGCTTTAATCCGCGTAACCTCATGCACTCAGGGTGTCACTAAACAATTTTTTAATGTGACATGTTGCCATGACGCCGCCGCGCTGAGACACAATAGAAACCCTCGCGTTCCATTCTTAGAATTCTGAGACGGAATCTGTAAAAAGATCACAATCTGAGATAAAAAAGGACGTTTAGAAAATCACGTCGGTACTCTGTAGTGTAAAGAGGATATAATGGAGGGGGGTTCACAGCCGGGAAATACTTTTTGGAATTTTTTTTTTTTTTTAAGACTTGTAATTTATTTTTTTTAATTGTTTTACCAACATTTTCTGCTCGTGACTTAAAGGGGTATTCCCATCTCCAAGATCCTATCCCAATATGTAGCAGGTGTAGTAGTAATAATAATATTAGCAAATACCTCCATTTAGAAATGTAGTATAGTTCTTCTGATTTCCATTGTAGTAGCGTCGTTATCCGTGGTTACAACCACTAACTGTCACTATATAAATGGTTGTAACCATGGATACCTAAGCTACTGCAATCCCCTGCACACTGGGTAAGAAACATAGCAAATCAGAAGAACTATACTACATTCTAATTGGAGGTATTTCCTAATATTACTACACCCCTTTAAACTTCTAACTCAAGGTCTCTTAAATGGAAAGTATGCCATTAACGTGTGTCAACTTTTTTTTTTTTTTCTGTTTTATCCAAGCTAATATCAGTAAAATATGGAGGTCTCACTTCTGGGACCCTTGAAAATCATGAAACTTAAGGATCTGAGGTCTCCTTTTCTCATTCCCTGTGCAACGCCACTCTTTTGGAAAAAGGGACTATGCCCTAATCCTAAGGGTTTGAAAAAATAAATATAATGTGTCGCTTTCTTCCAAAAACAGCACCACACTTCTTCATAGGCAGTATGTGTTATTGCAGCCACATTCGCTTTAATGGAGCTGCAGTCCCAGATCAAACTCCGGGTGGGGCTATTTCTCGTAAAAAAAAAAAAAAAAAAAACGTTTTTTTTTTCTAATCCTGTACAAAAAGGAAAAATCGCCATGTGTGGAAAGTAATGCTTATTCTCCGTCGGTCAGTCATCGAAGACGAATCTTTTATTTTTCTTTTTTTTTTTCGAGCCACTAGGGGGCAGCCTTTTCAGTTTGGTTTTCATTTGCGCACAGAACCTTTCTGATTCCTAGCTGCAGAGTCTCCTCTTCTTCTCCGCCATGTCCGCGCTGCAGAGTCTCCTCTTCTTCTCCGCCATGTCCGCGCTGCAGAGTCTCCTCTTCTTCTCCGCCATGTCCGCGCTGCAGACATACAGAACTTGTTTCTGCGCCTGATGCACTTTTTTTTTTTTTCTTTTTTAGACTGTTGGATGATAATTTGCACTGTAACGATGACAGTCCGCACTCCATATATCAGGCGACACGGAGTGGGACGGAGATGAAGATGTCGTGGAGTGGAATATTTACACTGGCAAGCTCTTTTCCTCAGAATATTTGAGGGTTGGCGTAATGCTCGGCGCAAAGAATTATTGCAAAAAAAAATATGTGACCAGCAACCATGAGACCCTCAAACTGTATGTTCCCCCGCTGCCTAAATACACACTGGATCCTAAACGTGGCCCAGCTGGCACGTCTCCTGGATTCTGGCTGCCGTATAGTGAGGGAAACATATTACATCGAAAAACAAGATGTAGGCCGACAACAGGCGCATCTGTCACGATGGGAGTTGTAGTTCTGGGCTTGGCTAACGCTTACCCTACTCAGAAATGTGCTTGGTGTTATTACCTAGGCTTTGCTCTAAGGCACCGGGAATGACCAGTTCGGGGCAGGAGAAGACTTGGGAAGAAACTTTTCAGAATATCTTTGGCCAAAATTAAATAAAAAAAGTTAATGAAACCGGAATGTAGGATCATTGGATGACACCATAAAAATACATGCCAGTGTGTGGACCAGGTGGAAAAACTGCAACTGGAAAGGTGACACTTTAACAACCCCTTCAGTGTCTGGCCTTTTTTTTTTTTTTTTTTTTTTAACTTTCACTTTTTTGTCCTCTTTTTTTTTTTTTCAAAGACCCATAACTTTTCCTATTGTCATCGACATTGCCGTACAAGGAATGGGGCTTCTTGTAGGACGGGTTGTGGTTTTCGAATAAAATCTGTAAGGTAGGGGAAATAAATCCAGGTGAGATGAAGAGGTGAAAAAGAGGTGTTTGTTTTTTTTTTTTTATTTCGTGACGTTCACTGTGCTGTAAAAATTACCTGTAACTATGAACCTCTAGGTCAGTGCCATTATGGCGATACCAAACGTGTATGTATGTATATGTATATATATATATATATATATATATATATATATATATATATTTATTATTGTAAACCCCAGGTGTCTCAAACAGGCGGGCCACATGCAGCCCCTGATGCTGCTTCATGCGACACTCAGCCACTGTAGACCCCTTGGTGATCCCTGCCCCATTCAGGGGGTCATCAATGGCAGCGTTTTATTTCAGCTGAATGTGCTTCCTTAGATGTACATTCAACTGAAATGATGTACCTGCTGTGGATGGGGAGGTGTGGGAATGGAAGCAGCGGAGCTACAGGTCACAGGAGGCAGGAGCCGGCTGCAGCAGCTAACACTGTGACCGCTGCTAAAGAGAAATTAATATTCACTGCTCTCCATGCCCATGGGAGTGAAGAGCAGTGAATATTAATTTCTATTTAATAGCAGACAAGCTGTTAGCCACAGCAGCCAGCTTCCTGCAGGGAGTGGAGAGCAGTGAATATTTATTCCCTTAATTAGCGGGCACACTTCAGAGCCTAGCCGCAGGAAGCTGGCTACTGTGCCCGCTATTAAGGGTATGTGCACACGTTGCGGATTCTCTGCGGATCCGCAGCTTTTTTGAGGTGCAGAAACGCTGCAGATCTGCAATTGATTTACAGTACAATGTAAATCAATGAGAGAAAAAAAAATGCTGTGCACACTTTGCGGAAAATCCGTTGCGGAAACGCTGCGGTTTAAAAGAAGTAGCATGTCACTTCTATTTTGTGAATCTGCAGCGTTTTTGTACCCATTCCAACCGCAGGGGTAAAAAAACGAAGCAAATCCGCAAGAAAACCGCAGAAAAAACGCTGCGGAACCGCACAAAAAACCGCAGGTGCGTTTTCTGCCAGGAGAGGCAGAATCCGCACCTGAAATTCCTAAGCCTAATCCGCAACGTGTGCACATAGCCTAAAGATCAAAGAATATTCACTGTTCTCCATTCCTATCGTCCTGGACGTAGGGAGCAGTGAGTATTCTGGCAGCTGTCCTCTGCTTGTAAGCAGCTCATCACGTTACTGCAATGCGCTGTTTACAAGCATAAATCGGCTGCTGACATCAGAACATCATGCTGCAAGGGAGCACAGGGAAGGTAAGTATAATGGTCTGTTTTTTTAATTTTTTTTCCTGATGGGTTATGCGTACCAGGATAGGGATGAGGAGGCCATGTATACCAGGATGGGAATGAGGGGGCCATGTATACCAGGATGGGGATGATGGGACCATGCATACCAGGATGGGGATGATGGGACCATGCATACCAGGATGGGGATGAGGGGGCCATGCATATCAGGAAAGGGATGAGGGGGCCACGCATACCAGGACAGGGATGAAGAGGCCACGCATACCAGGACAGGGATGAGGGGGCCACGCATACCAGGACAGGGATGAGGGGGCCACACATACCAGGATAGGGATAATGGGGCCACGTATACCTGGACAGGGATGAGGGGGCCATGCATTCAAGCACAGGGACGAGGTTGCCATGTATACCTTGATTGGGAACATATATACCAGGATATTGGTACAGAATTTACTACATTTTTTTGCTTCAATTTTTTTTCTATTTTCCTCCTCTAAAACCTAGGGACATGACTACAATATGAGGACCTGGATGGGGACATAACTACAATATGAGTGCATATTTGTTATCACTACATCCATAACGACCCAAGCTCTAAAATAAATAAATAAAATAAACACGGCAAAAATGTTCAAAAGGTGTATAGAAAAAAATGGTATAACTAAAAATATCACTTTGTCCTACAAAGAAAGCGGCCCCCAAATTCAAAATTTTTCTATATGCAGCCCACATACCCAGCCGAGTTTGAGACCCCTGGTGTAAACAATGGTGTCTTTGGAAAAACAGACTAGGTGTCACAAGACTGCTCATATGGTAGTTATGGGGTCTTACATCCTTGGGATAGTGTCATGGGTGGGCAATAGGAGCTGGTGCACATATGCAGCGGCGATCGTGCTTTTTAAATATTGCTATCAGTGATTGACAGCAGCATTTTAATGGTTAAGCAGCAGAGGTCAATGCTAACTAACTGTTACAGACAGATACTGGTTGTAAAACACAGCCAGCATCTGCCACTTGTGCAGTGGGGTCAGCTCCTGAGCCCCCTCCACACATGCAGACCCCAGCACGGACATACAGGTATATTCGTTTGCTCTAACTGTTCATATTCTTCACTGTACGATGCCCCCCCCAGTAGATCCTGCCACATACAGTATAATGCCCCCCAGTAGATCCTGCCACATACAGTATAATGCCCCCCAGTAGATCCTGCCACATACAGTATGATGCCCCCACAGTGGATCCTGCCACATACAGTATAATGCCCCCCACAGTAGATATTACCACTTATAGTATGATGCCCCCACAGTAGATCCTGCCACATACAGTATGATGCCCCCACAGTAGATATTACCACATACAGTATGATGCCCCCACAGTAGATATTACCACATACAGTATAATGCCCCCCAGTAGATCCTGCCACATACAGTATGATGCCCCCACAGTAGATATTACCACATACAGTATGATGCCCCCACAGTAGATCCTGCCACATACAGTATGATGCCCCCACAGTAGATATTACCACTTACAGTATGATGCCCCCACAGTAGATCCTGCCACATACAGTATGATGCCCCCACAGTAGATCCTGCCACATACAGTATGATGCCCCCACAGTAGATATTACCACATACAGTATGATGCCCCCACAGTAGATCCTGCCACATACAGTATGATGCCCCCACAGTAGGTCCTGCCACATACAGTATGATGCCCCCACAGTAGATATTACCACTTACAGTATGATGCCCCCACAGTAGATCCTGCCACATACAGTATGATGCCCCCACAGTAGATATTACCACTTACAGTATGATGCCCCCACAGTAGATCCTGCCACATACAGTATGATGCCCCCACAGTAGGTCCTGCCACATACAGTATGATGCCCCCACAGTAGATCCTGCCACATACAGTATGATGCCCCCACAGTAGATATTACCACTTACAGTATGATGCCCCCACAGTAGATCCTGCCACATACAGTATGATGCCCCCACAGTAGGTCCTGCCACATACAGTATGATGCCCCCACAGTAGATCCTGCCACATACAGTATGATGCCCCCACAGTAGATATTACCACTTACAGTATGATGCCCCCACAGTAGATCGTGCCACATACAGTATAATGCCCCCACAGTAGATCCTGCCACATACAGTATGATGCCCCCACAGTAGGTCCTGCCACATACAGTATGATGCCCCCACAGTAGATATTACCACATACAGTATGATGCCCCCACAGTAGATCCTGCCACATACAGTATAATGCCCCCACAGTAGATCCTGCCACATACAGTATAATGCCCCCACAGTAGATCGTGCCACATACAGTATAATGCCCCCACAGTAGATCGTGTCACATACAGTATGATGCCCCCACAGTAGATATTACCACATACAGTATGATGCTCCCCAGTAGATCTTACCACACACAGTATGATGCCCCCACAGTAGATCCTGCCAATATGATGCCAGCACACACGCATCCCACTTTTCTGTGTGACCCGCTCCTCCGCTGAGCTGGTCTCTGCTGCCTCGCAAATGTCAAATGACTGAAAGGTCCTTGAGTCTCTACTCAAATTGAACAGTGGAGTAGGGATCTGATGGCTCCCTGCTCCACCGATGTATTTACTTGTATCTGTGTCCTGAGGACTTATACAGATGAAGTTGGGGCATACTCCTGAACTCTCAGGCGGCTCCCAAAATACTGTTCCTCCGGATCAGGAGGTATGCTGATAGAACACCCCATTATAATGATTGTTGCCTCCTCACCTGTTATAACTGTACAATATACAGTAGCGACACATTGTAAGATGGGTGTTTCCTGTGAAGTCAGGGTCCAGCCTAAATGTTAAACTTGAGACCCTTCCTTAAACCATGAGATTATGCTTCCTAGCATTCCTGACTTTCCAGCGCTTTGCTTTTTACCACAGGCCCTTAAATGAATCCAGCACAAAGCAGAAGAGAAACGGCAGCTGGCGCGGGTTCCACCATTGCAGCACAGTGGCCTCTTTTCATAGGCGGCAGTTCCAGGGGTGACGGTGGGATTAACGAAAGGGTAATCAAAGATGACTTCAGGCGAGAAGATTGGGTTTCAAAAATCCTTGAAGAATTTCATTCTTTAGGGCTGGAGAGGTTGCATAAAAATGAGAGCGATTACCTACCAAGATTTCATACAAGGTCGGCGACATGTCATAAAATTTTATATATATTTGTATCAACAATATTATTTTAATCTACTATGAACCCAACTGGATCATGAAATATTCTGGATTATCTGGGAGCTATAGATTAGTGCGGAAGGAACTTTTAGAGGAGTTTTTTCTAGCGAATCTGCCCCAAAAAAAGACACAAAAATTGGCAAAAAATGCTTCAAAGACTCTTCCTATTTGTTTCATTCTTAATCCTCTTTGCTCTTCAAATGTTCATTTTTTTTTAGTTCTTTTTTCCACTTTTAAAACCCCATGAAATCCGCTCCAAATATAGCACCACCTTGTCAAAAAAAATATTCCAAAACGCTTCATTAAATGTTTGAGGAAACAAAGAACTCCTCAAACAAATGTGTTTCCCGAATCAGTTTCCACTTGAAAAGTCTATTATTTTTGATCCCCTTAAAAAAAACTCCACCTGCCCATAGCCTGCATAAGTTTTTTGAAGAGTTTTTAGAACAGAAACATGAGCGGAAACTCTCCAAAATCCTTTCCAAAATCTCAAAACTCCAAAAACCCTTGGAGATGATGCTCAATTTCAGCTCTAAAATCATAGGAACTAGACTCGGCGTGAACACACCTTTAGGCTATGTTCACATGGAGTTTTGGAGCAGAAGCTGAGCGGAAACTTTATGAGAAATTTTGAGATTTGAAGGAGGATTTAAACAATTTGGGCTTAGTTTCTGGTCCAAAAATTCCTTGAAAAACTCTTTGTGTAGTCAGGCTTAGGGTAGGGCCATATGACCGTTTTCTGTCCATCTGAGATAAACGGTAAGATATTTCTGATCACAGTTTAATCAGAGTAGGATCAGTTTTTCTTGGTGGTGGAGAGAGAAAAAATTATGTTGGTCCGTGAAAATCAGTCGGATGTCATCCAAGTGCAGTCCCATGTTTTCCTTGGAGCCATAAACTTACATTGACAATTTTGCTTAAACACTTGAATCAAAATTCGACGTTACCGATTTTTTCCTCAGACTAAGTGAACCAAAAAATTGGACATATGCACATCCCCATAAAATAATACAGGTACGAGTGCGATCTGTGAAAACACGGGTAGCTCTCGCCCGATACAATCGGTCGTATGCACGAGCCTTTAAAAAAAAAAATTCCAAAATGCTCCATCTGATGCTCCCATTTTGGGAGATTCTTTTTAAAATGAAGCAGCACGGGAATTAGCTGGTCGTCCACCAATACAGAATCCTATGTGATCGATTGTATGTGCCCGGAAAGTTCTCAGCACCTATGTAAAGGAAGACCATGCCCCTAATTACCCAACAGAGGCAAAAAGTGAGTCCTTTTGGCTTTTGCCAGGCTGGTGTACAATGAAACAGGCAAAAAGTGAGTCCTTTTGGCTTCTGCTTGGCTGGTACACAATGATACAACTTTTTGTGTTGTGCAGTCTGCTGTTCTATTCCGCATAAAAGGTGTAGGAACTTATAGACAATTCATGAAACATTGGGGTTTACATTGGGACATGGTTTGATGTACACAGCAATCATTGTGTGAATATTCAGGTATGGACATATTGCCGAAGTAGCTGCAATGGGGACCTGAGCTGGAGGGGGCTTGCCGCCACCAGCAACTACTTTAGCTGGATGTGCGTCTGAGGATGCACATCCAGCTGAAATATATTGTAGCGCAGGGAATCCATCAGCTCCCTGAGCCGCAATGCACGCCGCCAGCCAATCAGAGGCCGGCAACTGACATTGACGTGTATGTGATTAGGGGCCCATGGCAGTGACATCATGCACCATGATGGGGACGCCAAAGTCATCTGCCGTCTCCCGTGCTAGCTACAGAATAGGATCCGGCGCGGTGTGGAAGTGTGGGAGAAGGTGAGCAATATCATTTTTTTATGTATTAGAGCAAAGCAGGATGTGTCACATATATACGAGAATAGAGCACATATATACCTGGATAGGGGACATTATACCAGAATGGATTATATTATACCAGTACGGGGGACATATATACCTGGATGGGGGACATTAGACCAGGATGGAGGACATTATACCAGTATGGGGGACATATATACGAGGATGGGGCACATTATACCAGGATGGGGACATATATATACGAGGATGGGGCACATTATACCAGGATGGGGGGCATATATATATGAGGATGGGGCACATTATACCAGGATAGGGGGCATATATATACGAGGATGGGACACATTATACCAGGATGGGCGACATATATACGAGGATGGGGCACATTATACCAGGATGGGGGACATATATACGAGGATGGGACACATTATACCAGGATGGGGAACATATATACGAGGATGGGGCACATTATACCAGGATGGGGGACATATATACGAGGATGGGGCACATTATACCAGGATGGGGGACATATATACGAGGATGGGGCACTGTTGTGATTTTGCTTTTTGCTCCCTCTAGTGGTCATTAGTGATTTGACTCTGGAGCTTCTGTCTTTTCCTATATCCTCACCTGGGCCGTTAGTTCAGGGGCGTTGCTATATAAGCTCCCTGGACCTTCAGTTCAATGCCTGGCATCGTTGAAATCAGAGCTAATCTGTTGTGCTCTTGTCCTATGATCCTGGTTCCTGTATTTCAAGCTAAGTCTGCTTCCTTGCTTTTTGCTTTTGTTTTGTTTGGTATTTTTGTCCAGCTTGTTCCAATCTGTATCCTGACCTTTGCTGGAAGCTCTAGGGGGCTGGTGTTCTCCCCCCGGACCGTTAGACGGTTCGGGGGTTCTTGAATCTCCAGCGTGGATTTTTATAGGGTTTTTGTTGACCAGATAAGTTATCTTGCTATATTCTGCTATTAGTAAGCTGGCCTCTCTTTGCTGAACCTGGTTCATTTCTGTGTTTGTCATTTCCTCTTACCTCACCGTTATTATTTGTGGGGGGCTTGTATCTTGCTTTGGGGTCCCTTTCTCTGGAGGCAAGAGAGGTCTTTGTTTTTTTCTCCTAGGGGTAGTTAGATTCTCCGGCTGGCGCGAGTCATCTAGCGATCACCGTAGGCATGATCCCCGGCTACTTCTAGTGTTGGCGTTAGGAGTAGCTATTTGGTCAACCCAGTTACCACAGCCCTATGAGCTGGATTTTTGAATCTCGCAGACTTACACGTTCCTCTGAGACCCTGTCCACTGGGGTCATAACAGTATGCCAGGCCAGTATTAAATGTTTAATGCATTGCAGAAGTGGGATTATAAGAAAGAAAATTTTGAGTTTTTTTTTTTCCCTCTCTCATTTTTTTTTTTTTTTCTTTTCCCCTTTACCTCAGAGTGGCTTAAGCTTGCTGCAGACATGAATGTCTAGACCTTGATTACAAGTGTGGACCAGCTTGCCGCTCGTGTGCAGGGTATACAAGATTATGTTACCAGAAATCCTAGGTCTGAACCCAAGATTCCGATTCCTGAACTGTTTTCAGGAGACCGATTTAAGTTTAGGAATTTCAGGAATAATTGTAAATTGTTTTTGTCCCTGAAACCTTGTTCGTCTGGAGATTCTGCTCAACAAGTAAAAATTGTTATTTCATTCTTACGGGGTGACCCTCAAGATTGGGCTTTTTCGTTGGCGCCAGGAGATCCGGCATTGGCTGATATTGATGCGTTTTTTCTGGCGCTCGGTTTACTTTATGAGGAACCCAATCTTGAGATTCAGGCAGAGAAAGCCTTGCTGGCTAGGTCTCAGGGCCAGGACGAGGCTGAGGTGTATTGCCAAAAATTTCGGAAATGGTCCGTGCTGACACATTGGAACGAGTGTGCACTGGCCGCTAATTTTAGAAATGGCCTTTCTGAGGCCATTAAGAATGTTATGGTGGGTTTTCCCATTCCCACAGGTCTGAATGATACCATGTCCCTGGCTATTCAAATTGACCGGCGGTTGCGGGAGCGCAAAACCGCAAATTCCCTCATGTTGTTGTCTGAACAGACACCTGATGTGATGCAATGTGATAGAAAAACCGCAAATTCCCTCATGGTGTTGTCTGAACGGACACCTGATTTGATGCAATGTGATAGAATCCTGACTAGAAATGAGAGGAAAATTCATAGACGCCGGAATGGCTTGTGCTACTACTGTGGTGATTCTACACATGTTATCTCAGCATGCTCTAAACGTATATCTAAGGTTGTTAGTCCTGTCACCGTTGGTAATTTGCATCCTAAGTTCATTCTTTCTGTAACTTTGATTTGCTCACTGTCATCTTATCCTGTCATGGCGTTTGTAGATTCAGGTGCTGCCCTGAGTCTTATGGATCTCTCATTTGCTAAGCGCTGTGGTTTTATTCTTGAACCATTAGAAAATCCTATCCCTCTTAGGGGTATTGATGCTACGCCATTAGCAGAAAATAAACCGCAGTATTGGACACAGGTTACCATGTGCATGACTCCTGAACACCGCGAGGTGATACGTTTTCTCGTTCTACATAAAATGCATGATTTGGTTGTTTTGGGGCTGCCATGGTTACAGACCCATAATCCAGTCCTTGACTGGAAGGCTATGTCAGTCTCAAGTTGGGGCTGTCGTGGTATTCATGGGGATTCCCTGCCTGTGTCTATTGCTTCTTCTACGCCTTCGGAAGTTCCGGAGTACTTGTCTGATTATCAGGATGTCTTCAGTGAGTCTGAGTCCAGTGCATTGCCTCCTCATAGGGAATGTGACTGTGCAATAGATTTGATTCCAGGCAGTAAATTTCCTAAGGGAAGACTGTTTAATCTGTCGATACCTGAACATACCGCTATGCGTTCATATATCAAGGAGTCTCTGCAGAAAGGACACATCCGTCCGTCTTCTTCCCCTCTTGGTGCGGGATTCTTTTTTGTGGCTAAAAAGGACGGATCTTTGAGGCCTTGTATTGACTATCGGCTTTTAAATAAGATCACTGTCAAATTTCAGTATCCTTTGCCGCTGTTGTCTGACTTGTTTGCCCGGATTAAAGGTGCCAAGTGGTTTACCAAGATAGACCTTCGTGGTGCGTACAACCTTGTGCGCATTGAGCAAGGGGATGAATGGAAAACCGCATTCAATACGCCCGAAGGTCATTTTGAGTACTTGGTGATGCCTTTTGGGCTCTCTAATGCCCCTTCAGTTTTTCAGTCCTTTATGCATGACATTTTCCGGAACTATCTGGATAAATTTTTGATCGTTTATCTGGATGATATTCTGGTTTTTTCTGATAATTGGGACTCGCATGTGGAGCAGGTCAGGATGGTCTTTAAAATTTTGCGTGAAAATTCTTTGTTTGTCAAGGGCTCAAAGTGTCTTTTTGGTGTACAGAAGGTTCCCTTTTTGGGGTTCATTTTTTTCCCCTTCTGCTGTGGAGATGGACCCAGTCAAGGTCCGAGCTATTCTTGATTGGACTCAGCCCTCGTCAGTTAAGAGTCTTCAGAAGTTCTTGGGTTTCGCTAACTTCTACCGTCGTTTTATCGCTAACTTTTCTAGCATTGTGAAACCTTTGACGGATATGACCAAGAAGGGCTCCGATGTGGTTAATTGGGCTCCTGCTGCCGTGGAGGCTTTCCAGGAGTTGAAACGTCGGTTTACTTCGGCGCCTGTTTTGTGCCAGCCTGATGTCTCGCTTCCCTTTCAGGTTGAGGTGGATGCTTCAGAGATTGGAGCAGGGGCCGTTTTGTCGCAGAGAGGCCCTGGTTGCTCTGTTATGAGACCTTGCGCCTTTTTCTCTAGGAAGTTTTCGCCTGCGGAGCGAAATTATGATGTGGGCAATCGGGAGTTGTTGGCCATGAAATGGGCATTTGAGGAGTGGCGTCATTGGCTCGAGGGTGCTAAGCATCGTGTGGTGGTCTTGACTGATCACAAAAATCTGATGTATCTCGAGTCTGCTAAACGCCTGAATCCTAGACAGGCCCGCTGGTCATTGTTTTTCTCCCGTTTTGACTTTGTTGTCTCGTATTTACCAGGTTCAAAAAATGTGAAGGCCGATGCTCTTTCCAGGAGCTTTGTGCCTGATGCTCCTGGAGTCGCTGAACCTGTTGGTATTCTTAAGGATGGTATTATCTTGTCAGCTATTTCTCCAGATCTGCGACGTGTGTTGCAGAGATTTCAGGCTGATAGGCCTGATTCTTGTCCACCTGACAGACTGTTTGTGCCTGATAAGTGGACCAGCAGAGTCATTTCCGAGGTTCATTCCTCGGTGTTGGCAGGTCACCCAGGAATTTTTGGCACCAGAGATCTGGTGGCCAGATCCTTTTGGTGGCCTTCCTTGTCTAGGGATTTGCGGTCATTTGTACAGTCCTGTGGGACTTGTGCTCGAGCTAAGCCTTGCTGTTCTCGTGCCAGCGGGTTGCTCTTGCCCTTGCCTGTCCCTAAGAGACCTTGGACACATATCTCCATGGATTTCATTTCTGATCTTCCGGTGTCTCAAGGCATGTCTGTTATCTGGGTGATATGTGATCGCTTCTCCAAGATGGTCCATTTGGTTCCTTTGCCTAAGCTGCCTTCCTCTTCCGATCTGGTTCCTGTGTTTTTCCAGAACGTGGTTCGTTTGCACGGCATCCCTGAGAATATTGTGTCAGACAGAGGATCCCAGTTCGTTTCCAGATTCTGGCGATCCTTTTGTAGTAGGATGGGCATTGACTTGTCGTTTTCGTCTGCTTTCCATCCTCAGACTAATGGACAGACGGAGCGAACTAATCAGACTTTGGAGGCTTATTTGAGGTGTTTTGTCTCTGCTGATCAGGACGATTGGGTGACCTTCTTGCCGTTGGCTGAGTTTGCCCTTAATAATCGGGCTAGTTCCGCCACCTTGGTTTCGCCGTTTTTCTGCAACTCTGGTTTCCACCCTCGTTTTTCTTCGGGTCATGTGGAACCTTCTGACTGCCCTGGGGTGGATTCTGTGGTGGATAGGTTGCAGCGGATCTGGAATCTTGTGGTGGACAACTTGAAGTTGTCACAGGAGAGGGCTCAGCGCTTTGCCAACCGCCGCCGCGGTGTGGGTCCCCGACTACGTGTTGGGGATTTGGTGTGGCTTTCTTCCCGCTTTGTTCCTATGAAGGTTTCCTCTCCCAAATTTAAACCTCGTTTTATTGGTCCTTACAAGATATTGGAAATCCTTAATCCTGTATCCTTTCGCCTGGATCTTCCTGTGTTGTTTGCTATCCACAACGTGTTTCATAGGTCCTTGTTGCGGCGGTACGTTGTGCCTGTGGTCCCTTCTGCTGAGCCTCCTGCTCCGGTGTTGGTTGAGGGCGAGTTGGAGTACGTGGTGGAGAAGATCTTGGATTCTCGTCTCTCCAGGCGGAGGCTTCAGTACCTGGTCAAGTGGAAGGGCTATGGTCAGGAAGATAATTCCTGGGTGGTCGCCTCTGATGTTCATGCGGCCGATTTAGTTCGTGCCTTTCACGCCGCTCGTCCTGATCGCCCTGGTGGTCGTGGTGAGGGTTCGGTGACCCCTCACTAAGGGGGGGGTACTGTTGTGATTTTGCTTTTTGCTCCCTCTAGTGGTCATTAGTGATTTGACTCTGGAGCTTCTGTCTTTTCCTATATCCTCACCTGGGCCGTTAGTTCAGGGGCGTTGCTATATAAGCTCCCTGGACCTTCAGTTCAATGCCTGGCATCGTTGAAATCAGAGCTAATCTGTTGTGCTCTTGTCCTATGATCCTGGTTCCTGTATTTCAAGCTAAGTCTGCTTCCTTGCTTTTTGCTTTTGTTTTGTTTGGTATTTTTGTCCAGCTTGTTCCAATCTGTATCCTGACCTTTGCTGGAAGCTCTAGGGGGCTGGTGTTCTCCCCCCGGACCGTTAGACGGTTCGGGGGTTCTTGAATCTCCAGCGTGGATTTTTATAGGGTTTTTGTTGACCAGATAAGTTATCTTGCTATATTCTGCTATTAGTAAGCTGGCCTCTCTTTGCTGAACCTGGTTCATTTCTGTGTTTGTCATTTCCTCTTACCTCACCGTTATTATTTGTGGGGGGCTTGTATCTTGCTTTGGGGTCCCTTTCTCTGGAGGCAAGAGAGGTCTTTGTTTTCTTCTCCTAGGGGTAGTTAGATTCTCCGGCTGGCGCGAGTCATCTAGCGATCACCGTAGGCATGATCCCCGGCTACTTCTAGTGTTGGCGTTAGGAGTAGCTATTTGGTCAACCCAGTTACCACAGCCCTATGAGCTGGATTTTTGAATCTCGCAGACTTACACGTTCCTCTGAGACCCTGTCCACTGGGGTCATAACAGGGCACATTATACCAGGATGGGGGACATATATACGAGGATGGGGCACATTATACCAGGATGGGGGGCATATATATACGAGGATGGGGCAGATTATACCAGGATGGGGGACATATATATGAGGATGGGGCACATTATACCAGGATGGGGGACATATATATACGAGGATGGGGCACATTATACCAGGATGGGGGGCATATATATACGAGGATGGGGCACATTACACCACGATGGGGGGCATATGTATACGAGGATGGGGCACATTATACCAGGATGGGGGACATATATACGAGGATGGGGCACATTATACAATGATGGAGCACATATATAACTGAATGGGGCACATTATAGCAGGATGGGGCACATATATCCGAGGATTAGGGACATACACACAAGGATGGGGCACATTATACCAGGATGGAGGGCATATATATACGAGGATGGGGCACATTATACCAGGATGGGGGACATATATATGAGGATGGGGCACATTATACCAGGATGGGGGACATATATATACGAGGATGGGGCACATTACACCAGGATGGGGGGCATATATATACCAGGATGGGGCACATTATACCAGGATGGGGGACATATATACGAGGATGGGGCACATTATACAATGATGGAGCACATATATAACTGAATGGGGCACATTATAGCAGGATGGGGCACATATATCCGAGGATTAGGGACATATACACAAGGATGGGGCACGTTATACCAGAAAGCGGCATATTATACCAAAATAGGGCACATTATAGCAGGATGGGGGACATATATACGAGGATGAGTCACATGTATACGAGGATGGGGCACATATTTGCGATAATGGGGCACATATATACCTGGATGGGGCACATTATACCAGAATGGATCACATATATACCTGGAAGGCGCCCCAGATGTCTGAATGAGGTCTAAGGCAAATCATTGTTGTTGATAGCAATCTAATCTAAATGAATCTGTTATATGGGGTTCCTATTCAGCAGGTGGGTTATTAGGTAGGGCCGCCGGCCAGTCCGTGCACTACGTTCCAATCTCACGACGACTTATTCGGCAGGCTGACTGCGCCATTACAGAAATGGTGCTGCTCTAGAAAAAAAAGTCTCGGGGACACTTCTTACAATGCCAGCACCAAATATCTTTAATATATGCACCCTGCTCAAGACAAGGCTTCCCGGTCATGGTGGGCATCTCTGTTTGTTGCGGGGATGCCAGTTTGAGGACTTTGCGCTGATCTGGAGAGCAAGGATGGGAAGCAGATTTGTGTGTCTAGTGCAGACGTGTGTGTTGTGTCCTAAATAAGTCATTAATCTACCGCTGGAACAGTCATTGTATCATCACCGTAAACTGCGCTCCGTCAACAAGTTTAGACTTGGGCAGACCATCCAGGGAGAGTAGCTGAGTATTGTGTCGTAAGTGTAATTGAGGCTCTTTAGGCTACACAAACAGCGTGTAGAGACAACACAAGAATAAGCCAAGTCACTTCAGTCTGCGCCTTGTAAAGCCAAGAGCCCAGGACCTTTCTGTAAATTCCTGCTCCACTCTTTAAACCTGGAATGTTTGCAATGTCTTTGTTTCCATCTTCTCGGCTGGATAATGGGCCGGCGCATTATTATTATTGCTAGTTTTCTTAATACGCCAGTGGTAAGGAGGGAGGTGGATCAGATCCAGTTCTTGTGTTACTTTCTCAAAAGTATCTTATTGCAAGGACTGAGATGTGCGGTAAAATCTTTTTTTTTAACAAATACAAACATTTGTGCCGAGAGACGGAGGAGGAAGAAATATTCAGAGTGGTTTTGAGGCTGGGGTCGAGTTTGCATTCTCAGGAGGTTGTTTCCTTTCTTAATTAAAATAGTAAAGTCAAAAAGGTTTCTTCTGAAATTCTGGAATTATTAATCCTTGAAAAATTTTTTATTTTTTTATTGATATCCTTTATGCATCACAAAGAATATAATTGTAATTAAAGGGTTTTTCAGGATTAAAATATTGATGACTGATCTGCAGAATATCAGATTGGGGGGATCCGACACGTGGCATCACCACTGATCAGTTACTTTCAGCTCTGAGGGTGGCTGGACGTAAACAGTGTATGGAGCCAGGATAGTCCGTCTTCGTGCACTGTGCAGATACTGCAGCTCAGCTCCTATTGAACTGAATAGGGGATGCTATGCATTGGTCATCAATATCCTAAACTTGGAGGTGGATGTTCAGTTCAGGCCAGGAAAGCAATCGGACAAAGGTAGGATGCATGCTTGGAAGTGAAACCATGAAAGTTCCATCTCATAGAATCATAGAATGTTAGAGTTGCAAGGGACCTCCATGGTCATCGTGTCCAACCCCCGGCTCAATGCAGGATTCACTAAACCATCTCAGACAGATGTCTGTCCAGCCTCTGTTTGAAGACTTCCATTGGAAGAAAACTAGTCACCACCTCTCGTGGCAGCCTGTTCCACTGATTGATCACCCTCACCGTCAAAAAGTTTTTTCTATCTAATCTGTATCTTCTCCCTTTCAGTTTCATTCCATTGCTTCTCATGTTTCAATGTGCAAATGAAAATAATGATGATCCCTCTACACTGTGACAGCCCTTTAGATATTTGTAGACAGCTATTAAATCTCTTCCTTTTTGCAAGCTAAACATTCACAGATTCTTTAACCAATCCTTGTAGGACATACTTTGCAGTCCGCTCACCATCCTGGTAGCTCTTCTCTGAACTTGCTCCAGTTTTTCAATGTCTTTTTTAAAATGTGGTGCCCAAAACTGGGCACAGTATTCCAGACGGGGCCTGGCCAAGGAGGAGTAGAGGAAGATAATTACTTCACGTGATCTAGACTCTACGCTTCTGTTTATACATCCCAGAACTGTATTTACCTTGTTTGCTGCTGCATCACACTGTTGACTCCTGTGCAGTCTGGGATTTATTAGTATACCCAAGTCTTTTTCACAAGTGCTGTTGCTTAGTTCTATTCTGCCCATTCTGTAGATGTAATTTTCGTTTTCTTGCCGAAATGTAGAATCTGGCATTTCTCCTTGTTAAATACCATTCTATTAGTCACCGACTATTGTTTAAGCTTATCTAGATCCTTCTGAACCCTTTCTCTCTTTTCTAGTGTTAGCTATCCCTCCTAGCTTTGCATCGTCTGCAAATTTGATTAGTTTAGTGCTCCTATAGTGCTGGCAGAATGCTAATGAAGAGAAACCACCCACTGAAAAAGAGTGAAAGAGTGGATGGCACGTTACAGAGCATAAGAATTGTGACCAATACTGTATATGTATGAAGATCAGATGCAGTTTTACCCTTATTGTGGTGGATGAGGGCAGGAAGAGAATGGTTTTTTTTACAGGGAACTTTTTGTGAAAGGACACAAAATATCTTGTACTTTGGACTCAGAGACGTGAGCGATTAATACAGGGTTGGGAAGAATGCATTACCCAGGGCAGATCTTACAGATAGGCAGAACAAGCTGTATTGTTACCGTATCAGTCTCCAGGAATCTACATACAAGTATGACGCCTGGAGCACTTGGACTTTTCCCAAACATAGAAGGTGTTGTCCCGTAGACACAGGAGAACGACCTCAACTCAAGCAGCGATCTATGGCCTAAGGGATTTATTCGTGTATGATTCAGTTAAGTCTTCCTGTGGGCACAAGGCCAATAAAATGTAAAGAATTGATGAGATTATAATCTGCATTATATATTCCTGTTAAACATTTGCGACGATACTGAAGTTCCTTACAAAGGTTTCATAATTTGGACAATCCCTCATTTGGTACGAGGGGCCCACGATAAAAGTTGATATCAGGATGTCCCCCTCCTCTAGTGATCAACTGTAATCAGTGGCGGATTTTTACGACGAGTGTTTAATTTCCCTATAGTGCCTCCACAGGGGCAATGAGGGATTGCATCATAACTGTTAAAATCAATACATGATGGGTCCTCCAAAGTTTAAGTTGCTGTTTATAGACAGTCCGACCATAACAGAAGAGGGTCCTGAGTGAGGACCCACAATTTCGTAAACCCCACTGCAATAGTCATAAGTATAGCTTAAAGGGGTAGTCCAAAACCAACATTGATTTTAATCCTAAATCTCTATTCATTGTAATAATCTAATCTATTTCTAATATACTTTAATTAAAAAAGTCCCTATCCTTCCCCTCTCTATTCTGACTGCTTTATTTTTTTCTTACATACTACCTGTTTGATGATGCTTCATTTGAGAATTCCCAGTGCATGCTGGGATACTTAAACAAGTCGTCACCGGGGGCAGAAGCTGTAGTCATTGCTGCAGTCTCAGCCCCATCCTGAAATGAAGCATCATTAGTGACTAGTGACTTTGCTGTACTGAGCATTCCTCAGTTGTCCATTCTGACGTATGCTCAGTAGGATCTTGTCACTGTGCAAAATTCTTTTCAGTGCACAGTGACAGTGCGCTCCCTCTCTGGCTCTAATGAGAAGCCAGAGAGCCAGCAAGAGAGCGCACTGTCAGGGCACATTGCAAGGAAAGAACTGGGGGAACAAGAAGGGCAGAGGCCAGCCCCGCCTCCAAATGAGGCATCACTTTCAGGGGTTGGGCTTGTCCCTGCTCACCGCATTCTCCTTTATAATACACACTGACAGTGCACTCTCTTACTGGCTCATCACTTCTTATCAGTGACATACAATTTTAAATAGATATTTATTTATTTAGGAATAAAATCAATTTTACTTTTTTATCACCCCTTTAATAAGTATTAAAATCCAATATCTGCCTTTATTCCTCTTCTTAGCATTTTTAGCAGGAAGATTAGACTCTGTGCACATTGCACTTTTGTCCACTGTTGGGCACTCAGGATGGACATGCCCGACATTGGCCACAACCTAGGTATCATATAGCACAGTGCGCCCTTGCAGAAAAATGTACACTACTCGCCATACCTTTTTCTTGCCTTCTCTATAGGAAAACTCCGTGTGCCAATATCAGGCTATGCTAGCATTTATGTGCAAGAACGCAGCGTGCACTTAGACTTACTTAGCAGTTTTTATAACTTTTGAATTTATAGCTAATCAAAAGAGGGTTGCATCTGCTATACAACAGACTGCCCCTTTAGGTTACACAGACTTGTTTTACGTCACTCCCATTCAGACATTTGGGTGCATGAAAAAAAATGCAGAAATGAACACCTCTATGGTCGTGACAATTTACTGTGCAATTACGGTAGGTTTCTTGGAAAATCACTGTAAAAATACAGGTGGAGATCTGCACTGAAGAAAACAGTCCATGAAAACAGCAACAAACAGGAGATGATGACCTTCACCGAACTGAGAGTTTACAAGAGTTTGCTAAAATACTGAGATGTAACGTGATCTTTAATCCCCCCCCAAAAAAAACAAAGAAGTTAAAAATTATCCTGACAGCTCACAACAACTCCCATCTGCTGCAGCGGATTATTGTTTTGTCTCATACTCTCATACATTACGTTCTTACGGTCAGCGGGTTGGCCATTATTAAGGGCGGCTCCTTTAAAAATATAAAGGTGCTTCTCACAAAAATAGAATATCATCAAAAAGTTAATTTATTTCAGTTCTTCAATACAAAAAGTGAAACTCATACATTATATAGAGTCATTACAGAGTGATCTATTTCATGTGTTTATTTCTGTTAATGTTGATGATTATGGCTTACAGTCAATGAAAACCCAAAAGTCATTATCTTAGGAAATTAGAATAATTAACAAAAAACACCTGCAAAGGCTTCCTAAGCAATTAAAAAGGTTTGTTTTAGTAGATCCACAATCATGGGGAAGACTGCTGACTTGACAGATGTCCAGAAGGCAGTCATTGACACACTCCACAATGAGGGTAATCCACAAAAGGTCATTGCTAAAGATGCTGACTGTTCACAGAGTGCTGTATCCAAGCATATTAATGGAACGTTGGGTGGAAGGAAAAAGTGTGGTAGAAAAAGGTGACAAGCAACCGGGATAACCGCAGCCTTGAAAGGATTAAGAAAAGGCCATTAATAATTTTAGGGGAGATTCACAAGGAGTGGACTGCTGCTGGAGTCATTGCTTCAAGAGCCACCACACACAGACGTATCCAGGACATGGCCTACAAGTGTCACATTACTTGTGTCAAGCCACTCATGACCAATAGACAACACCAGAAGCGTCTTACCTGGGCCAAGGAGAAAAAGAACTGGACTGTTGTCAGTGGTCCAAGGTGTTGTTTTCAGATGAAAGTAAATTTTGCATTTCATTTGGAAAGCAAGGTCCCGGCGTCTGGAGGAAGAGTGGAGAGGCCACAATCCCAGCTGCTGGAGGTCTAGTGTGAAGTCTCCACAATCAGTGATGGTTTGGGGAGCCATGTCATCTGCTGGTGTAGGTCCACTGTGTTTTATCAAGACCAAAGTCAGCACAGCTGTCTACCAGGACATTTTAGAGCACTTCATGCTTCCCTCTGTCAACAAGCTTTTAGAAGATGGAAATGTCATTCTCCAGCAGGACTTGGCACCTGTCCACACTGCCAAAAGTACCGATACCTGGTTTACAAACAACAGTATCACTGTGCTTGATTGGCAGCAAACTCACCTGACCTTAACCCTATAGAGAATCTATGGAGTATTGTCAAGAGGAAGATGAGAGACACCAGACCCAACAATGCAGACGAGCTGAAGGCTGCTATCAAAGCAACCTGGGCTTCCATAACCCCTCAGCAGTGCCACAGGCTGATCGCCTCCATGCCACGCCGCATTGATGCAGTAATTGATGCAAAAGGAGCCCCGACCCAGTATTGAGTGCATTTACTGAACATACATTTCAGCAGGCCAACATTTCAGATTTTAAAATAATTTTTCAAGCTGGTGTTATAAAGTATTCTAATTTACTGAGATAATGACTTTTGGATTTTCATTGACTGTAAGCCATAATCATCAACATTAACAGAAATAAACATGTTAAATAGATCACTCTGTTTGTAATGACTCTATATAATATAATGAGTTTCACTTTTTGTATTGAAAAACTGAAATAAATTAACTTTTTGATGATATTCTAATTTTGTGAGAAGCACCTGTATTTTTACAACTAGTGAAAGCTAAATGCATCCAATTATTTCAGAAAACCATCAAAACCGTAGTTTCTAGGAGCAATGTCAACCATATTAGTTCTCATGGGGCAAATTTTTCTGTCACCCGGTCACTAATGCCCCGATTTTTAGCTGTCTACTTCAGTGAGTATACTCTCCTATACCTCTCATTGTGTAGGTACTAAAATCCCCAATACACATTGGGTGAAGCCAATTTCAACAGAGGTAGCCGACCATTAAATGTCTATGGGCTTCTCCTGACTGTCAACGACATGATCAAGCATGCTGGATTTCAATATGTCCAATCCTTTTGTTATTGGAGCAGATAAGCAGCCATCAAAGGTTACGGGCAGAGGTTTACTTCTCTCTATTCATTGAAAATCCATGCACATTCTACCAATCTGAGCAAGCATGTGTATAAGGGGGAAGGATCTAGAGCTGTGATGGCGAACCTATGGCACACATGCCACAGGGGGCACACAGAGCCCTCTCTGTGAGCATGCATGCCAGACCTGCCGCCGCACACACTCCACTCTCTTCCGATGTTCAAATGTATTTGTGTCTTTTAGAAGCTATTACATTTAAACCAGGGGCTTTCATCAGGTCCACGGGCAGGTCCCTGGAGTCCCTGCTTCCTGTACAGAGATAAAGATTCGTCCCTACTTCCTGTACAGAGATAAAGACTCGCCCCCTACTTCCTGTACAGAGATAAAGACTCGCCCCTACTTCTTATACAGAGATAGACTCGTCCCTTCTTCCTGTACAGAGATAAAGACTCACCCCTACTTCCTGTACAGAGGTAAAGACTTGTCCCCTACTTCCTGTACAGACAGAGACTCGTCCCTACTTCCTGTACAGAGATAAAGACTTGCCCCTACTTCCTGTACAGAGATAGACTCGCCCCCTACTTCCTGTATAGAGATAAAGATTTGTCCCTACTTCCTGTACAGAGATAAAGACTCGCCCCTACTTCCTGTACAGAGTTAAAGACTCGCCCCTACTTCTTGTACAGAGATAGACTCGTCCCTACTTCCCATACAGAGATAAAGACTCGTCCCTACTTCCTGTGCAGAGATAAAGACTCGTCCCTTCTTCCTGTAAAGAGGTAAAGACTTGCCCCTACTTCCTGTACAGAGATAAAGACTCATCCCTATTTCCTGTACAGAGCTAAAGACTCGTCCCTACTTCCTGTACAGAGGTAAAGACTCGCCCCTACTTCCTGTACAGAGGTAAAGACTCACCCCCTACTTGTACAGAGATAGACTCGTCCCTACTTCCTGTACAAAGATAAAGAGTCATCCCTGCTTCTTGTACAGAGGTAAAGACTCATCCCTACTTCTTGTACAGACGTAAAGACTCGCCCCTACTTCCTGTACAGAGGTAAAGACTCACCCCCTACTTCTTGTTCAGAGATAGACTCATCCCTACTTCCTGTACAGAGATAAAGACTCATCCCTACTTCCTGTACAGAGATAAAGACTCGTCCCTACTTCCTGTACAGAGATAGACTCGTCCCTACTTCCTGTACAGAGATAAAGACTCGTCTCTACTTCCTGTACAGAGATAAAGACTCGTCCCTACTTCCTGTACAGAGATAAAGACTCATCCCTACTTCCTGTACAGAGATAGACTCATCCCTACTTCCTGTACAGAGATAAAGACTCATCCCTACTTCCTGTACAGAGATAAAGACTCGTCCCTACTTCCTGTACAGAGGTAAAGACTCGTCTCTACTTCCTGTACAGAGGTAAAGACTCGTCCCTACTTCCTGTACAGAGATAAAGACTCATCCCTACTTCCTGTACAGAGATAGACTCGTCCCTACTTCCTGTACAGAGATAAAGACTCGCCCCTACTTCCTGTACAGAGATAGACTCGTCCCTACTTCCTGTACAGAGATAAAGACTCGTCCCTACTTCCTGTAAAGAGATAAAGACTCGTCCCTACTTCCTGTACAGAGATAAAGACTCGCCCCTACTTCCTGTACAGAGATAAAGACTCGCCCCTACTTCCTGTACAGAGATAAAGACTCGCCCCTACTTCCTGTACAGAGATAAAGACTCGCCCCTACTTCCTGTAATCTGTTTTTGTGTTTTGGCTGCTAAGGATAACTTGCACATCAGGTAGTGGACACCTAGTCACACAGAAGGCATTTTAGAGGGGTTTTACAGGATGGACATTTTATTTTGTATAAATTACATTTTGGGTACACTGGGTACTTAGCTTCTCCTCCTTATGGCTTACTCACACATCAGTATTTGGTCAGTGTTTGTAAGCCAAAACCAGGAGTGAAATTCACAAAGGAAAACTAAATTTGAAAGATTGACTCCTGTTCTGTTTTTTGGAGACATTCCTGGTTTTAGCATAAAAATACTGATCAAAAATACTTATGTGTGACTGAAGCCTAAGGTTTCAGTAGAAACCAATATGGTTGCACATTTTTTAGAAGAACTTTTTAGCCCCTGGCATATTTGCAACTATTGTTGTGGCTGTTCCCTATGATTATGATGATGATCACAGTCCAGTCTGATAAGTTTCCGGTGTTACACAAGCGCCATGAAAATGCAACCCGTGCGCTTTATGCTAATTATTGGATTAATTAAACAACAACAAGAAAGAAGTCATAAAAAGAAGTGCGTGTAATTACGGAGGATTGTGTGTTACCATTAGAGGAGACTTTCCTCATTCTAACGCCCCAGACCAGAGATGAGTGTCTACATGTTCATTCATCCATCAGATAATGAGGTCTTTGTCTTGGGATGAAGAAGGCAGATTGGCTTTTCCCAAGATTATTATTTTACGCGGCGTGCCAAAGAGTGGAGTGTACAAAACGCTGTTTGCTCCTAGCTAATGACAATATTACAAAGCAGTATGCAGTGATGACGTGTCATTGTGAAGGATACACAATGGGGACACAAGGAAGTCATAATAATATGTCTACAGATGGGTTTATAATATACAGGAGATTATTATAGTCAGTAAAAAAAAGCAAGACCAAGTAATGTGCTGCTTTCCTAGTGCTACTATAATGTTATAGCTATGTTATTGCTGTGTAAGGACATTGGTGAGACACCCTTTTAAATTCCTATGACAAATCAACAATTCCATCAAGGTTGAGTCTTTGTCTCTCTACAGGAAGGGGAGGTGGGTCTTTGTTTTCCTACAGGAAGTGGGATGCATTTTTGTCCCTACAGGAAGCGTTGATGGATCTTTGTCTTTGCAGGATGTAGGGGCAGTTCTTTATCTCTCTACAGGAAGTAGGATGGGTCTTTGTCTCTCTACAGGAAGTAGGATGGGTCTTTGTCTCTCTACAGGAAGTAGGATGGGTCTTTGTCTCTCTACAGGAAGTAGGATGGGTCTTTGTCTCTCTACAGGAAGTAGGATGGGTCTTTGTCTCTCTACAGGAAGTAGGATGGGTCTTTGTCTCTCTACAGGAAGTAGGATGGGTCTTTGTCTCTCTACAGGAAGTAGGATGGGTCTTTGTCTCTCTACAGGAAGTAGGATGGGTCTTTGTCTTTCTACAGGAAGTTGAGGCGTGGTTTTGTCTCTACATCAAGTGGGGTTGAGTCTTTGTCTACTTACAGGAAGTGAGGATGCATTTTTGTCCCTAGAGGAAGCCGTGATGGGTCTTTGTCTTTACACGAAGTGAGCGTGGTTTTTATCTCTCTACAGGAAGTAGGATGGGTCTTTGTCTCTCTACATCAAGTGGAGGTGGGTCTTTGTCTCTATACCAGAAGTTGGAGCATGGTTTTGTTTCTCTACATCAAGTGTAGGTGGATCTTGGTCTCCCTACAGGAAGTGGAGGCATATTTTTGTCCATATAGAAAGAAGTGAGGATCTTTGTCTTTACAGGAAGTCAGAGCAGTTCTTTGTCACTCTACAAGAAGTGGGGTTGGGTCTTTGTCTCATACAGGAAGTTGGGGGTGTGGTTTTGTCTCTACATCATGTGGAGGTGGGTCTTTGTCTCTCTATAGAAATTGGAGACATTTTTGTCCCTACAAGAAGCGGTGCTGGGTCTTTATCTTTACAGGAAGTGGAGGTGGTTCTTTATCTCTCTACAGGAAGTAGGATGAGTCTTTGTCTCTCTACAAGAAGCGGGGTTGGGTCTTTGTTTCTTTACAGGAAGTTTGGGTGTGGTTTTGTCTCTACACCAAGTGAGAGTGGATCTTTGTCTCTCTATGGAAAGTTAATGTCACGCACCCTGCACCGTACTTACAGACAGGTCCGTGCAGGTGTCCTGATCTGGGGTGAAAGTATAGCGGGCACGCAATCAGGGATCTGGGAGGAGTGGTGTAGCCATGGTAACAAGAGGTATTTAAGACGAACAAGACCTTAAACATGTGACTGCCGGGGGAGTGTCCAGGGGCAGAGACAAACTCCAAAGTCCTAGAGAGCTATACACTGCTGGGTGAAGCAGGAGAAGTGTCAGACAGGCGAAAGTCAAAACCAGAGGACGGCACAAACAGCAGAAGGGGCAGACAGGAATGTGGTTAGGGACAAATGTCGAGGTCAGAACCAGAGAGATAATGCAGTACCAGAGGGGTCAGACAAAGCGGGTAGTCTAAGGGCAAAGCAGGAGTCAAAAAACCAAGCACGCAAATAGACAGCACCAAGACAGCAGACAAACTCACAACAAGGGGACAGACCGGGTCATAACCAAACGAGCAACAAGATAACAGGCACAAGGCACAGGCACACAAAGGGTCAACCAACTCAGCCGAGGGCAGGAGTATAACTGACAGGGAGTGACCCAAAATGAGGCTATAAAAAGGCTGGCAAACGCCAAAGGGAGGCTGTAAACATTAACCCCTGAAACACCGAGCTACCTACAGCAGCCAAACCATGACAGTTGGAGCATGGTTTTGTTTCTCCACATCAAGTGGAGGTGGGTCTTTGTCTCCTTGGAAATGGAGGCACATTTTTGTCCCTACAGAAAGCAGTAATGGATGTTTGGCTTTACAGGAAGTGGGGGAAGGTCTTTATCTCTCTACAGGAAGTAGGATGTTTTTGTCTCTCTACAAGAAGTGGGGTTGGGTTTTTGTCTCTGTACAGGATGTTGGGGTGTGGTTTTATCTTTACATCAAGTGAGAGTGGGTCTTTGCTCTCTACCGGAAGTTGGTGCATGGTTTTGTTTCTCTACATCAAGCGGAGGCGGGTCTTTGGCTTTCTACAGGAAGTGGAGGCACATTTTTGTCCATACAGGAAGCAGAGATGAATCTTTGTCTTTACAGGAAGTGGGGTAGTTCTTTGTCTTTCTACAGGAAGTTGGAGCGTGGTTTTGTCTCTTTACATCAAGTGGGGTTGGGTCTTTGTCTACTTACAGAAAGTGGGGACCCTTTTTGTCCATACAAGAAGTGGTTATGGGTCTTTATCTTATTTATCAAGAAGTTGGGGCAGTTCTTTATCTCTTGACAGGCAGTAGGATGGGTCTTTGTGTTTTTACAAGATGTGGGGGTGGAACTTTGTCTCTCTACAGGAAGTGGGGACAGATTTTTGTCCCTACAGGTAGAGGTGATGGGTCTTTGTCTTTACAGGAAGCGGGGGTGGTTCTTTATCTCTCTACATTAAGTAGGATGGGTCTTTGTCTCTCTATATCAAGTGGGGTTGGGTCTTTGTCTCTGTGCAGGAAGTGAGGGCATGTCTTTGTATCTCTAAAGGAAGTGGGGGTTATTTCCCTTCTCCAATTCTAAAACTGCAAACAGACAGCAAAAAGGAGGGCTTTTAGTTAATTCTAGGAAGACAACTGAACAATAAGGGTACCGTCACACAGTGCCATTTTCATCGCTACGACGGCACGATTCGTGACGTTCTAGCAATATCATTACGATATCGTTGTGTCTGACACGCTACTGCGATCCGGATCCCCGCTGAGAATCGTACGTCGTAGCAGATCGTTTGAAACTTTCTTTCGTCGTCTAGTGTCCCGCTGTGGCGGCATGATTGCATCGTGTGACACAGGTTGTATACGATGTGCGCACAGTAACCAACGGCTTCTACATCGCAAATACGTCATGAAATTATCGCTCCAGCGCCGTGTATTGCAACGTGTGACCGCAGTCTACGACGCTGGAGCGATAATCATACGACGCTGCAACGTCACGAATCGTGCCGTCGTAGCAATGAAAATGGCACTGTGTGACGGTACCCTAACATTCCTTAGGACAGGTCATCAATGTCTGAACGGCCGGGGTTCAACATTTCGTCTACTTGTTGTGGCCACTGCAGGGCACTACACATCTACCTCCTATTGATTTGAATAGGAGGCGGATGTGCAGTACCAAGTCTTGCCCAATACAAGGCAAGCGAGTACTTCCGACCGGCGCCACCGATACTGATATCAGCTGACCGACAGGGGTGCCGGGTGTTGGACCCTTGCTGATCAGACATTGATGACCTATCCTATGGCTATCCGAAGGAAAGGTCATCAATGTTAAAGTAGTGGCAAACCTCTTTAAAACTAAGATTTTTGGAAGTTCTTACATATAGCATATTGGTCTGCAACATGTGGTACTTCAGGTGCTGCAAACTACAACTTTTAGCATGCTCCGACAACCATACGCTGACATCCTGAGTACTGGAGGTCGCTGATACTGGGGTTTTCATCATGACCTCCCTTCGATTACAGTGGCCTCCAACCTGTGATTCTCCAGCTGTTGTAAACTTAGAACACCCAGCTTTCCTGCCTGATATAAAAAAGAGTAGTTTATGAGTCCAGGTCCAGCTGGACTCATAAAATGCTCATCAATATTATACAGCCATTCATAAATCAATTTTCACAGTAAGTACACCAATCTAATCAGGTCTAAGATATCTGATTAATAAAATATGCAGTTTGTATTGTGAAATCTAGCGGCAGATCCAAATAAATGTTTGACTCTGATTGACAGTTCAATGGAGGAGACTTAATTCTACAATATATAAGCTTTGTACAAGTTTTCAGATTGGAATATTTCACAGCCAGCTAGCAGAGATCTCAATAATGGTGAGAATCTGAAAAACAGGGTATTTAAAAAAAAGCCTTTCAATTATTATAATTCTTCTACAAAGCTCTCATACCAGTAACCAGACCCCCAGTTGACAATGGCTGCAATCTGGCAGTAACTGATCAATTTACCTGCAGCACCTCCGCAGTGGAGAAGAAGTACTACACCTACGGCTAATCTAGGTAATGCAGGAGGACAGATCCCCCAGAAGGTTAAAGATCCTGTCTGGGATGACTTTGACTAATTTAGGGAGGGATAAAAGGTGTATTGTAGACCGGGAAGAACAATACGTAGACTTACATATGGATTAATGTGGCACAGACAGACCAGATTAAAGCCGGGAAGAGGCTACTGAGCTCTGTCTGGCTGCAGGCTGTATGGAAAATATAGGTCTCTGGTCTGGGGCGGCGATGATGTCTCATCTTTACAGAGCGGAGCGAGCCTGGGACGGAGCAGGGCGTACAGTGCACTGATTTACACGGCTTCATCTGGGTTCTCTATAAACACTAAGTGCTTCATGAATGGAATGATTCATATTGTAATTGAGTGAGTGGCGGCAGCGCGGTGTCTTTGCAGCGAGCGCGAGGCCTGACATACCGGATTGTTGTGTCATCACAGCGTCGTAACCAGATCTCCGAAGCGCTTCATACAAATTGCCCTGAGTTGCTCATTAGCGAGTATTACTAGTCTAGGTGTGTGTTATTTATCCCTCTCTTTACAGACACCGGGGCGAGCAACTGCGTAATACCTATTCTTCACCCATCCCGCCTTGTCTGCCGCATGACTTATGACCTTTTTAGGAATTCTATGGGATAATTGTCTGAGCACTGGAAAGGAGTGAGGCTTCTGAAATGAGAATTCGCCCAATTCTCCAAATTTTCCCAGAAAATTCTAATAACTGCAAATTGATTAGCCGTCAATCAAAACTGCTCCAAAGCCTTAATTTGCCCTGAAAGCAGAGTATGACATTATTCTTTCATCCTCACTCACTGATCATCTTCACTGCTGTGTTGTTACACAACATCTGTAATATTTGTCCAGTGTTTTTTGGCTTTCTTTTCCTATCTGTATGGCTGAGCTATGAGTTGTGACATCCACTCACTATCCAGATTCACCACAAAGTGGCTGCTGCATTCCCAGCCCTGCTTTTTTACTGTGAATTTTGACATCCTTCCACTATCCAGATTCACCACAAAGTGGCTGCTGCGTTTCAAGCCCCTTGGTTTTTTTTTCTGTGAATTGTGATGTACTCCAACTATTCAGATTCTCCACAAAGTGCCTGCTGCATTCCCAGCCCCTGCTTTTTTTTCTGTGAAATTGTGATGTCCTCTCACTATTCAGATTCACCACAAAGTGGCAGCTGCATTCCCAGTCCCTTCTTTTTTACTGTGAATTGTGACCTCTTCCCACTATCCAGATTCACCAAAAATTGGCTGCTGCATTTCCAGCCCCTGCTATTTTACTGTGAATTGTGACCTCTTCCCACTATCCAGATTCACCACAAAGTGGCTGCAGCATTCCCAGCCCTGATTTTTTTTACTGCAACGTTTGACTTCCTCCCACTATCCAGATTCACCAAAAAGTGGCTGCTGCATTTCCAGCCCCTGCTTTTTTACTGTGAATTGTGACATCCTCCCACTATCCAGATTCCCCACAAAGTGGCTGCTGCATTCCATGCCCCTCCTTTTTTACAGGCTATTATAGTCCCTCCTGGTTGGCTGAGCAATACCATGTGATGTGATGAGATAGCTACAAGGTGTTGTGGGGAAGTCCCCCCCAAGGTCTTGTGATTCTTCTCTGGCTGATGCAATTTTTTTGGGAATGTGTAAAATAGCAATGTCCATTTCAGGCAATTACTGTGAAGTAAACCACAAATTGTTTAATTTCACTGGTTCTGATCTACAAACAAATTTACAAAAATTAAATTTGCATTGAATCAATTCGATAATTTCTACTAGGCACAGAACTGTCTGGAAATGTTGGTAAAATTGCGACTGTACAGAGAATAGTTGTAGAGTCTTTTGTAACCATTACAAAAAATCTTACGACCACCAACTGATCTTGTGACTTTTTCCCTGTTTAAAAACATTGACAATTTTCAGAAATCTGTGCAGACTTCCACTAACGCTGCATGGGCTGAGCAGCATGGGAAGAGTTAGTTCAGAAGAGTCTGCTGGGGCTAGGAGTGACGCCAGCCTGAGAGGGAGCCATGGTGGGTTTGGTGGTGCGAGACTCATATCTGGGCGAGGCCATAGCTAAGTCAAAAATACAGTGGCATGTAAAAGTTTGGGCACCCCTGGGCAAAATTAATGTTATTGTGAACATTTAAGCAAGTTGAAGATGAAATGATCTCTAAAATGGCTAATGTTAAAGATGACACATTTACTTTGTATTTTAGGCTAACAGTCTAGGCACTCTTGGAGATTTGTGTGCTCAGATAACTTTGACCAAGGTTTCAGACCTTAATTAGCCTGTTAGGGCTATAGCTTGTTCTCTATCATCATTAGGAAAGGCCTGGTGATGCAAATTTCCCAGATTTATAAAAATTCAGCCTCCTCTAACCTTGCACCAAAAAAACAGCAGCCATGGGTTCATCTAAGCAGCTGCCTAGCACTCTAAAAATGGAAAAGGTGGAGGCCCACAAAGCAGGAAAAAGGTACTAGAAGAGAGAAAAGAGTATTCAAGTTGCCCTTTCCTCAGTTTAAAATGTAATTAAGAAATGACAGTTAACAGGAACAGTGGAGGTCAAGATAAGGTCTGGAAGACCAAGCAAATTTTCATTGAGAGCTGTTCATAGGATTGCTAAAGAGGCAAATCAAAACTCACACTTGACTGCAAAAGACATTCAGAAAGATTTAGCAGACTCTGGAGTTGTGGTACATTGTTCTACTATTCAGAGACACCTGCACAAATGTGGCCTTCATGGAAGAGTCATCAGAAGAAAACCTCTCCTGCGTCCTCACCAGTGACAGAAGTATGCAAAAGAACATCTAAACAAGCCTGGTGCATTTTGGAAACAAGTCCTGTGGACCGATGAGGTTCAAATAGAATGCTTTGGCCACAATGATCTAAGGTATGTGCAGAGAAAAAAGGGCACAAAATTTCAGAGAAAGAACATCTCGCTAAATATTAAGCATGGGGTGGATCAATCATGCTTTGGGATTGTGTTGGAGTCAATGGCACGGGAAACATTTCACATGTAGAGGGAAGAATAGATTCAATGAAATTTCAACAAATTCTTGAAGCAAACATAACACCATCTGTCAGAAAGCTGAAGTTGAAAACAGGATGATTTCTACAAATGGATTATCATCCTAAACACATATCAAAATTCACAATACATGACCTCAACAGGTGCAAGCTGAAGGTTTTACAATGGCCCTCACTGTCCCCTGATGTAAACATCATTGAAAATCTGTGACTAGACCTCAAAATAGCAGAGGATGCAAGAAAACCCGGGAATCTCACAGAACTGAAAGGATTTTCCAAGGAAGAATGGATGAAAATCCCTAAAACAAGAATTGAAAGACTCTTGTCTGGCTACTAAAAGCGTTTACAAGCTGTGATACTTTCAAAAGGGGGTGCTAGAAGGTACTAACCATGCAAAGTACCCAAACTTTTGCATTTTCATTTTTGTAATTCTTGAAATGTGAAAAATGAAAATACATATATTTTTCCCTAAAATACAAAGGAAATGTGTCATCTTTAACTTTAGGCCTTTAAGTGATCATTTCATCTTCAACTTGCTTAAGCGTTCATAATAACAGTACTTTTGTCCAAACTTTTACATGCCACTGTAGACTTCGTGGACTATCAGTTTGGATATCATGCAAGTAGTATTAATATTGGGCGACTACTGACTGGGGATTTTTATGTCCCACCCTCAGTCCTGCCCAAGTTCACCACCGACCCTTGTAGGGAATGCACCTGATCCGCAGAGGAATACCCACTTTTGGGTAGTTTTTACACAACTTTGTCCCTTTTTCTGCCCAGTTTGGTCCAAATTTATAAGGACAGTGGCAGAAAATTCGGGATTTTGTCCAGCTAAAGCAGTGAAGAGTTGGCTGCCCTGAGACCTGTAGTGTGGCTTTGATATTTATGTTCTCTGATTTGGCGGACTGAATAGGCACATGATCAAAGGGATGGGCCTCCAGGGGCCTAACTATAATAAGTGCAGGGGATGCATTTTCTTCTGGGACCTTGAGCCTTTTTTGGGGCCCATATGGTCTTTTTGGCCCATATGAAAAGGTGGATACTTTTAAAGAGTTGTGATAGTTGGGGGCCCTGTTGGAGATTTTGCATTGGGGCTCACACATATAAAGTTACACCACTGTTGGGCCCTTTGTAGAGAGGAGTGAGTAAATTTGCAGGACCAAGGACATCATTCCGTGGCCATCGGACAAGAGCCATGTGAATCTCTTCCTATTGGATGCCGGTGCAGAAGAGGAGCAGGGGACTCCAGCAGTTGGAGGATGTTTACAGGGCTCCCGTCCAGTGGCTGTGAAATACTGGCAAAGGTCCTGCGAATCGATCGAACTATGAGATGACATTAGGATATGGCATGTTTCGAAAAGCAAAGAAAGTCTGGAAGTAACACACATCTGAGGCCACTAAGGAGCAAACATGGACCAGAGAGAGCAAAAGAATGTTATAACTTTTGCATCCTAAAAACTCATCAAGTATGGGTCAAACAAAAAGTTCCACAAAGTGGAAGTACCTACGTGAGATCTGTAACCATCAAGCCTGTTCTCTTAGTATCTGTGATGCTCTTCGGCTAATCTTCTTCACGACGGATAGTCATGTCTATCATGGAGTAGAGATAAACCACTGATTATTTCCCGGGGCAATGAATAGTTTTTTTTTTAAATAGCTTTCTATATATCATACACACAGAAGGTTCCGGGAAAAACGAGACCTCCTGGACCCCAAGAAGAGTTGTCAAGTCTCATTGGTGGAGCCCAAACCTCCCCACGTGATGAGCATTGGGCAGGGATGGGATGAAAATCAGGGGTTTATGCAAAAAAGGTATTTACTGTACAACAATATACAAAAGCTGTAAAACATTATATCAAAAAAAGTAAAAAAAAATAAAAAAAAATAACTAAAAAAAGAGAAAATAGTTGTGCAGATATTTCTTTTTCTATGGATTTTTTTGTTATAGTTTTTGCTCTGTTTAAAGCAAAAAGTGGAGGAAAGTCAAGGATTAAATGCAAAATGGACCACAGTGTATATATAATGTCAGTTTCCCCTCCCCCGGCGCCGTAGGCAGACGGTGTGACGGCATCAGTATTGTACGGCTATTTCTTCACAGACTCACATTTAATGAATGCCCTGTATACAGTTATTATCTCCTCTCTGTATACGAGGGTTCTCGGCTCTTTCATGTCTCTTCCTCGCATACTCCCTGCATTTTATAGTGTTTTTCTTAATTAAATTTCTAAAGTATAAGTTTATGGGAAGACAATAAAGATAATGGGACAAAGTCCATTTGTTTTCTTCGCTGCTCTTCACGCTCATATAAAATGTAAGATCAGATGTGTTGTATATTTTTGGCAATAGATGTAAAAAAAATAAAATAAAATAAATACTACTCCCCTCTGTAGGCATCCAGCACTTTTTGCGGAGGCAGCTGTCCCTTTAAATTTTACTTTTAAGGTATTGCAATAAGAACAATTGCTCCGAGGAATAACATTATTTAAATCCTTAATCTTATTAGGATTATTTTCAGTTCTGTTCTGATAATTCTGAAAATAAATATTGGTATGAGGGTGCTATTATTATTATAATTAGTCATTAAAAAAGGTGCTAAAGGCAAAACTTTCCTTTGGGGAACCAGACCCTAAATCCAATGTTATATGCTCTGCATACAGAGCCCGGGGTGTCGCTATAGGGGGGTGCAGAGCTGGCGGTTGCACTGCAGTCCTGGCGCCTGGGGGGTTATACCGTTGTTTTCCAGTGGTCACCCGCAGCAGGGCTGTAGTTGGCGTGCCGTCCCGCGGACGTGAGATATTTCACTAATGAACTGCACTATCTCTTGGAGATAATCCAGGCTGATATTGATTTTTATTTGGGGAAGGTGGAGGTGGCAGTAAACATACTGGGAGCTGGCGCTCGCCCTGGGTTTTATCTCTTCGTCCATAGCGCCGTACACTGGGCTGGCGCAGCTGATCCTTTGAAATTCTGCCCGGTTTGCAGGAAACATTGGGTCATTGTGTTGGCACCTGTGGAGATGACGGGGCACATGTGGTTTAAATGAGGGCATTTAGGTCCTGACACCGAATATTTTTTTAATAGGGATGATCCTAATATGTTACTGACAATTGCTCATGCCTTCCCCAGTTTACTTTTTAGCTTCTCCATTTTCCCCATTTTGTCATCCTAAATCTACACGCTTCCTTATGATTCTTCTTATACTTTACACTGCTTAGCTAAAAGGATTTACAAGTCTGTGAATCTCAGAGAGGCAGCCTATTGTATAGCAGACACAAGACCCCCATATATCTAATAGTGACCAATGAAATACAGGAAGCACCCATATCATACTTCCCAAAACATCCTGGAGACTACCAGAGAAAGGCAGCCGTCTAGGCTTGCATGAAGAGTTAGTAATCCTAGCATGAAAAGACAACTTCCTTTGCATGGTGCCTTAATATTGCATCATCAGACTTAGCCCCACTGTCAAGGGGTGGGAATTGCTTTCCTGCCCGATTAACCAAGTACCGCCTCTCTGCTAGATAAGGTACCAGCCTTCTGGTGTATTTATTGCTTTGCCCAAAGGCCACTGCTCTGGGTTCACTCCTAAAGACCACATGCCCTATCTGTTCTCCCCTTTACTCTTCTGCTCCATACATTCCCTCAACCCCTTCATTTTAGTGACCTAGCTCCACGTTGTGTAGGCTGTAAAAGGGAGATTATTGCTAATTTCCAAAAATTTCACTCCATCGACTCTCCCAAAAGACTATTTATAAAATATGGCAAACATGACCAATGACATTAAAATTTTGCCAAATCAGGGATAGTGTTGGACCCCATAGCTTCCCCAAGTTTTTTTTCCAGTTTTGAGAAAATATGGTAAGTCCACTTCTTACATTGGAAGGCAGCACCGAAAAGGATATATTATTATAAATGTTATGGTTGATAGGGATTCCACATGAGACTGGATGTAATATTATAGAGATATTCTTGTCTAGTGGGTTCCAATGGCTCCAAAATACAGAAAGATACCAAGTACCTCTGTGAATGTGTTATTCATCTGTGCCTGTTGTAATGCCAGCTCACCCTCTGGCACCTACTTCAGTCGGCTCCCTCTATTCCTCGTCAATTCGGGTTACTATGGTTACATGATGCATACCTCTGACGCCAGGCTTCCCAGTTTTATAGTCAAGCAGCACATCACTTGAGTATTCAAGTAGTTGGCTAGCTAATCACTACAATGTATTATTATTTCTGCTCTTTTATTTTACTGAACTTCAATAGAATGAGTCACTTGACATACCCAGCTCTGCATTTCTGCTACAACACTCAGCTCTGCTACATCATTGGGCTCTGCTTTATCAATACAGTGAGTTGCCTGACCTTCTCAACTCTGCTGTGCCATTTTCTCGAGTCTACATCATCAGTCTCTCTTTACTGAGCCCGAAGAAAATAAAGTCTTCCCTCCCTGCTGCATTACTTCTTCCTTGCACCCTGCTATAGAGTTCAAGTCCTCTTTTTCTCTGAAGAGGCAATTTGCATATTACATACCACTGGTCTCCAATTATCCAGCTGCTGAGAAACTATAACTCCCATCATTTGCAATCACTTTTTTTTCATACAATGCAAAAGAGAAGACTCCTTGTGTATGATGCATTCAATGAATGATGGGAGGCAATCACTGCTATGTATCACTCAACATCCAGCATTTTCCATGCCAGTTTGCTGGCTTATGTTCCCTTCATATCTATCTGCCCCCCTTCACCCCGCACTATAGTTCCAGGGCCACCCAGATCGAGAATCAGCTCTGTAGGTAATATGATCTTCAGGGCAATTCTCTGCATCATGAATAAGAGACCTGTCAGCTCAGTTCTTGGGTTCTCCTGCGCTCGCAGCACCCCCCCCCCCCCTTACTTTATATCAGCCTGTTCCTCCAGAAAGATAGAAAAGTCCAAGTTTCAACAGGAATTCCTCACCGATTTCGTCTCTTGCTAGGCTGCTTTTTTGTCTTGTAATTTTGTAACTTTTTACAAGCTTTGCACATTTTTGGACATTTCATCTTCAGTTGCAAGGGTGCGATGGAAATTCATTTGCTAAGATAAAAAAGGGCTTTGTTTTTCTGCAGCCTATTGAAGTGCCTCTAAGGGGAGAAGGGTTAATGCCGGAGGATCCTTTTTGTCCAAAAACTCTAAGAAAAAAATATGCTAAACTCACATAAAGTATGAAGAATTAGAAAGTGCAGTGCTAGTTATGAGCATTAGGTGGCAGCACTGAGAATTCTGTTGTAGTGTGTTTTTGTGAACTACACTAGGGGTAATTAGTAATTACTGTACAGTGTATGAAAGTGGTATAGATGTGCGAGGACCATAATAAAACTAGGGCGCGAAGATTTGGGATTTGCTGTCATATTGTTTCCATTCTGTAATTGAGCAAAAGTTAGAATTAAATCTTTTTCTTTGCTTACCTATCTATAAATCAGTGTATGTCCCTTTAATAACGAATGACCTACGACGAAAGATAGATAATTGCTAGAAATAGGCCCAATTTGAAAAACAGTAAGGCACATTATAGAATGACTTATGGGGCTGTGTTCTCCCCACCACCTTGCGGACAGCAGTACTGAACAGTGTAGCTGTGAATCTACTTCTGAGAATAGATATTTTATTTGTTGTCCTCTCTGCATGCTCTATTTTTCAGTTGTCTGTGAGCTAG
Source organism: Ranitomeya variabilis (assembly GCF_051348905.1). Classification (NCBI taxonomy): domain Eukaryota; kingdom Metazoa; phylum Chordata; class Amphibia; order Anura; family Dendrobatidae; genus Ranitomeya; species Ranitomeya variabilis. The sequence continues at coordinate 49,790,356 of NC_135232.1, read as the reverse complement.
TGGGTGGAGACTAGATGCAACGTTGGCTTCCATACACAACACACAGACATGAGGAATTCCGTCTCTCCTGTCTCTATGTAGGATATGCTTAGAAGCAGCATGGAGGACATTATACAGCAGTACTAAGCAATGTAGCTGTGGATCCAGCTCTGAGGAAAGATATATTACTTGTTTTCCTCTTTGAAGACTGGATCTCTATTTTTCAGTTGTCTCTGGAGACTAGATGCAATGATAGCTTCCATACACAACACACACAGACATGAGGCATTCCAGCTCTCCTGTCTCCATGTAGGATATGCTTAGAAGCAGCATGGAAGACATTATACAGCTGTACTGAGCAATGTAGCTGTGAATCCAGCCCTGAGGAGAGATATATTACTTGCTTTCCTCTTTGAAGACTTGATCTCTATTTTTCAGTTGTCTGTGAGCTAGTGGTTGGAGACTAGATGCAATGATGGCTTCCATATACAGCACACACAGACATGAGGAGTTCCGGCTCTCCTGTCTACAGGTAGAATACGCTTACAAGCATTATGGAGAACATTATACAGCTGTACTGAGCAATGTAGCTGTGAATCTAGCTCTGAGGAAATATATTACTTGTTTTCCTGTTTGAAGACTTGATCTCTATTTTTCAGTTGTCTGTGAGCTAGTGGTTGGAGACTAGATGTACCGATGTCTTCCATGCACAGAATATACAGACATGAGGAATTGTGTCTCTCCTGTCTCTATGTCGGATATGCTTAGAAGCAGTATGGAGAACATTATACAGCAGCACTGAGCAATGTAGCTGTGAATCCTGCTCTGAGGAAAGATATAGTACTTGTTTCTGCTTTGAAGACTTGATCTCTGTTTTCAGTTGTCTCTGAGCTAGTGGGTGAAGACTAGATGTAATGATATCGCCCATACCTAGGACATATAGATATGAGACATTGAGGACATTCCTGAATCTCATAGTTGGCCATTTATCTGCCCAGCTGTCTCTCATATATACAGATTTATTAGTGGGCCGTCTAAATCTAGGACTCAAAGTTGGAATCGCAGCCTATAATTTTTTTTTGTTTGTTTTGCACAAGGGATTTCCTAATCTCCCCAATCCTGGCAAACAGCCGATTTTACCTTGGAAAACCAGAGACTCTCCTGTGGAAATGTAGTGTTACATGGTGGCTATTCAGATAAATGGCCATATATAATGCAAGTACGGTTCAACTACCTCCAGAGCAGCGCTCCATACTGCTGTAAAGACAAGGGTGAGAGAGAGAGGCTTTTTTTATGTTGTCCCTATGCCAATGGCTGATTTATGTTGCTGACGTTGGCTCTCCACAGATTCTGAAGCAGTAAAAGAGATATGAAATCGATACAAAGTCTTCAGCAGAATTTTTGAATGCAGCTTTGGATGTGACTGGAGCACAATGTAACACCAGTATCAGTAAATGATACAAAATTGCACGTCTTTACCACTATATATACCGTAAAATCTGATCAGCGGTGGATCCTTCTTTGAAGAGGACGTGTTTTTGGAATAGTAGGTGACCCGATGCCATTACTGGCCAGGTTACCGGAGGCCATGCCAACTATGTTTCTATGATGGAAAAAGATCTTAAACGTCAATCCCTCTCAGCTGTTGTGATAGTTTTGAAATCAGGACATTGGATACATTGGGGCTGTTTTTAGGCTCTTGGACATTTTTACATAGTTTATAGATGTGCGTGACCCCCCATTGTCTGCTGCTCTATTCTGGGTGTCACATCCCCGGAAACCTTCTCCTTACGGGAATCTTCTCTTATAAATACCTAGCGCTGGAGAAGTATGTGGTCACATTGGACAACAACAGTGTCATATCTCCGGGCTACCAGGAAAACTTCTTACCACCTGCAGTCATTACTGCCCCTGACGGAAGGATACAATGTCGCACTGTCATTGATCACGGACGTCACACACCGCTGTGATCTTCTCAGCTCCATCTGGATCACAAGATCATTTTGGTTGCATTTTCCCTAAAACATTGACAATGTGTCTGCAGCAGAATGAGAACTCCTGAGCTGCTCAAAGGAAAGTTGTTGTTTTTTCAGTGGAAAAAATTTAAATTCAGGTGACTTTACATAAGCTGTCTTTTGTGTTTACATGAGAAACAACGCTATTTATATCAATTTTATCACTTATATCTTGATTTTTTTTCACCAGTTTTCCCCCCTACAGATTCTCTCTAATTTTCAGTTGTCTCTGAGCTTGTGGGTGCAGATTAAATAGGATCATATCGCCCATACACAGGCATGTAGGATTCCTGCTCTCCTATCTCTATGTCGCACATATTCACAAGAAGCAGCAGCAGCAGCAGCATGGAGGACATTATACAGGAGAGGAGCTGCTCAACCTCTATGGAGAGATACATTACTTTAATCTAGCGATAAAAAATGTATCACCGAAAAAGAAACATTGAACTTGATGAGCATGTGTCTTTTTTCATCTATTATCACTATGTAACTTGTTTTCCTTCTCCATGCTCTAACTCTAATGTTCAGTTGTTTCTGAGCTGGTGGGTGCCGACTAGCTGCTATGACATTTCCCATGCACGCAGACATGAGGGATTCCTGTCTCTATGCAGCACATGGACAGAAGAAGTATGGAGGACATGATACAGCAGTACTAAGCAGTGTAGCTGTGAATTAAGCTCTAAGTAGAGATATTTTCCTTGGTTTCCCATGTGTAGGCTCTATCTGTAATGTTCAATTGTTTCTGAGCTAGTTGGTTCAGAATATCGGCTATGCTATTTTCCATACATAAGACACACAGACATGAGGGATTTCTGTCTCTATGTAGCACATGGTCAGAAGCAGTATGGAGGACTGTATACAGCAGTACTGAGCAGTGTATCTGTGAATTAAGCTCTACTTAGAGATATTTTGTTTGTTTTCCCATGTGTAGGCTCTATCTCTAATGTTCAATTGTCTCTGAGCTAGTGGGTTCAGAAAATCTGCTATGCCATTACCATACATAAGACACACAGACATGAGGGATTCTTGTCTCTATGTAGCACATGGTCAGAAGCAGTATGGAGGACAGTATAGAGCAGTACTGAGCAGTGTAGCTGTGAATCAAGCTCTAAGTAGATATATTTTGCTTGTTTTCCTATGTGTAGGCTCTATCTCTAATGTTCAATTGTCTCTGAGCTAGTGGGTTCAGAAAATCTGCTATGCCATTACCATACATAAGACACACAGACATGAGGGATTCTTGTCTCTATGTAGCACATGGTCAGAAGCAGTATGGAGGACAGTATAGAGCAGTACTGAGCAGTGTAGCTGTGAATCAAGCTCTAAGTAGATATATTTTGCTTGTTTTCCCATGTGTAGGCTCTATCTCTAATGTTCAATTGTCTCTGAGCTAGTGGTTTCCGAATAGCTGCTATGCTATTTCCCATACATAAGACACACAGACATGATGGATTCCTGTTCTCCTGTCACTATGTAGCACACAGTCAGGACCAGAAGTTCATGTGTCAAGGTTTTATTGGTAAAATTGGAGTAGGGGTTTGGAGAGGGGAACAATAGGGACTGTTGATGAAGATATTTCACCAGATCAATAGAACCAGAGTCAAGTACTTTTAGCTTTTGGAAACCATCCACTTTAGTGTTAGGCGCTATATTAGCTACCCATGCACCAGATATTGCTCCCCCTAATTGGCATTGCAGGGGAGAGACTTTAATTTTGTTTTTAGGTATAGACATGCCCTTATTTTTCATCATAGCCAAATGGTGAGAAAAGACCAGATCTGCAAGAGAGAAAAAAAAAGTATGATGTTGTGATACTCTGTTAGGAGATGTTTATTCTACATGTGTCTGTGTGGCCACCCAGTGGTTGTGAGGTGCGTTGCAGCCGTTCTACATGTTAGCATGTCATGATAGTGAAATCAGTTTGCATAATGAAATATTGAAATTTGCGAGGGGGTAATGGTGGACACCTCTGTGCTTATTAGTATACTGCTATAAGGACACTCAGCACCATCGGTAATGTAAAGATGGATGAAGCCACGAGATTTTGAAGACTTTTCTTTTTTTATCTAGAGGTTACAAGTGTTCATAGGATCTTCCTTCCCGATTCCTTGTCTGGGTCTGTCCTGGGATGTGCTGCTCTCCTCCTTATCACCATCTGTCTAATCTCTGTCTGCCCTGACAGCCAGCAGCACTCAGACTCTTATCTCCTGACCCGAGTTCATGGGTTTGTCCTCCACCAGCCGGATCCACATATGAGGTTCCCCAGACTGTTTCCTCATCTGCACTCCCACAAGTTCCAGTCTGACTCTGTGTTCTCTCCTGTTCCCCATACTAACAATTATACACGTAGCGAATGATATATTCTAAGCCTTTCAATGAAAGTCCAATCTGATCATACAATCCACTTACAATCTGATCACATAAAGCAATTTCTATCAGATTATATTGCTCACTTACAATCTTCCAATTAAAATAATTTACACTGCTGCTCAAAAAAATAAAGGGAACACTTAAACAACAGAATATAACTCCAAGTAAATCAAACTTCTGTGAAATCAAACTGTCCACTTAGGAGGCAGCACTGATTGACAATCAATTTCACATGCTGTTGTGCAAATGGAATAGACAACAGATGGAAATTATTGGCAATTATCAAGTCACCCTCAATAAAGGAGTGGTTCTGCAGGTGGGGACCACAGACAACATCTCAGCACCAATGCTTTCTGGCTGATGTTTTGGTCACTTTTGAATGTTGGTTGTGCTTTCACACTCGTGGTAGCATGAGATGGACTCTACAACCCACACAAGTGGCTCAGGTAGTGCAGCTCATCCAGGATGGCACATCAATGCGAGCTGTGGCAAGAAGGTTTGCTGTGTCTGTCAGCGTAGTGTTCAGAGGCTGCAGGCACTACCAGGAGACAGGCCAGTACACCAGGAGATGTGGAGGGGGCCGTAGGAGGGCAACAACCCAGCAGCAGGACCGCTACCACAGCCTTTGTGCAAGGAGGAACAGGAGGAGCACTGCCAGAAGCCCTGCAAATGACCTCCAGCAGGCCACAAATGTGCATGTGTCTGCACAAACGGTTAGAAACTGATTCCATGAGGATGGTCTGAGTGCCCGACATCCACAGCTGGGGGTTGTGCTCACAGCCCAACACCGTGCAGGACGCTTGGCATTTGCCTCAGAACACCAGGATTGGCAAATTCACCACTGGCGCCCTGTGCTCTTCACAGATGAGAGCAGGTTCACACTGAGCACATGTGACAGACGTGACAGAGTCTGGAGACGCCGTGGAGAACGATCTGCTGCCTGCAACATCCTTCAGAATGACCGGTTTGGCAGTGGGTCAGTAATGGTGTGGGGTGGCATTTCTTTGTACCGCCGCACAGCCCTCCATGTGCTCGCCAGAGGTAAACTGACTGCCATTAGGTACCGAGATGAGATCCTCAGACCCCTTGTGAGACCATATGCTGGTGCGGTTGGCCCTGGGTTCCTACTAATGCAGAACAATGCCAGACCTCATGTGGCTGGAGTGTGTCAGCAGTTCCTGCAAGATGAAGGCATTGAAGCTATGGACTGGCCCGCCCGTTCCCCAGACCTGAATCAGATTGAACACATCTGGGACATCATGTCTCGCACCATCCACCAACATTACGTTGCACCACAGACTGTCCAGGAGTTGGTGGATGCTTTAGTCCACGTCTGGGAGGAGATCCCTCAGGAGACCATCGACGGCCTCATCAGGAGCATGCCCAGGCGTTGTACAGTAGGAAGGTCATACAGGCACGTGGAGGCCACACACAATACTGAGCATCTTTTCCTTGTCATGAGGCATTTCAACTGAAGTTGGATCAGCCTGTAATTTGATTTTCCACTTTGATTTTGAGCATCATTCCAAATCCAGACCTCCATGGGATATTCATTTTGATTTACATTGATAATTGTTATGTTTTATTGTTCTGAACACATTCCACTATGCAATGAATAAAAATTTGCAACTGGGATATTTCATTCGGAGATATCTAGGATATGGTATTTTAGTGTTCCCTTTATTTTTTTGAGCAGTGTATAAAAGATAAATAGACGTCACATATATAGAAGGATAGAAAGATATATAGCTTGGATGGATGGATAGATATAGCAAAAGTAAGCCAAATCCTGACAATGAGTATATTGCAAGCTGTCAAGGCGGCAACTTGCAAGGCTCCTCAGCGCCGCCAAACTCACCATACGGTTTCTCCGTGCGGAAGGCTGTTCCTCTAATGTTGGTTTCCTCATGCACACTTCAGCACACTGCTACAACATGGTGTTTCTATCTGGCCTGATCTCTCTCCGGGGGCTGTGGCTGGTCTCAGCTGGAATTTAACCATGCCGTGTTCTGCAGAGATCTGCCTCTAAAGGCTAAACCCTGCAAGCAGGTTCTATTTAAGGCAGCTATGCCCACTATTCCTTGCCAGAACGTTGGATCCTATCCTGTTTTCTTCCGTACATGCTATCCTGTATTCTGATTTTTGTTACCCACCCTGCTAGTTTTTGGTCTTGTCTGCTCCGCTCTAGATCCTGGCTATTCATACTGATCCTGTGCTGCCTCTCCCGACCTCGAACCATTTTGCCACGTGTTGACTCTGCTCTCCTTTACCGCATTTCTGACCCTTCAGTCAGATGCTGTTGGAGTAGCATCTAGCCACTACCTGCAGCCAATCCTAACTTCACCATTAGAGGATCTAGTGAACATCAGAAAGTCACTTACTCACGCCCCCCAATGGGAGCCCGGACCATTGCGCAGTGGGTCCATACCCAGCAGTGTTACGCAAGCTGTTAGGATTTGGCATGCTACAGTGCTTAATTTTTAATTAATGGTTTACATAAACAAAGATGTAGTAATCCTTAACTTGTCAGACGGCACAATACTTTATTAACATAGCCATGTATCGCGTTATCTGAGAAATTGTGGATTAATATAGGTAGACAGGATCATAACCAATAGCAGTACATGAATACATCACCAGAACCATCAACAGTACAGGAATACATCACCAGAACCAACATCAGTACAGAAATACATCAACAGAACCACCAACAGTACAGAAATACAACATCACAACCATCATAAGTACATGAATACATCACTAGAAACACAGTTACTACATGAATATATCCACAGAACAATTATCAGTACAGGAATATATCATCAAAACCACCAATTTTACAGCAATCCATCACCAGAACCACCAACAGTAAAAAAACGAAAAAATGCATTGCCAGAAGCCCCATTAGTACAGGAATACATCACTAGAACCACCATTAGTACATGAATACATCACCAGAACCACCATTAGTTCATGAATACATAACCAGAATCACAGTCAGTACATGAATACATAACCAGACTTACCTACAGTACATTAATACATCACCAGAACCACCATCAATACAGAAACACTTCACCAAAACCGGAAAGAAATATATCTGGGTACCGTGTTAGATCCTACACAGGATTATTACAAGGAACTAAACAAGTTGGCATCTTGTCTGCCCGACGAATCCATAAGAGCCAATGACCTGATACCAGAAAGTCCAAGAACAGGGACATTCTACATGCTTCCCAAAATCCACAAATCTGGAAATCCAGGAAGACCAATTATTTCATGTGTGGGCACTCTTAGGCTACGTTCACATTTGCGTTGCGTCGGGTGCAGCCGCGGCGACGCATGCGTCATGCGCCCCTATATTTAACATGGGGGGCGCATGGACATGCGTTGTCTCGCGTTTTGTGACGCATGCGTCATTTTTGGCGCCACTGTCAGGGCGCAGAGAACGCTGCCTGTAGCAATTTTTTTGCGTTAAAAAAATGAACGCATGCATCGTTACATTGATGACATTTTAATCATCTGGACAGGGTCTGAACCACAGCTAAAGACGTTCCATGAATTATTTAATCAATTTCACCCTACCATCAACTTGACACTCAACTACTCCTGTACTGAAATTAACTTTCTGGACACCATCATTAAGCTGCAGAACAATAAAATAGAGACATCCCTGTATCAGAAGCCAATCGACCGTCCAACATACCTTAAATGGGACAGTTTCCATCCAAAACACATAAAAAACTCCATTGTCTACAGCCAAGCCATCAGATACAATCGTATATGTTCCAACCCCATGGATAGAGATGAACACCTTGGTCGCCTCAGAAAGACCTCTTTGAAATCAGGGCTACCATCCAAGAACAATTGAAAATCAGATCACAAGAGCCACCAGAATATCAAGGAATCACCTGCTACATTACAAAGCTAAAGAAGAAAATAACCGGGTACCTCTAGTGGTCACCTACAATCCAAATCTGGAGGTGCTAAGGGGAGCTGCACGGAAATTACAACCTTTACTACAAAAAGATGCCCGATTACAAGCAATTTTTCCAGACGCCCACTATTGTGTTTTAGGCAGCCCCCAAATCTAAGAAGCATCATTGTCAGAAGCTCCCTGTCCTCTCCAACAGCTGCAGGTACCTTTCCTTGCAACCAGAAAAAATGTGAAACCTGTCCATTTATAATGACGCGGACAAGATAAAGATCCCCAACTCACATCAGGACTACAAGATACCAGGTACTTTCAGCTGTGTCACTTCTAATGTGCTGTACCTAATTATTTCTACTAAATGTCCAACTGGGGGTCTGTATGTAGGTGAGACAGGGCAAAAACTGAGAACAAGGATGAACTCTCATCGCCACACAATAAGAGAAAAAAGAATAGATATACCTGTGGCAATACATTTCTGTCTCCCTGATCACAGCATTATAGACATGAAATTACTTGTGTTAAAACGTAACTTCAAATCGCAGAAAGACAGGAGAGTCTGGGAATATAAACTGATGACGACCTTTGACACTTTCACTGCAGGAATGAATGTGTCACACGGATTTATGTCCTTTTACATCAACTAAGGAACTTGCCCCTCAGACCATGTGGGGTCATCACAACAGAACGAGACCCCAATAAAACAATCCTTATCTAAGAACTGGCCCAATATTTATGGACATAACTGTTTATCACCCATGGTAATTCTGTTTCATGTCACCTGTCTTATCCATGGTTTTTCCCTTTTTTTTTTTCTATGATGTTGTGCATAAATATGTGATTCTTCAGAATTTGTATTAGTCTATGCCTGATGAAGAGACCTGTGTAGTCTCGAAAGCTTGCAATTTGTTACCATCTTTTCAGTTAGTCATTAAAAGGTATTAACCACTGAGGACTCTCAATTCACCAAAACCATCATTAGTACAGGAATACATCAGTAGAATCACAGTCAGTACATGAAAACATAACCAGACTTACCTACAGTACATGAATACATCACCAGAACCACCATCAATATAAAAATACTTCACCAAAACCATCATTAGTACAGGAATACATCAGTAGAATCACCATCAGTACATGAATACAGCACCAGAACCAACATCAGTATAGGAACACATCCCAAAAAAAAACATTAGTACATGAATTCGGCACCAAGCTTAGTACAGCAATCAATTGTAATGTCAGGTCAGCTCTGGATATAATTTTATTGCATTAACCTACAACTCCCAATATGTCCTTAACAACCATAAGAAGATACTTGGAGATGTTGTTACCAATCATCAGCAAAGTGAAGACCATACAGAAACCACTGAAGAGACGTAGTCAGTATCACAAATAAACATTTACACACATGTGCCTTATTGGTGACATCTTCTCTGATGGGAGTTGTTTTCTTTCTCTTCTTCTCCATCTTATCCAGATTTAAAAATTACTTAACATCCACAGCTCGTCTCTTCAGACTTCTTTCTTTCCTGATCTTTGCTGTGCACCCCAACGCAAAGCCCTTAAAAATAAGTGTCGTTATAATGCTTCCGAATAAATATATCTGCCCTATGCTGTGCCCCTGAATAATTGCCTCTCACTGTACTCCCTGCACAAAATATAACTTTCACACTGTTTCTCTTATGAAACATACCCTCCACACTGTCCTCTCCTACAAAATATTGCCTCCACACTGTCCTCGTTTATGAAATATTGCTTCCACACTGTCAGTTCTTATGAACTATAACGGCCTTTGCCTGCCGTTATTATCTATAACCACCACACTATCCCTATCTTAAGTGTCCCTCACCATGCCGCCCCCTGCCCATACTGTGCTCCCTTTTCACACTGTGCCCCCCTATATTGGCCAGTCTCTACACTGTGCTTCCTCCTCATACTTCCTCTCCTTTGCATACGTTACTTGCTGTGCTCTTGCACTATTTCCCCATGCTGCCCCTTCTCTATACTGCCCCCAAACTACCCAGTCTCCATACTGTGACCCCTCACAGTTTTCCTCCCATACTGTCCCCTCACACTTTTCTTCCAATATGGTCCCCTGACACTTTTCCTCCAATACGGTCCCCTGACACTTTTCCTCCAATACGGTCCCCTGACACTTTCCCTACCATCTACAGTGTTGATTCTTAAACACTTCTGCTCTTCACCCTGGCAGCAGAATATCGGATTCTGGGCAAAATCCTGACTGATGACCGCCCATTCTTGTTTAATCAGTGCTTGCAGTTTATCATAATTTCTGTGTTTTAATTTGTCTACACGCTTTTTGAAGATTGATCACAGGCTCTCAACGGGATTGAGATCTGGGGAGTTTTCTGGCCATGGACTCAAAATTTCAATGTCCCTCGAGCCACTTAAGGTGCATTTACTCTGAAAGATAATTGTGAATGAGCGGTGTTAGAAATGCTTGTTTCACGATTATTTTACCGTGTAAACAGGCTGCCGAACCACCGACAAACGAGCAAAACGCTCATTCATTGAACTAAATAATCTTTTATGCAGCATAAAAAAATAATTGTTCTTGACAGCACCTCATCCTGTGTACACAAGACTCGCACTGCTGAGAACTATGGCCGCCTACGCGCTCTGAGCGATCTAATATCGATAGCAGAATGCGCTTCATTTACTTTGGTCAGCCTGTGTAAACAGGTATTCAAACAACCATAAATCAGTACAAGTTTACCAATCGGCGGTCGTATCATGTACAGCGCTGCGGATTATTTGGCATCAGAAAATAAAAAAATCTAGATATTAATTCAATTAAGTCAATGTAGAAAAATTGCAGTAAAATATGTGAATAAGAGAAAGGAAGAACATTATAAGAAGATCCAAAATAATCACATCCACGGAAGGTTCAGCCAGGAGCCCATTACTGGGCACACAGTCCTGCAATGCTGAAGTCAGCAAGATCCCTGCAAGCCCTGACTCCAGGATAATGGTCCCAGATGTACAGACAGCGGACAATGTGTCGGGCCGCTCTCATACATTCCTGGGTAATTCTCACTGCCCTGCACCAGATCTAATACAGAGCAGACACTAGATCCTGCACCGCTGACACCAGATCCTGCGCCGCTGACACCAGATCCTGCGCCGCTGACACCAGATCCTGCCCCGCTGACACCAGATCCTGCCCCGCTGACACCAGATCCTGCGCCGCTGACACCAGATCCTGCCCCGCTGACACCAGATCCTGCGCCGCTGACACCAGATCCTGCGCCGCTGACACCAGGTCCTGTGCCGCTGACACCAGATCCTGCCCCGCTGACACCAGATCCTGCCCCGCTGACACCAGATCCTGCGCCGCTGACACCAGATCCTGCGCCGCTGACACCAGATCCTGCACCGCTGACACCAGATCCTGTGCCGCTGACACCAGATCCTGCCCCGCTGACACCAGATCCTGTGCCGCAGACACCAGATCCTGCACCGCTGACACCAGATCCTGCGCCGCTGACAACAGATCCTGCGCCGCAGACACCAGATCATGCGCCGCAGACACCAGATCCTGAATCACAGACACCAGATCCTGTGCTGCTGACACCAGATCCTGCAACGCAGACAATAGATCATGCGCCAGTGACATCACCGCTACAAATTACACCCCCTATATTACAATAAATAAGGATAAATGATCCAACCCCTAAATAAATACAGACCCTGACAAGACCCCCTAAATAAATAAAAATACAAGACTGGACTCCCCCTAAAAATATACAGACCCCTGACAACATCCCCTTAATATAGACACCTCAGACCAGACCGTCTCTTTAAATTCAGACCCGAACCCTTAATAAATACAGACCTTAGACCAGATCCTCTTAATAAATACAGACACAGTCAAACTCCCCTAAATTAAGACCCCAGACTAGACAATTTAAATAACCATAAGTATTTTGTGGAAAGCACAACAGTCACCAACATAATTATGTTCCCAATAAGGGATTAATTACCAATAGATAAATAGGACTGGAATAGGACCATAATGGACAAACTGCATAAACATTGAGATCAAACTATCCAGAAAAACACAGTCATAAGTCCAAATAAATGCAAATTACAAAAACTTTATTTAATCACAGCAGGTAAAAAATGACAGATAGGAACAATCCCCGTGCCACCCTTAGCATGTACAAAAAAGGAACAGGGGTAGGTACCTCAAGTATATACAGATAGTATCAATACAGGTAATGACCGTGTATAGTGCATAGTAATAGGCTAGTTCATATATCCGCGTATTTATATTTGCTAGTAGCTAAATGCAAGCAGTAAGAACAAACCCACAAAGAGTATACATACCGGTCAAATGCAAAGGTGCAAATGTGCAGGCACCCCACCCCCGTCCACCCCGACGAGCGTTTCGGCGAATGCCTTTCTCTTTACCTGTTGTGATTAAATAACGTTTTTGTAATTTGCATTTATTTGGACTTATGACTGTGTTTTTCTGGATAGTTTGATCACAATGTAAATAAGTAGACCCCAGACCAGAACTTTAAATAAAGACTCCAGACTAGACACCCTAAATAAACAGACCCCTGACAAGACCGCCTAAATGCAGACCATAGACCTGACTCCTATATACCAAATTGCCTCTTATATAAATAATCCATAGGCACAAACCCCTTAAAAAATACAGATACTAGGCTAGACCCAAAAATCTATTACAGAACCAAGTACACAATCTGCAAGACAGACCCCCCAGACTACGCCCCAAGACAAATGCAAACTCAATGACTAGACCCCATTAATTAATACAGATCCAGATCAGACGATATCCGCAAAACATATATGGATAACAGACCTCTGAATTAAATACAGGTTGTAGACCCCTTAATAAATTCACACCACAGACCAGGTCTCCCTAAAAAATACAGACCTCAGAGCAAACTCTCTTAATACATACAGCTCCCAGACCAGGCTCCTTAATATAGACCTGAGACCAGACCCCTTAATACATACAGATTCTAGACCAGACCCCTTAATACATACAGCTCCCAGACCAGACCCCTTAATATAGACCTGAGACCAGACCCTTTAAGACATACGGCTCCCAGACCAGACCCCTTAATACATTTATCTCACAGACTAGACCCCTTAACATATAAAACCTACAAGAGAATAAGTGAGCAAAAATCCTGCTGTAAATAAGTAAAAATCAAAAAGTGCATCTAAATAACAGTTTTAAGTAATACTGTTTTTGATAAAAAAAAACATAAAAGCCATCCCACCACGACAAGGTAACTCTGATCGGGACGGTCCTACACTGTCTAATATTAAAAACATTACCATATGTCAGAGTTGACCTCAGTGTGAATAAGGGCAGACAACAGGACTGGGCCCAACCAGGGAACACCCGCCTGGGGGGAGCGTTATATACAATCTCCAGCTCAGAAAAGGGTGGCCAGTGGCCACACCCCGGCTTGCACAGAATGCAATAATACAAAGAAAAAAACACACAAAAATTGAGCTTGACTTTAAGTTGGTATACACGCAGCACATAAACACGTGTTCACATTGATCAAAAACAGTATTACTAAAAACTCTGTGTTATTTAGATGCACTTTTTGCTTTTTACTTAGTTACAGCAGGGTTTTTGCACATTTTTTTTCTTGTAGGTTCTATATGTTTTATGGCCAATGTGAACATGCGTTTATGTGCTGCATGTGTACCAACTTAAGTCAAGCTCAATTTTTTTGTTTTTTTCCCTTAATATAGACCTGAGATGAGACCCCTTACTCCATACAGATCCCAGACCAGACCCCTTAATATAGATCCGAGATCAGACCCCTTAATATATACAGATCCCAGACCAGACCTCTTACTATACACCCCAGACCAGACCCCTTAATACATACAGATTACAGATATAATAATAACAATAAATAATAATAATAATAATAATAATACAGATCCCAGACCAGGCCCCTTAATACATACAGATCCCAGACCAGATTCCTTAATACATACAGACCCCAGATCAGACCATTAATACAGACAGCTCCCAGACCAGACTCCTTAATATAGACCCCAGACCAGGCCCCGTAATACATACAGATCCCAGACCAGATTCCTTAATACATACAGACCCCAGATCAGACCATTAATACAGACAGCTTCCACACCAGACTCCTTAATATAGACCCCAGACCAGGCCCCTTAATACATACAGATCCCAGACCAGATCCCTTAATATAGACCTCAGACCAATTCTAACAATCTTCCAGATCTGTAATTGCGGTCAGTGAACGGGACCTGATCCTTTGTGCCTTAGCGGTCACCAATGACGTAACATCCCATAACATATTGTCTGGCAGCAGTGACGCATCCATCTGTGTGTTTGACACCTATGTCTTCTCCATTACTCATTTTGGGGACGCCAGTAACCATCTGCTACAACCCCGGAGTTCCCCTTGGAACCCAGTTTGAGAAATACTACAGCAATGGATTTGGGTGGCTCAGTGGCCAACATCATGGCATATTGGGCTCTAGAATTTGACCAGGGCCAACATAGTCTGCTGGTGTCCCCTTGTGTGGACTGGGCATAGCGACTGATGACCGTAGTCAATGGCTCCTGGGCTGCGCCATATAACTATTAGCTTTATTACGGTGATATTTCTGGGTTCCTTCTTAGTGAAGACGCCACAGTGCCGCAGATGAGGGGTTAATGTGTCTTCCTGGGAAGTATCTCAGTAACAAAACCCAGGACATTCTCTTTACATCAAGACATTCAGATCTCAATCTGTCTTTCCTGGCAAAATGTTGAACATGATAATATCAGCTGCAGGCACTGACAGAAGTGTTTGGTTAGTCTGCGCTCTGCTCAGATCTTTGTCTGGCCCTAGTAGGAAAAGATGAATTTGCAGACGGAGCTGTCTAAAAGCCGTTTATCATAGCCCAGGAGTAATGTGAGGTTTAC
Source organism: Ranitomeya variabilis (assembly GCF_051348905.1). NCBI lineage: Eukaryota > Metazoa > Chordata > Amphibia > Anura > Dendrobatidae > Ranitomeya > Ranitomeya variabilis. The sequence continues at coordinate 49,775,088 of NC_135232.1, read as the reverse complement.
ATGTGATGATCGCGGCCGCCAAACAACCACCAATTGGCTAATCGGGGGTCATTCAACGGCCCGTTTAGACTGGGCAACTGCACATTCCGGTGCACAGAACGATCACTAATATGATCGTTCTCTAGCAGCACGTCTTCTGTTTAGCGCCAGTTTTGGCACATATCTTATTCCCGTGCATTCTCTAAGAAAGCAGTTTTTTTTTTGTTTTTTTTTTTAAAATCCGTCATACGGATCCAGAGATATGGGTCTTTTTTTATTTAGTGCAATTTGTTTACGGTCTTTATAAGGAGGCGTGGCTCAAAGGACATTTATGCAGAACAGCCTAAAGACACTCCCCCAAGGAATTCTGTGAGCCACACCCCTGCTTGGAAAAACCCATAATCATCTATATATATAATTGTCTAAGGGGTACTTCCATCTTTCTGTCTGTCCTTCTGTCAGCAACTTCCATCACGGAAATCCCGCGTCGATGATTGGTCTCGCCAGCTGCCTGTCATGGCTGCCGCGACCAATCAGCGACGGGCACAGTCCGATTAGTCCCTCCCTACTCCCCTCCAGTCACAGCTCACACAGGGTTAATGACAGCGGTAACGGACCGCGTTATGCCGCGGGTAACGCACTCCGTTAACGCTGCTATTAACCCTGTGTGTCCCCAACTTTTTACTATTGATGCTGCGTATATATATATATATATATATGTGTGCTGATAGGTCACTCCCGTTTGATAAATTCCACCAACTGATTGAAAAAGATCAATAAAATCATTTTTATGCAATATACCCACTTGTGACAAATGCCATTTTTTTTACAACAGTTTTCTCCCTTAAAGGGGATTGGCTAGCTTTGTTCACAATTTAGGCCATGCTGCCCCTTTCCAACCCTTTTTCTAATAGGCCAGGGCTCTTGTTCACTCACTTTCTAATAGGCCATGCTCCATTTCCACACTCTCTCCAATTGGTCACGCCAATTTCCCACCCATTTTCAAATAGGCCATGTTCCTTTTCTATCCTCCTCCAAGGCCATGCTCCTTTTCTTTTCTCCTCCTGATGGGCCATGCTCCTTTTCTATCCTCCTTCTGATAGGCCATGCTGCTTTTCTATCCTTCTTCTGATAGACCATGTTCCTTTTCTATCCTCCTTCTCCAAGGCTATGCTCCTTTTCTATCCTCCTTCTGATAGGCCATCCTCATTTTCTATCCTCCTTCTCGAAGGCTATGCTCCTTTTCTACCCTCCTTCTGATGGGCTATGCTCCTTTTCTATTCACCCTCTGATAGGCCATCCTCCTTTTCTATCCTCCTTCTGCAAGGCTATGCTCCTTTTCTATCCTCCTTCTGATAGGCCATACTCCTTTTCTATTCACCCTCTGATAGGCCGTGCTCCTTTTCTATGCTCCTTCTCCAAGGCTATGCTCCTTTTCTATCCTCCTTCTGATGGGCTATGCTCCTTTTCTATTCACCCTCTGATAGGCCGTGCTCCTTTTCTATCCTCCTTCTGATAGGCCATGCTCCTTTTCTATTCACCCTCTGATAGGCCGTGCTCCTTTTCTATCCTCCTTCTGATAGGCCATGCTCCTTTTCTATTCACCCTCTGATAGGCCGTGCTCCTTTTCTATCCTCCTTCTGAGGGTATGTGTCCACGTTCAGGCTTGCTTCAGGCTTTGGTCAGGATTTTATGCAAGTAAAATCCTGACCAAAACTGCACCTGAGGTCACTGGCAGGTCACCTGCGGTGTGCCTGCGTGTTTTGCTCATTGTAGCAACATGCTGCGTTTTGAAAAAACACACCGCATGTGCGTTTTCGCGGCAAAAACGCATGCGTTTTTTAACGCATAGTGGAGTCGGGATTTCATGAAATCCCCTCCACTATGCTGTAACATCTGGACGTTGCGTTTTTGACGCTGCGGAAAAACGCAGCGTCAAAAACGCAGCGTTTCCTGAACGTGGACACATACCCTGATGGGCCATGCTGCTTTTCTATCCTCCTTCTGATGGGCCATGCTGCTTTTCTATCCTCCTTCTTATAGGCCGTGTTCCTCTTCTATCCTCCTTCTGATAGGCCGTGCTCCTTTTCTATCCTCCTTCTGATAGGCCGTGCTCCTTTTCTATCCTCCTTCTGATAGGCCGTGCTCCTTTTCTATCCTCCTTCTGATAGGCCGTGCTCCTTTTCTATCCTCCTTCTGATAGGCCGTGCTCCTTTTCTATCCTCCTTCTGATAGGCCGTGCTCCTTTTCTATCCTCCTTCTGATAGGCCGTGCTCCTTTTCTATCCTCCTTCTGATAGGCCGTGCTCCTTTTCTATCCTCCTTCTGATAGGCCGTGCTCCTTTTCTATCCTCCTTCTGATAGGCCGTGCTCCTTTTCTATCCTCCTTCTGATAGGCCGTGCTCCTTTTCTATCCTCCTTCTGATAGGCCGTGCTCCTTTTCTATCCTCCTTCTGATAGGCCGTGCTCCTTTTCTATCCTCCTTCTGATAGGCCGTGCTCCTTTTCTATCCTCCTTCTGATAGGCCATGCTCCTTTTCTATCCTCCTTCTGATGGACCGTGTTCCTTTTCTATCCTCCTTCTGATAGGCCGTGCTCCTTTTCTATCCTCCTTCTGATAGGCCGTGCTCCTTTTCTATCCTCCTTCTGATAGGCCGTGCTCCTTTTCTATCCTCCTTCTGATAGGCCATGCTGCTTTTCTATTTTCCTTCTGATGGACCGTGTTCCTCTTCTATCCTCCTTCTGATAGGCTGTGCTCCTTTTCTATTCTCCTTCTGATGGACCGTGTTCCTCTTCTATCCTCCTTCTGATAGGCCGTGCTCCTTTTCTATCCTCCTTCTGATAGGCCGTGCTCCTTTTCTATCCTCCTTCTGATAGGCCGTGCTCCTTTTCTATCCTCCTTCTGATAGGCCGTGCTCCTTTTCTATCCTCCTTCTGATAGGCCGTGCTCCTTTTCTATCCTCCTTCTGATATGCCGTGCTCCTTTTCTATCCTCCTTCTGATAGGCCGTGCTCCTTTTCTATCCTCCTTCTGATAGGCCGTGCTCCTTTTCTATCCTCCTTCTGATAGGCCGTGCTCCTTTTCTATCCTCCTTCTGATAGGCCGTGCTCCTTTTCTATCCTCCTTCTGATAGGCTGTGCTCCTTTTCTATCCTCCTTCTGATAGGCTGTGCTCCTTTTCTATCCTCCTTCTGATGGGCCGTGCTGCTTTTCTATCCTCCTTCTGATGGGCCATGCTGCTTTTCTATCCTCCTTCTGATGGACCGTGTTCCTCTTCTATCCTCCTTCTGATAGGCCGTGCTCCTTTTCTATCCTCCTTCTGTTAGGCCGTGCTCCTTTTCTATCCTCCTTCTGATAGGCCGTGCTCCTTTTCTATCCTCCTTCTGATAGGCCGTGCTCCTTTTCTATCCTCCTTCTGATAGGCCGTGCTCCTTTTCTATCCTCCTTCTGATAGGCCGTGCTCCTTTTCTATCCTCCTTCTGATAGGCCATGCTGCTTTTCTATTTTCCTTCTTCTTGCACACACTTTACAATCGGCCATACCCCTTTCCACCCACTTTCCGATAGGCCTTTTCCATCCTCTTTCCATTAGTCCATGATCCTTTTGCTTTTTCTTTTTCCCACCTACTTTCCAATCAGCTGTGCTCCTTTCCCACCCACTTTCCAATAGGCCATGCTCCTTTTCTACCCACATTCACAGACCTTGCCCTTTTTTCATGACCTTCCCCTTTTTCTGATAGGGCATGTCCCCTTAACGAGTATGTTGAAAAATGTGTCTAAAATGCATAATAAATGCACGTAAAACCGCTTTTTGGCAGAATTCTAGTGCATGAAGCTTAGTAAGTCAGCCCCATGTATAAAGCAGTTGTCCACCATGAATGTGGGTATAGTTGTAGCAATTTTTCTATCAAATCTATAATGCCAGACGTGTGTCCCTAGCACATTCAGAACTCTTCACACGTCTTCTAGAAGGCTATGGCTGCCCTTCGTGCTGTCCTTCCATATGTGCGGTGTGGTGACCCAGGTGAACCATCCTATAACTTTCACTTCAAATATGTTTCCAATTCTCTGGCTGCCCGGTAAGGGTCCTGCTTTCATGTCTCCTGTCAGTGAGGAGGGGGTCCTGCGCGGGTCTCTATGGTGCCTTCCATCGGTCTGGAGATATGCAGTGTAATAATTCTGCACAGACACATCATTATCTCACCCTGTAGGGAGGAAAATATCCACATATTTTGCTAGGGGGCCTCCATCATTTCTAGGTTTCTCTCTAGGAAATAAATGTTGCTGGAAATTTGCCACATGGGGTGTTTTCTCTGGCTGTTTGTGATTTAGGGTCAAATCAAGGTAAGAAGTGAATCGAGTGTCAGGTCTGCAGGCAACCCTCTCTATAATATATGAGTGGTAGCCCTGTGTTCTCGCTGTGTAATATATGACTGACAGCCGGGGATATCAGTGTATAATATATGATTGACAGCCGGAGTTATCAGTGTATAATATATGATTGACAGCCGGAGTTATCAGTGTATAATATATGATTGACAGCCGGATTCATCAGTGTATAATATATGATTGACAGCCGGAGTTATCAGTGTATAATATATGACTGACAGCCAGAGTTATCAGTGTATTATATATCATTGACAGCCAGGATTGTCAGTGTATATGATTGACAGCTGGAGTTAGTGTATAATATATGATTGACAGCCGGGGTTACCAGTGTATAATATATGACTGACAGCCAGGGTTATCAGTGTATACTATATGACTGACAGCCGGGGTTATCAGTGTATAATATATGACTGACAGCCAGGGTTATTAGTGGATAATATGACTGACAGCCGGGATTATCAGTGTATAATATATGACTGACAGCCAGGGTTATCAGTGTATAATATATGATTGACAGCCAGGGTTATCAGTGTATAATATATGATTGACAGCCGGGATTATCAGTGTATAATATATGATTGACAGCCAGGGTTATCAGTGTATAATATATGATTGACAGCCGGGATTATCAGTGTATAATATATGACTGACAGCCGGAGTTAGTGTATAATATATGACTGACAGCCGGGGTTACCAGCATATAATATATGACTGACAGCCAGGGTTATCAGCGTATAATATATGACTGACAGCCAGGGTTATCAGTGTATAATATATGATTGACAGCCAGGATTATCAGTGTATAATATATGATTGACAGCCAGGGTTATCAGTGTATAATATATGATTGACAGCCGGGATTATCAGTGTATAATATATGACTGACAGCCGGAGTTAGTGTATAATATATGACTGACAGCCAGGGTTATCAGCATATAATATATGACTGACAGCTAGAGACACCTTGGCCGTATCTGAGCACTGAACACCTTGTACTTCTGTTTCTTGCTCAGTGGTGGTCGGGCTCAGCCTCCTCACCTCGGCCATGTCTCTAAGCACTGAGCACCTTGTACTTCTGTGTCTTGCTCAGTGGTGGTCGGGCTCAGCCTCCTCACCTCGGCCATGTCTCTAAGCACTGAGCACCTTGTACTTCTGTGTCTTGCTCAGTGGTGGTCGGGCTCAGCCTCCTCACCTCGGCCATGTCTCTAAGCACTGAGCACCTTGTACTTCTGTGTCTTGCTCAGTGGTGGTCGGGCTCAGCCTCCTCACCTCGGCCATGTCTCTAAGCACTGAGCACCTTGTACTTCTGTGTCTTGCTCAGTGGTGGTCGGGTTCAGCCTCCTCACCTCGGCCATGTCTCTAAGCACTGAGCACCTTGTACTTCTGTGTCTTGCTCAGTGGTGGTCGGGCTCAGCCTCCTCACCTCGGCCATGTCTCTAAGCACTGAACACCTTGTACTTCTGTGTCTTGCTCAGTGGTGGTCGGGCTCAGCCTCCTCACCTCGGCCATGTCTCTGAGCACTGGGCACCTTGTACTTCTGTGTCTTGCTCAGTGGTGGTCGGGCTCAGCCTCCTCACCTCGGCCATGTCTCTAAGCACTGAGCACCTTGTACTTCTGTGTCTTGCTCAGTGGTGGTCGGGCTCAGCCTCCTCACCTCGGCCATGTCTCTAAGCACTGAGCACCTTGTACTTCTGTGTCTTGCTCAGTGGTGGTCGGGCTCAGCCTCCTCACCTCGGCCATGTCTCTAAGCACTGAGCACCTTGTACTTCTGTGTCTTGCTCAGTGGTGGTCGGGCTCAGCCTCCTCACCTCGGTCGTGTCTCTAAGCACTGAGCACCTTGTACTTCTGTGTCTTGCTCAGTGGTGGTCGGGCTCAGCCTCCTCACCTCGGCCGTGTCTCTAAGCACTGAACACTTTGTACTTCTGTGTCTTGCTCAGTGGTGGTCGGGCTCAGCCTCCTCACCTCGGCCATGTCTCTAAGCACTGAGCACCTTGTACTTCTGTGTCTTGCTCAGTGGTGGTCGGGCTCAGCCTCCTCACCTCGGCCATGTCTCTAAGCACTGAGCACCTTGTACTTCTGTGTCTTGCTCAGTGGTGGTCGGGCTCAGCCTCCTCACCTCGGCCATGTCTCTAAGCACTGAGCACCTTGTACTTCTGTGTCTTGCTCAGTGGTGGTCGGGCTCAGCCTCCTCACCTCGGCCATGTCTCTAAGCACTGAGCACCTTGTACTTCTGTGTCTTGCTCAGTGGTGGTCGGGCTCAGCCTCCTCACCTCGGCCATGTCTCTAAGCACTGAGCACCTTGTACTTCTGTGTCTTGCTCAGTGGTGGTCGGGCTCAGCCTCCTCACCTCGGCCATGTCTCTAAGCACTGAACACCTTGTACTTCTGTGTCTTGCTCAGTGGTGGTCGGGCTCAGCCTCCTCACCTCGGCCATGTCTCTGAGCACTGGGCACCTTGTACTTCTGTGTCTTGCTCAGTGGTGGTCGGGCTCAGCCTCCTCACCTCGGCCATGTCTCTAAGCACTGAGCACCTTGTACTTCTGTGTCTTGCTCAGTGGTGGTCGGGCTCAGCCTCCTCACCTCGGCCATGTCTCTAAGCACTGAGCACCTTGTACTTCTGTGTCTTGCTCAGTGGTGGTCGGGCTCAGCCTCCTCACCTCGGCCATGTCTCTAAGCACTGAGCACCTTGTACTTCTGTGTCTTGCTCAGTGGTGGTCGGGCTCAGCCTCCTCACCTCGGCCGTGTCTCTAAGCACTGAACACTTTGTACTTCTGTGTCTTGCTCAGTGGTGGTCGGGCTCAGCCTCCTCACCTCGGCCATGTCTCTAAGCACTGAGCACCTTGTACTTCTGTGTCTTGCTCAGTGGTGGTCGGGCTCAGCCTCCTCACCTCGGCCATGTCTCTAAGCACTGAGCACCTTGTACTTCTGTGTCTTGCTCAGTGGTGGTCGGGCTCAGCCTCCTCACCCCGGCCATGTCTCTAAGCACTGAGCACCTTGTACTTCTGTGTCTTGCTCAGTGGTGGTCGGGCTCAGCCTCCTCACCTCGGCCATGTCTCTAAGCACTGAGCACCTTGTACTTCTGTGTCTTGCTCAGTGGTGGTCGGGCTCAGCCTCCTCACCTCGGCCATGTCTCTAAGCACTGAGCACCTTGTACTTCTGTGTCTTGCTCAGTGGTGGTCGGGCTCAGCCTCCTCACCTCGGCCATGTCCCTAAGCACTGAGCACCTTGTACTTCTGGGTACTCCTCGGAGGTTGGCCGTTATTTTGACCCTCATGACTGTAACAGAACATTTGATGCTTTTGTCATCGCCCCAATATCTGAGCGATTTCAGGAGCTGCGTCCTCTCTAAGGCTGCTTTCACACATCAGTTTTTTGCCGTCAGTCACAATCCGGCGAAATTTGCCGCCGAATCCGTGTTTTTCTCAAGGTTTGTATTAGCGACGGAAGGCCTCACGTTTCATCTGTTTTTTTGCCGGATTCGTCGAAGCGGCCGGAAAAAAAACAGACATAGTAACGTTTTTTGTGTTCGTCGAAAAAAATGTACACGGACGGATCTGTTGCAGTCCGTCGTTTGCTACAATGGAACTCTATGGCGCCGGATCCATCAAATGACGGAATCCGTTTTTTTTTAACTGAGCATGCTCCGATTTTTTATTATCCAATTAGCTGGATCAGCTAGTTGGATCCAACGAAAAAACAGATCCGTCGCATCAGTTTTTCACAACCTGCGACGGATCCGTTTTTTTTAATTTGACGGATTGTGACTGACGGCAAAAAACTGATGTGTGAAAGCAGCCTAAGGCACGGAACAATTTTTCACTTTTGTTAAACCCTTTTTTCCCATTTTGCCTGAAGACCCCCCCCCTTATAGGTTTATACAGAAGATGGCGAGAGCTGAATGTATAATAAATCACGCCTGTACCTATCACATTAGACACTACAAGTCCCAGCATTTTCTTCTTGCATAGCAGGCTGACATATTCCTGGTCCCCTCAGTGCGGTGAGCAGGGGGCTGCGGGACCATACGACAAAGGATATATGACAGGAATGTATAAAGACAGACTTTACCGGAAAGATAAGAGGAAATGGCATCTTTAATAATTTACTGGGTCGGCCTGCAGGAGCCGGGCACTAGGTGCTGGGGCCTTATTAAAAAAACCCACCATCTGTTCCTGGAAATAGGGCTGGCTCCAGCGTCCAGCCTGCAAGGCCACAGGGGGCCTGGTCCTCCGCTCAGAAAGGGACAGCCATTGTGGATGGTGTCTAGACGGAGGTGAAAGGTTAAAACACACTAATCCATTGGACTTGTTAAACTGATATCCTAAGCAAAAGAAAAGAATCAATAGGACCAGGACTGAGTGTTTTATCTCTCGTCCCAGGCACGACGCCTTCCCAATGTGGTTATCGGAGGGGAGCGAGCCAAAGGGTTAATAAGGCGATGGGCCTGGACCATGCATCAGTATTATTACACGGACTTTATAATATTCAGTGTCTTCCTATGGACACCGGTGATAAGATATATACAGCCCGATACAATATAATGCTCCAGGTCGGGCAGCGGAGCTTACAATCTAACAGATGTGGGACGCACACCGTTCCTCCGCCATATTGAATTTGTTCATGGGAGCAATAATCTTCCGGGACTACAAGAATACAGGCCCCACTAGAGCCAGAAGTAGCATACGGCACTCCAGGGTTGGATTGAGACCCTTGAGAAATAAACGTTGGCCCTATAGAACCCCTATTACAGCCACATGGGAGAAGCGGCCGTCCATGCATGCACCCCTCACCTCTAAAAGTCTACGCCCCAATGTCTAAATCTACAGCATCTCCAAGCGTGATCAATCGCCACTCAATAAGCCTAACAGCTATTCAATCTCTGGCCACTCATTGTGATGGATAGCTGCGGCTTGTACTGAGCAGTGTGAGATGCTAGCAACGGGAATGAGGAGGAGGGCAACTGAGGAGCTGTCAATCAGAATTGGTGGGCAGAGATTCAACACCGAGGAGCTGTAAATCATGCTAGGCTAATGGAAATTCAGTAACAGAGAGGAAGGACACTGAGGCGGTAGATGGGCAGAGATGCAACAGAGAGGAGGGACAATGAGGAGCTGTCAGACTAGGTGGGTGGAGATTCAGCATCAGGGTTGAGCGACATGATGGAGCTGTCGATCATACTAGATGGGCAGAGATTAGCAGCAGGGAGAAGGGACATTGAGGAAATACTAATCAGGTTATTGGGACAGAAAATAAACAGCTGGGAGGAGGGACACTGAGAAGCATTCAATTAGGCTAGGTTGGCAGAGGTTCAGAAGCAGGGAGGGACACTGAGGATCTGGCTAATAAGCTGGGTGGAGATTCTGTAGCAGGCAGGAGCGACACTGAGGAACTGTTAGGCCATGTGCACACGTTCAGTATTTTTTGCGTTTTTTCGCTATAAAAACGTGATAAAAACGCGAAAAAAACACTTACATATGCCTCCCATTATTTTAAGTGTATTCCGCATTTCTTGTGCAAATGTTGCATTTTTTTCCACGAAAAAATCGCATCGCGGAAAAAAAAGCAACATGTTCATTAAATTTGCGGAATTGCGGGGATTCCGCACACCTAGGAGTGCATTGATCTGCTTACTTCCCGCACGGGGCTGTACACACCATGCGGGAAGTAAGCAGATCATGTGTGGTTGGTACCCAGGGTGGAGGAGAGGAGACTCTCCTCCACGGACTGGGCACCATATAATTGGTAAAAAAAAAAGAATTAAAATAAAAAATAGTCATATACTCACCTTCGATGGCCCCCGGAGTCTTCCCGCCTCTCAGGTGCACGCTGCCGCTTCCGCTCCTATAGATGGTGTGTGTGAAGGACCTGCGATGATGTCGCGGTAACATGACCGCGATGACGTCACGGTCACGTGACCGTGACGTCATCGAAGGTCCTGCACACACCATCTATAGGAACGGACGCCGCTGAGGAGATCGGCTGTCTGCAGAGGGTGAGTATAAACATTTTTTAATTATTTTTAACATGATATCTTTTTACTATTGATGCTGCATAAGCAGCATCTATAGTAAAAAGTTGGTCACACTTGTCAAACCTGTCAGTCAGTTTTCCAAGCGATGCTACAGATCGCTTGGAAAACTTTAGCATTCTGCAAGCTAATTTCGCAGCAGGGAGGAGGGACACTTAGGAACTGTCAATCAGACATGGTTGGTGGTGATTCAGCAGCAGGGAGGAGGGACACTGAAGAACTGTTAATCAGACTTGGTTGGTGGTGATTCAGCAGCAGGGAGGAGGGACTCTGAGGAACTGTTAATCAGACTTGGTTGGAGATTCAGCAGCAGGGAGGAGGGACACTAAGGAACTGTTAATCAGAGTTGGTTGGTGGCGATTTAGCAGCAGGGAGGAGGGACACTGAGGAACTATTAATCAGACTTGGTTGGTGGCAATTCAGCAGCAGGGAGGAGGGACACTGAGGAAGTGTTAATCAGACTTGGTTGTTGGCGATTCAGCAGCAGGGAGGAGGGACACTGAAGAACTGTTAATCAGACTTGGTGGCGATTCAGCAGCAGGGAGGAGGGACACTGAGGATCTGTCATAGAAACAAGGTGGACAATGACAAACTTTTAAAAGGATTATACAGACATTCTGACACAAATTTTCAAAACAAGTACATGAACAACATCAGTTTTTTAAGGAAAAAAAAACAATATAATACTGTAGTACGGTTTGTTTTGTAAAATATGATGATACATGTGCTTTAAAGTAAGAACACCCCCCTACTTATGTATTTGCCCGTTACATTATTCCCAATGCTGTGTAGCTGACAGTGGGCAGCACTAATGTGATATTTCTGCTGGGTCACTATATTGGGGTGACACGGTTCTTTGACAGTGATATGAATTTATGAAGACATAGCTGCCTAGATCACAGGGTTTCCCTTGTGTTCTGCTCTTTTTATGAAGCAATTTTTGCTTAGGAAATCACTTTAAAAATGGCAATTATCCAACATTGGGTCCCTCATACACAACAATTTTTTTGTATATTTTTTGATGATATCTGATATGTGACCATTTGCCAATCTCAGTTAGATCACTAGATGATTTGTCAATAGTTTTTTTAATCAATTGTTTAAAGTTCGGGTATACACAACCTGAACTTAAGTCCAAAGTTTGGTTCCAGCACCAGAACCTGACTGGAAACAATAGTGACCCGAATCTAACTCTCTGTCTGTCTCACTCTCCATCCGGGAGAAGTCCGTGATCGGAGTTTAGCACCAAGTGCCCGGTACGAACCCCGAACTTTTAAGTTTTGGTTCGCTCATCTCTACTCATTGACCTTTTTACTGCATCTTCTCAGTAGTGAAAGCTTCAGGTTCAGCTCCGGCGGCTCCACCAATGACCATATCAATGTTCCTCAACTGATGATCCTCAGGAGACATGAGTGTATGCAAACTACTTCCAGAGCACAATGCAATTGTTACACCAAAGTCAAGACCCTTTTACCTGGGCCAATTATTGGTTGAAGGAGGGTTCGTAGGAACACTCTTTCCCAGACTTGGTCAAAGTGGGGAACCCAGTCCTAGACAGTCGAACGACTGAAAATAGTGGCCCACGACGCACACTATGCCTACCATGTCCCGATATCACCGCTATCTGTATCCTCAGGATGTAGAAAGAGGTGAATAAATTGATGGAGGATGGAGCCACCTGCTCCTTCTCCCACTAATCAGCGCTTGTATCTGAAACAACAGATGCTATGACGTTATTGCATTGCTTCTGCTGTGCAGAGTCATAGCGCCGGGGGATGGGAGAGAGGAGAGTATGTGTTGGTTTATAAATATGTGGGAAGTGTGCCTGTATATAGGAGTCTAGGTGAGGACTCATACTGTATATAGGGGTATTGTGTGAGGGCTCATACTGTAAAGGAGACAGTGACGGGGCTCATACTGTATATAGACGGCTATGTGAGGCTCATACCATATATAGGCTATGTGAGGGCTCATACTGTACAAAAGGGGCTATGTGGGGGGGCTCATACTGTAAAAGGGGTATTAACTGAGGGCTCATAATGTAAATAGAAAGGATATGTGGGGCTCATACTGTATATAGAGGCCAAGTCTCCCTGCCCGAGTGTAACAGCTTCACAAGCGGTCATTCTCTGCTCGGGATGAGATCCGTGGCCAGTCCTTGCATTGCGGTTTGATCTCGGACCAATTTATATGGAAGCCTGAATGCGTCCTTAATGACGTTGGCGGGATGTTTGGGGTGGTTGTCCTGCTGCAGAATACATTTGGAGCCAGCAGATACCTTCTTGAGTGTATTGCACGATGGATAAATATCTGCTTGTATATCTATTTTGGAAAGCATTCTTACTTTGCCATATTTTTCCCACACCTGCCTAAATCTTTTGCTTAGTACTGGATGATGTTTTAGGTTTGGGTCACTAGACTTGCAGCAATAATACAGATGGTATAAATGTCAGCTGCCTGAATGATGACTAAAGAAGACTACTGTAGGGAGCTCAGACTCTGAGGCAGTGATGGACATCAAACTTCTGGCCGAAGACGATCCCATTTGGAAGAGACTTTGGTTCCAATCACTCATGCGCACGGTCCATTTTCTAACGGTTGATTCTCAAGCTTTATGGGTCCAGACTTAGGGATGAATATTCCTTTCCACGTGAATTGAAAGGCAGCTGATTAGGTAAGTTTTAAAGGAATCTTAGCAGGAAAAGTTTAGCCATTTGTTCTGGTTATTTATGAGGGATCTTTATCCCTATTGGTGACACTATAATAGATGCTTTTCGTAGAGGCCTTGACTCTTCATCCACTGATGATTGAGCAGTATGTGGTGCGATAAATGACACTTGATCTAAGATGTGCTACCAAGAATCACCGGCGCTGGCACACCAGAGGTAAAATTCCATATTGTCCTCAGAGTCTACAGTTACAAAAACCTTTCGTCTGGCTTTAGATATTAAGCTGAGCTTTCATCTTGAGAGAATGCACAGACTATAGAATATCAATATGTATTAAATAAGAAAGAGATATAAGTAGGAAGATTAAGGCGTTGTTGGAGACTTTGCATAAGTTAAAATGGAGATGTCTCTGAGATATGGAGCCTGTCTGCGTAATCTAATGCCTTCGGACAAGAACCTTCCAGATATCTACGATGGCGCAGTCAATACAAGCGAAGCTCCTTAATGAAGAAAAAGAACTTCACCGACTTCAAGTCTGGACATGGAAACTTTACTGTATAAGATCATCAAAGACCTCTAGTCCAAACCAATATCCCAATTTCATTGTTATAAAAGAAAAGTTGGGTTCTGAGAATCAAGATGTTTAAAAAGTTGCATCCAGGAACTTCAGGAAGGAAGCCGTACAGGACAACTTTGTTAACAAGTGCGGCGTTGTTACCTCCTTACAACTGCCCAAAGAACCAAGAAGAGGAGACTTATGAGCCTCCATTTTTTCCCATGAAGTTTCCAAAACTTTGAAAAGTCAACCTTCAGATAGAAATCTCTTTAAAAGGGCTGTTGACATTGGCACCAACTCTTATGCATCGGCACCAACTCTGATGTATCAGCACAGCTTCAGTCCTGGTGTAACTTTTCCTTCTTCAACTCCTGAAGGATCTCTTCCCTCTCGTGATGACATTGCTAAGAAAATTTGTGATTCCCTCCCCTCAGCAGAGTTTGCAGTGCTCTCGCTGTTCTTTGAACAGCTGCACAAGCCTGTGTGTAATCCTCATACTAACTGCGGTGATTGCTTTCCTTCCCATCTACAGTCCATCTAATACAGACTTGAAGGCTTTCCCTCCTCTACATTCTTTGATCTGCTGTGTACAACCACCTTCCCTTCTCTTGTTACTATTACTTACATCAAAATCAGGGAGGAGGAGAGCAGACAATGGCATAACCATTGTGCTGTCAGACCTACATCAAAACCAGGTCAGCAAGCTATGTGAAGGAGTTGCACAGACTCTACAACAGGAACATTTTTGATGAAAATACTAACCTCAAACCTGTCTCATGTAATAATGTACTTCTGTTTTGCAAACTTCTGAAGCTTCTTTCCAACTTTATTACATTGCATGTAGTAGTTTTCTTAACTGATCCCAATATCATGATGTTCTATGATCCCAGTTTTTTTTAAATAAATTTGATCTGGTCTCAGCAGCATCCTATTAGAAACTTATCAAGGGTCAGGATCCTGGGCAGCCCCAGAAACTGGTGTAAGGTACGGGACTGTAGCATGTGCCGCAGCATGCATCACATCACAGTTTGCAATCCACTGACAACTACAAGAAAGAAGGAAGAACCTGGAAAAGACTCAGCAGCTCATTAATTGGCTACAGCGGTGATAGACGCTATTGGCGTGATGTCAGCACTGCAAGGAAAAGCACCGAGACCCAAGCAGGGGCGGGGATGTGGTGCTGGACCTGGGGAGGATGAGTATATGTTTTTTTTAAATTTTAGCTACTCTACAATTCCATAAATTCCCGCTTAACCTATCAGTAGCTTTGACCCTTTGGAACAGACAGAGCTAGGTAGGAGAGGGGATGAGGTGTTTGAACCTGCATTGCTGTACTGTTTTACCATCAGTATTAATGAGAAAGTGGAATTTGATTCTGGCGTCAACCGCTCGTATACATTTTCTGAAGGCAGTCCCCCAAGGCTGAAGTGAATCCAATCTGGAGCCCACAATAATTTTAACTGAAGAACATACGTGAGGGGTTGTATAGCCCTTAAAGAGAGTGTCACATCACCCAAAGTGTTAACTAAACTTCATAAATGTCTATAAAAGTGAAAAAAAATCAAACAAAAACAAAATCGGCACATACATTTTAGTGGTGTAATTGCAAAAAAGAATCACTATTTCACGTGCACATGATGGTGCTTTGGTGCACCCTTGACATGGCCAAGGTCTTGGTGCGCTGTTTCGCTCTCCGGTTTGAATATTAAACCCTATCCCTCATCTTGATTGACAGCGCTCGCTTGGTAAGAGAAAGCACGATATAAAAATCAATCTGCCTTTCGGTGCTTGCGCTCCGACACTAG
The DNA here is from genome assembly GCF_051348905.1 of Ranitomeya variabilis. Classification (NCBI taxonomy): domain Eukaryota; kingdom Metazoa; phylum Chordata; class Amphibia; order Anura; family Dendrobatidae; genus Ranitomeya; species Ranitomeya variabilis. The sequence continues at coordinate 49,759,668 of NC_135232.1, read as the reverse complement.
ACGAGCCCAGACGTGCGCTCACCGTGTCAGCGGTGGTAACGGATTAGTTGAATTGAGCAGTTGCAAGTCAGAGGTCTTCAATGTTTTCTCTGAAACCGCTCCCTTGCTACACGGTCGTCATAGCGCCAACGCACCCATATTGTAAGCGTGCCGCTGGGCCCATCCAGTGTCAGTGCGCGAAAACAGTTACGCAGATTGATTTTAGCCAGCGCTTGCTCTTGCCAATTGTTTTTACCAAGACATTAGTTAGTCAAATGCTTCCAGTAGCTATCGGCAAAACAAGAGGCTAATCCTCCCAAACTCCCACACACAGGGTAAGAAGTAGTGATGAGCGAACGTGCCGTTTGGTAGGCAATTCCTGCATATGTTGTGGCGGTCGAACAGCCACAATACATGCAGCCGCGAGGACTCGAACATAGTATATGAGCACGTCGAAGACACTCAGTTAGCACCCGAGCATGGGCGGATAACACCTTATCTGAGCACGTTCGGTAATCACTACTAGTAAGTAGGGTTGAGCGAAACGGGTCGTTCATTTTCATAAGTCGCCAACTTTTGGCAAAGTCTGCGTCTCATGAAACCCGACCCGATCCCTGTGCGGGGTCGGCCATGCGGTACGCGATCTTGGCGCAAAAGTCGCGTTTCGTATGACGCGATTAGCGCCATTTTTTTCAGCCAATGAATGAGCGTGGGCAGAGTGATGACATAGGTGTTGGGGGAGTGAACGCCTATCGTCATGTTATCGCTTGTGCGGGAGGAGGAGGAGGATAATATAAATTCCTTCATTGGGTTTCGTGTTTCGGCCGAAACCCGACTTTTAACGGTGGTCGGCCGATTTCACTTGACTCGACTTTTAAGACAGTCAGGTTTCACAAAACCCGACTCGACCCTAAAAAACTAAAGGTCGCTCAACCCTACTAGTAAGTATTCGATGAGCACATGTTCTCAATGGGTCAAGGAAGGTAAAGGCTTAAATATCTGTGTGCCGAACGGTTGGCCTAACGTTTCCATGTTCTCTATGAGAGAGCCGCTACCAACTTCTCTGCCATCGGCTTATCTCTCCTTGCAGATGAAGCAATGGAATTCCAACCACCCAACCCTTAGGACTCCTCCTTGACATCATCTGTTGGGCAGTGAGTCAGGAGGCCCCCATACACGTTAGATGGGCAGCTGATGAGGCCAAATTCGGGAAATTTAGGGTACACAGGGATATTAAGTCACTGCCTGTCTCCTTTTTCCTTTCCTGAAACTAAAAGGATTGGGTGTGTAAAAAATCCAACCACCGGATCCATATTCCTGCAACACGTGTCTTCAACGGGAGAGCCAGGAAGCCCAAATTACATGATCAGCAGGTTTTGCCAAAAATGCCACGTTCAGCCATTTGCAATAAGAAAATAATATAAAGTAACATGCGATGATATCAGAATATGGGATCAATATTAACAGGTTTTTAATCAGCACGATCGCAATAAGATGAAACAAATGAGGTTTTTTTTTCTGCACAATAATTAAATATTTATTTGGCTATTCATAATACTTTCCCCATAGTAATTGCATTGTTGTATTAGTCTAGAATAAGCCTCAAACAGAAGATACAAATTATTCAGCAATTATTGCATATATGTATATTTCCATTGTAGCAGCAACATAAAAGGTTCAATAACACCAAAACATATCCACATAATTCATACCATTGAGGTATTTAGTCATCTTGAGTTATCCGATTAGGGCGTAGTATGGAGTCCGCCCGGCGTCAGATCACTTACGCAATGTAGTATAACACAGTAGGTTTACATGGGTTGTAACAATTGGGACATAGAAGTGGTTTAGGATACAATGCTTCATTTACAATCCATGATTTTTAGGTGATTTTAGAAAGTCCGTCCAGGATCTGTTGACTGCGGTCGTTGCTCGAAAGAGCAGAGGACACAACACCATCAGCATTTATCCCACACGCTGATGGTGGCACAGAGAGGCTGGTCTTACACAACAGACATTTGCTCATAGATAAGCCTAACGGCCCACCTCTACCCATCCGGAATCTCCAATCCAATTTTCAATGTGTCTGATCCTTTCTTGTCATTGAGATTATGGCCAATAAACGTGTCCTACAGACGATCATCCCCCTTTTGAAACATAGTATTCGACCAAAACATGCAAATCTATGGGGTGAGAGTCATGGGAGAAAGCTGCAAGAAATCGTAGATATCATCTACGCACCGCCAGCAGCGTGGAGTTCCCAAAATGGCCTTCTAGGAGACTTTTTTAATAGATTAAAAATATAAAGTAGAGTGTTTTGTACAGAAACCGCAAGGGGTGCAGGAAGATGTACAGACATTGAATCAGCAAGGGATGAGGTAAGATGTACAGACACTGAAAAAGCAAAGGGATGACGGAATATGTACAGACACTATACCAGCAAGGGATACAGGAAGATGTACAAACACTGAACCAGCAAGGATAGAAGGAAGAAATACAGACATTGTACCAGCAAGGACAGAGGGAAGATGTACAGACACTGAACCAGCAAGGACAGAGGAAAGATGTACAGACACTGAACCAGCAAGGACAGAGGGATGATGTACTGACACTGAACCAGCAAGGACAGAGGGATGATGTACTGAAACTAAATCAACAATAGATGTAGGAAAATCTACTTACACTGAATCAAAAAGAGATGCTAGAAGATTTACAGAAACTGAAACAGTATGGGTTACATGAACATGAACAGACATTCAACCAGCAAGGAAGGCTGGAAGATGGATGTACAGACTCTGCACAAGCAAGGGTTGCAGGAAGATGTACAGACATTGAACCAGGAAGGTATGCAGGAAGATGTACAGACACTGAACCAGGAAGGTATCTAGAAGATGTATAAACACATGTACAGACACTGAACCAGCAAGATATGCAGGAAGAAGTACAGACACTGAACCAGCAAGGTATGCAGGAAGATGTACAGACACTGGACCAGGAAGGGAGGCTGGAAGATGTACAGACACTGAACCAGCAAGGTATGCAGGAAGATGTACAGACACTGAACCAGCAAGGTATGCTGGAAGATGTACAGACACTGGACCAGGAAGGTATCTGGAAGATGTACAGACAACAAACCAGCAAAGAGAACGAGCACTTAAGTGAGCGGACTGTAATAGGTGTATCCAAAGATGTAGCTCACATTCACATGGCATTTAATGGGGTTGTCCAGTTGGAACAAGTCATCACCTTTCCAGTGAGACCCCTATAGATCACCAGTGCATATCTGCCTCTCTATGGATCTACCGGAGCGCGGTGTTGGCTTTCTCCGGCAGCCCTATAAGAAATGAATGAAGCGGTGGTCGAGCATGCTCACTACAGCTCCATGATAATTGGGATACAAGTGCCCCATTCTGGCAATCAGTGGGGTCCCAATGGTGAGACCCCCACTAATGTAAGCGGACAGGTGATAACGTGTCCCAGTCAGACAGTCCCTTTAAGACGTCACACACCATGATATCACAACCTTCAACGCAACATTGTTTTCGTCAATGTCAAACTAAAGTCCATTCATTCTGTAGCTGGAGTTAGCAGGATGGCGACAGGCAGGTAGACTCATGAAACCGTGCCTAGGACAATGGCCGCCAACCTGCAGCTCCACCAACCAGACATGGAAAGCCGCCACCTTCCCCGAGACCTTTAACAACAGCTGCACTACATTCTCCAACTTATCCAAGTCATCACAGTGGTGGAAAGAACGTCTTAATATGGCCCTTTAGATAACTACTCCCACTGCAGCTAAACCCCACTTACAAATACACACATCATTCATCTCTGTTACTCTGTGCACTCGTTTTTTACAATATCCGTGTGCCGCAATGTTACGAAAAAGAAAAAAAAAATAACTGCAGCCTGTTAACAGTTAGGCTACAGTATGGCATCACCCGAAATACAAGACTTTTTCTCAAGAAACAGCGCCACCTTTGCCCTCAGGAGGTGCCGAGAATTTCAGCCTCATTTTATTCACAGTTTTCATAACTTTAAAATTCTGGTTAAAATCTGTAAAATTCTCAAAATTTTCTAACAATAATCCACGAAGACAAACAAGACTAATGACATTTTCTAGGAGTCAGATTTATTGTATTTTGCTACAGACACATACAAAAAAAAAATACGTAAAGCCATCAAAAAGTCCCAGAAAGCAGTTTTTATTATTACGAATGACACCTGAACCACCCATCACTGGATGGGCATCTACAGATCTCGTACACTCCTGAAATACTCTGTGCTGCCTTGGACATTCTTCTTGCTGAATCATTTAATTACTAACATATTCTTCTCCGTCACATGCAGTCCTGTCCTCCTAAACACGAACTCATAAGATCTTCTCCTGAACTACTCTGCTGTAACAATTCCCATAATACAGATTAAGGAGAAGTGAACTTATAAAAGACCATTTACATTACAAGATCATCGATTTCCGATCATTTCCTAATAATCTTACAGTCTAAGCAGGCTGCCAATCACCTGATCAATGAGCAGAAATAGGTTTAAAAGAACTTTTGTGCTGCAGAAAATATAAATCGCTCGGCAGCACATTGCGTGGCCGAGAACAAGAACAGCCTATGTGTACAGAACGAGTGCAGATTGTTCAGTGCACACCTGTAAAGCGCCGGTTGCCTCTTTAAACAGGCTACTAATTGACTGACCACCGGCAAATATTTACCGATCGGCTAACATTGATGGTCGCTTTCAGGTTAACAAACCTTAAGACCTAGATAAAACACAGGTTTATTATAAGATTTATATAGTATCAAACCATACTATATGTCATTGTTTTTTACGAAACTTAGAGATTCGGCGAGTGAAAATGGTTATGTTTGACCATTTCGATCAAAATTTTACGCAATTGTAAATTTTACGCAATTGAAAATTTTACGCAATTGTTTCGGGATTTTTTTTGCAATGATTAATCAATGATTACCTAAATAGTGGTTGGTCATGTTGGGACTTTGTAACACATCTGTGGCTGAAGACTTTTCTGTTTTGGCTCATAGAGGAGGGTCCCGAGCTGTTTAACCCCTCTATTATATCGATATTCCCTAATTATAAGCTAGCACGGCCATGGACAGGGGTTGCCATTGTGAGACAGCCCCTTAAAAGTCCATTTATATGGTAAGCTTTGTACTGTAGCGTGATGCGGAGGGTTAAACATTTATTACCCAGATGATGGGTTCTGTTGCATACATTGGGTCTGAATATTTCATGAACACGTCTTGCTGAGTAGCCATAAGTAGCTCTACAGACGTGATCTTGAAGGAAACACGAAGGATTTAATCATTTCCAGCAAGTTTTCTTCCAAAGCCGTTAATAAGAGCAGGCTGAATAATTCATAGTTACTGTCTCAATGCAAATGCACCGTGAAATACAGTAAATACATGTAATGCCATCAAATGGAAAGATCATCAAGAGTCCATGCATTACAACAAAAAAAAAATCATCTCATCTGGTCAAAGTCTCCAAGAGGATTAAGAAAATCAAAAGAAACCATCTCCATTCACAACTAAGGAGAAACGAGCTTTCATTCAATGTTTCGAAACAGACATCATTGGATACGACCACATCTTCAAGAAGTCCATCCTATTATTTAGAAACCATAAAAGGTCCTCACGCAGAACCATGTGTGAGCCATCCTTAATCTCCAGAATGAAGGCAGGGCACCTCCATCAGGTCTAATTGGCTACTTGAGTAACAGGCATCAGAAGAACACAGGCAAGTTGGAGTCGTGGACTTTCTTGCGTCTTCTGCAAATCTTGTATAAATGCAGGAAGATGTGTCCATATTACCAAGCCTATACTGTAAAAGCGACCTTGAGTATACCCATTCGTGATGAGGACCTCCAAAACAGACTGTCCTCCAAAAGATGGTGGGTCCTTGAACAGGAACCAAGTAGGAGTGTTCCTTACGCTTCAGAATTAGGCAAACCACCCACCTCCGTCACATCCCACTGGACAACCGAGCAACATCGATGGATGTAGACAGACAAGGTTGGAGGCATGTTGAGTTGGTTGAGTCTATACCACATCTGAGCACAGAAGGAATGCAGTCCTGTGCTCAACTTACATTGCTTATCCTATAAGACGACCCACAGAACCATGTGTGAGCCATCCTTACTCTCCAGAGTGAAGGCAGGGCACTTCCTTCAGGTCCCTTCCTTCAGGTCCCTTTGGCTACTTGGGTAACAGGCATCAGAAGACTACATGCAAATTGGAGTCATGTAGACTTTCATGTGTCTTCTGCAAATCTTGTGTAAATGCACATCTACTGAGCATAGAAGGAAGATGTGCTCGTATTACCAGGCCTATACTGTAAAAACGACTTTGAGTATACCCATTCATGATGAGGACCTCCAAAACAGACTGTCCTCCAAAAGATGGTGGGTCCTTGAACAGGAGCCAAGTATGAGTGTTCCTTATGCTTCAGAATTAGGCAAACCACCTCCGTCACATCCCACTGGACAACCGAGCAACATCGATGGATGTAGACAGACAAGGTTGGAGGCATGTTGAGTTAGTTGAGTCTATACCACATCTGAGTACAGAAGGAATGTAGTCCTGTGCTCAACTTACATTGCTTATCCTATATAAGACGACCTGGAGTATGCCGATTCTTGATGAACAGCTCCAAAACTGACTGTCCTCCTAATGTGGTGGAGCTCAAGTGCAGTTCCAATTCCATGTCACTTTACCCTAAAAATCCTCCAAAGTCGCGTCACATTTTGCAGATGTTTTTTTTTTTACTACTGAAACTCCATTGCAATTGTTGTGGAGGCAAGCGAATGTTTTTCTGTAAGCTCTGTTAAGATAGACAGACAAATTTCTGAAACAACATCTGTGGCATGTAAATTCATCATCATGAAGAGCCTTTTATTTAGGCCCAAAGATTGGACGAACAACCATAATAAATTTTTGTTTCTCATTTGATCGCATCCCGATAGAGAGAATTGATCCTACCATCTCACATACAAATTCCCCATGTGTAATTAGCACTCATCAACATGCTGTGAAGTTAATGAGCACTTGTGGCCAAAATTATCTGCTCATGGAAAAGGGACCATGAAGGTCCCGCCCACAGATTAAAATTGACCACACCAGCAAATTTCAGCAGGACCAACCATCAAATGTGTATGGTGGCCTCCCAATGCTCTTCCGACTAATGATGTTGCGAAAGGACGTGGACGTTTAAATCCAAGTGCCCGATCCTTTTGCTCTACGAGGAGTAAATTGTCCATCATAGGCTTTCTTCCCTCACGTAAACAAATTGCCAAAGTGTTATGAGTCAGGAGAGATACCCATCATTAGAAAAATTGTTCGGTCAACAACTATCTAGGCTGTATGGACACCTTAAGACCCAAGCTCAACACTCAATAGATGCAAAATTGCTTTAAAGGTTTTAAAGATGGCCATAAACCTCTCAAACAGTAGAGGAGTAAAATTACGAAAAATTGCAATGGCCTCAAATTGTTCAGACTGTTTTAGAAGAAGGAGGAGACATTTACTAGAAGAACGTTCAGTACAGATGTCTTCTCAATCTCAGCCATGAGTCGGTATAGACCGGGTCAGATACATTTCATACACATAACACACCATACTTGCAAGTTCCAGAAACACTCACATTATAATCTCAGACATGAGCCAACCAATACAGTCTGCGGCACATTCCAGATAGATGTTCCATGTGATGCTTTATGAGAACTACAAGAAAAACTTGTAGAGTTTCAGCCCCAGTAGGACCTGGCTCAACCTCATATCTGCCAGTAAAAACTCTACCTGCTGGCAATACTGTACTGTACACCTGTTTTCAATTTCAGTTTAATAATAATAAAAAGTGGTTAAATCTTAAAGAGCTACTCCAGTCTAAAATTACAATTCCTAGTTAGAATATGGTCAATAGGGGCAGTATTATAGTAGTTACATAGGGGCAGTAATATAGTAGTTATATTCTTGTACATAGGGGCAGTAATATAGTAGCTATATTCTTGTAAATGGGGGCAGTATTATAGTAGTTACATAGGGGCAGTATTATAGTAGTTATATTCTTGTACATAGGGGCAGTATTATAGTAGTTATATTCTTGTACATTGGGGCAGTATTATAGTAGTTATATTCTTGTATATAGGGGCACTATTATAGTAGTTATATTTTTGTACATATGGGCAGTATTATAGTAGTTATATTCTTGTACATAGGGGCGGTATTATAGTAGATATATTCTTGTACATATGGGCAGTATTATAGTAGTTATATTCTTGTACATAGGGGCAGTATTATAGTAGTTATATTCTTGTACATATGGGCAGTATTATAGTAGTTATATTCTTGTACATAGGGGCAGTATTATAGTAGTTATATTCTTGTACATAGGGGGCAGTATTATAGTAGTTATATTCTTGTACATAGGGGCAGTATTATAGTAGTTATATTCTTGTACATAGGGGCAGTATTATAGTAGTTATATTCTTGTACATAGGGGGCAGTATTATAGTAGTTATATTCTTGTACATAGGGGCAGTATTATAGTAGTTATATTCTTGTACATAGGGGCAGTATTATAGTAGTTATATTCTGGTATATAGGGGCAGTATTATAGTAGTTATATTCTTGTACATAGGGGGCAGTATTATAGTAGTTATATTCTTGTACATAGGGGCAGTATTATAGTAGTTATATACTTGTATATAGGGGCAGTATTTTATTAGCTATATTCTTGTACATTGGAGCAGTATTATAGCAGTTACAGTGAAGGAAATAATTATTTGATCCCTTGCTGATTTTGTAAGTTTGCCCACTGACAAAGACATGAACAGTCTATAATTTTAACATTGAGAGATAGAATATCAAAAATAAAATCCAGAAAATCACATTGTATAAATTATATAAATGTATTACTGGGTAATCACATTCCTTAAACGAATAGATTGCAAACAATCCTTAACTTCCGTCTCTGGACACACTGCACCTTAAAATCCAACGCCTCCACCAACGGTGATCAAGAGTTCACAAGGGTGACTGCGAAATGCAAACTCTCTATGGGAGGTACGGTTCAGTTACATGTGTTCATCATCATCCATTTCTCATAACCAAGCACGAAAGCGAGAGATAAAATATTTCAGTCTTACTCGTATCCTTAAAAGTAAAAACCACATACCAAGCACCGACACACAACGCTATTACATAGAACATTAATGCTCGGGCCAAGAATGCAAGACGTTCATCCTGATGCGCTTTGATGGGAGACTTGGGACGTCAAGCCAAATTTCCTTGTACTCCCTCTGACTGCAGGATGAGCAGAGAACAGGAAACTACCCTGCCTTTCCCCTCTCGTCTTTGGAATTCAACATTTAATAAGCACCAGGAATGATTTACTAAGTCGAGGGTCTATAGAGAAAGTAAATAAGGAAATGGCCGAACAGTGACATCATTTCCTCCGCTGACCTCCAGGAAGTGAAACCCTGACCTACTATTCTTCAGTGCCGATACACCAGCATCAGCCACCTACTCCAAGTGAGGAGTTAAGTAAGAAAGTTCTTCTAGGTCAGAGAACAGACGAGATTCAATCTGGAGACCTGCCCGGGGCTGATCTACACAATGCAAAAGTACATCGACATCTCAAAAATTGTCAAGATTTTGAGCCAATAATTGGTCACATTATTACTTGAAGACCCTTTGCCGAAAAAAAATAAAAAATGGATGTGCCATGTTGGAGTTTTCGGCATAAGACCAGACCTGCACATACATTTTTCATTTTTAGTTTGGCTGTGCATGGTCATGTCTGCTTCCAATGCTATCGGACGAAAGTGCCATAGGAAAACAGAATGGTGACAACCACTTTCAAGACCAACATGGGTTGTCGTGGAAAGATTAAGAATGGAAGTCTGACCAAGTCCAGGCAGAAGAGCTGTCCATCTTACATGTTCAACGTAGACGTTGGTCTCCTTAATAATTGAGAACCAAGAAAAGACTGTATAAACTTGGCCATATAGGCTACTAAAGCCATCGTCCAAAATGACTTCGCAACGGATGACTGTCAACCACTTGGAAAGGGCCCAAATGGGTTGTCACTTCCTTCACTCGCACTGAAAAGGATAGGCAATGGCGCTCTACCAAATCAATCCATGAAAGAAGTTTTGCTAAAAAGCATGAAGGTCTTAAGTTTTTAAACCAAGAAAAGGCAATTTTAACATACACATTGATTAGACTCACACGTAAATAAGTCTCAACTGGAATTGCCCTTTAAGGTGTGAGAACACCGGTACAGTTTATCATCATCTAGTCATTGCGTGACTAATACCAGCCTACCTATATCAAACAGATCGGAAACCACACAAAGACTGCAGTCGCTAACTGTAGGTAGGTAGAAACGCATCTTCCTTAATTAGAGAAGAGCTAATTTTTGTATTTCTTCCCCATGATACTTTGCCTACATCAGTTGTATCACTGAGAACCAATACCCACACCCAGAACTAGTACAAACCCCAGAAGACAAGATGAACATCTTAGGTTACTGCACCTCTAGGTGATTGATAATTTTAGAGTTGAGGACACCAAAAATTTAATCTGATTCTGCTTAAAACCAGTCATGTAACGAGGTGATTCTATAATATAGGCGACAAGTACTGGGATTAGGACCATTTTGGCCAAGATATTGCTTGGACAAACCAGATGGGACTCAAATATTTGACTCCTAGGACCAACTATTCAGAATCAAGTCCCCATGGATGGAAAAGGATCTCCGATACAGTCTCATAGGGTCCATCGTTCCTCATCTTCCCTCCATATTCTTCATTATACCAGAAGACAAGGTTTCACGTTCTAAGCCAGTGCAAACATCGAATAGCTTCTGTTTTTGGATTGCACTGCTCGTAAACAATAGTACGCTTCCTATGCTCTCTCAGTGCATTAGGATCCTGTCCATTGGATTCATTACTGGCCACCGGGGTGCATTTTGAGGCCATAAAAACGCTACAGCGCACGCGGCCAGCCATAGAGCGAGTGATCAAGTGCTCTTGGACATTATTGATCTAATTTATCGGCTATAAAAAATGTGTCTTCTGCTCAAACTGGCAACGTGCCAGGGCTCCAATAGTTTTACAATAGCTGCTGACACAGCCCAGGATGGTTCTTTTAAAGTTCCTCAGCTCCACTTCCTGTAAAAATCACTTTCCCCTCCGGCCCGTGGCCATATATATTGCCTCCTCCCTCCCGCTACTGTGACATCACACCAGAAGGCAGATCTATCTGTTCAGACACTTCTGTGAGGTCATCAAGTGGGAAAAATCCGGCAATTATGCTGATAAAACCTAGAATTCATTTTTTTTTAAATTTAAATATCATAAATATGAATAAAAAGCCTCCAGGTGGCCAAAGCGATGTAAAAAAAACAATAAAAGCAAATGATTGGAAAAACACAACAAAAGTGACAGTCGATCGGGATCCGTAGAGTGGGATCCGTAGAGTGGGATCCGTAGAGTGGGATCCGTAGAGTGGGATCCGTAGAGTGGGATCCGTAGAGTGGGATCCGTAGAGTGGGATCCGTAGAGTGGGATCCGTAGAGTGGTCATTGTATTTTATGGAACAGCACCCCTAGTGTTAGAAACGTCACATCGCATGTAAGGTTACTTAGGGAAAATACAGCCTAAGTAATGAAAATACATTTTTTTCCCCCAGAAAACAAATTTTGAGACATGATGGCCAACAGGTCCTACAGATCATTAGCATCTGCATAAAATGAGGTGACTGCCAGAGTACAGGATGACTCCTGCTGCACAATTAATGCAAAAATACAAACCCCATATTAGTGACGGACTGTGGCGCCAAGGCCCCAACAGTGACTGATTCTGGGGGCCCACTGTTTAGCAACATGCAATATTACTTGACCATTGTTCACAAATTTGCTTCTATATGATAACTGGGTACCTTGCTGAATAAATGCGGAGATGCTGCTCTCGTCGGTACATGTTGTATTGTGTGTAATTTGCCATCTGTGGGGCCCACCGGGGATTTTCCCTGCTCACCCGTGGGCCAGTCCCAGTCTGTCCAATGTGAATCTAAGCGACATAACAAGGACATCACGCATTTCAGGTCTTCTAACTATAATCAAGTATCCAACATCCATGTCTAGGCCCGACCACCAGCAGACTGGCACCACTTCTTCCGCACCACCGCCCATAGAAAAGCAAAACCAATGCTAACAAAGCATGGCAGACAAGCAAAAACTATAAATAACCCCATTGTATGGCGTAAAGAGAACTCAAAGCTTGTAGACCCGGAGGCAGAATCTCTCCCCTCTTGCACGCTTACAACGGGTCTTCAGATGTGTGATGAACCGATCCTAACGAATGATGCAAAAGAATAAAATAATAATTTACTACATATTGCACTGCATTTTTTTTTTAGGGACTGTCTTCTGGTCCCTGGTAAGAGTCAGAGTACAGATTAACTGGGTCGGTCAGTATTTCCCTCTCCCTCCAAGTTGCCAAGTCGGCCTTTAGGACGGAGTTATGTATGATGCTGGTAAGTCACAGGATATTTCTTTTTCTTTTTTTTAATTCCTATTTCAACCTTCAAATGAAAAAAAAACAAACAAATTACTTTAATCATAGAGTGCAAATAAAAACTCAACCCGTGCGGCGTCCTAATACATAACCAACCCGTGCCTCCTAACACAAGACTCCCCGAGCTCCACACGTGGACAAAAGAGGAGGTCAATGATCAATGTCAGCTCCGACCCTGCCCTCTTTGTTTCTCCTGAGACATCTGCCCAGACCCACCTCCTGCCGGTTGGCCCTGTATAAGCCCCCCAGTATGCTGTGTAAACAATAGCAGCCCGTCGGCCTCGCACAATACACGTCTGTAGTGCACAATGTCTTCGTGCGTGCGCTGCGGCTCATACAATATGCTAACGAGACGGCGAAGGGGGTCGTTCGAGAGCAAGGGCCTGGACTGAAGAAGAAGGCAGCTCCCCCCATCCCTCTTACTGAATGAGTTCTTAAGCATGCTGTTTGATTTATTAAACACGTGTGGTTCCTTCATTATCTTCGTGAGAAAGGTTGGCGAGTCCAGTTGGTACATCCTGGTTTACGGCAGGGTGGCGAGAATTGCCCCCCTACCCTAAGGATTGTGTCCAGTCGGCTGTTGCCCCTTTTCCTCTACGTTGTCAACCAGTAAGTTTCTGGATAGTCTTGTTGTAGTATTGTGTGATGCTCGGGGTCAGCGGGTTCCAGTTGTTGGCATGCAACTCGATGACCTCCAGTAACAGAGACCTGGTCAACATGGAGTCGGTGGGACACAGCATCTTGTCTCGTGCAGCGGCCAGCAGCTCCGTCATCATCTCGGGCAGCTGTTCCTCCAGCAGACGTCCAGTGCTGTGCAGCTGTCAACAGAGCAGAGGTTACAAGTCGCATGTTAAATGGTCGCCCGTCTCAGACGCCTGTGTCTCCGGCTCAGCTGGTGCATGAATGCGAGACACAGACTGACTGGGGAGATGACTTGGGTGACAGACTGACAAAGATAATTGCCCTGCGTGTTCATTAGAGGTCAAGCCAGTGACAGAGTCTCAACCACAGGTGGACGGGGCTGTCACAGACTATCACATATCCCACAGTTACATGCCCTCTGTGTCACACAGTCCGAGACCGGGGCCTGCTCCATCACTGTGCCCACTGGTCGTTCCCAAGCTATGGGACGTACATAGAAACACCTTAACCGGGCGATGGTGCTCCATACGTTATAATCGGGTTCTAGGATGATGCCCCCAATCACCAAAATTTAAAAAAATGCCCCAAAGTGGCTGCAGTTGCTCACCTCCATGGAGCAACACAGAACCGCGTCCTCCTTCACGTCGTAAGACTGTAACAGCTATGGGGAGAAAAAGGGAAAAAATGGGTAAATAATTAATAAATTGGACTCAAAATGAAGGCGAGCGATCGGTGAGGACTACGACGGTTAATGAATGTGGCTCCGTACAGGCTGCACAATGTGCTGTCGGAGAGGGACAGATTGGGGCTTCCATCTGAATCCCATTTTTTAAATTTTTTTTTTAAAGATTTGGATTGAAAGTCAGACACAAAGCTCGGCATCAGGAAAAAGTGAACGTAGCCCAATATGTATGGGGGTCTCCTGACTGTTGGGCGGAGAGAAGGATCGGGCATGTTAAATTACACCGCCTGATCCTTTTGTTTCTCCAGGAGATAGGCCGCCATCATTGGAGTCTCACAGCAGCTCGCTCCCTATTTATAACTCTTGATCTCTTACATTTATGTGTATGGGGGAATGGGAAATAAGGGTTAGGGATCAGCAGAACGCTCGTTTAGCCATCTAAGGTGCATGGGCACTTTTAGATAGCGGAGAGGGGAGAAAGCATCTCCTAAACACTTCTCTTGGCAACTTATCCACTATGAGAACAAAAGGATTGGACATGTTGAACTGTAATATGCCCAATTGTCCTTTGTTTCCCTTGGCATTAGCCAACGGAAGTGAATCAACCTTTATTCATCAGATGGACATTTCTGGAAAGTTGTATTCTGCCTGTGAATAAAGGACTTGTCCAAGTTGGTTCCAGTTGGAAGACGCTCTAGTAAGTTGTCCTCCCCGAGGCCTCTGACAAATAACCTCATCTTCAAATGAAACATTACTAATGATGAACGATGTGCTTGTATAAGGTGTTATCTGAGCATGCGCGGGTTCTAACCAAGTGTCTTCGGCATGCTCAAAAAATATGTTCGAGTCCATACGGCTGCATGTCTCGCAGGTGTTCAAACAAACAGGCCATCCCTGCATGTGTTGCGGCTGTTGAAAAGCCTCGAGACATGCAGCTGCGGGGACTCAAACATATTTTTTGGGCATGCCAAAGGTACCTTAACACCTTATCACACCATGTTCGCGGATTGATTATGGCATGCTCTGTCGGGAGATGTTTGTACCATGTGTGTCTACATTTGGCCATCCAGGGGTTGTAATGCAAATTGCAGCCTGTTGCGGATTTTGCAATAGTGGATTGGATCCGTATCATGCGATAGTGGCGCCTTTCCTGGAAATGCGGGTAGACATATCTGTACCCACAGGAATATATGAAGTTTGGCCGTTCTTTGCTCCGTAGGGAGAAACCTCGTCAATTGAGTACCCTAAATAGGAGCAAATAGATAAGAGCGGTGTATATATCAGCTAATACCATTTAAAAAGAAAATTGTTAAAACCATTACAACCAGTATCCAGTGTGTTTTCAGCATCAGGTGTGATAAGCAAGTGGTGGAGATCACTGGTCTATGTGTCTCCTGAGCCGCTGCCAGAAAGACATCAAGACGGAAAACTCTGCCCTGGGTCAAGTGGAAAACGAAGAGTGTGAAATGTGCGGCAGAGACCACGGTATCCAGGATCCAGGCCCCAAACTGCAGAGACACCCGACTATGGGAGAATGAAAGATCTAGGGAAGCTGCCTCCATACACACAAGCCGAGCCCGGGGCCGAGCGTCACATGCTACCTGTGGTGAGTGGGACTGAGCAAAGAGCAACTGCGGCTATTCTACATGTCCGACTACCAACCTACATGGACAACGGATCCACACCCAGGCTGACACACAAACACGTAGCAACCAGATCACCATCAAGAGATAAAAAAATCTCAATATTCTGCTCATGGAGTCGTCAAGATCCAGGATTAGGCGAGAATATGATGTTTTTTTTAAATTTTAATTAAAACTTGTGGGGGCATCATAAAAAATGGGGATCCTAAAACAGTAAGGGGTGCCTCATACATTATAGGGAGTACTGTGAAAGCCCCTATAAAATGTGGGGCCTATTTAGCTTGGATACTAATGTAGGACCCACCACATTGCGTACAGGGGAGCTGTGGGCCCACCACACTGTGTATAGGGGAGCTGTGGGCCCATCATACCGTGTATAGGGGAGCTGTGGGCCCATCATACCGTGTATAGGGGAGCTGTGGGCCCATCATACCGTGTATAGGGGAGCTGTGGGCCCATCATACCGTGTATAGGGGAGCTGTGGGCCCATCATACCGTGTATAGGGGAGCTGTGGGCCCATCATACCGTGTATAGGGGAGCTGTGGGCCCATCATACCGTGTATAGGGGAGCTGTGGGCCCATCATACCGTGTACAGGGGAGCTGTGGGCCCATCATACTGTGTATAAGGGAGCTGCGGGCCCATCATACAGAGTATAGGGGAGCTGTGGGCCCATCATACCGTGTATAGGGGAGCTGTGGGCCCACCACACTGTGTATAGGGGAGCTGTGTCCCATCATACAGTGTATAGGGGAGCTGTGTCCCATCATACAGAGTATAGGGGAGCTGTGGGCCCATCATACCGTGTATAGGGGAGCTGTGGGCCCATCATACCGTGTATAGGGGAGCTGTGGGCCCATCATACCGTGTATAGGGGAGCTGTGGGCCCATCATACAGTGTATAGGGGGGCTGTGGGCCCACCACACTGTGTATAGGGGAGCTGTGTCCCATCATACCGTGTATAGGGGAGCTGTGTCCCATCATACAGTGTATAGGGGAGCTGTGGGCCCATCATACTGTGTATAGGGGAGCTGTGGGCCCACCATACTGTGTATACGGGAGCTGTGGGCCCACCATACTGTGTATACGGGAGCTGTGGGCCCACCATACTGTGTATAGGGGAGCTGTGGGCCCATCACACTGTGTATAGGGGAGCTGTGGGCCCATCACACTGTGTATAGGGGAGCTGTACATTAGGGGACTCAATGGATATTATTAAATGTTAGTGAGCACTTAAGCATTATTGTTATAGGGGCACTCAGTATTGCGGCTGTCAAGGGAAATATGTTGACACTGTTTTCTAGGGCATTTGCACAGGACATTAATATTTTCTAGGGGGCAAATTTACCATCTAGAAGGCACAAAGGAGGCATTATTACTATATAAGGGGCACAGAGGTGGCATTACTATGTCGGGCAATAAGAAGGGCGCTGTTATTGAGCCACACAGCAGGTGCACTAATAGGGACACATACAGCAGCGGCTCAGTATTGGGGTATCAGCAGGATGAGGAGTTTGTGCAGGTTGAGAATAGATGGCGACGGTGCAGTAAATGTGAGAAATCAGATGTGTCTGTTGCAATCTCTACAGACAAGTCGTGGCTGGAAGAAGTTGTCATGTCGGTCTGGGCCAGATGGAAAAGAAAGGGAAAGTGAACGACTCCACCAGAAAGTACGTCAGCGGCAAGTCACCATCTATAACTGTGCTGTAATCTCTTACATGCTCTGAAGCACTGGTATATACCACTATGGTAGCACACTGATATTGCCGCCATAAGGTGACATATAGTAGTAATCAGGGGTACCCCCCGAGGACACCTCCGTACCAAGTATAAGCTCTGCAAAAGGGGCTACGTCTTCTCCAGAATCACGCTCCCTATTCTGCCCGCCTCTTATGTTAATGCCAGCTCTCTAAAATCAATAAAAGACCCAAAACTCTACGGTGTACAACTTATCAGAAACGGCAGGGGTCATGAATGGGTGTAGTGAGACCAAAACAAGCGGCTAAGCCACTGTATTGTATGGTTAGCCGCTCGCCACACTGCAAACCTTAGAGTCAAGTACCCTAAAGTCGCAGAAGTTGGGAATTTGAGAGGCATTGGATGACTATCCTTCAATACGTATCAGTAGCGTAGCTACCGGGGGGGCAGAGGGGGCCATCGCCCCGGGCCCAGTCACATGGAGGGGCCCAGTCACATGGAGGGGCCCACTCAGAGCCGCGGCCGCTCAGGCAGTAATAAGCGGCCGCGGCTCTCTGATGTTTTCAGAGTCCAGACCAGACACACAGGATCGCAAGCTGCAGCGTCGCCCCTGGCCTGCCGTTGTCACATGATGGAGGAGGAGGAGGGGCCACCCACCCACGACCCATCCAGAGCCGCAGCCGCTTGCGGCCGCGGCTCTCTGACAGTCCAGAGTGGCGACGCGCTGCTGCCTGGTCACCGCACAGATGGAGACTCTGCACGCTGCACAGCAGCCAATAGCAGAGTCTCACTGTGAGCGCACGGTGCGGGCTGGAGCTGGAGCGCTGCTGCTAACCTGATAGTATCTTGACAGGCTGGCAGCGCTGCAGATAGCTCCACCCCAGGTCTGCTCCTATTGGTCCACACTCTTCTCAGGTCCTAGTCAGCAGCAGCATCTCTAATTGTTATTATTAGTGTGCCAGGAGGACAGAGCCCAAGATAGTGCCTGACCTGCCACCTGGACAAAGTCAAACTGACGGACAGGAGAGAGAGACGGGAGTCAGGACGGACATTTTCATAAATGTAAGGGCTGCTGTGGAAGTGGAATGTTCGTTCTTTAAAATAAATTAAAGCACACTGCACATGATATTAGTATGTTACTGTGGGAGTGGGGTGACTGTGAGGGTGAGAGGGGGAGCCGAGTTAGGGTAGTGGGGGTGGGTGGCGCTGTAGGGGGCCTGCTGTATTTCATTTCTTGGAGTATTATTATCTAATAGTTGTGTGGGTGCAGGTAGGGGGCTTATTATATTTACAGCTTAGGTCTTATAATAAGCCCCAGCCTGTTAGGCTATGTCTCCACGTTCAGGATTTCCAGCAAATACCCCGCTCCGCCAAAAGCGCTGCTCCCTGTTATACGCGCGGTGATTCCGCCTGTGTTCATTGAACACAGGCGGAATCACCGCATCGTATTCATAGACTGGGTTATTCATCTTGTGGAGACGGAGCGTCTCCGCAAGATAAATAGACATGCTGCGGTCTATAATGACGCGCTGCATGTCCGGTTACGCAGGTCTGCCACCTGGGTGTTTGTATGCATAGTGTAGACGCCGGGATTTCATAAAATCCCATCCACTATGCTGTAACATCTGGAAGCTGCAGATTGGATGCTGCGGCTATACGCAGCGTCCAATCCGCAGCAAATCCGGAAGGTTTCATGACCATGGAAACATAGCCTTCGTATAACAAGCCCCCATACAACAAGCCATGGCTCTAGCTGCACTTTATTTAAAGGGATTGTCTGATCTAATGCTGCAAGTTTGCAGATACTCCTATGTGGCTGCAAAATTGTGAAACTTCACATCTCGCATACTAAGGATTCGCTATTGCCCATATCAACAAGTATGCGATTTGCATACTCCTGGCCATGTTCTAACTGTGCAGCCTCACTCAATAACATTTTCACACATCCATTTATTTCCGGTACCAAAAAAAACGGTACCAGACATATCCATGTCCATGTGTGTAATACGTGCGGCACACATGTAACAACCATGTGCCATCCGTGTGCCGCATCAGTACCACACGGACAGCCACCAGGGAAGTAGTGCTACAGTAAGCGCTGTTCCCCGGCAGCAGGGGCTGAAAGTGGCTCTTATCATTCTCCCCTGCTCTGCTTGTTAGGTGACATCAAGCCCACAGCTTAGTAATGGAGAGGTGTCTATAAAACACCTATCCATTACTAATCCTATAGCTACATGTAAAATAAAGACACAGTCAGAAAAAAGTATTTTATTTGAAATAAAACAAAACACAGTTTACCATTTTTATTGTTACGTCTAATCCATGTGAAGCCCTCGATCTCCTGTAATAAAAGTAAAATCACAAACCAACAATATACCATACCTGTCCATCGTTGTGTTCTAAGCAGTAATCCATATCATGGGAATATACAGTTTGCAACCGGGACGGTGCTAGGATGCGACTGTCCCAGCTGTAAACCACTGGCGACTGAGATGCTGCCTGCGCAGCCTCAATGACTAGCGGTGACGTCACTGAGTCTGCTCGCAGCCGGGCTGAACTGCTGTGACATCACGACCGTGAGAAAATGCCAGTGATGAGGTCACGGCAGTTCAAGCTCAGTGTCTTCTTCACAGGCAATCACCATGAGAGTAAGAGGCACAGTGACGGGCATTAATATGTGGGGAACAGTGGTGGCATTATTATATGGAGTACTAAGAGAATCAGTAATAGGGACACATACGGCAGCAGCGGCTCAGTATTGGGGTATCAGCAAGATGTGGAAGTTGTGCAGGTTGGGAATAGACAAGAACGGTGCTGGAATGTGAGAAGTCAAATGTGTCTTTGTTGTAATCTCTGCAGCCGCGTGGTGGCGATCTGTGCCTGGTTTAAAAGACTGGAAAAGTGAATGACTCCATAAGAAAGACCATCACCTGTAAAGGTACCGTCACATTATTATTAAGTGATAATCGCTGCAGCGTCGCTGTGTGGTCACACAGACAGCTCTCCAGCGACCAACGATGCCGAAGTCCCCGGGTAACCAGGGTAAACATCGGGTTACTAAGCGCAGGGCCGCGCATAGTAACCCGATGTTTACCCTGGTTACCAGTGTAAATGTAAAAAAAACCAAACACTACATACTTACATTGCCATGTCTGTCGTGTCCCTCGCCTTCAGCTTCCCTGCACTGTGTAAGCGCCGGCCCTAAAGCACAGCGGTGACGTCACCGCTGTGCTTTGCTTTACGGCCGGCACTGACACATTCAGTGCAGGAAGCTCTGAGCAGCAGCGCGGACGCCGGGGGACGTGACAGACATCAGAAGGTGAGTATGTAGTGGTATTTAACAGAAAAATGTTTGACAGCTTTTTGCCAGAGAATAAAGATTTACATTCCTTAGGTATATCTGTGGTTGTGATTGTAGCTGCTCTGTATTTATGGGTTTAGAACCATGATATTTAATATATGTTATGCATTATGTAGTATCTATTCATGTGTAGCGATGTAGCAGAATATAATCTTGCCCATTTGGAATGCACAGTATTCCACTGAGATGCCCACAACAGTGTTTAAAACCACCATAATTATGTAAACAAACGTTACTCAGGTTAGGGGGCCCACTCAGATGTGTTTCGCCCCCCCTAGCCTGAACCCTTAGCTACGCCTCTGATACGTATGCAGTTATTCCAACTGTCCCCTGACGGCGGGCGCGGACGGAAATCAAGGACTGGACATGTGGATTACAACATG
The DNA here is from genome assembly GCF_051348905.1 of Ranitomeya variabilis. Lineage (NCBI taxonomy): Eukaryota > Metazoa > Chordata > Amphibia > Anura > Dendrobatidae > Ranitomeya > Ranitomeya variabilis. The sequence goes on along the minus strand of NC_135232.1, from coordinate 49,738,669 downwards.
CGTGATCCTATGATCCGAAAGCAGATATTTTTCAATCAGTGGCCTCTTGACGGCTCTCCATCAAAACCACACGCACACTTGGCCCAATCTTGCTGCCACTAACCCCCCACTAGCATTTAGTCATCGACTCCATGAGTCGTCATATGAGTTTAAAGGCCAGATTGTACTTGCATTTTTTATTGTCTGTTTTTTGGGGGGCGTATTTCACCCATTTTTCATTTACAACTACCGTAATTCTCCTTTTAATTTGCGCTTGCCAGTTTTTGTTTTTTATGTTCTTTATTGGGGACGAGGTTTGGGCTTTCAGCTGATTCATCAATTGCAACATTATTAAAAAAAGTTGGAAAATTTTGGCGCAAATGTATTCCAGTCTCCTTCCGGAGTAATTTTACGTACGACAGATATTTTACGATGTTTTAGTGATACATTTGACTTTCTATGCTAAAAAGTCACATAACAGGGTAAGGACAAAAATGAAAAGCATTTCTGATTTTGTGCAACTTTTGAGCAGTATGTGGCAGTTTTATAATTTCGCTTTTAGGGTGAAGCTCTATTTTGCATTTTGCCCAGGAACCTACCGTATATAATCGTATAAGCAGAGTTTTTCAGCATTTTCGGCTTATACACGAGTCATTGTCCCAGAAAGACGGCGGGGGAGGGGGAGCGGTGGGCGACAGAGGCAGGAGCCAGCGGCTGTAACTGTGCCCGCTGCTAAAGATAAATGAATATTCACTGCCCTGGCACAGTTACAGCTGCAGGCTTCAAGCAAACAACTACTTACCTTCCCTGCGCGTCCTCGCTGCATCTCCTTCCGGTGCCAGTCTTCTGGCCGAGCGATCATGTGTCCCCCACTCATTAAGGTAATGAATATTCACCCCTCTCCACTTCCATAGTCGTGGAGTGAATATTAATTACTTTAATGAGTGGGGGGACATGTGATCGCTCTGCCGGAAGAGCTTCTAGTGCAGAAACGAGATGCAGCGAGGGCACGCAGGGAAGGTAAGTAGGATGTGTTGGTTTTTTCTATAGGAACCAAGCATACAAGGATAGGGGATAAGGAGCCATGCATACAAGGACAGGGATGGGGAGCCATGCATACAAGGACAGGGAAGGGGAGCCATGCATAAAAGGACAGGGATGGGGAGCCATGCATACAAGGAAAGGGACGGGAGCCATGCATACAAGGACAGGGATGGGGAGCCATGCATACAAGGACAGGGATGGGGAACCATGCATACAAGGACAGAGATGGGGAGGGAGCCATGCATACAAGGACAGGGAAGGGGAGCCATGCATACAAGGAAAGGGACGGGAGCCATGCATACAAGGAAAGGGATGGGGAGCCATGCATACAAGGAAAGGGATGGGGAACAATGCATAAAAGGACAGGGATGGGGAGCCATGCATAAAAGGACAGGGACGGGGAGCCATGCATACAACGACAGGAAGCCATGCATACAAGGACAGGGATGGGGAGGGAGCCATGCATACAGGGATGGGGAGCCATGCATACAAGGACAGGAATGGGGAGTGAGCCATGCATACAGAGACGGGGAACCATACATACAAGGACAGGGATGGGGAGCAATGCATACCAGGATAGGGATGAGGGGACAATGCATACCCAGCTTATACTTGAGTCAGTAAGGTTTCCCAGTTTTATGTGGTAAAATTAGGTGCCTTGGCTTATACACGGGACGCCTTATACTAGAGTATATACGGTATTTAATTTTTTTTTAACTGGCCTTTACTTAAGCGACCCTCCCATAATACCAAAATCTTATCGTAATGAGGGGAATGCATAGTTGGCTTCCTATTAGTGCCACAGCTCCATCGATACCCGATCCCCTGTCAGGTTTTGCACAGATGTCCGTGCCGGCCAATGCAGAGGGGACGAGGAATTTATGGACCCATGGCCAAAAGGAGGCACGGAGAAACTAGATCCTAGTGGCCTCACCTCTGGGATCCCCACAATCAGGAGAACTGATGTGATACATAAGGAGGATCTGGAATGGAGCAGTGGTCACACATGCTGAGCCATGGCTCAGTGCTTGGCTGGGTCCCTGGGTGTGAGTGTGACCACCGCTCCCATTCATGTTCCTCATTGCGGTGATCATGCGATGCCAACGATCGGGACACTCAGGACCCCTATTGTAGTGATCAAACATTAATATCCTTTAGGAGACTCATTTAAAAAAAAAAAAAAAAATGCAGAGGAATTAGGTGGGTGATGGCACAACCGTTGTCATTACCTCTCTAAGGCAGGTATAAATAGGACACACGAGGACTCGGAAAGGCTCCCCGGTATTACTCCTCATCGTGCCGAAGACTTCACAAAGGAAGGTGATGAAACCCAGCCAGCTCTCCACATCAGATGTGTGCAGATCTTCTCGTACGGCAAAATCTTTCTGCAAAACACACACGAAAAATAAAATAAAAATGTCATAAATTAACCACAAGAGCCGGAGCCACAAGACAACGAAAGGGGAAATAAAGTGTGCAATCAAACAGCAAAACGAACAGGAACCAGTCAGGCAGACGTCTGCTTCACTTCGGAAATAAAAAGGGGAAACCAGTAAAACCCCAAGAGCGGTCTGAAACAGAAAAACAAATGTGTCCGTTTTTCTGCTATTTCTTCACTTCTCATAATGTACAACTGACACTGAAAAGTCAGCGGGTTCTTCAATTTCTGGATAATTTATGTGTAAGCTGCAATAATGGGAGATATCACAACTAAGAACTGTTAGAAACAGCTAAAAGGCGTCCATTACACCCAGCGAGTCACAGAATGGGACACCCACTCCCCGACAAAGTGGGGAATGGTGGCGTCACTTGGGCAATAGAAAGCCACATCACTATTCTACTGTATGCAGCCTTAAAGGAGTTGTCCACACCGGACAATCCCTTATTAATGAGCCCTGGTTACCGATACTTCCCGAACTTGTGCCACTCCTCCGTAGCCGATGTGACACCCCACCGGATGCTGATGCCAGAAGATGTTGCGCCAAGTACAGGGGAGCGGCGCCGCTTTGTGAATTATATTTTTTGTTCACCTTCCTGGGCCCATTAATTATTAAGGGATTGCCCAGTAGTGTTCAACCCCTTTCGGGCATTATGAAACACTACGAGTTGGATACTGTTTGGCCAATGTGGAGCTAATATTTTGGCACTGCGGGGATAATTTGGGGTCAGTATTGTACTGTGACTTGCAGTACTATTAAGGCATTATAAAACACTTTTACTAGGTCTTTTCCCATCACTATGCACTATGAAATGCTATAATAATGTGATCGTCCAACTTCTAGGTTCTCCATGCATAGTGGTACTCCGAGCCATTGGTTTTGCCACCACCAAAACAATTTAATATCCTCTTTCTGAAGTCTGTGTTGTCCTGGGACAACAAACTTTACGAGCGTGCCAAAAAGCCATATGCACTTGACCTAGGACTAGCCCAGTGGGCAGTCGCTTCCCTGGACTAGTCAGGCCTCAGTATCTGTATTCATGCCCCCTAGGCGTGACTGACGTCCTTCCCTGCTATTATTCTACATTTTTATAGCGCCATTTATTCCATGGCGCTTTACATGTGAACGGGGCAAATATAGACAAGTAAAGTAAACATTAGTAAAACAAGGCACACACAAGTACATAAGGAGGGAGGACACTGCCCGCGAGGGCTCACAATCTGCAGGGGATGGGTGAGGATACACTAGGAGAGGGTAGAGCTGGTTGAGCGGCGATTCAGTAGGTTGAGGATCACTGCAGGCTTGTCGGAAGAGGTGGGTCTTCAGGTTCCTTTTGAAGGTTTCCGTGGCAGGCGAGAGCCTGATGTGTTGGGGTAGAGAGTTCCAGAGTAGCAGGGAAGCACGGGAGAAGTCTTGGAGGCGGTTGTGGGAAGAAGAGATGAGAGAGGAGTAGAGAAGGAGATCATGAGACGATCGATGGTTGCGTGTAGACCATGTCACAGATGTATGGAGGAGACAGGTTGTGACTGGCTTTGTATGTCATAGTAAGGGTTTTGAACTGTAGCCTCTGGGCAATGGGAAGCCAGTGAAGGGCCTGGCAGAGAGGAGAGGCTGGGGAATAACAGGGAGACAGGTGGATTAGTCAGGCAGCAGAGTTTAGGATGGATTGGAGTGGTCAAGTCATTTCATTACCGCTGCATAAGCGTCACATCCGCTCTGAACGCCTCTTCCTGAGCATGAACAGTGAAGCCGGATGTACTCGCCACGGTGTCATTGCGCACGCTCAGGTACATAGGATTGGAGAGGACGTCACACTCTTAGGCGACATTTCCAGCGGTTCTGGAATGACGTGGACAGCAGAAGGAGATGTCACTTCCTCCCAATGGCTGTGATTACGGGTAATGCCACCGGTCTAGTCTGGGAGAAGCAACAACCCGGTAGACTCCTGCCAGGTCATAGGCAAAAGAAAGTTGGCGACACAAAAGCAGTTTTGGCCGAGACAACACAGACATGATTACACTACAGTTAGATGGCTCCAAAGTGTTATAGTTGCTGTTTGGGAGACTTGCGGGATCTGACCGGTTCCCTTTAATTGAAGGGAAAACCAGAGCGACAGCCCCTTCCTTTTTGTAGCTGGACCCCCTACAGATCACAAATTCTAGCAATACATCATCACTTTCTATGAAGACACTGGGTTCTGCTATTTGGACATTGGTGATTTTCAAGTTTCGTGAACCAGAGTACAAAAAGTAAAACTGGAAATATGGGGGAAAAAAACCCTGAACATCACATGTTAGAACATGAGGAAGTTGTTTTTCTTGGGACCCTGACTGCAAAACATTAATGTAGACTGATGGTTCCTCAATAGGGAACGTGGCATAAGCCACGGCCAGATGAAGACACCACTTGGGTGGCTCATCTCCTGGGGGAGAAAAAGGATTATGCATTAATATGAAAGAATCCAGAACTTTTTCTCCCCAGAGGTCATCTGTTGGGGGGGGAGAGGTTAGGGGGATGACGCTTCAACCAAGATGTGTAGGGGAGCATTTAATACCCCCCAAAACACAGTGTACAATGGGGATGTTGGCATGGATAGATGTTAGTCCAAGGAGCAACACACAGAGTGTGTACTTCCAGCTTAAAGGCTCACTGTTATCAACAAGATTTACATAAGTTAATGCAAGAAAATAATAAATCTGATCAGAGAAATATGCCTTTTTTCACCTTTGAGCCGCAGCTCCTCTCCCCTGCCACCGGAGCTCATCAATCAGACTGAAAAACGGTACTTAGTCAAAACAAGATGGATGGGTTCACTGAGGGATCAGATTATAATTGCCCATTAAAGTCTATGAATAGAGGAGGGAGAAAGTAGAAGAAGAGGCACAGACAGACCCTGCTGCAGCTTTGTGATAGGTGTCCACCTAACCTCAAAGCTGAATTCACAGATGCACTGCTCACTACTCGCAGCTTTGTGATAGGTGATCATCTAACATCAAAGCTGAATTCACAGCTGCACTGCTCACAACTTGTGGCTTTGTGATAGGTGTTCAGTGAACCTCAGAGCTGAATTCACAGCTGTACTGCTCACTACTGCTGAATAATGACCTACGTGCTGCTACAGTATTGAAGTGTTTTTCTCACTACAGTGCTGGATTCACAACCACACTTTTGGTGCTTCTGAACATGTGCTACACAGAGACAGGAGGGCAGAAACCCAGGGATGTCTCTGAGTGCTGTTTATGGGAAACATAGCAGCTAGTCTCTACTAGACAAACTAGTGATCGAAGCTGCAGGGAGACAACTGCTGAAAAATGCTGAATGCAGGTCATATAATGGTCAGAATTATTGTTATGTGCACAAAAAAGAATTTTCTGAAGTCGTCAGAAATGCCAGTGCGGTATACGGGAAGCTACCTGGGTCAAGTAGGATCACACCTGATGTGGCCCAGTATGACACTGAATATACCAGTCTTCTAGGAAAACACAAGTTTGTCACACAAAAGGCATTTGCTTATTTCTGCAGATAAGGAGCACAGTGGGATTTTTTTTTTTAAAGTCTGTTCTCTAAGGGTACCGTCACACAGTGCAATTTTGATCGCTACAACGGCACGATTCGTGACGTTCCAGCGATGCATTTACGATATCGCTGTGTCTGACACGCTACTGCGATCCGGATCCCCGCTGAGAATCGTACGTCGTAGCAGATCGTTTGAAACTTTCTTTCGTCGTCTAGTGTCCCGCTGTGGCGGCATGATTGCATTGTGTGACACAGGTTGTATACGATGTGCGCACAGTAACCAACGGCTTCTACATCGCAAATACGTCATGAAATTATCGCTCCAGCGCCGTGTATTGCAACGTGTGACCGCAGTATACGACGCTGGAGCGATAATCATACGACGCTGCAACGTCACGAATCGTGCCGTCGTAGCGATGAAAATTGCACTGTGTGACGGTACCCTAAGGTTTATTGTCCTTGTCTCCTGACAAAACTGGGACATCACATTATCTGATCATTTCACTCAAATCAGAGACTTTCATGAAAATAAATTCACAGGAAAAACTTCACAGCCTTATCAGAACCTGACAGGGAAGGAAAAAAAAAGAAAATATCTTCTGTCCAGACCTGCCATAACTCACAGGGTTTAAAACCACAAATGATCCTCAGACGCCTTCAAGAAAGTCCCTAAGTGGCCAAATCATTATCAGAAATGGCAGCGAGCCATCATGGCAACGCTCGAATGTATAACAATACCATTTGTGGTGTTAAGCTGTTCTTACACATCTAGATAAGGATTTAACTGTCTGATATCAAATTTCTCTGAATTTCACTGTAAATGACAGATAAGTTGGATGAATATAAAAGGCAACGTCTACCTCATATTACAGTCTGAACATGACCATAATCGGTGTAACATTGAGTCATTGTGTACATACATTACGGATCACTAATTACCTCCTGTATTATACTCCAGAGCTGCACTCACTAGTCTGCTGGTGCAGTCACTATGTACATACATTACATTACTGATCCTGAGTTACACCCTGTATTATACTCCAGAGCTGCACTCACTATTCTGCTGGTGCAGTCACTGTGTACATACATTACATTACGGATCCTGAGTTACATCCTGTATTATACTCCAGATCTGCACTCACTATTCTGCTGGTGCAGTCACTGTGTACATACATTACTGATCCTGAGTTACATCCTGTATTATACCCCAGAGCTGCACTCACTATTCTGCTGGTGGAGTCACTGAGTACATACATTACATTACTGATCCTGAGTTACATCCTGTATTATACTCCAGAGCTGCACTCACTATTCTGCTGGTGCAGTCACTGTGTACATACATTACGGATCACTAATTACCTCCTGTATTCTACTCCAGAGCAGCACTCACTATTCTGCTGGTGCAGTCACTGTGTACATACATTACTGATCCTGAGTTACATCCTGTATTATACTCCAGAGCTGCACTCTCTATTCTGCTGGTGCAGTCACTGTGTACATACATTACATTACTGATCCTGTACTGATCCTGAGTTACATCCTGTATTATACCCCAGAGCTGCACTCACTATTCTGCTGGTGCAGTCACTGTGTACATACATTACATTACTGATCCTGAGTTACATCCTGTATTATACCCCAGAGCTGCACTCACTATTCTGCTGGTGCAGTCACTGAGTACATACATTACTTATCCTTTATGGCTCTTCACGGGGTTGTTCTGGACTACGATACCGATGACTTGCCGTTTGGATATGGTCACACCTCTGTGGATTTGTTTAGAGGGACAGAGGACTTGTACACTCCATGACATCCACACGACGGCCCACGTGCGCTGTACCATCAGGATATGAGGACTTCTCCAATTGGAGCTTCCATTTACATTAATGTAGTGAGCAGTCAGACATCAGACAGCTCCAATAATAAGGTAACATGTGCGATAGCGAGTTGCTTTTTCCCCGTGTTCAGAAAGCAGATTTTTTTACTTATTTTTTGTGAACATTTAGGAGGGATTATCTTATGTATTAAAAACATAAAAGGTCGTACAAAGCTCTAATGATTCAGTGACTCTTTCTTAGGAGACTTTCCCCAGTGCTGCTGCGGCTTGCTCACACTCGTTACCTTGTGGATCTGGTTTGCACACATGTGGAGGACAAGACACAAGCTTGTGCGGGGAAGATGTTGAGCATATGTCAGGCAGAAGCTGTGGAGTAATTATCAGCTTTTCAACAAGTCGTTGGGACAGATTTATAACCCAACTATTTGGTCGGCCAGCTGAGGGAGCTTCGTGCAGAGAAGCCGGGGCTCAGCTACAGCAGTGTTCGGAGATCCACACATCAGAAATTACACGCCTTGGTGCTTCACGTTATATATTTTTTGGAACAACCACAGAGTTGAATCTTCTACATAAAGTTGACTTCTTTTAGGACTCGATGTATAGTATAAAATCTATGGTGGTCCAGCGAAGAACAGCAATGTGACCTCACTGGAATAAGATCGTTGGTTCTCCAATCAGGACAAAATCTTTCCAAATGGAGACATGCCACCAATCGGTGTCCACAAAGGTCTTACGTGGTCGTGCAGAGTCCTCCAGAGAAGAGAATTTACTCCAAATTTGTTGTAGAAAAAATGTAAAAATTTCCAAGGATGTCAACTGTAGCAAACGAGTCATCTGCCACTGTCACAAAGGGATCTTCTCGGCAGGCGATTCACACAAATTGCCATATTGGCTTCTCCCTTTAGTGCACTGGAGCTTGCTTAAAGGTGTGTCCAGACCTTGGCTTGTCACAAGGTGACTTCAGACTTGAGCCCCAAGACTGGACAACCCCTTGTCTGCTTCACTGATTTTGGAAGGCAGTGGTCGGAGAAGGGTATCAAGTTCCAAATAAAAAAAAAAAAAAGGTTATGGCAGCTCCATATTGGATTTATGGAGAACATATTTATATTACTGGAGGGATAACATATGCTACAATGATTATGGTAGTCCTCATACATGGACACTTCGTCTACCCCTTAACTGGATGACGACATGGCCACATTAGTCGCTACCCATGTGGGCATCTAGCAGACATTGTCAGGCATGTATGTGACCATATAGTTGCGGGCTGCACAAAAAGGCATTGAGGACCACACGAGGCCGCCCAGTCCTCATGCTGTACACCTCTATTTTAGAGCAAGTTTGTATAGAAAGTGCAACCATAGAGCCTATGGAAATCCATTTTTTAGCCTGTTCGGTCAGGTCAGGTGGTACAGTGGTCTGGCATTGAGGCTGCAATGTGGACAGTAACATAGGCTGGTGTGAATGAACACTTAGGCTCTATTCACATCAACATCAAGCATGATGTAGTGCCGGATCCAACACTTGTCAGACACCAAAGGCTCCTGAGGTCCCCAACAACTTAGAACGAGTTCTGTAAGGTACGGTCATGAGTTTTATCATCTTGAACTATACTTTCCACCACGTCATAGAACCTACGTCAAAGACTTCTGACAGAACTCCGACACATGGTAACTAGTGATGAGAGAACGTGCTAGCGTAATGTGTTACCCGAGTATCTTGGGTGTGCTCGGATAATATGCTCGAGTGCCTGCGGCTACACATTGGGATAATATGCTCGAGTGCCTGCGGCTACACATTGGGATAATATGCTCGAGTGCCTGCGGCTACACATTTGGAGATTGCCTTACAAACAGCGTAGTGGTGAGGACTCGAACATATTATTGGAGCACGCCCAAGATACTCGGATAACACCTTATTGGAGCACGGTCGCTCTTCACTATTGTTGACCCAAGTCTCCATTGACAGTCTGATGGAAAGATGAGCACAGAATGAATCGCTCTTCCCACCAAATGACTGAGAAGGAGCACATGATAAGGCAATGGTCGGGCACCAGAGGTGTCAGGAGTTGGATCCGGCAGGGGATATTGGTAAACCCAATGAACCCAACCCTACACTCTATATTCTGATTGTTGTACCCCACTACGCACACAAGGGGTTAAGACGCGCACTCATTCTCCTGCCCGTTGGTCTTCTTCTCCAGCTCCTATTCCAGACACCGGTGTAATAACTTCAAATATTTACATGTCATTCCTACTGTGAACAAGCGCAGTGTGCTCTCCGCGCGGCCATCTGGCGTGCATGTGAAGCAGGTTGGGTCTGATTGGATTAGTTCTTTGTTACTTTACACCTCAATCTGTAATGTTTAAATGGCTGTCATTAATGGTATTAAACATTGTAACCGCAGGAGTCTGACCGCGCGAAATAGCGGCTTCCCATTGGTTTAACGAGATGTACAGAGAGGCAATGAGATCACGTCTTCCGATGACACCATCACGTCATGTCAAATACATTTATTTAGGCTACATGAATAGTCCGGAGGTGCCAAATAAGGTGGATGTAACACTACAGTTGTTAGGAAGCCTGGCTGCTCAATATTTTATTTTTTCTTTTAGCAGAACAATAAACCATTTCCAAGGCAATTATGTATTCTCATGTATGAGGTCCAACACCCCCTGTATGGATGGGTGAGGTAATATGCTTTTTTTTTTAAGGGAAATATTAAAAAATTTGGCTTCTTAAATTAAAGTAGATCATTTTGATCTTGCACCATCTAAATTGCATTGGTTCGTAGTTTGACAACAGATAAGATTCTCAGCCTAGTATTGTTATGACCATCCCTGGTAGTCCGGTAACAGAAGAGACCCCCTTCCTGGTAGTTCCAGTACCAGATATGACCTCTTCCCTGGTAGTTCCAGTACCTGATTCGACCCCCTCCCCGGTAGGTCCAGTAGCAGACGTGACCCCCTCCCCGGTAGTTCCAGTACCAGACGTGACCCCCCCTCCCCGGTAGGTCCAGTACCAGATGCGACCCGCCTCCCCGGTAGCTCCAGTACCAGACGTGACCCCCCTCCCCGGTAGGTCCAGTACCAGACGCGACCCCCTCCCCGGTAGGTCCAGTACCAGACGCGACCCCCTCCCGGGTAGGTCCAGTAGCAGATGCGGCCCCCTCCCTCGTAGGTCCAATACAAGATGCGACCCCCTCCCTGGTAGGTCCAGTACCAGACGTGACCCCCTTCCTGGCAAGTTCAGTACCAGGTGCGACCCCCTCACTGGAAGTTCCAGTACCAGATGCGACCCCCTTCCTGGTAGGTCCAGTTCCAGACGTGACCCCCTCCCTGGTAGGTCAAGTACCAGACACAAATCTCCCTGGTAGCTCAGTACCAAAAACGAGACTCCCTGGTAGCCCAGTACCAGAAACGACTCTCCCTGGCAGCCCAGTGCCAGAAACGACTCTCCCTGGTAGCCCAGAACCAGAAACTACTCTCCCTGGTAGCCCAGTACCAGAAATTACTCTCCCTGGTTGTCAAGTACCAGAAACGAGTCTCCCTGATAGTCAAGTACTAGATACGACTCTCCCTGGTAGTCAAGTACCGGATACGACTCTCCCTGGCAGCCTACTACCAGATACAACTCTCCCTGGTAGCCCAGTACCAGATACGACTCTCCCTGGTAGTCAAGTACCAGATACGACTCTCCCTGGTAGCCCAGTACCAGATACGACTCTCCCTGGTAGTCAAGTACTAGATACAACTCTCCCTGGTAGCCAAATACCAAATACAATTACCCCTGGCAGCCCAGTACCAGATACTACTCTCCCTGGTAGCCCAGTACCAGATACGACTCTCCCTGGTAGCCCAGTACCAGACACGACTCTCCCTGGTAGCCCAGTACCAGACACTACTCTCCCTGGTAGCCCAGTACCAGATACGACTCCCTCTGGTAGCCCAGTACCAGATACGACTCCCTCTGGTAGCCCAGTACCAAATACGACTCCCCCCCCGGCAGCCCAGTACCAGATACGACTCTCCCTGGTAGTCAAGTACCAGATACGACTCTCCCTGGTAGTCAAATACCAGATACGACTACCCCTGGCAGCCCAGTACCAGTTAAGACTCTCCCTGGTAGCCCAGTACCAGAATCGACTCTCCCTGGTAGTCAAGTACCAGATACGACTCTTCCTGGTAGTCAAGTACCAGATACGACTACCTCTGGTAGCCCAGTACCAGATACGACTCTCCCTGGTAGCCCAGTACCAGATACGACTCTCCCTGGTAGCCCAGTACCAGATACGACGCTCCCTGGTAGCCCAGTACCAGATACAACTCTCCCTGGTAGTCAAATACTAGATACGACTCTCCCTGGTAGTCAAATACCAGATACGACTACCCCTGGCAGCCCAGTACCAGTTAAGACTCTCCCTGGTAGCCCAGTACCAGAATCGACTCTCCCTGGTAGTCAAGTACCAGATACGACTCTTCCTGGTAGTCAAGTACCAGATACGACTACCTCTGGTAGCCCAGTACCAGATACGACTCTCCCTGGTAACCCAGTACCAGATACGACTCTCCCTGGTAGCCCAGTACCAGATACGACTCTCCCTAGTAGCCCAGTACCAGACACGACTCTCCCTGGTAGCCCAGTACCAGACACGACTCTCCCTGGTAGCCCAGTACCAGATACGACTCCCTCTGGTAGCCCAGTACCAGATACGACTCCCCCTGGCAGCCCAGTACCAGATACGACTCTCCCTGGTAGCCCAGTACCAGATATGACTCTCCCTGGTAACCCAGTACCAGATATGATGCTCCCTGGTAGCCTGGTACCAGATATGACTGTCACTAATAATCTGGTACCTGATATGACTCTTAGTGGTAGTTATTGCCAATTATAATTTTCAATGATAGTCTGGTAGGATGTATGAGTTGTAGTAAAGCCCCCCCCATATACGTTACACAGCTGTTGATCAAACGATGGCCCAACTCTCCCATACACAGAAGTGCTCTGCGTTCTCTATCACAGAGCTGTTGCCAGACAACTCTAGCAGTGGCTTCTCTCGGAGAACAAAAGGATTGGCAGTCTAAAATCAGACATGCCGGATCCTTAACGCTTAAAAAAATAATCTGCCAGGAGAGAGTTGGGGGTCCCGATACAGCCGAACCTGTTAATATCGCCGGGTGTGGTCAACGTTAGTCTAATGTGTATGGTGGCCTTCAGGCAGTGGATAGAGCTCTTACAAGTCGTCTGCTACCAGATATGGCTTTGAGTGGTGGTCTGCTAGTAGGAATGACTGTTATTGATAGTCCGGCATCATATGTCTCTCAGTCATAGTCTAGAAGGAAATGTGACTCAACGCAATTAGATACCAGATCTAACGCTTAGTGATCATGCAGACATCCGTGGATTTCAGCCCAATCACTTACCACAATGGCTATGGGTTTCGTAACGCGAGCATGAAAGCGCCACAGCTTTCTATGAGGCCATCACGCTCGGGTTGAGAGACCCGCGGTCAGTCTGTGCATTGCGGCCTGTGATGGGACCAAGATCCACTGACGTCTGCATGAGCGCCAACAGTAGCTTGGTACCAATAGGACTCTTAATGGCACCCAGGCACACAACATATGCCTTAGAAAATTTATATTTCATCCGTTGTATGTCCAATATCATGCTTCTATTCTAAGTAAAAACATTTCTAAAGGTGCTATTGATATGAAATTCTCACCAGATGTTGGTAACAACCCATCCATTCCACAATGGCAAAGAAATCAAACCATAGATGTCCATATAAGTTATGTGTAATATTGAGAATAGAAACAGGTAAAAAGTATTGAACACATGAAGGAAGAGGTGCAAAAAGCCACGGATAGTCACGACACCAGCTGAAATCAATCCTGTCACTTAGTAAAAAAATACTATCAGCTGGTGCAACTGATGGCCTATAAAAAGGTGTCTCATTACCAAGCTACTAGAGTGGCTGAAGAATCACCACACCTGAATCCAATAGAAAATGTATGGAAGGAACTAAAGCTCAGAGTTCATAGAAGGAGCCCACGGAATCTTCAGGATGTGAAGAGTCTTTGTGTATAAGAATGGACCAAAATCATACTTGAGCAATGTCTGCGACTAGTTTCTCCATAACGAGGCATCTTGAAGTGGTCATCACCAACTTTTGTATGAAGTATTAATTAAATTTCAATAAAAGCATTTTCAATACTTTTTCCCTGTGTCATTTCTCATCATTACACATTATTTATTGACATCTCTGGTTTGCTTTATTTGCCTGTGTGGATTGGATGGGTTGTTACAGACATCTGATGAGAATTTCATGTCAATAGCACCTGTAGAAATATATTTATTTAGAAAATTGTTGACGTGTTCAATACTTATTTCACCAACTGTATGTAAGAAGAATGGTCTGTAACCAGAATTATTGATCAACTAGGCTTTTTTTTTTGTAAAGCTGGCAGTCTGTAAAGCCTTCATCCTCAACTCCCCATCTTTTCGTACTTATGTATTTATTTCAAGTTCCTTGTTCTATATAACAATCATCAAGATACGATTTTGAAGCAGGAGCCAAAATAATGTTGTTATCTAACTATTATGTCAAGTTTGCAAGATATCATTTACGGTAGTCTTAAAGGAAAGAAAAATATCACTTTTTTGTATTTGTAAGACTTTTCTGGTTAATTTAGAAGCTGAATTTACATATACAAGGTCATGCAATCAGACACGTCCTGTGCATAGCTCGCTGGACGCGGACCTTTATCCGGTTAACGCTTCACGGTACCAATTTGGTGTTTTGAGGATTTGGCATTATTATTTTAATTTTAAAAAAAGTAATCAGGGTATAAATTAAAGAAGTTCCACAACTTCCAAATATACTTTATGATTCTCCATTCTTAATGGGAATCTGTCATCAGGTTATCTGAGAGCATCATGATGTGTTACTTACTGGGCAGCTTGCAGTAGTTTGGATAAAATCACTGTTTTATCATCAGGAGATTATCACTAGTGGACTAGTAAACCTGCCCCCATGTAGTCCAACGACGCCTCCAACACTGATTGGCAGCCATGAAATTGTCTACACAGAAGGCAGCCAATCAGTGGTGTGGGCGGGGTTATACAGAGAACTGGTAGATCTGCAGCAGCTAAAACAGGGATTTTATCAAAACTGCAGCAAGCAGCCTAGTAAGTGATACATCGCTGGAATCAGAGTCTCCGCCTCTACATACATTTCCTGGAGATACAATTCCTTTAACAAATATAATATATAACAAAAAGTAAAAGCTTGTTGTGGACTATAACAGAAAACAAATAATTGTCTTTTTTGGAAGATTGGGGCAGATATATATATATATAAATATTGTGTGTGTAAATACAAATAAGGGCCGGAAAGTGTTTAAGATGCTGCTGATAAGATGGTTTACCGGCCGGGCATTAGGCAATTGCGCTCTGCCAAGTGTGCGGAGTCTTAATGTGGAAACTTTGTTCTTAGAACAAGTTTGGGAGAGTGGAAGGCGACAGAGATAGTGGAGGAGACGTTTATAAGCAGCGGGCTGGAAGAAGTGGAAATCACTTGATAATGAAGTGAGGGGAGGAAAGAAATGGTGTGCGATCCCAGATAACATTCCTGAGGAAGCGGCAGCAGTGATAGGGCTGGAGAGAGGCAAGGAATGCCGGCTGGAGAGGAGATAATGGCCGGCGAGAGGAGGGGGCTTCTATTTCAGAAGGGACCAGTTATCAGATCCAAAACTGAACATTTTTCTAGAATGAGCAACAGCACATACGCTAGCTACATATACAACATAAGTATTGGGACGGATCACACTTCTCTATGTGCGTCTGATGGAGGAGGCTGGGTTTGGTGAAGGAGAACGTTACCCCCTGACCGCATTGTGCCCACTGTACAGATGGTGGAGGAGGATAATGCTATGGGTTGTTATCAGGGGTCGGCCTCGGCCTCTTAGTTCCAGTGAACAAGACATTGTGGACAAATTCAGCCTCCAACTTGTTAGAACTCTTTGGGAAGGGCCCTCTTCTAGGGCAATGAAGTGATTCCGCAGGGCTTGCCCTGCAGTGGACAATCCCTATTTTGGGGACGCCATCAGAGTTGGAGAGCGTTTACAAAAAGTCTTCATTCTTACTTTGACGAATAATCACTGATCACAAATTGGCCATTTTCCAAGTTCCCTTGGAGTTGGAGAGCGTGAATGTGCGGCCTCCTCGCCATTCTTCCTCACCCAAGTGTGGGATCTTATGGATAGGTGATGACTGATATAAATTGCCAAAAATGTCCAAATGGGAGCCCGGTCTAACACTAGTTACGCCGCTCCAATTCTCCCAGCCCACAACACATTCTTCCCAACTGAATTTCTGTCTGTCACTAGTAAAGGGCTATCGGATGGCGGAAAACTATGCCAGCTATTCTGAGCCTCGAGGAGAGATGCCCCGGAATGAAACGGGCTTGGATGGCTGAGAATACGGCCATTCTGTGTGACGGAGAGAAGATCTTCACATACCCCCCGGGTGACCAGATCAGACCTGGGTACATCTATAACAGTGCCTAGATGGCCAGCTTTACCATAAGCGTCATAACTGCTCAGCCTGAAATCTTAGGAAATATGGGAGTCTGTGGTTAGTGAGGTCACGCCTCATCCCACTGTGAGCAGTGATGTCACGCCTCATCCCACTGTGAGCAGTGATGTCACGCCTCATCCCACTGTGAGCAGTGATGTCACGCCTCATCCCACTGTGAGCAGTGATGTCACACCTCATCCCACTGTGAGCAGTGATGTCACACCACAATCCCACTGTGAGCAGTGATGTCACGCCTCATCCCACTGTGAGCAGTGATGTCACGCCTCATCCCACTGTGCGCAGTGATGTCACGCCTCATCCCACTGTGCGCAGTGATGTCACGCCTCATCCCACTGTGCGCAGTGATGTCACACCTCAACCCACTGTGAGCAGTGATGTCACACCACAATCCCACTGTGAGCAGTGATGTCACGCCTCATCCCACTGTGAGCAGTGATGTCACGCCTCATCCCACTGTGCGCAGTGATGTCACGCCTCAACCCACTGTGAACAGTGATGTCACGCCTCATCCCACTGTGAGCAGTGATGTCTCGCCACATCCCACTGTGAGCAGTGATGTCACGCCACATCCCACTGTGAGCAGTGATGTCACGCCTCATCCCACTGTGAGCAGTGATGTCACACCTCATCCCACTGTGAGCAGTGATGTCACGCCTCATCCCACTGTGAGCAGTGATGTCACGCCTCATTCCACTGTGAGCAGTGATGTCACATTTCATCCCACTGTGAGCAGTGATGTCACATTTCATCCCACTGTGAGCAGTGATGTCACGCCTCATCCCACTGTGAGCAGTGATGTCACACTGCATCCCACTGTGAGCAGTGATGTCATACTGTGAGCAGTGATGTCACTGCATCCCACTGTGAGCAGTGATGTCATACTGTGAGCAGTGATGTCACACTGCATCCCACTGTGAGCAGTGATGTCATACTATGAGCAGTGATGTCACACTGCATCCCACTGTGAGCAGTGATGTCATACTATGAGCAGTGATGTCACACTGCATCCCACTGTGAGCAGTGATGTCACAGCTATGAGTCTATCAGGAGAATTATGACATCACTCGTGTCACCTGGGTTATAAATAGTGATGTCATTCCTGTGAAATTGCGTTGGCATGACTTGTGCTACATGAAACACGACAAGTAGGGTGTGATAAAGTGATAAAGTGTCTCCTTAAAGAGACCATGCATGGGAGCATATGGAGACTTATAGGCCATGCAATGAGCCCTTGGAAATAAAATCCGCAAATCAATTTTTCAGAGAAGAAAAGAACAGGGTCTCTAGTGCCACCTAGATGCTAATTACATCAATGCAAGATAGACCACCCCGTCAGTGGTCTCTCACCCAGCCAACGGTACTCCTGTGCTTTGCAGTGGTGAAGGGTAAGAAACCTGAAACATGGAGAATGGAGTTTCTGCTTTTACCCCTTTAACTAATCAATGATGCCATAACTGTCTATAACTTATATTTCACAGGAGTGCCATTCCTCCAGTCGCAAAATCCACTCCGAGCAGTGATGTCACTCATGGAAATCATTATTATTATACATTTTTATAGCGCCATTTATTCCAGGGCGCTTTACATGCAAGTCATAAATTGCATTTGGATAGTGTGACTTCACTATATATATATATATATATATATATATATACATATATATATATATATATATATATATATATATATATATATATATATATATATATATATACACACACACACACACAATACGCTGCTACAAAAATGGTCTCTAGTCACTAGTAAAGGCCGTCCTGAAGAGCTCACCGGTGGGTCTATCCCGGCACGTGAGGGTCTGCTGCCGCAGGGCACACTATGGCTACCGTCTACCTCTCCAGACGCAGGTCCTATTATGGGCACATCCTCACATACCCAGCGTTTCCTAATTCCTACACTCTCTTTCCACAATAGCACTGCTACAGACTTCCTTTATTTGGGGGAAGCGCCTCATTCCGAACAAACTGTCTCTCGGGCTTCAAAGGGAATACTTTACAGTAAAACACAACCCCAGCACCGAGACGCACGCAAACGTCACCTCTGGATCCATCGGAAAGGAAACCATCATCACCGGGTTTACAGAGATCAATATTTGGAAGCGGAGATGTTCCCCATAGAGGCTCGGAAAAAAAAAAAATGTGCCGTCTCAGGGGCCACATATACTGGCTCATAGTATGAAATGAAAAATATAAAAATCAAAATCTTTTTATTAAAATTTATGCTATTTCCCTTTTATGTTCTTGCTCACATGCGTGTCTGTGCTTGATAGAAACCATCAGCAAGCAGATGTCGACAGATTTCCGGAATGTTGTGCCTATATATTGGACTTTTTATTATGTCACTTTTTTACAGATTATTATGCATTAATGATGTAAACCAGTGGCAGACTATCTGAATTACTAGATTACGTGTTAAAGGAGCTCATGAAGACTATCCATTATGTACAAAGGCGAACTGATCAGCTGATCGCCATATAGCCAGGATTTCCAACCCTCGACGATCAGCTCTTCTGATCTCCAGCGAAGCCTTAACAGGGCATGTGTTTAGGGCTTGCCATCAAGAGACTGCCCCATTAAGGAGCTGATCCACTATATTTAAAGATGACTTTTTCTGGTATATCTTAGTAAATATTTGTAACATTTCCGTAGCATCTTTTCTTATAACTCTATATTGTGCCTTTCCTCTGCTACTGCGCTTGAAAAATGGCTATCGCTCCTCGGGGGCGTGTCTCTGCGCTGTCTGATACTGCCCAATCAGCAAACTCTGTAGTGACACACCGCCTTTAGTAACTCCCAGGTGTCATATTTATTCATAATGTTTCAGAAGGAATAATAAAGGAACAGCACAATTAAAAGTTGTAGCAAATGGAAAAAAAAATAAAGATACAAGTGGACATATCCTCTTTAAAGGAGAACAGTCTGCTTAAAGCCCCCTATACATATTAGATTATAGATGGCCGAACCTGGGATCGACCAATCATCTGGTGCATTGGGGCCTCCAGAATCTTCATGCACAGAACGATCGGGCAGAACAAATTTCAAGGCCTGATCCTTTTATTTTCCGGATACATAAGCCTCTGCCAGAGGTACCTGGCAGCTTTCTTCTCTCTCCCCATTGAAGACATGAGAGCTTGGCAGAACAGAGACCCCATATGTTTATGAGTTGAGTCAAAAGAGACAGGCGTCTACAGATTCTGTGGTATACGCCCAGTTGGCTAAAAGGACAATTTGCACCACTAATACCGGAGTGTATAACTTTGTAATGGAGAGGCATAGAAAAAAAAGAAAAACTGTTCCAGACTCAAGGGAGCAGCGGCAATTAGAAGAGGGAATCGGTTTAAATAAAAAATAAATCTAAGGAAAAGACCTCCATTAATGAAACCTGTAATAGACCGCAAAGCACACATTATAATATCATTGTCCTAAAAGGTGATATATAAAATAATCTACAGATCCGGTGTTTAGCCACCTTGCCTAAATCTGCTTACGAGGAGCCCAGCAGCTCCTGAGCTTTCTTAATAGGAATTAATAAAAGGCTTTAGACTGACACAACCCTAATTAGTTAACAAATGTATAATTGTTATCCAGCCCCCCCTCCGCCGCCACTATTGTGACTGCCGCTGTCTTCCAGTCTCCTCTGCTGATGTCTTTGTCACCCCATGCTAATGCATTAGTCTGAGAGAAGGGCCATCTGTCACACAGCCCGCTCCCTTTAATCCCAGTCAGTCTGAACAGCAACTTAGGAATTTTCTCTCAATGACTCCATTGCATTAGAGGCGAGGATTTCCTGGAGCTTATTGTCGTAGTGTCATGCAGCCAGCACGACCCAAAATCCCTTTTAATATGTGGAAAGATGCTGGCAGACGCCTCCTGCCCCCCTGGTCTATTAACCCCTTTCCAACCCAGACGTGGACGGGCGGCCGGTGACAGCTTTATTAGCTCGTGGATTGGGCTCATCATCTGCTGCTATTCACCGTCACTGGGCTGAATAGTGCTGAATACAGAGGTCAACTGGGTGGAATGGCTGACTAGGGGTAGAGATGGATAGAGGAATAGTAGATGGATGGATGATAGGTAGACGACATAGAGAAAGATTTTAATCAACCTGTGCTAATATAAATACAAGACAGATATCAGATCGATGACCGACAAAGATGCGAGATAGATAGAAATGAATAATAGGTTGATATGAAACATGAGAATAGATAGAGATATATGATTGATAGATAACAAAAGAGAAGCATCGATTTCCTATGTGTGTGTGTGTGGGGGGGGGGAAACAGAATCAGTAATGCGGGGTCGGAGAGTATGTGAACGACGGGTAATGAACCGTTTAATAATTTCCATGATCGTCACTTCATACTAGGGTTCTGTAAAGGGGTATAACCCCGATGTACCCAACAAGGAGATCAGTGTCTCTAGTAATGTAGGTCTCCTCCAACCCACCAATTTGGCAGGGACTAGAAAACCATTTCGTGTTTTGAGTTGTCACAATTATCCTTCTGGCAAAAAAAAAAAGTCCGGAGAAAGAAGGGTTGGACATTCTGGATTATAACATGCCCAATCATTCTGCTAGAATAGGAAATCAGCCGCCAGCAGAGATCGATTTCTCTCCTCCTGGATGAGAACGCTTGCTCCTTTGGCCAGGCAAGGGTGCACGTATACGTGGGGGCCAAGGGGCATCTTGGCTGGCTTATGTCCAATAATTTAGAAATTGGATAGTCCAGCATTATGTGATTGATGCGACTGTTGGACTATTGGAACTATAATAAATATCTGGTCTTTTGTGAACCAGAGAAATAAAGAGTCAGAAGATCGGGGAGGACCAGGAATGTTGTGGGTTTTCTGGAACGCAGGTGGAAAGGGGTTATGGCAGAACAGGCCGTATTTATCTATGGTCTGCCTCACAGGCTGGAGGTGGATCACAGAAGGCTTCGGTGTCCCACCCTGCATTGCTGACCTGTAATTCACCGGGCCCAGGGGCGGATATACAGGCTTCTCCATTTAAAGCTGTTTTTTATTTATAGAGGAGAGAAGAACTTGATGTTTCTTTTATTGGAGCTGTCGAGCCCAGGCCGGACTGAAATATAAATAATCTCCCAGAGCTCACGGGTTCATGGTAAGTGTGTCCTTCTCCCAGCTTCACCACAGTTTATATGAAATGCATGAGGTCTTGCTGGTGTGGAAACATAACCACGGAGTTGAGAAAACATTGCTAGAAAGTCTCGATCCCAGCTGAGGTTTTCATATTACAGAAGAACACGGTCAGAAGGTTGGGGAGACCACGACACTTTCTCCGACAGTAGGTCAACTTGATCAGTCGCAGTCAAGATCAAAGACCATGGGTAGGGAGTCGTGTAAATCTGATGATTTTTTTTTTCAGTCTTTCAAAAAGTTTATCGGGTTCTTAAGTTCATTTCCAGTATGTGGATCAGGTATACACAACCAAGACCTTGCCCTATTCGGCAGCACAAATCCTAGATCTGCACTAGAAGCCACCATACAATTAGATAAAAGACTGCAGATACCTACGATTTGGACGATGTGGGGAAAGACAGGGATTGACCAATATGAATTTAATCGGCCAATATTTTAGCTCTACAGGAAGAAAATCCACAGCCAGCTGAGCTTGACTCCAGTCTCCCCATCGAGAACACATGAACGCTCAGCCAAGATGAGTTGGGGGAGATAGTTGTAAGTCAAACGCTCAGTTATGTGAAGGGTATGGGCACCTTAAATGGATTATCTAAAGAAATGGAAGGTCTTCATCAGTCATCTTTGTATGGAGCTGCTTCAACCATCAAACCAACTCTATGCTCACAGTTGAGTTGTGGTTTCCATCATCTAACAAACATCTACAAAGCCCCCAAAAAACCATTGACTTAAGGCTCGAATACACATTAGATGGCTGTCGGCTGAACCATGCTTTGGTCTACTGTTTGGCCAAAAGCCATATCAGTCGGCTCTCAGACTCCCAACACACAGGCGTGCTCCTGTGTTCTCTATGAGAAAGCCGCCGACGGACGTGTCTTCCAGAGGCTTATTTCCGAAAGAACAAAGGGATCAGCAGTCCAAAATCGGACATGTGCGATCAACATTTCCCCCTACAATCAATCAGTTTTACTGCATTCCCATGCACAGTGTATGGGGGTGCTTTACAGTGAGGCCCACTAGGGAGTCCATTATGTTGACGGCATACACTGAATGAAGCCAACGGCAACAGCGCGAAAACAGCCAAAGGTTATTCTCTTGGTCCATTTGGTCAATTAACCAGCCCCTTCTGCTCTGAACTAGATATCTTCAGACTTTTCTTTTTAATGAAGAGTACAGCCCTACAAACACATTAGACTAACGTTGGCCGAACATGTCATCGATGAGTTTTGTCAACAGACTGATGTGATGTAAGCATCCAGCATGTCCACTTTTGGACTGCTGATCCTTTTGTTCTCCCCGAAATAAGCCGCCAGAGATATCGGACCTTATCTGTCACATAGGAAACACAGGAGAATTTGGTGGAGTGAGCGGTCTTGTCTATGGGAGAGATGGCCAAAATAAATGGCTTTTGGCCGAACGATAGTTTGGCAAATTGTACGGCCGGCAGTTATGTAGGGCGTCTCTCCCATACAGAGATCCACTTGTTCTGAAAAACCTCCGCCCCATATACCCAAGATTGCGGTTGGCCAATCTGTTTTTCGGGCAATTGTTTGGCTGGTAGTTACGGTGTACAGAGGGAAGTATTTTGGCCAAAAATAATGCTCTGGCAAATTGGATACAAAAAACCCCGATCCTTTTGCTCTCATGAGATATATCAAGAGGTATCAGCAGCCATGAATGTCTGGAAAGAGGGCTTCAGGTCTTTAAGAACCAGAGACCATAACCTCCCCCCTTCCATCATTCAAGACGTGTCGAATTAAGATGAAAAACTGAAGAGTGGCAGAGCATGTGAGCGGTTCTCTCCAACCAAGTCAGTAAGAACTCTGGAATTGTTTAGGTATCTCCAGTTGCCTTTAGGGAGAAATGCAAAATAAAAACAACAAAAGACAAAAAGTAAAAAAAATAAAATAAAAATAAAAACAAAATACCAACGTCTGCCCACAGAAATGTGATGGAAAGCCATTCTACAGAATTAGACTGAAATGAAAGCGAATTCTAAGACATTTCAGACGTCTGCGACAATCCTGCAATGCTCTGCAGAAAAAGAAAAACCTGCGGAGGAAAATACGTGCAGCGCTGGTATCTGTGCAGCCCAGAGGAAGAAAGCTGGCAGGAGCGCCATCTATTGGCAGAGCGCTGGATCATCATGGAATTCCAAAAGATCCATTCAATAGTCTCAATGTCTGACACATGGAATTCAACACATATACATGATGGCGGCCGATGGTATAGATTCCCTCTGACACCAATGCTCTGGATCATGTAACTACGAAATGGAAATTAAATTTTACGTGCAGGTTTTTGGAAACTTTTATGGTCTTGCTCAGACGACGTTTGTGGTCTGTGTGCACAACTACGGCACTCGGTCCAGTTGTAGCTTGGGTGTTCTTACACATTATTGATTTTTCAAGTGGAAAAAAGTCACTCCGCTCTATGGACTAGCATATAATGGCACCAGGAGCCATTCGCTAGCCCGAATATTCCAACAGCCATCTAAAAGCATCCTAAAGCCTTGTGCACATATACGACTGTGTTCTACGTCTACTCAAAACGTGATAAAATAAAATTATTTGTGTGATCATCTGATCCATTTTTCTCATATGCAAAAAAAACCAAAAAAAAAATCCGATAAGCCATAAAAGTCCCAGCGAGGACCATCCCTTTAATCAATTCATCAGCACAGAATTTCGGACCTAAATGCGACAAGATGGAGATTAAGTTTAAGGACGTCCTTGGAGATTAAAGCACATCTGATGATTAATTGGCTTATAACATCTCACAGATAATGCAGGGAAGAAATCAGATTGTTACAGCTGCTTAGTAATAAGACGCGTGTTTTATCCGATATAGATGAGATTGCAAGCTGTGACCTAATGTGTTGTGTACAATGTAACGCCCCGTCTTCTGTACTTGTTACAATGTGTCACCCCATAATGCGCTCAGCACATCACTGCATAATCATCAATAATAATCCTAAAGATTTAAAGGGGTTGTAAGCTCTATATGACTGAAGGCTTGTGAATCTTCGCAGCACACATGGTCAGGATTCTCCATTGTCGGCAGCAGGCGAGCTTGTGACCACAAGTCACAGGCAGACTAGACGTGCGCTTCCTCACTCAATGCAAGATATTGAGTGAAACTGGACAGGTCTAGTTGGAATGTGGCCAGAAGCAGGCAAATCACAGCCCAGCGCTGGCACTTGAGAATCCAGACGGCGTGCCATAGAATGACTGCACACATAAGTCCTAAAGCCTGGACAACGTCTTTAAGTCAGATTCCAGTCACCTCCCTGGCTGATGCTCACTTCCATCACAGGTTGTAACTGCTTTGGAGCAAAACTCCAAACATGCCATCTTATAAAGAAGTTCTCTCATGTTCTCAAATGGGAAAAAAATTCAAAGTGCTTGTAGAAACAAGCAAATATAGCAATTTTCCTCTTAATAAAAATCTTCTCCATTCCTTAAAATAAAAGATTTTTTAATTCTATAATGCACAGCTAGTTACTTAGGTTACCGACCAACCCAGCAGTCTCAGGGTGGACAGTTTTTAAAGCAAGGGGTATGTACCGCTTGCAGGTTTTATGCTTCTTGCCTATTGGGTGTAATTCTTTTTTTTTTTTTTACACCAGTATAGGTTCTCAAGCATTCATATATCCATGAGGGAATAATGTAGAACGGTGCTCCCAGTAGTCCCCTATTACCTTACTGTGGAAAGCAGACCTTATAAAAGGGTCCTCGGAGTCCACCTGTATGAGCAATAGTGGACTGCTAACAAACCATGGGTCTCACTATATGGCAGACTTGGCCAGTCCAGAAATACATCATTTTTATGGCCGGGATGTAATAGGGAACACGTACATCACATATTAGTAGAAAATGTTTTACTGATATAAATTGTGTAATTTGTTATCGTTGAATGAAAAACAAACATGATCAACCATCCGAAAGCTGGATTCCAAACCGCCCCAAAAATGGAAAAATGTGCAACGTCATGAAGAAGTCTTCACGTGGGAATGTCACACAGCTCCTACTCCTGGGACTACGGTGTGGTGTAATGTACGGTAGTCGAATCCTTCTAGTCTTCATTCCAGATGCACTAATAGCTCGGAGTTACATTGATTTGGTGGTGGAACCAGTGGTGCGACCATTTTGGAACACTGTCCTGAGAGCCTTTTTCAACACAACACCTCGTGCTACTGTGAGGAGCCTGCATGGCCTAAACGTGTTCCCATGGCCTACACAGTCTCCAGACTTGTCTCCCATTGAGCACATCTGGGACGCCATTGGTCGGTGATTACACAGGAGCTGCCAACAGATGACCATTAATAACCTCACAGCCAAGGCTGTAAGTGCCAGGATTTCTGCACATGGCTCATACTCCATACATTTGAATTTTTTGAAAATATTTCCATTATTTGCAGACCTGTCTATACACCCGGTGATTTCCATCATTCCACGATTATTCCTTCATGTAGATAATTGCTAACATGGACCATGGGAAATGGGTTACCCAAAATATCACCCCCATGAAATACTAATGTCTGGCTTTACTATTGTGACTGTTCACAAGACGC
The DNA here is from genome assembly GCF_051348905.1 of Ranitomeya variabilis. NCBI lineage: Eukaryota > Metazoa > Chordata > Amphibia > Anura > Dendrobatidae > Ranitomeya > Ranitomeya variabilis. Next base: position 49,712,512 of record NC_135232.1, on the reverse strand, counting down.
AGCATTATCAAAAGCCGATACAAAAAAAGAAGAAAAAAAAAAAAAAGAGGAAAAATGGGCGACGAGAAGGTTTATGTTACTTTTCCATTCCAAGGGGGAAATGTTCTTTACGTGAATTATTTACTCTTGAAAATAGAAGTGTTCTTTGCAAATCTGCCTTGATGACCGGTCGGGGTTGCGTGACCAAGATTTAGGCCGCAGCACATCGCACATAACTTGGACGGGGCGGCTCATTTCTCAGTAAGCCTGCTGTACACACGGACTCCGCTTATTGCCCCCATGTGCGGATCAAGCGCTGTAATGACCTCTCTTCTACATAATCACTTCCCACCTAACGCTCAAGGTCATGTGAAGGACACGCTGCTCTCCTATCCAATATCCTTCATGTTTTTATGGCCGATGCGATTGAAAATCCTTCTAACAAACCAGTTGGCAATAGGCGGTATCAGCGCTGCAGACACATGGTATCTATTAGAGCTGAGTTACCAGCGCCGTTCTGTTAACTTCTATAACAGCTGTCAGTGCGGACAGGACCTCGGGGAGGCATCAATGGATGTGGGAATGAAAGCATGAAATACATCTGATTCATTGTTCTACAAGACCGAAGCAGCAGCTACAGAGACGCGGAGAGACCATGGCCGGTATGTGGCTCCAAAGTAACCGGCAGAAGTCATCAACAGCACAGGAAAATAAGCCGTGTATCCAGAGAAAGCCGAACATCTCATAACACTGAGCCAGCGGCGCTAATCAACAGATTATAAACACCTTCATCTCCATAGGGGCAGTATCATAGTAGTTATATTCTTGTACATAGGGGCAGTATTATAGTAGTGATATTCTTGTACATAGGAGCAGTATTATAGTAGTTATATTCTTATACATAGGAGCAGTATTATAGTAGTTATATTCTTGTACATAGGGGCAGTATTATAATAGTTATATTCTTGCACATAAGGAGCAGTATTATAGTAGTTATATTCTTGTACATAGGGGAGCAGTATTATAGCAGTTATATTCTTGTACATAGGGGAGCAGTATTATAGTAGTTATATTCTTGTACATTTGGGCAGTATTATAGTAGTTATATTCTTGTACATAGGGGCAGTATTATAGTAGTTATATTCTTGTACATTTGGGCAGTATTATAGTAGTTATATTCTTGTACATAGGGGAGCAGTATTATAGTAGTTATATTCTTGTACATAGGGGAGCAGTATTATAGTAGTTATATTCTTGTACATAGGAGCAGTGTTATAGTAGTCATTCTTATACATAGGAGCAGTATTATAGTAGTTATATTCTTGTACATAGGAGCAGTATTATAGTAGTTATATTCTTGTACATAGGGGCAGTATTATAGTAGTTATATTCTTGTACATAGGGGCAGTATTATAGTAGTTATATTCTTGTACATAGGAGCAGTATTATAGTAGTTATATTCCTGTACATAGGAGCAGTATTATAGTAGTTATATTCCTGTACATAGGAGCAGTATTATAGTAGTCATATTCTTGTACATAGGGGCAGTATTATAGTAGTTATATTCTTCTACATAGGGGAGCAGTATTATAGTAGTTATATTCTTGTACATAGGAGCAGTATTATAGTAGTTATATTCTTGTACATAGGGGAGCAGTATTATAGTAGTTATATTCTTGTACATAGGAGCAGTGTTATAGTAGTCATTCTTGTACATAGGAGCAGTATTATAGTAGTTATATTCTTGTACATAGGGGCAGTATTATAGTAGTTATATTCTTGTACATAGGGGCAGTATTATAGTAGTTATATTCTTGTACATAGGAGCAGTATTATAGTAGTTATATTCTTGTACATAGGAGCAGTATTATAGTAGTTATATTCTTGTACATAGGGGCAGTATTATAGTAGTTATATTCTTGTACATAGGGGCAGTATTATAGTAGTTATATTCTTGTACATACAGTTAGGTCCATATATATTTGGACAGAGTCAACATTTTTCTAATTTTGGTTATAGACATTACCACAATGAATTTTAACCAAAACAATTCAGATGCAGATGAAGTTCAGACTTTCAGCTTTCATTTGAGGGTATCCACATTAAAATTGGATGAAGGGTTTAGGAGTTTCAGCTCCTTAACATGTGCCACCCTGTTTTTAGAGGGACCAAAAGTAATTAGACAGATTCAATAATTTTAAATGAAATGTTCATTTTTAATACTTGGTTGAAAACCCTTTGTTGGCAATGACTGCCTGATGTCTAGAACTCATGGACATCACCAGACGCTGTGTTTCCTCCTTTTTGATGCTCGGCCAGGCCTTCACTGCGGTGGTTTTCAGTTGCTGTTTGTTTGTGGCCTTTCTGTCTGAAGTTTAGTCTTTAACAAGTGAAATGCTGCTCAATTGGGTTGAGATCAGGTGACTGACTTGGCCATTCAAGAATATTCCACTTTTTTGCTTTAATAAACTCCTAAGTTGCTTTGGCTTCATGTTTTGGGTCATTGTCCATCTGTAGGAGGAAACACAGCGTCTGGTGATGTCCATGAGTTCAAGACTTCAGGCAGTCATTGCCAACAGAGGGTTTTCAACCAAGTATTAAAAATAAACATTTCATTTAAAATTATTGAATCTGTCCAATTACTTTTGGTCCCTTTAAAAACAGGGTGTCACATGTTAAGGAGCTGAAACTCCTAAACCCTTCACCCAATTTTAATGTGGATACCCTCAAATGAAAGCTGAAAGTCTGAACTTCAACTGCATCTGAATTGTTTTGGTTAAAATTCATTGTGGTAATGTCTATAACCAAAATTAGAAAAATGTTGTCTCTGTCCAAATATATATGGACCTAACTGTATCAAGACTAATTGCCTAAATATTGCACATATCGATCTATATTAAATTGGCAGGGTGGTTGTTAACTGATACGTAATGGGGAGGGGGGAGTATAGATAAAGAGCAGTGGGGTGGGCTAGGGGAAAGAATCCCACCAGAGGAGGATCCTTAAGCGGAGACATTTTGGGAAAGTTTGAAGAAAGTTAAGATAAAATCTGGGGTGAAGACCGAGAAATGAGAATCCATTGTGCACACAAACAGCTCTGCCCATAATAGAGCTGTGTCCCCGACATACTGACACAGCCCGTCGTCTGCTGCCGCTGTCACGGTACAAAGCGTTCTGTCATAAAAAGCCAAAACAAGTGTCAGCTTGTACAGACTGTGCGGTGTACTTCAGTTCATCGTGAAAGAAGCCATCGCGTTCTGAACGAAAGTTCACGGCTGAAGGTTCTGCATCATCTACTTCACTTCAGTCTTCTTTAATAGTCTTCGAGCAAGATACGATTGTGTTTTATCACAAAGTGGTAAAAAAATGAATATATATATATAAAAAAAACATACAAACAAACATTTTCTTAAAGGGCTTGTCCTTTTTCTGAAAAACTTTGTCCCTATGCTCAGTTCATTCTATGGAAGAATTAAAAAAAAAAAAAAAGAAAGAAAAAATGCTTTCTTACCCTCCCCAGATGCAGAGTTGTGCCTCCAACCGCTGCTCCGATCAGTGTTTGGCTGCAGCTATGATAAAATGTGCAGCCAATCACTGACTTCTGCCCATAGAGAAGGCATGAGATGCTGAGCTCAATGATTCGCTAGACCTGGGGGAGAGTAAGAAACTTTTTTTTTTATTTTTTAATAATGAATCGAGCATGTGATAAAAAGTTTTATGAAAGGGGACAGATCATTTAAGTCGTAAAAATGTTAAGTTAATAAAAGGAACAAAAAAAATTACATAAAAAAAACTGTAAAAAGGATTAAAAAAAATGGAAAAAAAAGGGAAAAGTTTTCTTGAGAAAAGTAGTAAAAATGTAAAAAAGAAAAAGGAAGAAGTTTCCAGTGAGTAGTAAAAGAAGGAAAGTTAAGTAAAAATATTTCTTGAGGAAAGTAAAAAAAAAAAAAAAAAAAAATAGTAGAAGAGGTACGTAAAAAAAAAAGTATTTGGGGGAATGCATTAAAATCCAGAAGTAAAAAAAGTTTCTAGAGGAAGGTCGTATAAAAATGGAAAAAGTACATAAAGGACCAACACTCTGTATGGGACAATAGCTGGTTTACACTATTTTGCAAAAATGGCTGACTTCATGACACGACTGCCTTAAAGGGGTTGTGTCTTTCAGGAGTGCGCCGATCCTCTGCCTCCTGCTTGCCGGGGACTTGTGTGCTCCTGAGGACTGACAGCTTGGACCAGCGACACATGTAGCTGGAACTGTGCGCTGTCACATGCTAGAAGTGGCAGCTTTACCTCGGCAGAAGCGGCCAGTGTCAGTCTGTAGCTGGCTACACCTCTGGGTATTTGGGGTGTAGAGAAGTGCCTCTAACCAGTGGGGCTTTGCTTAGTTCGTACTCCTGCAGGTGCAACTTGCACTGACCAAAAATTATCCAAAAATGGTGCAAATGCATGAAAAAAATGGAACTGGAAAAATGTAAAATTTGGTACTTACAGTCTGTAGCCTTAGATCCCTCACACTTGCAGAAGAAATGTCCTCACTAGCCCTATGATGTAGAGGATATAACAAAAAAAAAAATGGAAGAGCGAGTGCAACTTGCACTGACCAAAAATTATCCAAAAATGGTGCAAATGCATAAAAAAGGGCACTGGAAGTTTGTTAAATTTGACACCTATAGTCTTGCACCCTTAGATCCCTCACACTTGCAGATATGTCCTCACTAGCCCTATGATGTAGGGGATATGAAAAAAAAATAAAAAATGGAAGAGCAAGTGCAACTTGCACTGACCAAAAATTATCCAAAAATGGTGCAAATGCATAAAAAAGCGAACTGGATGAATGTTAAATTTGGCACCTACAGTGCATAGCCTTAGATCCCTCACACTTGCAGATATGTCCTCACTAGTCCTACTGTGTAGGATATGAAAAAAAACCCCAGAAGTAATATTTTTTGGTGGTACGCCGACGCCAAAGATATCCATTTCCGTGGCACGTAAACCCTTTTACAACAATACTATTAGCGTCTCATTGTTTACTTGTTATTGGGATTTATTCCGCCCCAACTAATCTTCCATTTAATCCTCCCAAGTAGAGCGGAGGTTGCAGAATATATTTAGGGGCCATATAAAGGGCGTGTTGCAGCTTCAACCCGCGGTGACCGGATCGCCGAGTCCATTTTGAGACATGCCAGCCTGGGAAAGGTGCAAGACGCACATCCTTATGTTTAAGCTGTTGCTGGAAACGGTCACCAGGGAAAGCGGTGTGCAATTACAGGCGCTGTGATGTTCCCTCTAATAATACTTTGCTATGCATACTCAGCGTGGAGACAACTCTCTTCTAAAAAGAGAACAAGGATTTCGCCCGTCTGTGTCATCCAAGGCATAAATGTCAGCCATCAGTAGCTGATTAGCAGCGGGTATACAGCTGCGCCGCGCACTTAGGCCACAAGCACCGGGGATAAGACACTTATTTTTATTGTGGTGTCGGTGGCGCCATGCTCGGCTCCTGTGCTAATGCAGCCTGAGATAATGGAGGAGGCACAATTACTCATGATGCCCAAGTCGTTCCTGACCATCTTTGTCATGGGTAGTGGAATTTTATATGAAGGATTCAACCAACTTGTGGGGCACTTGATTTTGCCCTCTCAGAGTACCCTTGGCCACCAGGGCTACCACCACTAACCCTAGCCCACCAGGAGCATTACCACCAATCCTTCTACATCTTGAGCCATCAGTGATTTTCCACACTTACCCCTCTTACAGTGGAATTTAGCAAGAACATTACCACTAACACTCCAGCACCCAAGACCACCAGGGATATTACCACTAACTCTTCAATATCCTAGACCTTCAGGGATATTTGCCCTAGTCCTGCAACACCCTAAGATCATCCATTATATTACGACAAACCCTTCCTAGTCTGCTGGGATATTATCACTAATCGAGGTATATCCCAACAGTCCCTCCAACATCCTGGACTACTAGGAATAGAACTTAACTCCCACACCCTACATCACTAGGGATATCATCACCAACTCTCCATCATGCTAGACCACCAGGGATATCACTAATCCTCCAACATCGTAAACTATCCAATATATTAGGACAAACTCCTCCGACACCCTAGCCCACCAGGAATATGATCACTAACCTTTCCATAAACAAGACCATCAGGGAAGTTACCACTAATCATTCTACCATACTAGACCACCAGGGATATTGCCACAAACCCCTCCACCATCTGAGACCACCAGGGATATTACCCTAAATCCCGGGACCATCATAGCCCACCATGGATATTACCATTAACCCCTCTATCATCCTAGACCACCAGGGATATTACCATAAACCCCTCCACCAACCCAAACCACCAGTGATATTACCACTAACTCCTCCACCATCCTAGACCACCAGGGATATTACCATTAACCCCTACACCATCCTAGACTACCAGGGATATTACCATTAACCCCTCTACCATCATAAACCACCAGGGATATTACCATAAACCCCTCCAAGCATCCTAGACCACCAGGGATATTACCATAAACCCCACCACCATCCTAAACCACCAGGGATATTACCATTAACCCCTCTACCATCCTAGACCACCAGGGATATTACCATAAACCCCTCCACCATCCTAGACCACCAGGGATATTACTATAAACCCCTCCACCATCCTAGACCACCAGGAATATTACTATAAACCCCTCCACCATCCTAGACCACCAGGGATATTACCATAAACTCCTCCACCATCCTAGACCACCAGGGATATTACCATAAACCCCACCACCATCCTAGACCACCAAGGATATTACCATAAACCCCTCCACCATCCTAAACCACCAGGGATATTACCATTAACCCCTCCACCATCCTAGACCACCAGGGATATTACCATAAACCCCTCCACCAACCGAAACCACCAGGGATATTACCATTAACCCCTCTACCATCCTAGACCACCAGGGATATTACCATAAACCCCTCCACCATCCTAGACCACCAGGGATATTACTATAAACCCCTCCACCATCCTAGACCACCAGGAATATTACTATAAACCCCTCCACCATCCTAGACCACCAGGGATATTACCATAAACTCCTCCACCATCCTAGACCACCAGGGATATTACCATAAACCCCACCACCATCCTAGACCACCAAGGATATTACCATAAAACCCTCCACCATCCTAAACCACCAGGGATATTACCATTAACCCCTCTACCATCCTAGACCACCAGGGATATTACCATTAACCCCTCCACCATCCTAGACCACCAGGGATATTACCATAAACCCCTCCACCAACCGAAACCACCAGGGATATTACCATTAACCCCTCTACCATCCTAGACCACCAGGGATATTACCATTAACCCCTCTACCATCCTCAACCACCAGGAATATTACTATAAACCCCTCCACCATCCTAGACCACCAGGGATATTACCATAAACCCCTCCACCATCCTAGACCACCAGGGATATTACCATAAACCCCACCACCATCCTAAACCACCAGGGATATTACCATTAACCCCTCTACCATCCTAGACCACCAGGGATATTACCATTAACCCCTCCACCATCCTAGACCACCAGGGATATTACCATAAACCCCTCCACCAACCGAAACCACCAGGAATATTACCATTAACCCCTCTACCATCCTACACCACCAGGGATATTACCATTAACCCCTCTACCATCCTAGACCACCAGGGATATTACCATTAACCCCTCTACCATCCTCAACCACCAGGGATATTACCATTAACCCCTCTACCATCCTCAACCACCAGGGATATTACCATTAACCCCTCTACCATCCTCGACCACCAGGGATATTACCATTAACCCCTCTACCATCCTACACCACCAGGGATATTACCATTAACCCCTCTACCATCCTAGACCACCAGGGATATTACCATTAACCCCTCTACCATCCTCAACCACCAGGGATATTACCATTAACCCCTCTACCATCCTCAACCACCAGGGATATTACCATTAACCCCTCTACCATCCTCGACCACCAGGGATATTACCATTAACCCCTCTACCATCCTAGACCACCAGGGATATTACCATTTACCCCTCTACCATCCTAAACCACTAGGGATTTTACCATTAACCCCTCTATCATCCTAGACCACCAGGGATATAACCATTTACCCCTCCACCATCCTAAACCACCAGGGATATTACCATTAACCCCTCTACCATCCTAGACCACCAGGGATATTTCCATTAACCCCTCTACCATCCTAAACCACCAGGGATATTACCATTAACCCCTCTACCATCCTAAACCACCAGGGATATTACCATTAACCCCTCTACCATCCTAAACCACCAGGGATATTACCATTAACCCCTCTACCATCCTAAACCACCAGGGATATTACCATAAACCCTTACACCTTCCTAGACCATCAGGTATATAACCAGAAACAGTTACACACCCTAAATAATGGGGGATATTGCTTGTCAAGAATCCTGGCATAAAGGTTTTACCATTTAATTTTTCACTATTCTTCCCACGAGGAATAGTAGAGATTTCACCCCATAGAAAAAAAACAGCCAAGTGGGTGGATTTTAGCAGGGTCCGTTGACTAGCTTATGTGAATTGGAGTCTCCTGAATGAGCATAGCTACGATAAATTCAGAATTCCCTCTTAATTTCACAGCACTACGGTTGAGCGACTTTTGCTTTTTTAGGATCGAGTCGGGTCTCGTGAAACCCGACTGTCTCGAAAGTCGTATCGTGTGAAATCGGCCGATTATTGTGAAAAGACGGGGGCCAACCGAAACACGAAACCCAATGCAAGTCAATGGGGATTGATTCATTCTCTCTCTCTCCCTTTTGAAAATGTCCGATCCGTTTCGCTCAACCCTACACAGCACGTCACGTATCCTGATTGCTGTGACATAAGCTGCGAGCTTGAGAAACTCGCCTCGCTCTTTCTTTTGACTGGTTCATGTTTATTTTCGAGAATACGATTCTCGCATTTAATATTTACTTTGGGTGGAGGACGTGCGTAAAAGAGAACATAATATTTTTTCTGGAAATATGGCGGAGAAACGTGTTAAGTGTCAAAAAGTTATGGCCCGAACTTCAACTGTGTATTGAAATATCAGTCGCCAGAGAAGTCAGCCCGACTCACGGCAATCACCGACTCCGGGCTCCTCTTCTCTGCCAGACGCTCTCCCGACAGGTCTGCCGTAGAGAATCCTTGGACTTACCATGAAACTAAAATTCTGGAGCATCTCTTCTTAGGTCTCTGCACTGTACTGTTCCTCCTGGAAATCTATGGTATGTGCCCGATGACCATCTCTGTACGCCGCTACGGCATGTGGTGGAGCGACAAATAACACTAGGCATCAGATAATTTCAGCATGGGTGTCCGGAATATCTCCCAGCAAACAGTGAAAATTAACATCAATCCTGGTGTGAATAAAGCCTTACTTCATATCACAGACTTACGGTTTTGTGATGTGGGAACAGCGTAGCGGTAATACAGAAAACTATCCGATGCTCCATACCTTCATCCTACAAATATTCGACTGTCCATGAACCATTCATCTATCCAGCCATCATTCCATCATTTCATACATCATCCATTTATCTATTCACGCCATTCATCCATCATTCATTCACTCCATTCATTCCATTAAGGCCAATCATTCTATCCATCCCATCATTTCATCTATCCCATCAATTTATTCCCTCTTTTCAATTCATTCCATCCAGCTACATATTAAATCTAATTCATTCCATCCAGCCCATCCATAAGGTTTATTTACCGTAATCATTTTATCTATCCAGTCCATCTATTTCATCCGCTCATCCAATTGCTCCATCTATTCATTCATTCCATCCATATGTTTATTATATCTAATTCCTTCTATTCATTATATCCACCCATATATTTATCCAATTAGTTCCATCCAGCCCACGTCATTAAACCATTTATCTATCCATTCCTTCCATCCATGAGCCCGTTTTTATTAGATCTAATTCCATCCAATCCAATTCATCCGTTTATCCATAACCAAGCATTTATCTATTTCCACCCATTCATTATATCAGTCCATTATCCATAGATTAGATCAAATTAATTTCATCCAGCCAACCATTATCTATCAATTTATCAATTTACTACAACCATTTATTTAACCATTCTATCTTTCCATCAATATCAATCCATAGATGAAATCTACTTGATTCCATCCAGTCCAATCCATATGGTCTACTTGATCATTGTACCCATCCATTTCTCCGTTCATTCATCCCTTCCTTCCATCCATCCCATCCACCTATTCATTCATTTCATCCAATTAATCCATCTATTCATTATTTCAATCCATATTGATCTAATTAATTCATCCAGCCATGTATCTATTCATTCATTCCAATCATCCTTTTATCCAATCCTCCCATCCATTATATCAACCCATATATTTATTAGATCTAATACCATCCGTCCATCCAACCATTATCTAAACATTCTATCCGTTTATCAATTCATTCCATCCAAAGTCAATCTATCTAGTCATTGCATCCATCTAATATAATCCATCCCAACAGTTTGCACTGCTACGTCTAGCCATCAATAAATAATTCAGGCTATTTACATGGCCGGTATATACTATGCATACACACATTTGCTCATTATGTATAATTCATTCTGCTTTGCCTCAATTCTCCCAGGGAACAAGTCATGGAAAAAGACCCAGCGCTCAGCTCGGATTCCCAGTGCTTGTGAGCACACGGCGCTCGCTCGCTCGCCGGCACACTGGGCGGATTTCCTCTCTCCAGCTAGGACATTCCTCAGGAGACTCTGCAGCAATAAACACACACATCCCCACTGGTACACACAGAATATAGAATTAGGAGGCGATCCAGGATGTGAACCGCACAGCCAGAGAGACCGCCACACTTCAAATACTTCTCCTCTCTCCCCGTTAACATCTTCCAAGCTGCAAGAAATTAAAGATTTGTCGTCTTCTCGAATTTAGGGTACAAGATGAAGACGGCGTCCCCCATCAATGAGAACAGAAACAAGGTTTCTGCACCTCTCTAAAGGTGCAAACTTATTCAACACTGCTTTGTAAAAGTATTCAACCCCCCCTTTTTTAAAAGAATAAATAAATAAATTAAATAACAAATTACCGATTGCTCCAAGAATCTGCAAACCGCCTTGTGCATCAATAGAAATGCTTGCCAGGAAAGGAGCAAAGCCTATGCAGTAAGAATGGCCTGACAAAACTCCTCCTGCCAGAGGGAGAAGGAGACCGATTCCATAATTTAACATAAATTAGTTAAAATAAATAGCTGAGAAAACTCCTCACGCAGAGGAAGTAAAAAAGGATTGAACTGTCAGCTGCAAGAGGGAGAAGGAGACTGATTCAATCCTTTAAAATACGTTAAAATATATAGCTCAGAGGAAGGAAGAAAGGATCAGTTGTCAGCTGCAGCGGGACAAGGAGACCAATTCCATCCTTTACAATAAGTTAAAATATATAGCTCAGAGGAAGGAAGAAAGGATCACAGTGTCAGCTGCAGTGGAACAAGGAGACTGATCCCATCCTGTAAAATAAGTTAAAATATATAGCCGAGAAGACTCTTTCTACAGAAGGAAGGACTGCCAGAGGGAGAAGGAGACATTTTTTAAAATTACTAAATTAGATTACTACTCTGATAATGTAGTGGTGAAAGTGGGCGTGACAATTTGTTATGTAATGTAACACAGAGCGTTGTTCCTTAGAAAATCAATGGATGGATGACCCGACTATAAAAAAAAAAAAAAAAAAAAAAAAAAAAAAAAAAAAAAAGATGTAGCCCAGGTAAGAGTAAAGCCCGAGATGCATTATAGGTAAAATTACCTTTTAATGGGGCTCATTTAGTATTGGTCTATGAATAACGATTCAGCCTGACACGAGGTCATGTGTTCCAATACCCAGAAGCACCAGGATATATATTGTATTTTTCAGAATATACCGTAACATGTAATTTTTAGACACATTTAGCCAGAAATAATGTAATATATCTTATAGTCAGGAATCAGCGAGTATCCGAGGAATAAAGCGAAGCCTGCTCAGTATTACCAGTCCTATACAGAGCACCTGCAAGGGGTGTGAAGAACAGGAAATCTGTGGGGTGTAACTACAGCCAATAACAGCAGAGGAAGTGATGTCACAGAAGGGGGCGTCGGTTTCACAAACTTCTGCTGTACATGCAGCAGTAGTTATCGGTCATTTGATGCATCTTGGAGACTTGCCATAGGGGACTAGTATTACAGCTCCTGGTATATTACATGATGCTGGTAGCTTTTGTTTTTAATTTAATTTATTTAATTTTTACAAATTATGAAAATTTGCAAAAAAACAAAAAAAACAACTTACTTTAAAGATATTGTTCAGGATATTAAATAATAATAAAAAAATGGTTACCTTCTTTCAGAAACTGAGCCATTCCTGACGATGGATCATACGTTATATTGACGTTTAGCTCCATTCACTTCAATGGTATTTAATTGCAATACCAGACACAACCCAAGGTCAAGGGTCGGCACTGCATCTTGCTGCACGGTTTGTCATGGTTTTCGGCGTTCACCTTGATCCATGCACTTATGTCCCAAAATATAATTAGGGGAATGTTCCCATTCACTGTGAGCAAGCAGAGTTCTTGAAAATGTTGAGAAACTGAAATACATAGTGCTTGTTTTTTTTATAATTTTTTTTTTTTGTGATTTTTCCTTTTTGTCACGTTAAATTCAGCAAAGTGTGAAAACCATTTTTTTTCCTCCTGACTTTTTTTTTTTTTTTTTTTTAAAGTCGCATTTCATGGATTTGTGTAAACCATTTAGAAAAAGCCACACTGATGTAAAAATCCAAAAACTAAGCAAATAAAAAGGCAACAACAAAAAAAATTGTTTGATGAATTTGTCGTCAGTCATAAAGTCACTGATCCGTGCCCCCCCCCCAAAAGTGATGGAAATGCATTGATGAAACAGGATATTAGGAAGTCTCAGAACTTATAGAGTTGTAACTTTATGGATACCGCCATCGGGCACGTGTAAGGGGCCGTCATTCCCAAAATAACAAGTGACAAGTGGCCCTTTGTCCATAGGATTAGGTGATAAAATGGCAATCACGGGGAGGGACGATCTCTGGACGCGGCGCTTGTGTTTCTCCAGCAGCCCCATGCACAATGAATGGAGCGGAGGTCAAGAGCGCGCATGTCGAGACGCAGCTACGGAGGTCGGACCCCCGAGCGATCACATAGGGGAATAAATCCAGAGACAAAATATTAAGAAGTCTTACATAAGATGAGGATGGTGCGGCGGACCCCGATATGACGAACGATACCCTTTTAGCTTTTGATATAAACGTACAGGCACACGTCTAAAAGTGGCAGCGAACTGTCAGCGCGCACACACGCTTATTCTGAGTGACAGCGAGCGCTGTCATGTGACATCTTATCCCACCGACACCACGTATTCCTCCCACGCGTGTGCGTGGGCTGCAGACCTAGAAGCGATTGATGTAGGAGCCAGCGCTCGGCTTAGCATTGAAGAATTAAAATTAAAAAAAAAGTGCTGAAAGCTTTAGAGCGCGTCTGTCGGCGGAGAGCGTTATTTATGAGCGGATTGCGGACTAGTTTAGCAAGGATGAACGGCTGCTATTAACAAGTAAATGACTCCGCTGCCCCTCCAACGTCTCCATCTCCTTGTGTGATTGTCAGTAATAGGTCAAGTGCGCCGATCTACGTGATTTCTTTATTTGCTCCCTGCACTAGGCGAAATGACTCTTGCCCAGGATTTTATGGCACTCTTAAATTAAAAAAAAACAAACAAACAAAAAAAAAAACAGACTACACAATCCTTAAAGGGGTGTAGTCAAGTTTATTAGCTTCCCGGTCACTAGGGGTCTGACCACCGAGATGCCCACCAATCCCAAGAACCGTGTGAATGAAGCAGTGGCGGATCATGTGCACTGTCGCTCCATTCACAGGAGAACCGATTCTTGGAATTGATCAGGGTTTAGCAATCAGACCTCATAGGGATCGGAAAGTTATTCCCTATCCAATGACTGCGGGATGGCTTCTAAACTGGAAAATACCCCTTAAAAAAGGGTCTGCTCACTTTAGAGAATGTAACAAGGTGGCTGTGTAATCTAGCATTTGACAGTAAAATAAAATAAGATGTCCTACTATATGGAACCCCGGCCCCTCTGAGCCAAATCAGGGTCTCATGACATACAGGATCGGGAGACCGTAAACACAGATTCAATGACCATCTTCTCCAATATGAACATTAAATTAATGGTTTCTTTGGATATAATGTCTGGAGGAGTAACTCTATACATTCCTAACATTAAGGAAATAGGAGCAGGTAAGAGTGGTTGAGGAGGTAAGAGTGGCTGGGACCCTAGGAGGTAGCGACCATGCCATGTTAGAATTTTGGATAACTAGAGGAGGAAGACCTGTGAAGACTCAGACATCAAGGTTTGATTTCAGAAAGGCAGATTTTAAGGGACTCCGAAAGAGAATCGGAGGGATCCAATGGCTGGATATCCTTAAGGACAAAAATGTCCAGGAAGGATGGGAAATCTTGAAAAATGAGATTCTCAAAGCACAATCGTTAACAATTCTGAAAAGCGGGAAGAATAGGAAGCATTTAAGGAAACCAGGATGGATGAAGACAGAACTTAAACACATGCTAAAAAGGAAGAAAGAAATGTTTATCAAATGGAAAGAGGGAGGCATATCTAAAGAATATAATGCAGTCTGCAGAACCTGCAGGGCACAAATCAGATGATCTAAAGCTGGCAATGAATTAAGGCTTGCAAGGGACGGCAAAAGCAATAAAAAAGGATTTGAAAGATATGTCAAAAGTAAAAGAAAAGTCAAAGATGCTATAGGAATTTTACAGGATGGAAATTATGAAATGGTAACAAAGGATATTGAGAAGGCTGAACTTTTAAATTCCTATTTTGCATCCGTTTTCTCTCAAAAAAAGAAAATGTAACATCAACTGATCTCCACTGTCATATTAAGGGAATAGAAGAATCCAGGATATCTATAAACAGAAAGATAGTGAGGAAACACTTAGCCAAAATAAATGAATTCAAGTCTACAGGTCCAGATGAATTACACCCCAGAGTACTGAAGGAGATAGCAGAATAAATTTTTGAACTACTCTCCATAATCTTTGAAAATTCTTGGAGACTGGAGAAGAGCAAATGTTGTTCCTAACTTCAAAAAGGAGAAGAAAGTGGACCCAGGGAACTATAGGCCTGTGAGTCTGACATGTATACCAGGAAAGATCTTTGAACAGATTATTAAACAACATGTATGTAAGAACCTGGATAAGAATGAAGTGATTAACCAAAGTCAGCATGGGATTGTAAATAAGTCATGTCAGACTAACTTAATTTCCTTCTATGACAGAATCACTGACTGGGTGGATCAGGGAAATGCTGTAGATATACTATATCTTGACTTCAGCAAAGCATTTGACAAAGTATCTCACACAATCCTTATTGAAAAAATGACTAAGTATGAAATGGACAAGGCAACTGTTAGGTGGATTCATAACTGGCTTAGTGATTGGACCCAAAGGGTGGTCGTAAATGGCTGCACATTCAGTTGGAAGAATGTCTCAAGTGGGGTACCACAGGGTTCTGTCCTGGGTCCTGTACTGTTCAACATCTTTATCAATGACTTAGATGAAGGATTTGAGGGTAAACTGAATACATTTGTGATGACACAAACCTAAGAGGGATAGCTAATACTAGAGGAGAGAGAGAGAGAGAGAGAGAGAGAGAGAGAGAGAGAGAAGATTCAAAAAGACATAAATAAACTGGAGCAGTGGGCAGCAACTAAATGGTTTATAACAAAGAAAAATGCAAAGTACTACATCTGGGCAATAAAAATGAAAAAAGCATATACAGAATGGGAGGAATAGGGCTAAGCAACAGCACATGTGAAAAAGACTTGGGTATACTAATATATGACAGACTGCACATGAGTCAACAGTGTGATGCAGCAGTAAAAAGGGGCAAATACAATTCTGGGATGTATTAACAGAAGCATAGAGTCTAGATCATGTGAAGTCATTATTGCTCTCTACTCCTCTTTGGTCAGATCTCATCTGGAATACTGTGTCCAGTTTTGGGAACCACATTTTAAAAAGGACATCAACAAACTGGAGCAAGTTCAGAGAAGAGCGACCAGAATGGTGAGTAGTCTGCAAACCATGTCCTATGAGGAACGATTACAGGATTTGAGAATGTTTAGCTTGCAGAAAAGACGACTAAGAGGAGACTTAATAGCTGTCTACAAATATCTCAAGGGCTGTCACATTGTAGAAGGATCATCTTTATTCTCATTTGCACAAGGAAAGACTAGAAGCAATGGGATGAAACGGAATGGGAGGAGACAGATTAGATATTAGAAAACACATTTTGACAGTGAGGGTGATCAATGAGTGGAACAGGCTGCCACAAGAAGTGGTGAGTTCTCCTTCAATGGAAGTCTTCAAACAGAGGCTGGACAGACATCTGTCTGGAATGATTTAATGAATCCTGCTTTGAGCAGGGGGTTGGACCAGATGACCCAGGAGGCCCTTCCAACTCTACCGTTCTATGATTCTATAAGGAACCTGCACTGATCCTGAGTTACATCCTGTATTATACTCCAGATCTGCACTCACTATTCTGCTGGTGCAGTCACTGTGTACATATATTACATTACTGACCCTGTACGGATTCAGAGTTACATCCTGTATTCTACTCCAGAGCTGCACTCACTATTCTGCTGGTGCAGTCACTGTGTACATACATTACATTACTGATCCTGAGCTATATTCTGTATTATTATACCCCAGAGCAGCACTCAGTATTCTGCTGGTGCAGTCACTATATACATACATTACATTACTGATCCTGAGTTACATCCTGTATTATACTCCAGAGCTGCACTCACTATTCTGCTGGCGCAGTCACTGTGTACACAGATTACTGATTTTGAGCTATATCCTGTATTATACCCCAGAGCTGCACTCACTATTCTGCTGGTGCAGTCACTGTGTACATACATTACATATCCTGTACTGATCCTGAGTTACATCCTGCATTATACCCCAGAGCTGCACTCACTATTCTGCTGGTGCAGTCACTGTGTACATACATTACATTACTGATCCTGAATTACATCCTGTATTATACTCCAGAGCTGCACTCACTATTCTGCTGGTGCAGTCACTGTGTACATACATTACTGATCCTGAGTTACATCCTGTATTATACCCCAGAGCTGCACTCAATATTCTGCTGGTGCAGTCACTGTGTACATACATTACATATCCTGTACTGATCCTGAGTTACATCCTGCATTATACCCCAGAGCTGCACTCACTATTCTGCTGGTGCAGTCACTGTGTACATACATTACATTACTGATCCTGAGTTACATCCTGTATTATACTCCAGAGCTGCACTCACTATTCTGCTGGTGCAGTCACTGTGTACATACATTACATTACTGATCCTGAGTTACATCCTGCATTATACCCCAGAGCTGCACTCACTATTCTGCTGGTGCAGTCACTGTGTACATACATTACATTACTGATCCTGAGTTACATCCTGTATTATACCCCAGAGCTGCACTCACTATTCTGCTGGTGCAGTCACTGTGTACATACATTACATTACTGATCCTGAGTTACATCCTGTATTATACTCCAGAGCTGCACTCAGTATTCTGCTGGTGCAGTCACTGTGTACATACATTACATTACTTGTTCTGTATTATACTTTAAGGCAGGGTTTATTGACAATGGAGACAATCACCATGCATGTCCTGCTTGATCAGTGTCTGCAGTACTTGAACTAGTGATTTACATCGTATCTCGATACCAGGAACTGTTGATGTAGTGAAAACCAGCTGCATCCTTACATTACAGGTGCTCAGCTAAGCTCTTAAAGGAACGTTGGACATCCTCCTTTTCTAAGGATAATTTGGATTCTGTGCTATAATAATTCAACTATTTAAGAAAATCATTACTGTCCTTTTCCAACCACGCCAGGTACGTTGCGACCTATGAACCTGAACCTTACATACATGGACGGTTCCTATGAACTACTCAATTATCGGCAGATGTTGGATCTCCAGCCGTTCCTCGCTCCCGTCTATCTGGACACCCCACGATTAATCGGTTTACGTGGTTGTCCAAGGGTGAGATGAAGCTGTCATCATGGTCAGCTCACGGACGTCACCTCTCCGTTTACACGCTCGTATGACCTACCTGCAGCATGTTGAGCAGGAGACTGCGAAACTTGGTTCCTTCCACCATGAACAGGGCCATTTTGTCGCAGAGTTTGGCGGCGGTGTGTGCAAAGCTTCTGTCCGTCACAGCTTTCTGATAAATAGTCTTTACAATCTCCCCTAACATCTCCTCGGAGTTGGCGGAGTTCTGGGCCTCCTCCATGAAGGTGGTGAGCTTGCAGTCCACGTCGCTGCTGTTGTTTCGCATACTGTTTAAGATTTCTATCAGTTTGTCCATTTTGGTCCTTTGAGGATTGGTGGACTCCACGGCGTATTCTTCCTATAAGCCACAGGAGAAAATAAATCTATGTTACCATTATAACACATTGGGGCTCAACTTGTGTATTCTCTACTGAAAAAAAAGAGCAGTGGGGAGAAGGTTTCTGCCTCCCAGCCACAGAAAAGACCATCTAAGTCCTGCCCCAGCTTTACTACACTAGCACTAGAGAAGAGGGGAATGAAAATGATGAATTAACTGGTCATTATTGTATGAGCATGGGGGAAGGTTTATGTTGCAGCAAGCTGCCTACAAGCCAAAGAAGAGGCAATGTAAGTATTCCCCCATTTTTACTACACTTTTACATGCATTAGACCGCATATGTCACCCTCAGAGTGATTACATTTCGCCTGCGAAAACGGGGACTATGTGCGGCCATTATACTGTATGGATGACTATACGGAGCCATTATACTGTATGGAGGACTAGGTGGGGCCCATTATACTGAATGGAGAACTATGTGGGGCCCATTATACTGTATGGAGCACTATGTTGGGCCCATTATACTGTATGGAGCACTGTTGGGCCCATTATACTGTATGGAGCACTATGTTGGGCCCATTATACTGTATGGAGCACTATGTTGGGCCCATTATACTGTATGGAGCACTAAGTTGGGCCCATTATACTGTAAGGAGCACTATGTTGGGCCCATTATACTGCATGGAGCACTATGTTGGGCCCATTATACTGTAAGGAGCACTATGTCGGGCCCATTATACTGTAAGGAGCACCATGTTGGGCCCATTATACTGTATGGAGCACTATGTGGGGCAAAATATACTGTACAGAGCACTATGAGGAGACCATTGTACTGTATGTAGAACTATGTGGAGCCCATTATACTGTATGGAGGACTATCGGGAGCCCATTATACTGTATGGAGGACTATATGGGGCTCAATATATTGTATAGAGGACTAGCTGGGGCACAATATACTGTATGGACGTCTATAGGACCCATTATTGCGCATGAAGGACTATGTGGGGCTCATTATTCTGTATGGAGGACTATGTGGGGCTCATTATTCTGTATGGAGGACTATGTGGGGCTCATTATTCTGTATGGAGGACTATGTGGGGCTCATTATTCTGTATGGAGGACTATGTGGGGCCCATTATAATGTGCGTTTGGGGTCATAGTTGGGGCATGGTGGTGGGTCACAATACTTTGCTGGGGAGGTACAGTAGGGTCATCATACCATGTGTGTGGAGAGTACTGTGGAGGAATTCCATGTGGGACTAATCATACTGTGTTTGGGTGGCACTTTTGTTGGCACCATACTTTATTATCTGTATTTATGAATTCAAAGTTTTTTTTATCCTTTATTATTACATACTTAAATGACGCCTTTGGGCCACATGTTTTTTTACTGCTCTTACATAACATATTATATTATTACTGTATGCCCCAGTTGTGATTATGCGCTAGTTTTATTCTAAAATCTATTCGTTAAAATGTACTTTGTTTGTGGGACAACCCCTATAAGTTTGTTTCCATGAAACAAGTGTCATTATATTTGATAAGGAAAAACCTCCTCAATTGTAGACATGTTTTTAACAAATATCAAGGTTGGCCCGTGACCTTGTCCAAGTTTTTAATTTTGTGTTTCTGTGTATTCGAGTTTGACATCCCTACAGTAGACGATGATAAGGATAGGACTTGTCTGATCGTTAGTGTAAAAAGGGCAGGGGGAAGGTTTATGTAGCAGCAACCTGCCCCCCAGCCAAGGAAGAGGCAATGTAAGTACTCCCCCATCTTTACTACACTTTTACATGCAGTAGGAGAGGTTGAAAATGATAAGACTGGTCTGGTCATTAATATAAAAAAAAGCAGCTTGGAAGATATATTCTGCAAACCGCACAGTATACAGTACAGTACAGTATATGTACTACCCCTCTTACACTGTGACATCCATATGAACGATAAGAGGGGTAAGAAAAAGACTGGACTTATCTGGTGATTAGTGTAAATAGGGAAGATTTATGTTAAAGCAAGTTGCCTCCTAAGCAGAGAAAAAGCAACCTAACTAGTGTGAGTGAACGTGCTCGGATAAGGTGTTATCTCAGCATGCTCGTGTGCATAACCAAGTGACTTTGGCATGCTCGAATAATATGTTTGAGTCCCCGCGGCTGCATGTCTCACGGTTATTCGACAGCCGCAAAACACATGCATGGATTGCCTGTTTGTTAGACAATCCTTACATGAGTTGCAGCTACAAGACATGTAGAACCAGAGAGTCAAACTTATTATTCGAGCACGCTGAAGACACTGCATAAGCACCCGAGCATGCTCAGATAACACTTTATCTGAGCACGTTCACTCATCACTACACCTAACCCATTCCCTTACTTACTATCCTTTTACATGTGATTGCACTAAGGGAGGGGGGGATGGAAAGATTAGGACTTTTCTGTCTATTGCTGGGAATAGGGAAGTGGGGAGAGGTTTCTACTGCAGCCAGCCAAAGGGGGAGAGGTTTCTACTGCAGCAAGCCACAGGGGGAGGTTTCTACGGCAGCAAGCAACAGGGGGAGAGGTTAGTACGGCAGCAAGCCACAGGGGAAGAGGTTTCTACGGCAGCAAGCTGCAGGGGGAAAGGTTTCTACTGCAGCAAGCCACAGGGGGAGAGGTTTCTGCTGCAGCAGGTCACAGGGGGAGAGGCTTCTACTGCAGCAGGTCACAGGGGGAGAGGTTTCTACTGCAGCAAGCCACAGGGGGAGAGGTTTCTGCTGCAGCAAGCCACAGGGGGAGAGGTTTCTACTGCAGCAAGCCACAGGGGGAGAGGTTTCTACTGCAGCAAGCCACAGGGGGAGAGGTTTCTACTGCAGCAAGCCACAGGAGGAGAGGTTTCTACTGCAGCAAGCCACAGGGGGAGAGGTTTCTACTGCAGCAGGTCACAGGGGGAGAGGTTTCTACTGCAGCAAGCTCTCTCTTAGTCCTTCCCCACAATTGTTTGCCTACGCAGCAGCACTAAAGATTAAATCTCAATTACGGAATATGGGATTACATTTATTTAGTCCAGAAGCAGCAACCATTGTCAGAAATTTAGACTGTTCTTGATCATCTACAGTGGAAACACATAAACAGCTTCTTGGACTAACCCCTGCTCTTTGTGCATGTTACCAATATTCTACTTTAAAGGGATCCCAAAAAAATCTGCTGGTCCAAAAGGTGTGCTCAATAATTGACATCCATGAAGGTTCTTAAGTTCCCATTGCCTCATTTCCCCAAGGTTCAGGGCTAGATCACATCCTCGGCCCGTCTTTGGCTCAAGAGAATTCATCAGAATGTGGATGGGCATTTATTAAAACAAGGGATAAAAAATTAGACCATCTAATAGTTTTAGGCAGCGCATCTGGCACCTTAATGTGCAGCCTTTTCTGCCTCCAAATCAAATTAATGTTAATTGCTGGCGACTTTTCAGAAGAGTGCAAATGGGATTAGAGAATACAGATGCAGCAGGCGTCCTGGTAAATGATGGCAGGAACACAACCACACATAAATCACACCTCCGCTGCCCTGATGAGCGCAGCGGTCACGGCGTAATTAAAAGGAAATCGATGGGTTAAAAACGTTCTCACTGTCGAAACACCAAAAAAAGTGGCAAAAACAAGACCCGCAAGGTTCATTCCCTTTCTCTGGCAATTTTTCGATTTTGCACTTTTATTTTTCTTTTCCTCATTTTCTTCTAAGATCCAAAACTTTTTATTTTTCCTACAACATCGCCATATGGGAGGTTGTTTTTTATTTTTTTCCAGGACCAGTTGTGGTTTTGAAAGACACCATCCATTTTACTATACAATGTACTGGAAAATGTTTTCTTAAATGTTTTATGGTGTTCTCTGTGCAGTAAGGGTATGTGCACACGTCAGCATTTCTTGCAGAAATTTCCTGACAAAAACTGGACATTTCTGCCAGAAATCCGCATACGTTTTTTTATGTGTTTTTTGCACGTTTTTTCCCCAATGCATTAAATAGCGGGAAAAACGTGAAAAATCCGCAAAATTAATGAACATGCTGCTTTTTTTACCGCGATGCGTTTTTTTCGTGGAAAAAAAACGCATCATGTGCACAAAAATTGCAGAATGCATTCTAAATGATAGGATTCATATGTATGCGTTTTTATAGCGAAAAAACCTGTGCACATACCCTAAAAATGATCTGGAAACTTGATTCTCCACGTCAGTACCATTACGGCGATACCAAGTTTGTATTGATTTACCGTTTTTATATTTTAGTAGATAAAAAATGTCAGAACTTTGTTAAAAAAAAAAAATTATATTGTTTGGTTCGCCATTTTCTGAGACCAATAATTATGACATTTTTCCAATGATGGAGAAGTGTGAGGACTTTTATATTGTGCGGCCAGCCATAGTTTTTATTGGTAGCATTTTGGGGGTATATTAAACATTTTGATTGCTTTTTATTAAACTTTTTTTTTTTTTGAGGGAAGTACAGCCAAAAAAAAAGGAGAGAAAAAAAATAATTTGGGGAATTTTTTCTTCATTTCCGCCTTTAAATAAATATTATATTATATTAGCTCTCATGAAAATCAATAATGGAAAGAAACTGGTTAGCTGCTCTGCTGATGATATTCTTGTGCAGTCTATTAATGCGTTTCGCAGTCATCAGACTTCATCAGGACACATGGGGAATTACTTTTACGGTTTTTCCAGCCTCCTTCAATTAGTGACAGAATTTGAGGAAAGGGGGCATTTACATTTTAGCCATTTAGGTTTAGTGAAAAGAAGGGCTGAAGAGCGATTTAAACATATTTTTAACAATGATTCAATTTTTTTTCCATTTTTTAAAGTAGGGGACTTGAACCTATATATATCCCCCTAACAGAGAATGTACAAAGCTTCCTTTTTGTGCCAGATTTAAAAAGGGATACTGCACTATGTATACATAGTTATCAGTCACCGTGTAGGACCACCCACTGGACTCCTAAGCGCATAATCAGCAGATAATTAAATGAATAAAATGCAGGTTTTATTGAATCTTTTCCCACAAAACTATATGTCAATCTGCGCAGCCCCTTCTCTACCCTGGGCTGCCCCCCCAAAAAGAGCTGGCTGTGTGTGTCCCTCCGAAGGATGGCACATTATTCATACCTGATAAGGTCTGTCCTGTTTTAATCCGTGGCTATTTTTTTCTCTTTCATCTTCAGACATGCAGAACCTGTAGAAAATTCTCCCATGCCCTATTAATGCGGCTGCAGCTTAACAAAAAAACTAATTTTTTTTTTTTTAATTATTTCTTGCATTTCAAAAAAGAAAGTGTTGACATCCCATAATGCATTTTCGTTCTCCTTTGCATATTTGCAGCATTGAACAGTGGTTTTCTGCACATGTACATGGTCTGTATCAGGAGAACACCGACCCTGAGATCTAGCAGCGGCTCTGTGCGCGCTCCTACAATCACCGCCGTCTCGTCAGCCGAGGGCACCGAGAAGCCTCACTGAAAATTTTCAGTATGTGAGATGCGGAAGAGAAGGTTCCCCATAAAGCAGAACTCCGGCTATTTTTTTTTTTTTAATTTATATGATGCAGCACAGTTTAAGGACCTGGCAATTTATACGCTTTTGTTTTTTTTTTTTCCTCCTTGTTTCAAGAGCTGTAGGTTTTTTGTTTTTTTCATCTACATTTCCGTATGGGGGCCCGTTTGTGTGTATCGAGTTGTAGAATTGAATGACACCATCCACTTTAAAATGTAACCTCCGCAAATAAAAATTATGTAATTATGCAATTTTATTTTTATGACATTCATTGAGTAGTAAAAATAACATGGCACCACGATTCTCTAGGTCAGAACGATTTCGGTATCAACATACTTTTAGGTTTCTTAGTTTAGTAAATTCAAAAAAGTTCTTTTTTCTCATTAATGTACACTCTGCACCCCATCATGACTGAAAAAACAGAAATGTAGACATTTTTGCAAATTTATTAAAAAATAAAAAACTGAAATATCACATGGTCATAAGTATTCAGACCCTTTGCTCAGTATTGAGGAGAAGCCCCTTTTGAGCCAGTACAGCCATGAGTATTCTTGGGAATGATGCAACAAGTTTTTCACACCTGGATTTGGGGATCCTCTGCCATTCTTCCTTGCAGATCCTCTCCAGTTCCGTCAGGATGGATGGTGAACGTTGGTGGACGCCATTTTCAGGTCTCTCCAGAGATGCTCAATTGGGTTTAGGTCAGGGTTCTGGCTGGCCCAGTCAAGAACGGTCGCAGAGTTGTTCTGAAGCCACTCCTTTGTTATTTTAGCTGTGTGCTTAGGGTCATTGTTTTGTTGGAAGGTGAACCTTCGGCCAAGTCTGAGGTCCAGAGCACTCTGGATGAGGTTTTCATTTAGGATATCTCTGTACTTGGCCGCATTCATGTTTCCTTCAATGGCAACCAGTCATCCTGTCCCTGCAGCTGACAAACACCCCCATAGCATGATGCTGCCACCACCATGTTTCACTGTTGGGATTGTACTGGGCAGGTGATGAGCAGTGTCTGGTTTCCTCCACACATACCACTTGAAATTATCACCAATAAAGTCTATCTTCGTCTCATCAGACAAGAGAATCTTATTTCTCATAATCTGGGAGTCCTTCATGTGGTTTTTAGCAAACTCTATGCGGGCTTTCATATGTCTTGCACTGAGGAGAGGCTTCCATCGGGCCACTCTGCCATAAAGGCATGATGGTGGAGGGCTGCAGTGATAGGTGACTTTGTGGGACTTTCTCCCATCTCCCTACTGCATCTCTGGATCTCAGCCACAGTGATCTTGGGGATCTTCTTTACCTCTCTCACCAAGGCTCTTCTTCCATGATTGCTCAGTTTGGCTGGACGGCCAGGTCTAGGAAGACTTCTGGTGGTCCCAAACTTCTTCCATTTAAGCATTATGGAGGCCACTGTGCTCTTAGGAATCTTATGTACTGCAGAAATTCTTTTGTAACCTTGGTCAGTTCTGTGCCTTGCCACAATTCTGTCTCTGAGCTCCTTGGCCAGTTACTTTGACCTCATGATTCTCATTTGGTCTGACATGCACTGTGGGCTGAGAGGTCTTATATAGACACGTGTGCGCTTTTCCAAATCAAGCCCTGTCAGTTTAATTACACACAACTGGTCTCCAATGAAAGGATAGACCCATCTCAAGGAGGATCACAAGGAAATGGACAGCATGTGACTTAAATATGAGTGTCTGAGCAAAGGGTCTGAATACTTATCACCATGTGATATTTCAGTTCTTTTTTTTATTAAATTTACAAAAATTCCTACATTTGTTTTTTTTTTCAGTCATGATGGGGTGAAGAGCGTACATTAATGAGAAAAAAAATTATCTTCTTTGAATTTTCCAAATGGCTGCAATGAAACAAAGAGTGAAAAATTTAGAGGGGTCTGTACTGAATACACTCCGCACTATAATATATATATATATATATATATATATATATATATATATATATATATATATATATATATATATATATATATATATATATATATATATATACACGCGCACAGAGCAAGAAATGGGAATTCTGGCTTTCCAACATTTAATGTGCCGTTCACATAATTGTTTATTTTGATAGATCAGGTATTTTTTTTAGAGATATGATATCAAAATATGTTTTCAAGATGTATTCATTTCTTTTTTGAAATGGGAAAAAAAACAGAATGCATCTTTAAAACATTTTTTGGTACGTCATCGAAATCTGTCTCAAAATATTATCACTAAGGTCCTAAGGCGAAACCAATAGCAAAAAGTAGAAGGGGGACAGAGCCCGTCACGGTGACAAAGCCCGGCACAGCGACTCATCGCCCCCTCAATCAGTGCATCTGTACCTATAACGGCTTCTCCTATTTTTAACTATGGGCCTACCGGAGAGAATCGAATGCTGCTCTTTCTCCATCCCCACACACAATGACTAGTGGTTGTGCTCATGCTCGGCCATTGCTTGAGCATGAGCATTTCATACTCGTCCGCAGTGTTCTTACCTTCTCTTTGAGCCGTCTCCGCAGGCGGTCTTTGGAAGATTGGAGCAGGTTTATTTTCGGCCTCTCCCGATCTCTGCTCTGAATACTGTCTTTACGTTTCCCTTCGGATTCGTTGCTGCCGGTCTGCTGGGATTGTCTCTCGGGCGTTTCTGTGCTGCGGTGAATTTCTAGGGGGATGTGAACTGTGCAAACTGAGGCGTCCTCTATCTTCAGGCTCTCCGAGTCTTTGGCATTTCTCTGTGGATCTTTTTCACTTGGCGAGTGCCTCTGGTTGTGGTGCCATCGGCGGTTTTGGCTGTACCCATGATGACCCTGCTTGCCTGAGGAATGTGGTGTTTGGCATCCTTGGTACGGTTTCTGGTGCTCCCTGGTGTTGTGTTTGGCAGGAACCGGTTGGTGCTCGTTGTGTTGTGTTTGTTGTTGAGGCTTATTCCCCCCTTGCGATTTCTGTTGTTTCCTAGAAAGAAGGTGACAAACGGTAAGCGCCATACCAGTCCTTCTCCAATCTCATCCAGGGGAAATGTTGGAGGGAGAATTATAAGCAAAGGAAATAGAAATACTGTCAAACAGTGGCAGATGGTGCACCATGATTGCAGGTTCCTCCTAAACAAAGTGCTTGTGGTCCAAAACCAAGGAGACACAATTCTGCATGGGAGCTGTTGACTTGAAACACTAAGAGCTAATTTTTTTTTTACTTTTCTTTTTTCACTTTGGATACCATGGCACAACACAATTTGCTGCAAAAGAGTAAACATCCTTAAACGGGTTGTCAAGGACTGAATGCACTGCTGACAGATACTTAGGATGGGTCGTCAAACTCAGATCGGTGGGGGTCCGTAATTCGACTCTGTCACTGATCAGCTGTTTGCAGACCCCATTGTGCACGGTGTACGGAGCTGGAACCGCACAGTGACACTTCTATTGAGGTCACCTGCTCCGCCTTTGTACAGAGTGCGCAACCGGCCACAGTAGGAGGTACAAACAAGTAATCATGGGGATGCTGGGTGTCGGACTCCACTGATCAGATACTGACGAACTATCCTAAAGCTAGATCAATATATGAGAACTAGAGGTGAGCAAATCAAATCGCAGGACCTTGGCCCAGTGGCTACGTCCATATTCTATGTCTACCGGACGGCGAGCCGCCTGTTAACTGACTGCATTCTCGGAACCTCTCCTAATTAGTAAGTGGAGTGTGACGTCATGATGGCATCACACTGAAATGATGATATTGTGCCGAGCCTACAAATTAGAAGAGGCACCAAGGGTAGCTAGGAGGCGGTCTTGCAGGGATCTAGTCCGGTGGCCATGGAAAGGGGCCCAGGAAATAGATTTGCTCATAGATTTGATCCCTCATTATAGAAAGAATGTATTAAAAAATGGAGATTAGAATCTGCTGGGCAGTTTCCTCTGGATTCTCCCTGCCAAAACTGGATTGACAGGTCTCTTTCTGTACACAAATAGGGAGACACTTGTCTATCAAGCCAAAGTTGGCGGGAAAAAAAAAAAATTGTAAAAAAATTATCAAATTCCGTCTGCCTGGGGTGAACAGAAGTGGGTAGTAGAAAGAAATTCCACGACCAGGTCCACGGATCACTCGGTCTGTGTGCAACAAATGAGAAAGGATGAAGGTGGTCATGATCCCTTGATCCAAATGTATTTAAAATAGTCTCATTAAATAATCCAGGAGAAATAGGAAAGACTCAAATGCAAAAAAAATGGAAGGTGTCACTTATGATCCATAAATGCTATGAAGAAAGATCATAAGAGTTCCGAAACGCGTTGCCATTTTTGCATTCTTGCGGATTATTTAGTAAAAGCCGATTTTAACTACATTGTCCTAACACAAGGGGGAGATTACCAAGATTCTAGAATTACTGCAACAATCTATTTACATTTAAAATTTGTCAAGAGCGGTTTAAAAGAAAAATAGTTTTTAACATACGTTAATTTATTTCCTTTGGTGCTGGTGCTTGTCTGTGCTGCTGAGGGTGGTCTGTGGGCAAATTTTAAGGAATTGCAGAGGATTAGAAAAACATGGCTGCTTTCTTTATAAATAAAATGCAGCACCTATTCTCAGACTACTGCAGCTGAGCCTTGTGCAATTTAAAGGGACAAAGCTGCACCAGGCACGACCACTGGAAGAAAGCAGCCCTTGCTGTCAAAATCCTATATAAACCCTTTAAGAAAAATCGCATTCGGATTGGAATAAGGGGAATCATTAATAACTGCTAATGGTGCCAGTCAACATGGGTGTTATCGGGTGGTGTCACATGATGGACGTGGGAAAACAAACATAGGGATCCTGTGGGGGTCATCTTCCAGGGAGTTGAGAGCAGACCAGGAAGAAATAGACTTTATAGATCCTCCTGAACAAACTGATTCGGCCTGCCCCAGCCTTTCCAAATTAAAGTGTTTCACTGTGAGTTGACCATGAAATCCCTGGAGAGCCTGAAATCCTGCAGAGCCCACGGCCTATTGACACCTCCAGGAGTGTGACTCAGTCGGGCTTTGCTATAAATACATTGGCCAAAAAGTAAAAAAAAACAAAAACACCTTGACATGTCAGTCTTTCTCCGAAAGAGATACATTCCCTCGTACAATAACTCCAAAGGGTGTTGATAGGCAGCAACTTAATGCGGAGGAGAAGGCTACCCACAGATTTCCTGGAGCTGCCCTTGCCTTGAACTCACAACATCCTTTACTAGAAGCCTATAAGTTGATACGTGGGTATGGTGGATGGCTCCATGTTTACACAGGGTTCACAATCGAACCTGAGAATCATTTCATTGCCTGTCGACTGTACATTGGTTGAAGCAGCCCATAAACACCATACATCTTTTGAAAGATCCTACAAATTTATGTAGGGTCATTGCAATCATTATCAAATATTAAATGGACCGAGCCGAAGGCCGTTGAAAAAAACCCCCAAAACAATATATACAATATATTTATTTTAAGGCAGCGGCTTTCATGTCCGTGCAGTAACAACTTAAAAGTCTTTATTTTCCAACTTCTGAAAATAAATGTAAACTATCATCCGGTTTGCAGCTGGAAAGTTGGCATCAGTCAATTGCCGTGGGCGACTGCACCACCGTACCACTCGTGGGTTCAGTAATGGCTTTGCTCTCTCTGGCTCTGACCTGTGTTCAGTCTCACACAGACCTCGCATACACAGATCCTCCTGCTCTGATGCTTGCAAAACCAAATACTGACACAGCAATCCTCACCTGAACGTTTAAATAGGGGATTGTTGCCATGGACCACTTCCAAGATCAGGACTGGAGGAAGAGATCCGTCCCACTACCTTCCTACAAATCTCTCCAAAAATAAAAGCCCATGTCAGGTTTTCCTAAATCTAGCTTGACCCAGTCCACACTTACTTTTAGTTTGCGTTGCAACCACAACTGTAGATGTAATTACAATGCTCTCCAGCGGATTCAGTATGTTTCTATGCACATCCTGGGGGACATATATATGATTCCCACCACTGCCTCACAATAAATTACATATATCTCTATCTATTTAGCATCTTAGCCCAGTAAACATACAGGACATACAGTGCCTTGTGAAAGTATTCGGCCCCCTGGAACTTTTCAACCTTTTCCCACATATCATGCTTCAAACAAAGATACCACTGTAGGTCCTGTCCATGTGATGCAACTGAAAAATGACTTCTTACAAAACAGAAGGTCACAATGGGAAGGGAGATAGAAGTTGTCGAATGATCCATCGGCAGACAGATATATCTCCCCACTCATGAGCACTCTGCGCAGTCAAACGTTCATGTGTTTCTTGCTGGAAAACAAATGGATCGGGTGTAGAAATTCTAATTGCTCGCTCCTCCTCTCTGCCGACAGTGATCATGAGAGTGGATGGCTCTGGATGCAGTTACCTTGCACAGTCCTGGTTGACTAAGGTTGACCAATTTTAGTGGAAAGAGTTGACCATCAAAAGGGCTCACTACGTATTCGAGTTGGGTGACCCTGCTTCGACTAGGCCAATTGCTCAATGTATTGGGGTCTTTCGACTCTCAACCTGACAAGATGACGTCAGTAAAGAGAAGAATTGGCCAATTTGTATGAAAAAGCCAGGAGATGAGAGTCTTAGGGGGCTGTGCTGCGCCAATAAAAAACCCATAGACAGACCTTCAATGGCCAATTAATGGTTCTGCCTGGGAATTACCCAGAGCAAAAAAAAACAAAACCAGAACATGGAATAAAAAGTAGACAATTGTGACATCCCTTTGAATCGTAAACCAAAAGCAGAAAGGATAAAGCAAACAACGGCAGAAGAGGAGGAGCGGGACATTTGTAATGATTGACCTCATCAGACAAATGTGGGGCAGTCACTGAAATGCAAGGACCTTATCTGCGGGATTACACTGCTATGGAGATATGTGCTAATTCTTCTCTCCTTCGAGCACCAATTCCCAATGGGCCAAAGAAAAACAAATGAGCTGTAGCAGGAATCTAGCGCCTACTGCGCCTCAATTCCCCATGGAGTCTGCACTGCTATTCATTATGGGGTTTCTAAATATACGGAGCTGTTGAATGAGGTCGTTGGTATCTAGGGATGGAGGTGGGGGTGTTGCTTCTTCGTCAGCACAGCAGATTAGCACTTGGTAAGAAAGGGACATGAGTGTTTAACAGCCCGCATGGCTCTCCAAAGCAAAGCTGCAGTGCATAGAAATTAAAGGAGCGCTCCGGGTAAGACTGAAGATGCATTATGTATAGTGCAAGGTCTGAGCAAGACACATTTTATCTGCTGATACATCTCACAGTCATGGCGCATATCTACAATCTGTGCATCAATGGCGAGTTGCACTGCATAACCCAATTACATAATGGATGCTCATGCTTGTAACTTAAAAGTACTGGAAACCATATGGGTTATACTGCGCAGCCATCGAATGATGATGAAAAGACAGCAATCAATTTCTACAGTTTATAGGTCATTGAGTTTTTGAACTTCCAAACTTCAGAATGGAGGAATGTATGGAAGGAACTGAAGCTCACAGTTCATAGAAGGAGCCCACAGAACCTTCACGATGTGAAGAGAGTTTGTGTGGAACAATGAGCCAAAATCACACCTGAGCAATACCTGCGACTAGTTTCTCGATAGAGTTATCTTGAAACGGTCAACAGAAATAAAAGATTTTGTATGAAGTATTAAACAGATTTCAGCAAGCGTGCTCAATACTTTTCTCTGTGTTATTTTTCATTATTATTACACAACTTAATTTATGGACATCTATGGTTAGATTTCTTTGTGTGGATTCGATGGGTTGTTACTGACATTTGGTGAAAATTCCATGTCAATAGCACCTTTAGAAATATATGTATGGTACTTAGAAAATTTGTGACATGTTCAATATTTATTTCACCTGTTGTATGTATGTACATACAGTCATGGCTGAAAGTGTTGGCATCAGTGAAATTGTTCAAGAAAATTATTGCAATAATACATGTTTTGTTTTACACGTTTCCTGGTGTGTATTGGAACACCACAAAAAAAAGCAAAAGCAAATGTGACATAAAACCCCCAAAATGAATTGGACAAAATTGTTGGCACCCTCAACCTAATATTTGGTTGCATACCTTTTGAAATAAATAACCGCAATCAATTGCTTCCTATAACCATCCACAAGCTTCTTACACCTCTCAGCTGGAATTTTGGACCACTATTTTTTGCAAACTGCTCCAGGACTCTCATATATGAAGGCACCGTCTCCCAACGCAAATTTTAAGATCTGTATACAGGTATTCAATAGGACTTGGATCCAGATTCATTGCTCTTCACTTCAGAGCTCTCCAGCACTTTGTTTCCATCCATTTCTGGGTGCTTCCTGAAGTATGTTTGGGGTCACTGTCCTGCTGGAAGACCCACAAACTAGAACGCAAACCCAGCTTTCTGACACTTGGCACTACATGACGACCCAAAATCCTTTGGTAATCTTCAGATTTCATGATGCCTTGCACACAGACAAGGCACTTAGTGCCAGAGGCAGCTAAACAACCCCAAAACATCTTTGAACCGCCACCATATTTGACTGTAGGTACTGTGTTCTTTTCTTTGTACGTCTCATTCCGTTTTCAGTAAAAAGGAGAATGATGTGCTTTACCAAAAATTTCAATCTTGGACTCATCGGTCACAAAACACTTTTCCAGAAGGATTTTGGCTTACTCACGTACATTTTAGCAAGCTGCAGTCTAGCTTTAGGTGTCTGTGTCAGCTGTGGGGTTCTGCTGTGTTTCCTTCCATATTGTTTCATTGCATTCAAATGTCTACAGACAGTTTGCACAGACACTGATGCACCCCGAGTCTGCAGCATAGCTTGAATTTCTTTGGAACTTGATTAGGGCTGCTTATCCACTATCTGAACTGTCCAGTGTTGCAACCCTTCAACAAGTTTCTCTGCCGTCCATGTCCAGGTAGGAGTAGCTACAGTGCCATGGGTTGTAAAATTGATGATTATGTTGTGAACCATGGACAAAGGAATATCCAGAACTCTGGAGATGGACTTGTAACATTGAGATTGTTCAACAATTTTGGTTCCCAAGTCCTCAGACAATTCTCTTCTCCTTTTTCTGTTCTCTATGCTTAGTATGGCACAAACACAGACACACAAGGCAAAGATTGAGTCAACTTCTCCCCTTTTCATCTGCTTTCAGGTGTGATTTTCATATTGCCTACACCTGTTACTTGCCACAGGTGAATTTGAAAGAGAATCGCACGCTTGAAGTAAAGTTGTTTAACCAAAATTTTGGAACTGCGCAAATAATTTTGTCAAGAGGGGTTGTGTGTGAAATTATGTCCAAGTTGCCTTTTTTTAATCTACTTTTTGTGTTGTTCCAATACACAAGAAATAAATGTGTGTAACAAAATGGAACAATTTTGGCTAATTAGATATTATACATACGCATACAGTACAGAGCAAAAGTTTGGACACACCTTCTCATTGAAGGATTTTTCTGTATTTTCATGACTATAAAAATTGTAAATTCACACTGAAGGCGTCAAAACTATGAAATAACACATGTGGAATTATATACTTAAAGTGTGGAAGCAACTGAAAATCGGTCTTATATTCTAAGTTCTTTAAAGTAGCCACCTTTTGCTTTGATGAATGCTTTGCACACTCTTGGCATTCTCTTGATGAGCTTCAAGAGGTAGTCACCGGGAATGGTCTTTCAACAGTCTTGAAGGAGTTCCCAGAGATAATTAGCACTTGTTGGCCCTTTTGCCTTCACTCTGCGGTCCAGCTCACCCCAAACCATCTCGATTGGGTTCAGGTCTGGTGACTGTGGAGGCCAGGTCATCTGGCGCAGCACCCCATCACTCTCCTTCTTGGTTAAATAGCCCTTACACAGCCTGGAGGTGTGTTTGGGGTCATTGTCCTGTTGAAAAATAAATGATGGTCCAACTAAACGCAAACCAGATGGAATAGCATGCCGCTGCAACATGCTGTGGTAGCCATGCTGGTTCAGTATGCCTTCAATTTAGAATAAATCCCCAACAGTGTCACCAGCAAAGCACCCCCACACCATCACACCTCCTCCTCCATGCTTCACGGTGGGAACCAGGCATGCAGAGTCCATCTGTTCACCTTTTCTGCGTCGCACAAAGACACGGTGGTTGGAACCAAAGATCTCAAATTTAGACTCATCAGACCAAAGCACAGATTTCCACTGGTCTAATGTCCATTCCTTGTGTTCTTTAGTTCTAATCTGAGCTGCTGTTAACCTGCGATTTCTGAGGCTGGTGACTCAGATAAACTTATCCTCAGAAGCAGAGGTGACTCTTGGTCTTCCTTTCCTGGGGCGGTCCTCATGTGAGCCAGTTTCTTTGTAGCGCTTGATGGTTTTTGCAACTGCACTTGGGAACACTTTCAAAGTTTTCCCAATTTTTCGGACTGACTGACCTTAATTTCTTAAAGTAATGATGGCCACTCGTTTTTTTTTACTTATCTGCTTTTTTCTTGCCATAATACAAATTCTAACAGTCTATTCAGTAGGACTATCAGCTGTGTATCCACCAGACTTCTGCTCAACACAACTGATGGTCCCAACCCCATTTATAAGGCAAGAAATCCCACTTATTAAACCTGACAGGGCACACCTGTGAAGTGAAAACCATTCCCGGTGACTACCTCTTGAAGCTCATCAAGAGAATGCCAAGAGTGTGCAAAGCAGTCATCAAAGCAAAAGGTGGCTACTTTGAAGAGCCTAGAATATAAGACATAATTTCAGTAGTTTCACACTTTTTTGTTAAGTATATAATTCCACATGTGTTAATTCATAGTTTTGATGCCTTCAGTGTGAATGTACAATTTTCATAGTCATGAAAATACAGAAAAATCTTTAAATGAGAAGATGTGTGCAAACTTTTACTCTGTACTGTACATATAAATACACACCTATGGAGAAAAAAAACAAACAAAAAGGCACTGGTATAGATGCCTGATGAGATACGTGCATGGTCTTCAGGTGTTGCGCACCTGTCTGATTCATTAGAATAGGATTAGCAAATGATAATTTCTGGGGAACGTGAGCAGGATCGGATGGTATGTTTTTTTTATCTCTACAGGTTTATTGCATTAATTTACAGATCCCATATACCAGAGAAGGCTTTGTACACATCCACGTTGGAGGCTCACCTCAGCGCAGCATGCTAACCGGTAAACTGAAGACTACATCGATGGACACCCAATGGACCTCATCATAAGCAATAGGGGCTGCTGGGTTGCTTATGTGCAAGTTTCGGCATTGCTGTTATTTTTGGATTTCTGTTTCTAAGATGGAGCAGAAATGGAGAAATAACCAGTGCAGGTCCGGGGTCAGGTGTCATGTATGTGGCGCAGACGGGCCGTATGGTTAATTAGAAGACTGCTTTTTAGTTTGGGTATGGGGGTGAGGTAGGGATGGTGTCTCTCTCTGCGTTCAGGCCCCGAATGGTGACTGTCTGATATGAACGCCAAACATTTGTGTTCAGGTTCGCCATTTCTGTCCAGGTTCGCCCATTTCTAGTTACAGGTTCCAAAAGGGCTCATCTCAGAACAGAGATTTATAACAAATCCAAAGGATATTTCAGCTCACATGCATGGTCGGAGCAACTGCCAGACATTGCATATCTTCTTGAAAAGCAAAAGGATCGGACATGTTGAAATCCATCAGCCTGATCCTTCTTTCCCCCCCCCAACATCTGCAGTTGGGAGGATTGCAGAGACACCGCCATATACATTAGACAGTCAACCAGTCCTTACCAGGGATGGAGAGTTCAGCAGACATTCATTTATATGACGGACATCGATAAAATTTGTGGGAGCTCTAATGGCATCAGCTGAACAGCCGGCTTGTGATAAATAATGATTATATTAGTGCGGGATTAGTAACCCGTACCGCCACTCACCTGACAACAGTTACTATCTACCGCTTATTAATAAGAGTTCTTTAAGGACAGAGAGACAAAAGTTCATCCTATGAATGAAAAATAAAAAATAACGCGATTGAAAGAAGAAAAACAGCATGAAAATGACAAACGTCACAGCCGAGCGCAGGGCCGCACTTGACTTCAACTTCTCCAGTGTTATTTTAGGTGAGCCGCGCTGCGAGTCTGTGCGTAGCCGTAGATTGTGTCCTCAGTGCCACCAGTCGTAACAATGGAGAAACACATTTATATTGTCTCTTCAAAAAGAAGTATAAAAAGGTGTATTCAGTTCACTATGAAATAAAGGCAAAAAGTACAGGAAACCTTTACTGACCGTACGGAGCTGAAGTTTTCTTCGGTTTTATCAATAAGTGAAAAGTGTGGAAACGGAACAAACTGCTGTTGATGGATCTTTTGTAATAAAACTATATAAACCTATATAAATCCTCTGATTGGATCCTACTTGTTTCTGGCTACAAAGATGTAATTTCTACGCAATGGCCAAATGGCCTACATGGAAATCATGCTTTTTTTTATTGTAAAAAGAGCGATTTGGTGACATTTTTGACTTATCCGCGTGAAGACCTGAGCAGATTCAGTGCGGCACAGCAGAAGTTCTCAAACAGGACCTGTGCCGAACCATTACGGTGCTCCGATTAGATCAGACCATGTCACTGTACAACTACAGCTGTAATACACAACCGGATTCCTGCCGGGATCGGCTATAACAAATCCGCACAGTTAAACCCCTTAGATACCACTGTCAGTAGTGGCTGCGGCATCTTAAGGTGTTTAACAGAAAAGAGATTAAATGTGACCATGCCACTCCATTCAATCTCCAACCCCTGTGACTGAAATGAGGGCTTGAGACCCCCCTTAGGCTGTGATCTGTGGGGTCCTTAGAGATCAGGAATTAATCGTTGGGTGTCCATCATCTAGAAACCCAATCACCGAGCTGCAATACCAGACATGGCCACAATCAAAAGTAGGGAGCTGTGTCCGGAGAACAATGAAAGGGTGAAGGTAATGGAGCGCTGCAGCACCTCCAGTCAGCCGGTTAGTAGGGGGAATATCAGGTGGGCCCCCAGCAATGTGAAATTGACAGAAGACGACACTTTGCTCCCATGTTATTAGCCAGGTTGCACCATAAGCGCAGAATGACTGTTTTCTGGAGGAAGCAGAGTCGTTCGGCCTTGACTCTTCATGGGCGGCAGATTAATAATGAGGAATACAAGACATATAGGATCCGTCAGTGAATTTACATTCGTAGTGGGGGTAACGCAGAGACCTCGTAGGAAGGAAGCAGAGAAGTGACAGAACCAGGACACGGCCGAGCTCTG
Source organism: Ranitomeya variabilis (assembly GCF_051348905.1). Lineage (NCBI taxonomy): Eukaryota > Metazoa > Chordata > Amphibia > Anura > Dendrobatidae > Ranitomeya > Ranitomeya variabilis. The sequence continues at coordinate 49,675,148 of NC_135232.1, read as the reverse complement.
TGCAACGTCCCCGAGGATTTCACATGATTTATGTGCAGTCAGACGAGCGACCTTCATATATGCAAAATTCCTGAATTTTAATGATGGAGATATTTTTTTTTCTTCCCTGCTCCATATACGTGATATCACTGTTCAATTCACCAGAAGAACATACAATATGGAGGCCAGGAGTGTGCGACTAAAGTACGAGCGCTCAGTCTAAGGCGGATCACCCCGATAGCAAACAGCCACAACGCCGGTATGACGCCACCCCCGATACAACGGCAGTATAAGACCACCTCCATTATAACATCACTGAAAATACAACCCTCGCTACCCAAACTGTACATACCAGCAACCCAATACAGTAACACTGGCATAACGCCACCCCCACAACACCATACCCAATACAAAGCCCCCTCATTCACTCCCAACACAACCTTTACACCACCGACTGGACAGAACACCATCGGCGCATACTAGATATAAATCTTGTATATTTCACACTGGCCACTAGACTGTATACTAGACTCTCACTTTCTATACGGTCCAGAAAAGATTTTAGCAGCCTCATTGACAGAATTACAATAAAAGGTAACACCTCTATATACAGTAGATAACACAGGATCCACCGTATACAATAGGTGATGTCACAGCTCACCTCCTCCTCCTCCTGTACAATGACTGATAACACCTCTATATACAGTAGATAACACAGGATCCACCATTCACAATAGGTGATGGCACAGCTCACCTCCTCCTCCTCCTGTACAATGACTGATAACACCTCTATATACAGTAGATAATCCAGGATCCACCATTCACAATAGGTGATGGCACAGCTCACCTCCTCCTCCTCCTGAACAATTACTGATAACACCTCTATATACAGTAGATAACAGGATCCACCTGTGATGGCGTGATATGCTATGTGGGTATCATTTTTGTGTATATTTATATTTTACTTATTTTCATTGTGTTTTCTTGTAGGATGAGTTGTTATTTGCCATCTGATATTCTCCCCACAGTCCAGTTATGTTATCTCTCCACAGGGTCAGTGAATAATGTTGTTTGCTAATAAGCTAATAATGTTGACCTTTCTTGTTGAAACAATGAGCCCCTGGGACCCACCCCCCTAACCTGTGAATGAGGAGAGGGACTTGTAAATATCAGGGAGGTGAGACAGAGATCAGATCCTGTGTGGAACCATGATGTGAAGAGCATATCAGAGAGAAAGAAGGGAATATGGACTATACTATCCTCTGCTGGATTGTTGGACTTTTATCCTGCTACTGAACTGCATTCGTGTTCTGGACTATTCTATCCTTTGTGTGGTGGATTGTATATGGACCTTTCGTACTTTTGCCTAAATGAAGGTCTTGGAATAGTTCATTATTTCTCTTGCTCTGTTGTGTGGTATTGGAGAAGGAACCTGTGACAACTGGTGGCAAACAGCGGGATCAACAGAGTGTAACCTAATGAGAACCACCCACAGAGTGAGTACAGAAATTGGACTGTATCCAGTTTACAGGAGAGAGTCAGAGACTTGGGCCTGAACTACCAGGGACTGAATAAAGAGGCCTTAATTGACCTACTGGTGGGTGCCAGCCCGGCCACCTCCTCCCATATGTCTGAAGGACGAGCACTGGAGACGAGGACCCCCACCCCAAAAAGCCAGTGGGTGGTGTGGTACGAAGAAGAGATGGCGGTTCTGGGCCTAGGCGTCTCTCAGGAGTACAAGGAGGAGGCTGCCCACCAGGCACAGCGGAGACAAGAAGCAATGGAGTTTGAAAGAGGGAGTAACGCAATGTGGAATGTAAACCCCACGATCCAGGAGCCTGTACGGATCACCCGGACAGGGTTTAAGCCATTTGATGAGGCTTCCGGAGATGTGGAGGGGTTCTTCAAGGACTTTGAGCAGCAGTGTGCTGTGATGGAGGTGCCTCACTCTGGCTGGATGCGTTTGTTAGTGGGACTCCTGAACGATAGCCTGGCGGAGGCTTACTGAACCATTGACTCACAGCGGAATCGGGATTATAACATAGTAAAGAAGACTATCCTGGATTACCATGCTATCACCCCAGACTCATATAGGGCCAAGTTCTGAGACCTCCCATGCACTATGGGGGGACCGTTTAGGATGTATGCACATAAGATGTCCCAGGCATGTCGGAGATGGCTGGAAGCAGAAAATGCCTTTACTGTGGAAGATGTTATACAGGCGTTCCTTATAGAACAATTTCTTGCCAAGTGCCCCCAGAGGTACGGGAATGGGTCCGGGAGCGCACGCTGTGCACCATGGATAGAGCTGCAGCCCTGGCCGATGAAGCCCTTACTATCCGACCGCAATGGAGGAGGCTTCTGGACAATGAACCACGGCCTTCTCCCGCGCCCTGTCTCCCTCCGATTATATCTGCCCCTCCACCCAGCCGCAGGCCGATGACAATAACAGCTCACAATCCTGGGCCCCAACAGTTCCGACCACGACCTGGGGGTATCACAGAGAGATGTTACGGGTGTGGGCAACCTGGACATTTGCAGTCTGGCTGTCCCTCAAGGATTCGGTGGGAGCCCTACATAGCCCCACCTCATCCAGTGCATTTTGTGCACTCCATCCCGCCTGAGGAAGAGCTACCATCACCCCCACCAGAGTGGGCCACCGACCACGGCACCATAGATACCCCTCCTGGAGTGTACAGACTCCGGCCTTTGTCCATCAGAAATACACAGCAACGGCATTGCCACCTGCAGGATGTCTTAATTGATGGATACAAAGTGTCGGGATTTAGAGACACGGGGGCATTCGGGCATTCCTGACTATCGCTGACCCCCGTGAGGCAATTCACCAGGGCCCGGGAATTCCCATTGTCCTGGCGGGGGGTGTCTGCAAATATATACAGCGAGCTTTGGTACGTTTGGATTTTGGTTTTGGAGAAAAAAATGTGTTGGATTGGAGTTATGGGAGGACTTCCTGCAGATATCCTCCTTGGAAATGACATTGGGGAGTTACAAAGTCATTTTGTGGGAGCAGAAGGTCCGTGGGCCTCTCCTTCTTCTGAAAGAACAATTGGAGGGAGATATCACAGATACCGTAACGCCCATCATTCCCTACGTTCTAGAGTTCAGAGACTGTCTCGCCCAGCTAGTTACCTTGGCTAATGAACATCAGCGAACGGCCCAGTCCAGTCAAAAAGCCTGGTATGACCATAAAGCCAGGACCCGCGATTTTATGGATAACAAGTGCTCATGATTATTGCAACCCCTGCCACTGTACAAGGAGCTATAAACAGTGGAGCAAAGTGGACTAAAGTGAGCAGGCCAGAGGTCTGTGTAGACCTAATGGCGTGCTCACATATTATGAGGGGGGGAGAGGTTGTGATGGGGTGATATGCTATGTGGGTATCATTTTTGTGTATATTTATATTTCACTTATTTTCATTGTGTTCTCTTGTAGGATGAGTTATTTGCCATCTGATATTCTCCCCACAGTCCTGTTCTGTTATCTCTCCACAGGGTCAGTGAATAATGTTGTTTGCTAATATGCTAATGACATGTTGACCTAGCTTGTTGAAACAATGAGCCCCTGGGACCCACCCCCCTAACTTGTGAATGAGGAGAGGGACTTGTAAATATCAGGGAGGTGAGACAGAGATCAGATCCTGTGTGGAACCATGATGTGAAGAGCATATCAGAGAGAAAGAAGAGTATATGGACTATGTGATCCTCTGTCTGCTGGATTGTTGGACTTTTATCCTGCTATTGAACTGCATTCGTGTTCTGAACTATTTTATCCTCAGTGTGATGGATTGTATATATGGACCTTTCATGTTTTGCCTAAATAAAGGTCTTGGAATTGTTCACTATTCTCTTGCTCTGTTGATTGCGTGATACCAGAGAAGGAACCTGTGACACAACCATTCACAATAGGTGATGTCACAGCTCACCTCCTCCTCCTGTACAATGACTGATAACACCTTTATATACAGTGGATAACAGGATCCACCATTTACAATAGGTGATATCACAGCTCACCTCCTCCTACTCATGTACAATGACTGATAACACCTCTATATACAGTAGATAACACCGGATCCACCATTTAGAATACTTGACATCACAGCTTACCTCCTCCTCCTCGACAATGACTGATAACACCTCTATATACAGTAGGTAACACAGGATCCACCATCTACAATAGGTGATGTCGCAGCTCACCTCCTCCTCCTCATGTACAATGACTGATAACACCTCTATATACAGTAGATAGCACAGGATCCACCATTCACAATAGGTGATGTCACAGCTCACCTCCTCCTCCTGTACAATGACTGATAACACCTCTATATACAGTAGATAACACAGGATCCACCATTCACAATAGGTGATGTCACAGCTCACCTCCTCCTCCTGTACAATGACTGATAACACCTCTATATACAATAGATAACACAGGATCCACCATTCACAATAGGTGATATCACAGCTCACCTCCTCCCTCTCCTGTACAATACGCCCAGATTGGACCATGCCAAGTTTATACATTTATTTTATTATACTATTGCTGTAATGTGGGTGTGAAGAACTAGAAGTGAAAATCTAGTATAAGGTCTAGTGTCCGCAGCCAGTGTGAACATTTATTTTTTATGGCTAGCTTTACAATACGGAGTCAAGCGCTGGAGCGGACTGATGTGTTGCAGCCGGCATGTGATGCGCCATCCTGCACCTTTTCCCCTGCATCCTTGCCCACACATGCAGCTGTTGACTCCAATGCTGTCCCTTAATAATCATGGACGCCTGCTGCGTTTTTCACCATCATGTAACCTGGATCGCTCGGCTGACTCCTGAGACCGGAGTATTTTTTACCGCCCGGCGTTATTGACATTTGGATTTGGTTTCCGCACTTTTTCTGGAATGTAGCAGCCATATAATTACAGATCAGCCTCAGTTGTAAGACACTTTCCCATTAGCTAAGAATAACGCACTCTCTCCCGAAATCTATTACTGGCCGCATTCCTGGCAGCGGATATATCGGTCGGAGCGGCCTTCATGTCGGTCATTAATAGAAAGTTATGAAACCCCACAAATAGCTAATGGAGGGGATCTATCCGACAGCTTTCACAGGCGTTGGTGCATAATCAGAAGTCCTGGCCAGACGTCTTATTAGATGGAGATCTGTGGACGGCTACCTACATTTCCCAAGTGACCTTTTGCTGGGACCCTCAAAACAAGGATGTTGCTGCCCGAGTTGCAAAACCAGACACCTTCACTAATATTGGCTAAATATTGATGGTCTGTCCTTAAAGGGGGCTTCCACTTAAGAAAGTAGTCATCAGACATCAGGATACTAGCAAAAAAAAAAATAATATTCACCGTTCCCAGATCTAACACTGGCTGTCTGACGCTGCTCCGGTCTCTGTTTCGGCTGCTCCGGTCTCTGTGATTCAGCTGCAGTATTGAAGTCATAACTAAAGTGCACATCACCGCTGCAGCCAATCACGGAGATCAGAGGCTAAGCGGATGTAGACGGCATGAGAAGCGATTGTCTGCAGTAGAGCTGTGGTTTGTAGTCTTGATATAACGAGGCTGATGAAGGAAGCGGGCGCTGCACTCGGGCAAGTGACGTTTGTGGGGTTTTTGTTTGTTTTTCACTATTATTCTATAGTTTGGGTCTTGTCTGAATGTGGTGTGAAGCCTTGATGAAAAAGGGGTAGATTAGTCTGGGAGACCGTGTGACAATTGTGGCAACATTTGAAAATCACTTTCTAGAGCAAAAAAAAAAAAAAAAAAGTGGGGCAAAATAAGGCTGCGATTCTTAACTTGTGGGGTTTTTTAATCGTCGTTTTACTTTTACTTTTTTTTTTGTTTTTAAGGCCAGTGGAGTTTGCACTAAGTTAATAAAAATAGTGTAGGAGGATTAATGAAATTAGTGAAAATGCAACGATCCTTTTCTTGCTCACTTGCATAATTTTATTTTTTTAGCTATAGCACAACCCTTTCAACAGGTTTTTTTAAATCATGCAAATTACGGCAGAAAAAAGTTGAGTAAAATTTTAAAATGTTTCAAATGGCGAATTTGTCTTCAACAGGGTGCATACTGCTGTGCGAGATGTGAGCACGTTGAGCATTTGGAATCCCAGATTCTGGATCTAAATGTGCAGCTGGCAACACTGAGATCCACAGACAATATGGAGAGGAGTCTTCTGCTCACTGAGCAGACGCTCAATGGGATAGATGAGGAGGGGGATGGTAGGATGGAGCTGCAGGACAGTGAAGTAGGTAGCTGGGTGACATTCAGAAAGCGGGTTAGAGGGAAGAGTGCCAGGGAGGCTAGTCCTGATCTGGCACACCCCAATAAGTTTGCTAAGTTGGCAGATGAGGGGGGTGCCAGTACAGGGGTAGCACTGCTGCAGCCAGGCATGTCCTCTGAAAGCCGGAGGAGTGACTGCTCCAGTAAGGAGGGAAATAGGAGAGCAGGGCAGGCCAGACAGGTGCTGGTAGTGGGGGACTCAATTATTAGGGGAACAGATAGGGCAATCTGTCACAAAGACAGGGATCGTTGGACGGTGTGCTGCCTACCTGGCGCTCGAGTCAGACACATCGCTGATCGGGTGGACAGATTACTGGGAGGGGCTGGTGAGGACCCAGCGGTCATGGTGCACATTGGCACAAATGACAAAGTTAGAGGTAGGTGGAAGGCCCTTAACCCCTTCACCCCCAAGGGTGGTTTGCACGTTAATGACCGGGCCAATTTTTACAATTCTGACCACTGTCCCTTTATGAGGTTATAACTCTGGAACGCTTCAACGGATCTTGGCGATTCTGACATTGTTTTCTCGTGACATATTGTACTTCATGATAGTGGTAAAATTTCTTTGATATTACCTGCGTTTATTTGCAGAAAAAATGGAAATTTGGCGAAAATTTTGAAAATTTTGCAATTTTCCAACTTTGAATTTTTATGCCCTTAAATCACAGAGATATGTCATGCAAAATACTTAATAAGTAACATTTCCCACATGCCTACTTTACATCAGCACAATTTTGGAACCAAAATTTTTTTTTGTTAGGGAGTTATAAGGGTTAAAAGTTGACCAGCAATTTCTCATTTTTACAACACCATTTTTTTTTAGGGACCAGATCTCATTTGAAGTCATTTTGAGGGGTCTATATGATAGAAAATACCCATGTGTGACACCATTCTAAAAACTGCACCCCTCAAGGTGCTCAAAACCATATTCAAGAAGTTTATTAACCCTTCTGGTGCTTCACAGGAATTTTTGGAATGTTTAAATAAAAATGAACATTTAACTTTTTTTCACAAAAAATTTACTTCAGCTCCAATTTGTTTTATTTTACCAAGGGTAACAGGAGAAAATGGACCCCAAAATTTGTTGTACAATTTGTCCTGAGTACGCCGATACCCCATATGTGGGGGTAAACCACTGTTTGGGCGCATGACAGAGCTCGGAAGCGAAGGAGCGCCATTTGACTTTTCAATGCAAAATTGACTGGAATTGAGATGGGACGCCATGTTGCGTTTGGGGAGCCCCTGATGTGCCTAAACATTGAAACCCCCCACAAGTGATACCATTTTGGAAAGTAGACCCCATAAGGAACTTATCTAGAGGTGTGGTGAGCACTTTGACCCACCAAGTACTTCACAGAAGTATATAATGCAGAACCGTAAAAATAAAAAATCATATTTTTCACAAAAATTATTTTTCGCCCCCAATTTTTTATTTTCCCAAGGGTAAGAGAAGAAATTGGACCCCAAAAGTTGTTGTACAATTTGTCCTGAGTACGCTGATACCCCATATGTGGCGATAAACCACTGTTTGGGCGCTTGGGAGAGCTCGGAAGGGAAGTAGCACCGTTTGACTTTTCAATGCAAAATTGACAGGAATTGAGATGGGACGCCATGTTGCGTTTGGAGAGCCACTGATGTGCCTAAACATTGAAACCCCCCACAAGTGACACCATTTTGGAAAGTAGACCCCCTAAGGAACTTATCTAGATGTGTTTTGAGCGCTTTGACCCACCAAGGGCTTCACAGAAGTTAATAATGCAGAGCCGTAAAAATAAAACAAAAATTTTTTCCCACAAAAATTATTTTTTTAGCCCCCAGTTTTGTATTTTCCCGAGGGTAGCAGGAGAAATTGGACCCCAAAATCTGTTGTCCAAGTTGTCCTGAATGCGATGATATACCATATGTGGGGAGAACCACTGTTTGGGCGCATGGGAGGGCTCGGAAAGGAAGGAGCGCCATTTGGAATGCAGACTTAGATGGAATGGTCTGCAGGCGTCACATTGCGTTTGCAGAGCCCCTAATGTACCTAAGCAGTAGAAACCCCCCACAAGTGACACCATGTTGGAAAGTAGACCCCCTAAGGAACTTATCTAGATGTGTGATGAGCGCTTTGACCCACCAAGGGCTTCACAGAAGTTTATAATGCAGAGCCGTAAAAATAAAACTAAAATTTTTTCCCACAAAAATTATTTTTCAGCCCCCAGTTTTGTATTTTTCCGAGGGTAACAAGAGAAATTGGACCCCAAAAGTTGTTGTCCAATTTGTCCTGAGTGCGCTGATACCCCATATGTGGGGGGAAACCACCGTTTGGACGCATGGAAGGGCTCGGAAGTGAAGGAGCGCCATTTGGAATGCAGACTTAGATGGAATGGTCTGCAGGCGTCACATTGCGTTTGCAGAGCCCCTAATGTACTTAAACAGTAGAAATCCCCCACAAGTGACACCATGTTGGAAAGTAGACCCCCTAAGGAACTTATCTAGATGTGTGGTGAGCGCTTTGACCCACCAAGGGCTTCACAGAAGTTTATAATGCAGAGCCGTAAAAATAAAACAAAAATTTTTTCCCACAAAAATTATTTTTCAGCCCCCAGTTTTGTATTTTCCCGAGGGTAACAGGAGAAATTGGACCCTAAAAGTTGTTGTCCAATTTGTCCTGAGTGCGCTGATACCCCATATGTGGGGGGAACCACCGTTTGGATGCATGGGAGGGCTCGGAAGGGAAGGAGCGCCATTTGGAATGCAGACTTAGATGGAATGGTCTGCAGGTGTCACATTGCGTTTGCAGAGCCCCTAATGTACCTAAACAGTAGAAGCCCCGCACAAGTGACACCATTTTGGAAACTAGACCCCCCAAGGAACTTATCTAGATGTGTTGTAAGAACTTTGAACCCCCAAGTGTTTCACTACAGTTTATAACGCAGAGCCGTGAAAATAAAAAATCCTTTTTTTTCCCACAAAAATTATTTTTTAGCCCCCAGTTTTGTATTTTCCTAGGGGTAACAGGAGAAATTGGACCCCAAAGGTTGTTGTTCTATTTGTCCTGAGTACGCTGATACCCCATATGTTGGGGTAAACCCCTGTTTGGGCACACGGGAGAGCTCGGAAGGGAAGGAGCACTGTTTTACTTTTTCAACGCAGAATTGGCTGGAATTGAGATCGGACGCCATGTCGCGTTTGGAGAGCCCCTGATGTGCCGAAACAGTGGAAACCCCCCAATTATAACTGAAACCCTAATCCAAACACACCCCTAACCCTAATCCCAACAGTAACCCTAACCACACCTCTAACCCTGACACACCCCTAACCCTAATCCCAACCCTATTCCCAACCGTAAATGTAATCTAAACCCTAACCGTAACTTTAGCCCCAACCCTAACCCTAACTTTAGCCCCAACCCTAACTGTAGCCTTAACCCTAGCCCCAACCCTAGCCCTAACCCTAATGGGAAAATGGAAATAAATACTTTTTTTTTATTTTTCCCTAACTAAGGGGGTGATGAAGGGGGGTTTGATTTACTTTTATAGCGGGTTTTTTAGCGGATTTTTATGATTGGCAGCCGTCACACACTGAAAGACGCTTTTTATTGCAAAAAATATTTTTTGCGTTACCACATTTTGAGAGCTATAAATTTTCCATATTTTGGTCCACAGAGTCATGTGAGGTCTTGTTTTTTGCGGGACGAGTTGACGTTTTTATTGGTAACATTTTTGGGCACGTCACATTTTTTGATCGCTTTTTATTCCGATTTTTGTGAGGCAGAATGACCAAAAACCAGCTATTCATGAATTTCTTTTGGGGGAGGCGTTTATACCGTTCCGCGTTTGGTAAAATTGATAAAGCAGTTTTATTCTTCGGGTCAGTACGATTACAGCGATATCTCATTTATATTATTTTTTTTATGTTTTGGCTCTTTTATACGATAAAAACTATTTTATGGAAAAAATAATTATTTTTGCATCGCTTTATTCTCAGGACTATAACTTTTTTATTTTTCTGCTGATGATGCTGTATGGTGGCTCGTTATTTGCGGGACAAGATGACGCTTTCAGCGGTACCATGAAAGAAATATATCTTGGTACCGTGTTAGCCAGTAGATAGAAAAATATTTAGAATTGAGAGTCCTCAGTGGTTGATACCTTTTAATGGCTAACTGAAAAGATGGTAACAAATTGCAAGCTTTCGAGACTACATACGTCTCTTCATCAGGCAAAGACTAAAACAAATTCTGAAGAATCACATATTTATGCACAACATAGTATAGAGAAAAAAAAAAAAAAAGAGGGGAAAAAAACCATGGATAAGCTAGGTGACATGAAGCAGAATTACCATGGGTGATAAACAGTTACGTCCATAAATATTGGGCCAATTCTTAGATAAGGATTGTTTTATTGTCCTGTGATTAGGGTCTCGTTCTGTTGTGATGACCCCACATGGTCTGAGGGGCAAGTTCATTAGTTGATGTAAAAAGACATAAATCCGTGTGACACATTCATTCCTGCATTTAGAGTGTCAAAGGTCGTCATAAGTTTATACTCCCAGACTCTTCTGTCTCTCTGAGTTTTGAAGTTACTTTTCAATACAAGTAATTTCATGTCCATAATGCTATGATTTGGGAGACAGAAATGTATTGCCACAGGTATATCCATTCTTTTTTCTTTTATTGTATGGCGATGAGAGTTCATCCTTGTTCTCAGTTTCTGCCCTGTCTCCCCCACATACAGACCCCCATTTGGACATTTAGTACAAATAATTAGGTACACCACATTAGAAGTGATGCAGATGTGGGGGAGACAGGGCAGAAACTGAGAACAAGGATGAACTCTCATCGCCATACAATAAAAGAAAAAAGAATGGATATACCTGTGGCAATACATTTCTGTCTCCCAAATCATAGCATTATGGACATGAAATTACTTGTATTGAAAAGTAACTTCAAAACTCAGAGAGACAGAAGAGTCTGGGAGTATAAACTTATGACGACCTTTGACACTCTAAATGCAGGAATGAATGTGTCACACGGATTTATGTCTTTTTACATCAACTAATGAACTTGCCCCTCAGACCATGTGGGGTCATCACAACAGAACGAGACCCTAATCACAGGACAATAAAACAATCCTTATCTAAGAATTGGCCCAATATTTATGGACGTAACTGTTTATCACCCATGGTAATTCTGCTTCATGTCACCTAGCTTATCCATGGTTTTTTTTCCCCTCTTTTTTTTTTTTTTTTTCTCTATACTATGTTGTGCATAAATATGTGATTCTTCAGAATTTGTTTTAGTCTTTGCCTGATGAAGAGACGTATGTAGTCTCGAAAGCTTGCAATTTGTTACTATCTTTTCAGTTAGCCATTAAAAGGTATCAACCACTGAGGACTCTCAATTCTAAATATTTTTCTATCTACTGGCTAACACGGTACCAAGATATATTTCTTTCCTGTAACAAAATCTATCTACATGCAAAAAGGAGAATCTAATTCCCAAAGGACTCTGGATTACAAACCCAATCCTTCATACCTACAACACCCATTATGCACAGAACCTGTGTCACAGGACTTCTGAGAGATTAAGGAATCATCTTTTGCATGTCTGCTACAGCATAAAGAGTAAAGTCCAAGGGCAGTTTGAAACCCTGAGGAAAACACTTACAGCAGACACAGAGCAAAAATTACAACAATACTACAACAAACTACGGACCCATCTAATTCATAACAAGGAAAAGAAACTGCACAGATTGCGCCTCAATTCAGGCCTCTATGCAAACAGATACAAAACAAAGCCTAAACCTGACAACTTGGACAACCACTCCATTCCAGGCACAAATAACTGTGTCATTAATCTCTCAGATTATAAACCCAACAAAGTGGAGCTGGCCGTGCTTTCCAGAGGACTCTCATTTTGTCCTACTAAGGCCCTGGATAAAACTGAACTCTGCAGTGATATGGAACATTTTTTCAGGAGACTGCGTCTGAGGGAATATTTCAATGATACAGAAGATTCAGAAAACACTCAGACTGAAGGAAAAGGGATTCTAACAACCAAAAAGAGGTCAGACTGGACACCTCCACCGGGACGCAACCCTCATTTGGATAACTATATAGACTCCTTCAGACATTTGATAAAATCCACCATCATAGATACTAACAGGACACAAGCATTCAACATCAGTGCCCAGGAGAGAAAGGCCATACAGTCTCTGAAAACCAACAAAGAAATCATCATCAAACCTGCTGACAAGGGTGGTGCAATAGTCATGATGAACACATCAGACTACATGAAGGAAGCAAACAGACAACTTATGGACACACGCTACTACAAAACATTGGAGTCGGATCCTACACAGGACTATTACAAGGAACTAAACAAGTTAGTATCTTGTCTGCCTGACGTATCCATAAGAGCCGATGACCTGATACCAGAAAGTCCAAGAACAGGGACATTCTACATGCTTCCCAAAATCCACAAATCTGGAAACCCAGGAAGACCAATTATTTCATGTGTGGGCACCCTTACTAAGCAGGTATCTGGATGGGTAGAGGGTATTCTTAAACCCCTAGTAAAAGATACACCCAGCTTCATTCAGGACACAACTGACCTATTGAATAAACTATCAGCAATAGATCCTCTACCAGAAGGAACCATCCTGGCCACCATGGATGTGGAATCTTTGTACTCCAATATCCCACATCAGGATGGATTAAATGCCTGCAAATTCTTCCTAGAAAACACAGGGACTGATGCAAATTCTGTGGTGAAACTTATAAAATTTATCCTCACCCACAATTACTTTGAGTTTGACAAGAAGATCTATCTACAGGAGACTGGCACAGCAATGGGAAGTAAAATGGCCCCACAGTATGCAAATCTGTTCATGGCCAAGCTTGAAAGCGACTTTTTGTCCTCATGTCCCATCAGGCCTCTGGCGTACTACCGCTACCTTGATGATATTTTAATCATCTGGACAGAGTCTGGGCCACAGCTAAAGATGTTCCATGAACAGTTTAATCAATTTCACCCTACCATCAACTTGACACTCAACTACTCCTGCACAGAAATTAACTTTTTGGACACCATCATTAAGCTGCAGAACAATAAAATAGAGACATCCCTGTATCAGAAGCCAATCGACCGTCCAACATACCTTAAATGGGACAGTTTCCATCCAAAACACATAAAAAACTCCATTGTCTACAGCCAAGCCATCAGATACAATCGTATATGTTCCAACCCAATGGATAGAGATGAACACCTGGGTCGCCTCAGAAAGACCTTTTTGAATCAGGGCTACCATCCAAGAACAATTGAAAATCAGATTACAAGAGCCTCCAGAATATCAAGGAATCACCTGCTACATTACAAAGCTATAGAAGAAAAAAACCGGGTACCTCTAGTGGTCACCTACAATCCAAATCTGGAGGCGCTAAGGGGAGCTGCACGGAAATTACAACCTTTACTGCAAAAAGATGCCCGCTTACAATCCATTTTTCCAGACCCCCCACTACTGTGTTTTAGGCAGCCCCCAAATCTAAGAAGCATCATTGTCAGAAGCTCTTTGTCCTCTCCAACAGCTGCAGGTACCTTTCCCTGCAATCAGAAAAAATGTAAAACCTGTCCATTTATAATGACCACGGACAAGATAAAAATCCCCAATTCACATCAGGACTACAAGATACCAGGTACTTTCAGCTGCGTCACTTCTAATGTGGTGTACCTAATTATTTGTACTAAATGTCCAAATGGGGGTCTGTATGTGGGGGAGACAGGGCAGAAACTGAGAACAAGGATGAACTCTCATCGCCATACAATAAAAGAAAAAAGAATGGATATACCTGTGGCAATACATTTCTGTCTCCCAAATCATAGCATTATGGACATGAAATTACTTGTATTGAAAAGTAACTTCAAAACTCAGAGAGACAGAAGAGTCTGGGAGTATAAACTTATGACGACCTTTGACACTCTAAATGCAGGAATGAATGTGTCACACGGATTTATGTCTTTTTACATCAACTAATGAACTTGCCCCTCAGACCATGTGGGGTCATCACAACAGAACGAGACCCTAATCACAGGACAATAAAACAATCCTTATCTAAGAATTGGCCCAATATTTATGGACGTAACTGTTTATCACCCATGGTAATTCTGCTTCATGTCACCTAGCTTATCCATGGTTTTTTTCCCCTCTTTTTTTTTTTTTTTTTCTCTATACTATGTTGTGCATAAATATGTGATTCTTCAGAATTTGTTTTAGTCTTTGCCTGATGAAGAGACGTATGTAGTCTCGAAAGCTTGCAATTTGTTACCATCTTTTCAGTTAGCCATTAAAAGGTATCAACCACTGAGGACTCTCAATTCTAAATATTTTTCAGCGGTACCATGGTTATTTATATCTGTCTTTTTGATCGCGTGTTATTCCACTTTTTGTTCGGCGGTATGATAATAAAGCGTTGTTTTTTGCCTCGTTTTTTTTTTTTTTTCTTACGGTGTTTACTGAAGGGGTTAACGAGTGGGCCAGTTTTATAGGTCGGGTCGTTACGGACACGGCGATACTAAATATGTGTACTTTTATTGTTTTGTTTTTTTTATATTTAGGTAAAGAAATGTATTTATGGGAATAATATATTTTTTTTTTTTTCATTATTTTGGAATATTTTTTTTTATTTTTTTTTACACATTTGGAAATTTTTTTTTTTACTTTTTTACTTTGCCCCAGGGGGCGACATTACAGATCGGTGACCTGCCAGTTTGCATAGCACTCTGACAGATCACCGATCTGAGAGAAGTGCAGGCTGCTTCACAGTGCCTGCTCTGAGCAGGCTTCTGTGAAGCCACCTCCCTCCCTGCAGGACCCGGATCCGCGGCCATCTTGGATCCGGGTCTGGAGCAGGCAGGGAGGGAGGTAAGACCCTCGCAGCAACGCGATCACATCGCGTTGCTGCGGGGGGCTCAGGGAAGCCCGCAGGGAGCCCCCTCCCTGCGCGATGCTTCCCTGCATCGCCGGCACATCGCGATCATGTTTGATCGCGGTGTGCCGGGGGTTAATGTGCCGGGGGCGGTCCGTGACCGCTCCTGGCACATAGTGCCGGATGTCAGCTGCGATATGCAGCTGACACCCGGCCGCGATCGGCCGCGCTCCCCCCGTGAGCGCGGCCGATCGGCTATGACGTACTATCCCGTCAAGGGTCAGATAGGCCCAGGTCACCTCGACGGGATAGTACGTCAAAGGTCACAGAGGGGTTAAAGATGATTTCAGGGAATTAGGCTGCAAGCTGATAGCAAGGACCTCCAACATGGTATTTTCCGAAATACAGCCTGTACCACGTGTCACGCCAGAGAGGCAACGGGAGATTAGGGAGGTTAATAAGTGGCTCAAGAATTGGTGTAGGAAGGAGGGGTTTGGGTTCCTGCAGAACTGGGCCGACTTCTCAGTTGGCTACAGGCTCTACGCTAGGGACGGGCTGCACCTCAATGGGGAAGGGGCAGCTGTGCTGGGGGAGAAAATGGTTAGAAGGTTGGAGGAGTGTTTAAACTAGGGATTGGGGGGAGGGTATTCATTTTATAGGAGGGGAAGATAGTGCAGATAGAGACCTGGGCACAAATAAGGAAGTTGGGGGTGGCGGTGGCATGGGGGGTGGGGTTAGAACAGTTAGTAATTTAAGAAAGAATAGAGGTACAGAGAGGAACATCAAGTGCATGTATACTAATGCCAGAAGCCTTGCCAACAAAATGGACGAATTAGAATTAATGTTGTTGGAGCATAATTATGACATGGTGGGGATATCTGAGACGTGGCTGGATGAGAGCCATGACTGGGCTGTTAACTTGCAGGGCTATAGCCTGTTCAGAAATGACCGTACAGATAAGCGAGGGGGTGGGGTGTGTCTGTATGTAAAATCGACCTTAAAACCCATCCTGCGTGATAATATGGGTGAATCTAATGAAAATGTAGAGTCCCTGTGGGTGGAGATAAGGGGAGGGGGAAAAAATAATAAATTACTGATAGGGGTTTGTTATAAATCTCCAAAAATAATGGAAGCAATGGAGAATATCCTTGTAAAGCAAATAGATGAAGCTGCGACTCAAGGAGAAGTCATTATTATGGGGGACTTCAACTACCCTGAAATAGATTGGGGAACAGAAACCTGCAGTTCCAGTAAAGGTAATCGGTTTTTGACAACTATGAGAGACAATTACCTTTCACAACTGGTTCAGGACCCAACAAGAAGGGGGGCACTGCTAGACCTAATATTAACCAACAGGCCAGACCGCATATCAAATATAAGGGTTGGGGGTCACTTGGGGAATAGTGATCATAAAATAATAAGTTTTCATGTAACCTTTAATAAGATGGGTAGTAGGGGGGTGACAAGGACACTAAACTTCAGGAGGTCAAATTTCCAACGGATGAGAGAGGATCTTGGTGCAATTAACTGGGACGATATCCTGAGACATAAAAGTAAACAAAGAAAATGGGAGACGTTTATTAGCATCCTGGATAGGACCTGTGCACAGTATATACCGTATGGGAATAAACATACTAGAAATAGGAGGAAACCAATATGGCTAAATAGAGCTGTAAGGGGCGCAATAAGGGACAAAAAGAAAGCATTTAGAGAATTAAAGGAAGTAGGTAGTGATGAGGCATTAAATAAATACAGAAAATTAAATAAATTATGTAAAAAGCAAATCAAGGCAGCAAAGATTGAGACAGAGAGACTCATTGCTAGAGAGAGCAAAAATAACCCCAAAATATTCTTTAACTACATAAATAGTAAGAAACTAAAAAATGATAGTGTTGGCCCCCTTAAAAATAGTCTGGGTGAAATGGTGGATGAGGATGAGGAAAAAGCCAATACGCTAAATGACTTCTTTTCATCAGTATTTACACAAGAAAATCCCATGGCAGCCAATATGACTAGTGATAAAAATTCCCCATTAAATGTCACCTGCTTAACCCAGCAGGAAGTACAGCGGCGTCTGAAAATCACTAAAATTGATAAATCTCCGGGCCCGGATGGGATCCACCCCCGAGTACTGCAGGAATTAAGTACAGTCATTGATAGACCGTTATTTTTAATCTTTAGAGTCCATAATAACAGGGTCTGTACCACAGGACTGGCGTATAGCAAATGTGGTGCCAATATTCAAAAAAGGGGCAAAAACTGAACTCGGAAATTATAGGCCAGTAAGTTTAACCTCTACTGTGGGTAAAATCCTGGAGGGCATTCTAAGGGATGCTATGCTGGAGTATCTGAAGAGGAATAACCTCATGACCCAGTATCAGCACGGGTTTACTAGGGACCGTTCATGTCAGACTAATTTGATCAGCTTCTATGAAGAGGTAAGTTCTGGACTGGACCAAGGGAACCCAGTAGATGTAGTGTATATGGACTTTTCAAAAGCTTTTGATACGGTGCCACACAAAAGGTTGATACATAAAATGAGAATAAAGGGGATAGGGGAAAATATGTGTAAGTGGGTTAAGAGCTGGCTCAGGGATAGGAAACAAATGGTGGTTATTAATGGAGCACACTCGGACTGGGTCGCGGTTAGCAGTGGGGTACCACAGGGGTCAGTATTGGGCCATCTTCTTTTTAACATATTTATTAATGACCTTGTAGGGGGCGTTCAGAGTAGAATTTCAATATTTGCAGATGACACTAAACTCTGCAGGGTAATCATTACAGGGGAGGACAATTTTATATTACAGGATGATTTATGTAAACTAGAAGCTTGGGCTGATAAATGGCAAATGAGCTTTAATGGGGATAAATGTAAGGTCATGCACTTGGGTAGAAGTAATAAGATGTATAACTATGTGCTTAATTCTAAAACTCTGGGCAAAACCGTCAATGAAAAAGACCTGGGTGTATGGGTGGATGACAAACTCATTCAGTGGCCAGTGTCAGGCAGCTGCTACAAAGGCAAATAAAATAATGGGATGCATTAAAAGAGGCATAGATGCTCATGAGGAGAACATAATTTTACCTCTATACAAGTCACTAGTGCGACCACACTTAGAATACTGTGCACAGTTCTGGTCTCCGGTGTATAAGAAAGACATAGCTGAACTAGAGCGGGTGCAGAGAAGAGCGACCAAGGTTATTAGAGGACTGGGGGGTCTGCCATACCAAGATAGGTTATTACACTTGGGGCTATTTAGTTTGGAAAAACGAAGACTAAGGGGTGATCTTATTTTAATGTATAAATATATGAGGGGACAGTACAAAGACCTTTCTGATGATCTTTTTAATCATAGACCTGAGACAGGGACAAGGGGGCATCCTCTACGTCTGGAGGAAAGAAGGTTTAAGCATAATAACAGACGCGGATTCTTTACTGTAAGAGCAGTGAGACTATGGAACTCTCTGCCGTATGATGTTGTAATGAGTGATTCATTAATTAAATTTAAAAGGGGACTGGATACCTTTCTGGAAAAGTATAATGTTACAGGGTATATACACTAGATTCCTTGACAGGGCATTGACCAAGGGAACTAGTCTGATTGCCGTATGTGGAGTCGGGAAGGAATTTTTTTCCCCAAGGTGGAGCTTAAGGCCCCGTCTCACATAGCGATTTACCAACGATCACGACCAGCGATACGACCTGGCCGTGATCGTTGGTAAGTCGCTGTGTGGTCGCTGGGGAGCTGTCACACAGACAGCACAGCTCTCTCCAGCGACCAACGATCAGGGGAACGACTTCGGCATCGTTGAAACTGTCTTCAACGATGCCGAAGTCCCCCTGCAGCACCCGGGTAACCAGGGTAAACATCGGGTTACTAAGCGCAGGGCCGCGCTTAGTAACCCGATGTTTACCCTGGTTACCAAAAATAACCAAACAGTACATACTCGCCTTCTGATGTCCGTCAGGTCCCTTGCCGTCTGCTTCCTGCTCTGACTGAGTCTCGCCGTACACTGAGAGCAGAGCGCAGCGGTGATGTCACTGCTGTGCTGTACTTTCACTGTACGGCGGCACTCAGTCAGAGCAGGAAGCAGACGGCAAGGGACCTGACGGACATCAGATGGTGAGTATGTACGGTTTGGTTTTTTTTACATTTACGCTGGTAACCAGGGTAAACATCGGGTTACTAAGCGCGGCCCTGCGCTTAGTAACCCGATGTTTACCCTGGTTACCAGTGAAGACATCGCTGGATCGGTGTCACACACACCGATTCAGCGATGTCAGCGGGACCTCAACGACCAAAAAAAGGTCCAGGCCATTCCGACACGACCAGCGATCTCACAGCAGGGGCCTGATCGCTGGTACGTGTCACACATAGCGAGATCGCTACTGAGGTCGCTGTTGCGTCACAAAATTTGTGACTCAGCAGCGATCTCGCTAGCGATCTCGCTATGTGAGACGGGGCCTTTACTGTTACCACATGGGTTTTTTTTGCCTTCCTCTGGATCAACATGTTAGGGCATGTTAGGTTAGGCTATGGGTTGAACTAGATGGACTTAAAGTCTTCCTTCAACCTTAATAACTATGTAATTATGTAACATCTAGATAATGAAAAACAAAGCTAAAAAAATTGAGAAAAAAAATTCGCATAAACGTGGCGCAAAACTCCTAATAAATGGTACAAACATAAAAATGCGTACAATCCATGTTGGCTGTATGCACAGTGTCTTTTGTAGTTTTCTGAGCAGAAAATGATCGGTAACCTCAAATTTTTAAGGAGTATTGAGATCTGGAGAGTTTCAGTTCAGTTACGGCTACAAAAACTCCTTGAAAATCTCTCTGGAATTTAATGCAAAAAAAGAGGCAGAAAGATGATGAATCTGGGCCTTAAGGTATGAAGAAAAGCAAGGGGGGAGTAAAATATATTATATATATATATATATATATATATACATATATATATATATACATATATATATATATATATATATATATATATATATATATATATATAAATAAAACTCCCACCGTCAGATGTTCTGTTTTTGAAACTGATAAAACGACTCAAAAGAAAAATAAAATAAAAAAAAGGGGTAAAATAGGATACAGATCTGGCAGACAATCAGGACACGGTGTGCCGCCATACAACACATGTAAGCGCCGATGCTTTGATGTTGTCTATTTTCATTAGTGACAGTCCGGCTGTCCGTCCGTCCGTCCGTCCTTCTAAATAGACAACACAGAGCGGCAGCCAGCTCCTGGTCAATACTGTGAGACGCAAACATATGTGTTTGTTCGTCTGTTATCATGTTTATACTGTACTGCTAGGCTAAATATATTGGCATTTCTGAGAGACGCGGAGGTCGCAGTCAATTACAATTATTTACATTGGAATAATAATTTTAAAAAAAGTAGACGTTCACGAGTGTTCAAATCCTGATTTTCAATCATCAGCATTAAAGTTTAACTAAAAAGTGTTATTTTCTTTTAATTTAGTTATCCTACAGGCATTGCAAATGTTTGTAACATACTTTATTACCCCTAACACTGTGCTGCAGTGCGGTTTCAATGCTCAGTTCATGCTCCTTTAGAAACCGCTTTCGTCTGCTGCTCAGCAAAGATCTGTTAACGATACTCAAAGTTATCGATATATGGAAATTCTTATTTTTGAATGTGGAGATGAAAGTAGAAGGGGCTCAGACAGGGAAACTCCGTTACACAGATTGTTGGACTGTAAGATATGGATATTGCTGAGGAGCAGATGAAAGGAGCTTCTAAAGGAGCACACACTGGAAATTTATAAAAGTATCACGTGTGGAAGGTAAATAAGATAAAGTTTATTTACTCTTAGAATGTAAATAAAAGTCAGTGTCTAATTATCTACTATCTATTTTGGGGTCTTTGCTGTTCTTTTAAGCACAGATTTGCTCGGTGACTCTGATGTTTAGGTTATTGGAGTCTTCGGAAGTCCAAAATTCATCACTTTACGTATTTTAGAATGAGACTTCCGTTCGGTCTCTTTTCAATGCTTTACACTGCTTTTTTTTTAATTTGCTAAGCCTAAACTCTGCATGTGGAAATATATTTTTGATGACAGAATGGTTATAAAGAACACGTAGCTAATAAAAAGCTGTTACGTGACAGCTGCCCATACAGTGCGGGAAGCGAGCCTAGGAATCCACAATAAACCCTCCTTTTTATCTTCGCACGTAATTTTACATGTAAGCGGCCGGGTAATGCCGCACAGTCTTCACTTTGATGGTCTCACGCAATTCATGTCACGTCGGGGCTGCAGTCTAAATGACAACGGCCGAAAAGCAAGTGTTCATCAGTGTAGATTTGTGGACTAGGAGATATGTCGAGGTCTGCAGAAACGCAGAAGGCTCCATTCATTTTAGGTCTGTGAATCACAGAAATGGCGGCGTAACCATACAGCGCTATTCAACCAGGCATGCTGCAACGAAAAAGCAAAATATCTGGGGACCATATAACGCTGCTCCCCATCGATAGAGTCAGACAACGTCAATCTAATGTGTATGGGGGGGGGGGGGTACAGCTTCTAAACCGTGCAAGATCTGCAAAAAAACACCCCTGCTATAATACTAGAGCTAAATAGCTTCCAAATGCTTGTGGACATTGCTCCATTGACAACCAGAGCTGCATTCAGAATTCAGCTCGTTCAGGTCGAAAGCTCACACCTTCTGGTCTGTAGAGATAATGTTGTACAATGTATAATGGTGTCTTGTGGAAAATGGATGGATTAGATCAGATACTGCAAAATGAGACATTTCGACAGAATAAGTGATAACTTGTAGGTTGCTCGTGGTCCTACTGCTGGAATCACTATTGATCCACAGAAAAGGGCTCTTGAAGGAGAATTTGTCAGTAGGATCAACCCTCCTGAACTGTCTATATGGGCATGTAGGCCACAGGAAGCTGAATAAAAACAATATCTTGATATCGGCGATTTGATATCCTGTTACCGAGCAATCCTCATTTTTCTTAATATGTAAATGAGCTGCTAAGATCTATGGGCCGGACATAGATCTCCGCCTCCAGAGATTATTGGAAAGGAAAAGGGGGTGTTACCAGTGTGAGACATGTAGATCAGGAGAGCACAGTCAGTCATTATACGTCTCACACTGGTAACGCATCCTTTCAATCAGGCCGGACATAGATCTACCTGAGAATCTGCCTCCAGAGATTATTGTAAATGAAGGGGGTGTTACCAGTGTGAGACATGTAGATCAGGAGAGCACAGTCAGTCATTACATGTCTCACACTGGTAACGCATCCTTTCAATCAGGCCGGACATAGATCTACCTGAGAATCTGCCTCCAGGGCTTATTGTAAATAATCCCTGGAGGCAGATTCTCGGGGAGATCTATGTCCGGCCCATAGATCTGAACAGCTCATTTACATATTAACAAAAATGAGGATTACTCCGTAATAAAACATTGGATCGGAGATATCAAGGTATCATTTTATTCAGTTTCCTATGACCTACCTACATATATATATATATATATCTGACCCTACTGACAGGTTCACCTTAAGTGCCCCGTTAGAATGAAGCAATGGCCGTGCAGACGCATCACCTCACCATTCATTCTTGAAGGCACAGACACAGATATACAAGAATTGCACTTCGCCACCTCCAGCACACCGAGAGAATTAAGTGGCATCGCTTCAGTCTAAGGGCGCACCCGTTTGTAGGAATGATCAAGTTTGTGCCAATTCAGTGGATAATTGATAACTTGCCAAGTTTGGACAACCCCTTTAAAAGATTTTTTATTTTAGGAGATTCCACATTACATATTAAAAAAAATTGAACAACCCCTTTACTTATAGCTTCCCCCCCCCCAAAAAAAAGAAGCCTTGTCAATTTTTCTTGCATCTCCAATAGGAGAAGTAATTTGCATTCCCTTTCTTCAAACAGTTCCCAAAACGCGAAGTTTCCAGGAAAAGCAACACTTGTGCTCGTGATCTCTGAAGGAACCCATTGAAGTTCGGAGAGATAGTCTTGCAACATCTTTCTTCAATCGTGGCCGACGTAAAACAGCCCCTCATTACGCCATCTTCCAGTGTTTTTTGTCCGAGCTTCAAATGAATTAATAAAACCAGGGAGACATTTTTATCTTTTACTTTTAAGTCGGGAAGAATAATTGCTCGTATGTTCCTTTAACCATCACATCTTCTTGAAAGAAAGAAAGAAGAAAAAAATAAAAAAAAAAACTAGAATACAAAAAGGACCATGACTTCCTGTTTTCATGCCGAGAGGAAGACATTTGTGTGTAAATCAAAACGTATTCTCCGAGAACCTCACAGCAAATGAATAACACATGTGAGCTCCGACGAGCCGGTGGCTGATTTCAGAAGATTTCTTAAAAATTTTTATCCTTAAAATTTACTTAGGATTTTTAAAAAAAAATAAAAATAAAAATCACCACCTGCTTTGACACGACCATCAGGGTTATTATTTGTTAATATTGCAGAAGAGGAATCCAGTCCTGGTCCCACATTTGGGGCAGTGGGAGAAATAGAGAATTTTTGTAGCTATTGTTGTTGTTTGGTCTTTCACATCTCAACAAAGTCCAGATGGTAACAACCACCGGCCCCCCACACACCAAGGCGAAATTCCACAATTAAATCTTGTGCGAGACGTGTTTTTCTCCAAATTTCTATCACATCGGCTTTTAGGTTCCTCGAATCCTTAACTTTGCGGCGCCGAGTCACACAATTTGTGTCCATGACTTGGCAGCCATGAAAGCTTAGAGATGTTTTTTGGAACTCAGCGGGAGCCAGATTCAAGTTTTGTACAAGAGTTGTGGAGCTCAAACGTTCTACAAATCTTGTCTCTTGGACAATCGCTTGAAGTAGGGAGGTGCCCAAGTCTAGTATGGTTGGTGGTCCACTTCAACGTATCCAACAGAAACGTAAAAAAAAGAAAAAAAAGTGTTGCAAAAGGCCTGCCCACTTCCACACGGTGCCGTTACGTCGACAGGTGCCTGGCAGGACTTGTGTTTGACCAGCAAGTATAACGAAAGAGGGATATCGGCCGGCCTCTAGAGTTGGTGTATACAGATTCGCAGGATGGGGTCCAGTCATATCAGTAATCCAAGCCCCAAGAACAGTCTCTTAATCAACAACATCTACAGCTCTTTTGATTATTTGACCTTGTGCAATGTCCTCCTTGCGGTGTGACGTTGTGCCGCACTGGCTCATCGAACGAAAAGCTGTGGATGCAGTCGGCTAAAAAGCAGTTTTTATAGCGTCCACAGATTACCGACATGACGAATGGACCGGGTCATGTGAATCTATTCAGCCACCAACTCTACGGACCACACAGGACCTGTCGACAGGATTGTAATCTGCATCCCTAGCCTCGTGATGCGGAAGTGAGTGGTCGTGGGGCAACCCATTAGAGCATTTTTGGGAGTCTTTGAAAGACCATCAATTTTAGATCAGTGTAGGTCCAACTTGTGCCACCACTGCGACTGTGCAGCATTTGTTATATTCTCTCCATTTCAGATGCCGGGGCAGCGCCACACCCTCGGCCCCGGGCAGCGCCACACCCTCGGCCAGGGGCAGCGCCACACCCTCGGCCCCGGGCAGCGCCACACCCTCGGCCAGGGGCAGCGCGCCACACCCTCGGCCAGGGGCAGCGCGCCACACCCTCGGCCCCGGGCAGCACCAAGTATTACAGTAACTGAAAACAAATTCCAGCCAAGGGGGCATAGTAGGAAAAAAAAATAAATCGTAAAACCTGGTACTTGCATAAACACCGGTGAAACCTCCTGAATTCCTCCGATCGCTGATCAATTTCTGGTCCAGGACAACAGCTCATTATAAGTGGTGTAACGTCCAGCATAAACGGGATGCCGAGATTCAGCAAGAGTCAAACAATAGTGTGGGCTATACGGAGACGGGGTCTTTGTGGTCAGACTTTCCCACGTCTCCTCACGTCTATAGATCCCATTTCCTTCCAACATTTGGGGTAATAATAAGAGCACACGCCCACCCGGTTTACTGACCGCAGCTTATGGGAAACACATACTAGTGAGTAAACACTCAGATATTTGTGGATGATTTCCTTCTCCCCTCTTGCCCGTGGATGGAGCTTTCTGACTTCCACACGGACGTGCCTAATCGCTCGCGCTCCTTTTATCATCCACTAACTCTTACGGATCGACTTGTCGCCTCTGCTGAAATGTCAGTTTTGGTAATTACTTGTACACTCCATGAAATGGCAATTCTGATGGAACTTTCCTTGGAACACCAAAGTGCGATGTTCCTCCGCTATTCCTCCTGAAAGTGTATGAAAACACACTCTGATGGTGTCCAATCAGTGCTAGGGACACACCCACTGGTGGCACTGATTGGACGGCATCACAGAGTGCTGGAGGACACACTCCAAACGCCAATTCTCACTTTATTAATATATTCATAGATTTCTAGGAGGAGTAACAGAGGTGCCACAATGTAGAAAACTAATTTACCATTTTTTTTTCTCCCATGGGTGACAGATATCCGGAGAGCTGATGGGTCCTCTATAAAGAGCTTTTCCAGGACCTCATACTTCCAGGAGCTATAGAAAGGTTACAACAATGTTCATCCTGAGCTTTCCGGTTCAGGAATCTAAAGCTAGAAATAATCTTGAAAGAAATCCTGACCAGATCCATCTCTGTCTCTTAAGTCAAAGGGATGGTGCTTAGTGATTTCTTTGGTGTACAGCACAGGGGAGAGGCTCCTGCTGCAGCCAGTTGTCTTACAATCACACACAGGACAGTGAGGAGGAGGTCAGCAGGCATGACCAAACCCAACACAAGTTTTCCGGACATCTTTCTCCGTTTTAGGCCACGTTCAGTATTTTACATCAGTATTTCTAAGCCAAAACCAGGAGTGGGACAATCAGGGGAAAAGTATAATAGAAACGCGTCACCACTTCTGTATTTATCACCCACTCCAGGTTTTGGCTTATCAATACTGATGTAAAATACTGAGGGTGTGAATATGGCCTCAACTGTAATATTTTCCTATTCGTTTTGTGCATTTTCTGGTTCTTTATAGGCGTTGTCCCATCCTCAACCATGGCATATGGAGTAGGTGGTGGTGGGGGCACAAGTTTGTGGACATCACCTATATTAGCAAAAGTGGGGAGATACAACGAGGAGTGACTCCTGCTCCGAAGTACTCAACGCATTCACATATTATATCAATCTGTATTGCATATGGCAGTCATCCAGGTGAGATGACCCATTTCTAGGTCAGAGCCACATTTCCTCTGACAACTAAATCTCTGCTAGGCTCAAGGTTGACGAACACAACTGGCAAGTAGGAATAAGCGGACCTGTGGATGGTCGCGTTCAACCAAAAGTTAGTCCAAAGTAACTCTACGCAAACCCCACCGAAGTGAATGGGGACCAGAACTTTGTCCCGGAACTCTGAGCACTAGAACAGACTGTCAGGAGAAGTCATTATTCGGGATTCAGGAACGGACACTAGGGTTCTGGTACAAACCTACTGGTAAGACCTGATAGGACTGTCGACACGTCTACTGCATTGTCTCAAAGCTGCCTGGCCTGAGCGAAGACGCTGCGTGAGATTCATCTCTGCTACATCTATCTACAAATGGATGACCGCTACCCAAGATCTTGCTGAATTTTACCTAAAAAAAACATGGTGCTGGCCCAACTCATGCTCAAACCCAGCGCCCAATGGTTTGTACCTTGCGTTCCAACTACACTGGAGATGGCAAAAGCCAGACGAACGGGGTCATGTTACTAGTAATTCCATAATAAGCCCCGCGCATTGCAACAAACAGAACAGAAATGCAAAAATAAAAAATAAAAAAAAAGTGATTATTATAATTGCCAAGAAAAAAAACAAACAAACCCCACAAAAAACAGATAGACAGCATTGTGCTTCAGGACACATGGCCTGGCGTGGAACGTCCATCGTTACAATGTATTTATACGGCTCTTACATGTTCCACAGCGTCCTGTATAATTTGGGGAAGGAAATGAAAAACAGACTATTTTCCGTGGTTTTAAGTCTATAATTTCTAAAAAGCTTTCCATGAAGCGGAGAGGGAGGTGGCGTCAAGGGACCGGGCGAATGTCACTGCACTGAGGACACAATGTGGCAGATATACTCATTCTAATAATTAGCGTAAACGTGCGCCAAATTTATCACAGTGGATAAAAATGCTGCATCCTGCACTTTTGTCCAACTTTACATATCCTTGGTACGTAATGATGCACGTTAAAGCAGATCTGGCACCAGACTTTACAATGTGAACTGCATTTATTGTTAACTCGATCTTAGTCTTGACGAGGCTGGTGTATTTACTATGCAAAAACACATTAGAATGGCTAGATTATCTGCTTTGAAAGTTTTCTTAAAACGAGCAGTTCAGTAAAGTTATCTTGTTGGTAGCCGGGTGAAGTACCACCCATGAGGTGCAGTGTTCCACCAATCAGGGTGAATACGTGAGTCACAGGCCACACCCACGAGCTGCTACATTGGAGAAAGCAGACTGTAACCAGGAACGCATCTACAAAGAACAGGAGAATTTCTTATTTTCTCTAGAATTACGAACATCGGCCAACCTCTTGTCATATTTCTACGAAAGATACAAGTAGCCAAACTACATCAACTGTACAACAAAAGGAGGCTCGTGACCTTGGATTCTCCATCACTTTGTTTTCCGACCTTGTAGCATTTGGAAGGTATGTGTCCTTGTATGTTTTACAATGAATAGGACTTCACATGTAATACGCGGACCCAGCTATAGAGACGGACCTCCTCCTACAGATATTCAGTACGGTCTGCTAGAAATGAGATATCAGAGGAATGTTAGGTACAAGTGTGGCCGCGAGAGACCCTGATGGGACACTAGTCTGATAAAATGTTCTAAGGGTCCCTTAAAAGATTTGTCGACCAGCTGTTTGGATCTTTATGGATCAGCTGTGATCTCTCACAGAGTAACTGCTTATTTTACTTACATGACCACCGCAGGAGAAATTAAGGTGCTATCAATAAAGGTGCTTGCCGGGTCCTCCAAGGATAGAGAGTTAGAGACACTTAGTAGCTGATCTTCCCACATCCTAGGTGCAGTATCTTCAGTCCAAGCGTGAACCGACAAAACATTAAATTGCACTCGGATCAATGTTATTCTATGGGGCTGTAAACATTTCAGATTTTTTCCTTGAACATAGTATTCCCAAGGAAAAAATTTCAACATGCCCTATTTGCGAGATCGCACTTGGTCATGCAAGTCCATTAGCCCATGGAACGGAAAAAAAATAAAAACTTGGACTGCACTGAGATGTCATGGACTGATAGAATAGAAAACACTCCGACCACGGCTGTGGGGTACACCAGGGGCGATGGCATGTGCACCAGGGGCTGACTCCGACCATGGCTGTGGGGTACACCAGGGGCGAGGGCATGTGCACCAGGGGCTGACTCCGACCACGGCTGTGGGGTACACCAGGGGCGAGGGCATGTGCACCAGGGGCTGACTCCGACCACGGCTGTGGGGTACACCAGGGGCGAGGGCATGTGCACCAGGGGCTGACTCCGACCACGGCTGTGGGGTACACCAGGGGCGAGGGCATGTGCACCAGGGGCTGACTCCGACTACGGCTGTGGGGTACACCAGGGGCGAGGGCATGTGCACCAGGGGCTGACTCCGACCACGGCTGTGGGGTACACCAGGGGCGAGGGCATGTGCACCAGGGGCTGACTCCGACCACGGCTGTGGGGTACACCAGGGGCGAGGGCATGTGCACCAGGGGCTGACTCCGACCACGGCTGTGGGGTACACCAGGGGCGAGGGCATGTGCACCAGGGGCTGACTCCAACCACAGCTGTGGGGTACACCAGGGGCGAGGGCATGTGCACCAGGGGCTGACTCCGACCACAGCTGTGGGGTACACCAGGGGCGAGGGCATGTGCACCAGGGGCTGACTCCGACTACGGCTGTGGGGTACACCAGGGGCGAGGGCATGTGCACCAGGGGCTGACTCCGACCACGGCTGTGGGGTACACCAGGGGCGAGGGCATGTGCACCAGGGGCTGACTCCGACCACGGCTGTGGGGTACACCAGGGGCTGACTCCGACCACGGCTGTGGGGTACACCAGGGGCGAGGGCATGTGCACCAGGGGCTGACTCCGACCACGGCTGTGGGGTACACCAGGGGCAAAAGCATGTGCACCAGGGGCTGACTCCGACCACGGCTGTGGGGTACACCAGGGGCGAGGGCATGTGCACCAGGGGCTGACTCCGACCACAGCTGTGGGGTACACCAGGGGCGAGGGCATGTGCACCAGGGGCTGACTCCGACTACAGCTGTGGGGTACACCAGGGGCGAGGGCATGTGCACCAGGGGCTGACTCAGACCACGGCTGTGGGGTACACCAGGGGCTGACTCCGACCACGGCTGTGGGGTACACCAGGGGCGAGGGCATGTGCACCAGGGGCTGACTCCGACCACGGCTGTGGGGTACACCAGGGGCTGACTCCGACCACGGCTGTGGGGTACACCAGGGGCGAAAGCATGTGCACCAGGGGCTGACTCAGACCACGGCTGTGGGGTACACCAGGGGCTGACTCCGACCACGGCTGTGGGGTACACCAGGGGCGAGGGCATGTGCACCAGGGGCTGACTCAGACCACGGCTGTGGGGTACACCAGGGGCTGACTCCGACCACGGCTGTGGGGTACACCAGGGGCGAGGGCATGTGCACCAGGGGCTGACTCAGACCACGGCTGTGGGGTACACCAGGGGCTGACTCCGACCACGGCTGTGGGGTACACCAGGGGCGAAAGCATGTGCACCAGGGGCTGACTCCGACCACGGCTGTGGGGTACACCAGGGGCGAGGGCATGTGCACCAGGGGCTGACTCCGACCATGGCTGTGGGGTACACCAGGGGCGAGGGCATGTGCACCAGGGGCTGACTCCGACCACAGCTGTGGGGTGCACCAGGGGCTGAGTCCGACCACACTCCGACCACCATAATCGACCAAACTAGAGTATTTGGTATGTGCTTTCTTAAAACCAGACATTTCTTCTAATTTCATGTAGAATATCTCATGAATGAGGGTCGGACCTCTGTCTGGTCACTTGTTCCTGGTACAGAGTTGACAATGATGTTACTCCTCAAGTAAGTCTATGGAAAAATGGTAAAGGCCCAGTGTACTCAGCCATTCTTTTATCTATCGCATAGGTCATTATAACAGGTCAGTAACTGGCATTGTAGACATAAAACAATGAAATGATTACATCATGGGGGCTTCCTAGCCATAGAGATTGTCTCGATTATTTAAGTGGTGGTGTCATTTTCTTAAATGGGTGTAGCTGCAAAGTGCTTGGAAAAAAACAACAACTTTGCAATTTACTAATAAATAATCCTCTCCGCTCTCAAAAATGGAGGAATTTTTAATCCAATGGTTTAGTGTTCATTGGAGAGGTTGCAGGCCACTTCTTCAGCCTGTCAGCGGTGGTCGGTAACTTAGGCAAGGAGCACTGCGCTTACAAGCTTTTTGCAAACGCTGCTCTGAAGTCGGCTTCAGAACCGCTGAGCTCTTTCGATGTTGCAGAAGCAAAAATACCTCCGTCTGCAGCAAAGGGGAAGCACAAAGCTTGGCCTAAAGGCACTGCCATGCCGCTGGCCTAAACTGTCAATCACCAGGATCGCACCGCCCCCAGCAATCAGGAAGCTGGGAGGCAGATGAGTGGTGCGCTCCCGATGATAGAATTTCAGAATTAACTATTTATGGCATGGTTTCAAAAAGCTGAAAATGGAGGTTTTATCAAACTTGGAAGAGGAAAGACGAAATCCTTCCGAATCCAAATGATTGATCACTCAATGCTTAAAAATGCAAAAACTATGCCCCGGTTCTTCTTAAGAATATCTCACCGATGAAGGATGAACCTTACAGCTTGCAGCCCGGCACAGTACACAGCGCGTGCACACACCAGACCTGTTTTGTGTCAGGCCGATGCATCTGCTCGGAAAACTTTGGGCACCCGTCCAAATCATGTGCAGAGAAGAATGGCTTTAAATGAGCGGCCTTTAATCATGAGAAGGAATAAAACAAGTTACGAGCACAAATTTGACATATAAAGGAGAAAAAGTTTCTCTTTATGGGAAGGAGACAGAATCTGGAGTAATTGAGAGCATGTGTGCGGACATAAAGGATGTACAGTGTTCTGCTGCGCGGCCATCCTCGCTCTGCGCTCACCGCCGGCTCCCTCTACAAGCTCAAAATGAAATCCATGCAAAATTTAATGGGAGGGAATCTTTCATCCCAAAACGTAGGAATTTGCGTTTGAATAAAAAAATAAAAAAAACAAAAGAATAAAGTCCGAAACAAACCATGCCGATTGAATTGTGGTTTATTTCATGTGAATTTAGCCCAAAGCCAGATCGTGTCATACTGGAAAACTGCAATTTTCTTATATACTGGGAAAAGCAGGAAGAAGGAGGAACGGATATTGCACCAACATATTCTGAAGCACTGTACAAAGACTGCGTCCCAGACCCCGGGAGCTGACAATCTAATAATGATATTGTCACCTTTGTGCTGCAGCCTTCATTGTGTTTGAGCTTAATGATTAAAGAGGCTAAAGAAAGTCTAAGGGTACCGTCACACATTGAAATTTCCATCGCTACGACGTTACGATTCGTGACGTTCTAGCGATATCGTTACGATATCGCTGTGTCTGACACGCTACTGCGATCAGACACCCTGCTGAGAATCGTACATCGTAGCAGATCGTTTGGAACTTTCTTTCGTCGCTTGATCACCCGCTGACATCGCTGGATCGTTGTGTGTGACAGCGATCCAGCGATGTGTTCGCTTGTAACCAGGGTAAACATCGGGTAACTAAGCGCAGGGCCGCGCTTAGTAACCCGATGTTTACCCTGGTTACAAGCGTAAACGTAAAAAAACAAACCGTACATACTCACCCGTCGGTGTCCTTCAGGTCCCTTGCCGTCTGCTTCCTGCTCTGAGTGCCGGCCGGAAAGTGAGAGCAGGATGGTGCTGCGCTCTGCTCTCACTGTACGGCTGCACTCAGAGCAGGAAGCAGACGGCAAGGGACCTGAAGGACACCGACGGGTGAGTATGCACGGTTTGTTTTTTTACGTTTACGCTTGTAACCAGGGTAAACATCGGGTTACTAAGCGCGGCCCTGCGCTTAGTTACCCGATGTTTACCCTGGTTACCCGGGGACTTCGGCATCGCTCCAGCGCCGTGATTGCAACGTGTGACCGCAGTCTACGACGCTGGAGCGATGATTATACGACGCTGCGACGTCACGAATCGTGCCGTCGCAGCGATGAAAATTTCAATGTGTGACGGTACCCTAAGAAGGGTTTGTCCACTTTTAGGGATAATTTGTTTTTTCCTTTCAATGAAAGTATTGGGGAAAAAAAAAATCGCTTTGCAACTTGGCTTTTTCAGACTTTCTTTGCACATTTAACTTTGATGTGGCCGGTGGTCATAAACTCAGCTCATTCTGCAGCCAGTGAAGGACAGCGCAACATGGAGGCTAAAAAAGGCAAATGATGCAAAAATTGTAATGAAACCGAAGTGCAAAAATGATTTTTAGCTCGTATTACTTGGATGTAAGTAAAATTCTCAAAAGGTGGACCATCCCTTTTAAAATGGCTTATTCAGGCTTACGATAATGACTTATTTTAAAGGTTTGACATTTTCAGTTCTGGTAGCGGTCAGATGTAAGAAGTAAACAGCTCCACTCACTGTGTAACGGCCATTACTGGGTACTGCAGCTCAGCGCCTATTTATGCACCGCTGAAACAGGGGGCTGAA
This sequence comes from Ranitomeya variabilis, assembly GCF_051348905.1. NCBI lineage: Eukaryota > Metazoa > Chordata > Amphibia > Anura > Dendrobatidae > Ranitomeya > Ranitomeya variabilis. Next base: position 49,642,103 of record NC_135232.1, on the reverse strand, counting down.
GACCACTAATTAAATTGAGGGGCAGTTTGGAGCCGTCCGGGCAGGCGAGAGCCGTCCGGGCAGGTGAAAACCGTCCGGGCAGTTTGGAACCGTCCGGGCAGTTTGGAACCGTCCGGGCAGTTTGGAACCGTCCGGGCAGTTTGGAACCGTCCGGGCAGTTTGGAACCGTCCGGGCAGTTTGGAACCGTCCGGGCAGTTTGGAACCGTCCGGGCAGTTTGGAACCGTCCGGGCAGTTTGGAACAGTTACTGTTGCTACTTCTGTGGAACTGATGGAAGTAGGTTCGGGGGGAAGGGGGGGTGAGGAGGTCCCTGCACACTAATTCCAACCAATCAGGACAGACGGCACCAGAATGGTGGAGACACGCCCCGCACAGGAAAAATGGTACCGCCCAGTTGTCAATATAGTCATGAAAGTTCAGGAGGAATAACAGAAGAACAGAGCAACCTAGAGTTCTAAGGAAAATGTCTTCAGCATTTGTATTTTGAGGACTGCAAGCATTTACCAAAACAGACATGTCAGAAAGGCTGACAGGTTCTCCTTAAAGGGGTCAAATGAGAATAGAAAAAACATGGTTGCTTTTTCAAAAAAACCACAGCACTTGATGATGGGCTGTATCATGTCTTGTACTGTAGTTTGGCCTTATTTACTTGAGTTATATACCAGACTACAAGAGTGGTGCTAGCACAATACAACCAGGTTCTTCTAAATATCCTTGCAAGTTCATCTCTAAATCTTCAAATCAAGGGTTTGAGTGCAAAGGTGAGGGAAGGGACAAAGACAACAAAAAAAAAATGGACAAAAAAAAAAAAAGATGAGAGAAAAAAAGAAAGAGAAAGAAAGAAAAAGAAAGAAAGAAAGAAAGAGAGAAAGAGAGAGAAAAAAAGAAAGAAAGAAAGAAAGAAAGAAAGAAAGAAAGAAAGAAAGAAAGAAAGAAAGAAAGAAAGAGAAAGAAAAAGAAAGTGAAGGAAAAAGAAAATCAAGAAAAAAAGAAAAGCCAGGTTATATAGTGCTTGTGTTCTTACCTTCGGTCGTTTCTTTTCCTTCGGAATAACTTTTTGGTGTGCGCTATCTCGGCCTCGTGGGGCAGTGGGTGATATCCCTGGGGGTAAACAAAAAACAAACAAAAAACAGAACATGGAGTGATTTTGCTTTAGTAAACCACTGCTGACATAACCGCATCGAGCGGCTCAGGGCAATCACTTTTGGACGGCAGTTCTTTGACAACCGCTCCGCAGACTGACACGAGTTGTCAGTTTTCCAGGGTGCACAGCCGGCTTTGCAGAAAACCGCTACATAGTGAAGTCTGTCACAATGGCAGAATGTCCTCATTTTAATAGAAAAATGAATGAGACACAATGAACCTTTCAAGGACAAGAAAACATGACTCCGAGAGCCCGAAGCTCGGTCCCGGGAGTCTCTGTGTGCGGTCGTGTCTTTGGATGGTCTCCATACAGCTCAGTGTCTCTTACATGCAGCTTCCAGCGTTGTTGTTCTGCTATTTGCAGGGCTGGCATTGCTGTCACCTAAGTCAGACTGCAGCAGGTTCGCATTGAGGCTCTACACAGTACTGACTTTAGGGCGGTGAATAGTTATGCACACTGAAGTTTTCACTTATTTTGTCCTATTTGTTATTTGCTTCACAGTTGTAGGCATGTTCTTTACATTAACCTATGTGAACCCTAAAAAAAACCAAAATCCATTTTGTGAGGAAGCAAAACACAAAAAATGGTAAGGGGGGTTTGAATACTTTTACAAGCCACTGTAGGTTTGTTTTTTTTCATTTACTTAGTGTAAAGGCTGCTGTTCACCTGAATCCAGCCTGGTTTTTAATTTGTACCTGCTGCTCACCATGCCCGAGATATGGCCCCTCTCTTCTCTGCATATAAATCTAATCTTTTTTTGCCAACTGGGTGTGGTCTCAACAAAGACACCCTTGAAGGAGAGCTGCTGACTACACCCACTTAGTTAGAGACTAGCATCACATTCATACGGCCATATCTCTGGAAGAGAGGAGCATGAACAAAAGAAAAAGTACACCAATATCAGGAGAAGGGCAGCATTTATGACATGTAAAAATATGACATTTTTGGAAGTGATTGGTCCTCTTTAAAGAAGGTTTTCAAAGCTGCTAGATTGCGCTCATAAAGTATAATGCCAACAAAAGTGTCCCCCAAATACAGAATGATACCCCCACAGCACAGTATGATGACCCTACAGTACAACCCCCCTTCTCAAACCCACGGCAAAGTATGGCAACCTCAACCACAACTGGGATCCCCGCACAGCCTTCCACACAGTATTATGGGCCTCATATAACCCCCATACAGTATAATGCCCTCATATAATCTCCCATATAGCATAATGGACCCAACATAATCCCTTATACAGTATAATGGGCCCCACACAGCCCTCAACACAGTATTATGGGCCTCATATAATCCCCCATACAGTATAATGCCCTCATAATCCCCCGTACAGTATAATGGACCCAACGTAATCCCCTATACAGTATAATGGGCCCCACACAGCCCTCCACACAGTATTATTACTATATTGAGACAGCGGCTTCTTTATCCAGAATACAGTAACAGTATGTGCACACGTATTCGAAGCATTTTTTTAAGCGCAATTTTGTCACACAAAAACTGCAACATTTCCTAAACAAAAAAGAATGAGATTTCTGAAATTTGATGAACATTGCTTACTTTTTCCTGCCAAGAGAAACGTTTTTGGTTCATAGATGTCTGCAGCAAATACTAAATGTATACATATACAGGTGTATGGGGGGATGGCACAGAGACCCGCATAGTACCGTGACAAATTGCAAAAAATTAATTCCAACTGGTTCCAACTTGTTTGTCGCGGGTGCGGTAACTTGTGAGTTGCAATGGAATCCCATTGACTTGCATTATGCAACAAGTGTCATCGCCAAAGTTGCTGCAAAGCCCCAGCCTAAGCGTCCCGAACCTCGAAACAGACGCACATCCAAAGACGTAGATTTTCTTGGTGACGCAGCTCTGGAGGTGTAAGGAGTGGAACACTTTCGAACAGGAAGGAGGGGCAGCGGTAAGGTCAAAATTGCCAAAGTGGGGAGAGTCGGAGGATTTTCTTTACGCAGGAGATTAGTATTCGCCTTATTAGGACAGCAGTGTAATGAGAACACAAAGTGGAAGAACAAACATTAAAAACACTTTTTTCTTAAAGAAACAGATCCCATATTACCGTCTCCTGTAGAAGGGTCTCTGGGCGAGGTTTCGTTTCGCTCTCGCCCGTTGCGTACTGACCTTTTCACCCTCCGCCCCAATTGCAAAAATCCTATTTGCCTTTTTTTTTTTTTCTTTCTCCCTCCCTCTGGAGATGTTCCGAGCTAATGAAAAAGCAATTATGCTGAAGACTTTCTAGCAGAGCTCAATGTTTTACAGATCATCCGGTGATACAAAAGAGCCGTCAAATGAAGAAAAGCAACACTTCCAACATGAAAGCGTCTGCTTCTACTTACAACAAAGGCCCTTGGATGCGGTACAGAAACAGCTCATTAAAGAGGCTTATTGCAAGATTCGGCCTTCCCTAGCCATACTCATTTCTTTAACAACCTTTTTCCCACAAGCATACAGAAAATAAAAAAAAAAAGTAATAATATAGGAAAAATAAATAAATAAATATGGTGCCTTAAAAGAGGTTTTCCGCTTGGACATTTCCTAGGAACGCCAATTCAGGAAGATCGGTGCCTTAAGAATGAGCGAAAGAAGCAGCTTCTTAATATTCACAGGGAAATCTCACTTAAAGGTGACCTTTAAAAAAAAAAAAAGGACACCAGCCACGCATAAGATCATTGGACGTGACGACTAAGTTGACGTAATGCGTGGTTGATTTGTCGGGGAAATTATCTACGGCTTTGTCCCCGATTTCACCATCAAATCCACGACTGTTACATTTAGATTTTGCAGCGGATTGCCAATAGAGCCTTTTAAAGGGATTTTTACTTTAAGAAAACGGACCCCGAACTCTTTAATACACATATAATAAACAAACAAACAGGGCAGGTACTCGCTATTCGGGCTCTAGCTGCAGAGGAGATGCCACGACTACAGCGCGGATCACCGCTGCAGGCAATCAATGCTGGAGTAGACAAAATCAACCAGCTCAGTGATCGTCTGCAGCGGTGATATGCGCTGTAGTCATGACATCATTGCTACAGGCAAAAGAGACACGAGAGCAGCGGTGGAGAGCCAAGTTCAATTTCACCATCGTCTCATTGTTTCAATTAATTTAATAAATAAATTAAAAAGAATTCTATTTGTGCCTGGAAACCATCAGCAAGCTGTTAATACAACAATTAATTATACTTTATGTCTCGTATTGTGAGCATAATATGGCATAAATAACATCACTTCCCCCCCCCCCCCCCCCCCTTATATCCCTCCCCCCAAAAAAGAAGAATTAGCACTTTTTTTACTGGCAGGAAACAAAAAGAATTCTGCTCCTGGAGACCATCAACAAGCTGTTGATTTATTAGTCATTCCTCTATTGTGTTTCATCTTGTGAGAGCAGTATGGTGTGGTATAGACAACATCACTACCCAAAGGAAAGAAAGTTATTAGTCTTCACTGGCAGAAAACAAAGAATTTGGTTCCTGCCTAGAAACCATCAACAAGTTGTTGCTAAAGCATCATTTAACTTTGGATTAGGACTTATCTTGTGACTGTGCTGAGGCTTAAACCCGTCCCTCCCGCAACCCCAAAATTATATATATATATATATATATATATATATATATATATATATATATATATTTATTAATAATAATAATAATAATTATTATTGCTCCTTTTTACTAGCAGAAAATAAAAAGAAATTTGTTACTGGAAACAGCCAACAAGCTGTTTTTAATGCATCAGTTAATAATAATATATTATTATTATTATTATTATGTCTCATCTTGTGAGTGTAATGTGGCATAGACAAAATAACTACCCACACAAAATAATAATAATAATAGTTATTGCTCTTCATTGACAGAAGACACAGAATTCTGTTCCTGCCTGGAAACCATCAACAAGCTGCTGTTAACGTATAAATTAATTCTATTTTAGGTCTCCTTTTTCAGTGTAGCGTGGCATACCCAACAATACAAAAAAAAAAAAAAAAAAAGAAAGCAAAAACTTTTTTTTTTTTTTTTTTTTTAATTTTGAACCGGAAGAAAACAAAAATAAAATTGTGTTCCTGCTTGGAAACCATCAGCAAGCGGTTATTAATGTATCATTTAGTTTTAGATTATGTTTCACTGTTAAAATTAAACAAAGAAAAGCTACAAAATGCAAAATAGTAAATGTTTATATGAAAAGTTGAAAAAAAAAAAAAAATCCAAGCACAAAGTGTTCCTGGTGAACGCCATCCATGGAGTAGCGTGGATTTGTATGGAGAGGTACATACAATGAGTCACGCTTCCGAAACCTGGCAATAGAAAGCTGAAAGATCCGAGTAATTGAGGAAGTTCAACTGTGATTGTATTTGTTCCAGCTGCATATACATTAACTCTTAGGGCCACAGCTGGGAGCCGAGCGTCTGTACGGAGGGGATGCACAGGAGAAACACCCTCCTCCCTGACATCCAGCAATCCTCTACAAAGCTCAGTAAAGAGAAAAATACATTTCATAGGTTCTGAGGTTCCTCCATTATCAGAGAGTTTCAGAATTTCTCATTATGTTTTTTTTCGGACACAATATTTATTAGATTTTTTACAAGTTTAATGAGTTTGTGTTATCATCATTTACATGGACCATAAGGATCTGTGACATGTTCACTGCTGTGCGGAGCTCATTGTACAATGAAGAGGAGGAGGTGAGCTGTGACATCAGCTATTGTGTATGGTGGATCCTGTGTTATCTACTGTATATAGAGGTTATCAGTCATTGTACAGGAGGAGGAGGTGAGCTGTGACATCACCTATTGTGGATGGTGGATCCTGTGTTATCTACTGTATATAGAGGTGTCATCAGTCATTGTACAGGAGGAGGAGGTGAGCTGTGATATCGCCTATTGTGAATGGTGGATCCTGTGTTATCTACTGTATATAGAGGTGTTATCAGTCATTGTACAGGAGGAGGAGGTGAGCTGTGACATCACCTATTGCGTATGGTGGATCCTGTGTTATCTACTGTATATAGAGGTGTTATCAGTCATTGTACAGGAGGAGGAGGTGAGCTGTGATATCGCCTATTGTGAATGGTGGATCCTGTGTTATCTACTGTATATAGAGGTGTTATCAGTCATTGTACAGGAGGAGGAGGTGAGCTGTGATATCTATTGCGTATGGTGGATCCTGTGTTATCTACTGTATATAGAGGTGTTATCAGTCATTGTACAAGAGGAGGTGAGCTGTGACATCATCTATTGTGAATGGTGGATCATGTGTTATCTACTGTATATAGAGGTTATCAGTCATTGTACAGGAGGAGGTGAGCTGTGATAACACCTATTGTGAATGATGGATCCTGTGATATTATTATTATTTATAATTATAGCGCCATTTATTCCATGGCGCTTTACATGTGAGGAGGGGTATACATGATAAAAACAAGTACAATAATCTTGAACAATACAAGTCACAACTGGTACGGGAGGAGAAAGGACCCTGCCCGCGAGGGCTCACAATCTACAATCTACTGTATATAGAGGTTATCAGTCATTGTACAGGAGGAGGAGGTGAGCTGTGACATCACCTATTGTGAATGGTGGATCCTGTGTTATCTACAGTATATGGAGGTGTTATCAGTCATTGTACAGGAGGAGGAGGAGGTGAGCTGTGACATCACCTATTGTGAATGGTGGATCCTGTGCTTTCAGTCATTGTACAGGAGGAGGAGGTGAGCTGTGACATTCCCTATTGTGAATGGTGGATCCTGTGTTATCTACTGTATATAGAGGTCTTATCAGTCATTGTACAGGAGGAGGAGATGAGATGAGCTGTGACATAACCTATTGTGGATGGTGGATCCTGTGTTATCTACTGTATATAGAGGTGTTGTCAGTCATTGTACAGGAGGAGGAGGTGGTGAGCTGTGATATCACCTATTGTGAATGGTGGATCCTGTGTTATCTACTGTATATAGAGGTGTTATCAGTCATTGTACAGGAGGAGGAGGTGAGCTGTGACATCACCTATTGTGAATGGTGGATCCTGTATTATCTACTGTATATGGGGGTGTCATCAGTCATTGTACAGGAGGAAGAGGAGGTAAGCTGTGACATGACATATTGTGAATGGTGGATCCTGTGTTATCTACTGTATATAGAGGTGTTATCAGTTATTGTAATTGAATCTGTGAACTGGAGATGCGGAATAGTCTTATGTACCGATCCGAACCAGAAGTGTCAAACTATTTTGAGGCTCAGTTTGAATACTGCAATATTTCAGGATTTTAATAGACATTGACAGAGAAAATAAAATAAAAATGTTTTAGATAACATTTGTGCGGCAGGAGCCTGACACATATTTGCCATCAGAGAAACAACAGGAAGCGACAGAACGTTTCCAATATGGAGGATCTCATACCAGTTGCTGGAGGGGCAAGGTTTCTTTTTGCTGGAGTGCTCCTTATAATGGGCGAGTGTAACGTTAGGGGTAAGCTCTTACACCTCAGGGTGGTCCCAGCACCTGTCACTGAGAAGTGCAGCTAGGCACTGACACCATAGACCTGCACAGTGGCCGGACAATGGCAGGAAGAGGGTGGACAAGGGAGTGTCACACGGCTGACCCCAGCATTGTTCCCAGTCCTGCAGCCAGCTTCCTCGCCACGCGCTTCCTCGCCACGCGCTGCCTCTCCGGCTAAAAGTCACATCGGCCGAGCGGAGAGTCATTCATAAATACCTGCAGCTCATCACGTACACCGGCTCTCTGCTAAAAAGGAAATCTAACAAAGAAACGTTTTTATGTCTTTATTAATTGTTCCAAAAAGTAGAACTTGGCAAATTATCTGAGGTGGCCAGAAATTCCAGACTTCTGAAACAAAGTGGAAAAATGGGGGCAGGCGCAGGTCAAAGGAATGAAGATATTACACGTAACTTAAAAATAGGCATTAAATACCGTACAGGCACGAAGACTCCGAGTCCTCCACTCAATATCTGCAGATTGTGGAAAGGCAAATGATCCATGATAAAAAGTATAAAAGATCGTAGAATTCCTTGATCACTGGATGTAATTTCAATACACATGTACACACTTATACTATATACCCCTTCATATAGAAAACAGCTTCAAATCACACTCTGCCCATTATCCCGCAACATGCAGGAGGCTCCAGGAATAGGAGAAGACCTCCCGGACTACAGAAAGAGCAATCAACTACCCCACACACTGCCGAAAGCACCCGATACCAATGAGTCTGGAAATATGTAGAACAGGGGAGTGGGGAGGCAGAGCAAGGGCAGCGGGGAGGCAGAGCAAGGGCAGCGGGGAGGCAGAGCAAGGGCAGCGGGGAGGCAGAGCAAGGGCAGCGGGGAGGCAGAGCAAGGGCAGCGGGGAGGCAGAGCAAGGGCAGCGGGGAGGCAGAGCAAGGGCAGCGGGGAGGCAGAGCAAGGGCAGCGGGGAGGCAGAGCAAGGGCAGCGGGGAGGCAGAGCAAGGGCAGCGGGGAGGCAGAGCAAGGGCAGCGGGGAGGCAGAGCAAGGGCAGCGGGGAGGCAGAGCAAGGGCAGCGGAGAGCAGGGACTGGACATGGAACGCATTGCATCAAAAGGGGTAGTGATTACTGCATATCTCCTCCTGGCAGTACGCTTTTCTAAACTGAACACCGTAAAAAAACAAAACAAAAAAACACAAAGCACATTACACATTATTGTTGATGGTCAGATCTATCATTTTCAGGAGGGCCGGCCAACTATATGATGTGCATGGCGGCTTTCCTACTGTCCCCAGTAGGGAGAAAAGGATTGGGCATGTTGAATTGCACTGCCCAATCCCTTTTTGCTCTCTGGTGGTGTTTGAGGTGTCAGTAAACTGCTTACTCCACTCTCCCCATTGAAAATGTATGCATGCTCATCTGAGCAGAGCGTGCACATGTAGGAATAAAAGGGGAGAAGGGATCATTAGATGGCTCGTACAATGGCCTTCTCATCGTATTTAATACAGTTGCGTGCAAGCTCTATGCTATGGAGCTTGTAAGCGCTGCTCTGAAGCTGGCTGGATCACGGAGTCAGTGGACCTGAGGCCAATCTGCCACCACAATTAGGAAAAGCATCACAGCCATGCCGTCAGCCTGAAATCATCTGAAGCACGCCGCTACTGGACATGGAAGCTGAGAGACAGACGAGCCCGAGTTAACCCCTTATAGTGGAAAGAAAACTTCAATAGGATATTGAATGGAGAACTTTGTTTGTCAATCAATCATGCACAATCATGAAGGCGGTAATATGACGGCTTTGGGGCCCGTTGAGGGCTGAATGACTTGCCTAATCTGCTGTAACACAAGTGTAGCGATTGCATGCAGCAACCAGTAGAGGGAGCTCACGGTATACCAATTTATACAGAAATTCTACATTGATTAGCTCCCTCTAGTGGTGGCTGAAGATAGTCAGAATTTTGCAATTCACTTACATAAAATTGTAGCTTTGTGAATCCAAAAACTGTAGACCCTATAATGACATATGACAAAGCCAGGCTAAAGAGGAACTGCAATAAAGCATTAGTGCATTCAGTGCAGATCTCAATGGCAGCTACTTTGATCTATGAATTTTGTGAAGAATAAATTCACCCAGAAAAAAATGTATCACAGCAGAAACATGTGTTGCTTGTCGTGTCTGATTAGCGCTGCCCATGGGCACGTACTACAGGCATCGCACCGACCCTCAGGGGCTAGCGGCAGACCAAAGCCGATGCAGGGACCCCCTCTATCCGGCGTCCCATGATGAGGATCCGTGCTCACATTTACTAGGTCACGTTCTAAATTCAACCTTTTACCTGGCGGCGGCGGCAGCAGACAGGAAGCCGGCGGTGTAAAGAAATCCTAGTCTCTTACATTGTGACTATTAATAAACCAGGGAGGAAATGCTGCGAGGGGACGGCGAGGACTTTCCTAGCAATGGCAGGCACTCTCAAGGAGCAGGAAATGCTCCGCTGCATTATTTCCTCTGGCCGCCTAGGATTGTTTGATTCCATTGAAAAAATAAAGGTTTCTCAGGATAGATAAAACTCGGGATTTATTTCCCATAGACACAAACATGGAGGGGAGGAGGGGAGAGGGGTCTGCGGGCGCCACCGACAATGGGAAGCAGAGAGAAGCAGATATGGAGCTCCCCTGTCACTGAGGACGGCCAGGGAACAGTCTGGGAAAAAGAAACAATAACACATTAAGGGGAAGGCTTTCTTCAATGGAGACGGAATTAAACTCAGAGCGGGGAAGTATAATGCAACTGTAACGTGCACAAGTCGCCTTGGCGCTCAGGAAGGAGGCGGCACATGAAAAAATACCGCTACTAGACAGCGAGCAGCAGATAATATGCCCGTCCACATGAAGGTCTTATTCTTGTACATAGGGGCAGTATTATAGTAGTTATATTCTTGCACATAGGTGGCAGTATTATAGTAGTTATATTCTTGTACATAGGAGCAGTATTATAGTAGTTATATTCTTGTACATAGGAGCAGTATTATAGTAGTTATATTCTTGTACATAGGAGCAGTATTATAGTAGTTATATTCTTGTACATAGGGGGCAGTATTATAGTAGTTATACTCTTGTACATAGGAGCAGTATTATAGTAGTTATATTCTTGTACATAAGGGCAGTATTATAGTAGTTATATTCTTGTACATAGGGGCAGTATTATAGTAGTTATATTCTTGTACATGGGGCAGTATTATAGTAGTTATATTCTTGTACATAGGAGCAGTATTATAGTAGTTATATTCTTGTACATAGGGGGCAGTATTATAGTAGTTATACTCTTGTACATAGGAGCAGTATTATAGTAGTTATATTCTTGTACATAAGGGCAGTATTATAGTAGTTATATTCTTGTACATAGGGGCAGTATTATAGTAGTTATATTCCTGTACATAGGGGCAGTATTATAGTAGTTATATTCTTGCACATAAGGGCAGTATTATAGTAGTTATATTCTTGTACATAGGGGCAGTACTGTAGTAGTTATATTCTTGTACATGAGGCAGTATTATAGTAGTTATATTCTTGTACATAGGAGCAGTATTATAGTAGTTATATTCTTATACATAGGGAGCAGTATTATAGTAGATATATTCTTGTACATAGGGGCAGTATTATAGTAGTTATATTCTTGTACATAGGGGCAGTATTATAGTAGATATATTCTTGTACATAGGGGCAGTATTATAGTAGATATATTCTTGTACATAGGGGCAGTATTATAGTAGATATATTCTTGTACATAGGGAGCAGTATTATAGTAGTTATATTCTTGTACATAGGGGCAGTATTATAGTAGTTATATTCCTGTATATAGGAGCAGTATTATAGTAGTTATATTCTTGTACATAGGGAGCAGTATTATAGTAGTTATATTCTTGTACATAGGGGGCAGTATTATAGTAGTTATATTCTTGTACATAGGGGCAGTATTATAGTAGTTATATTCTTGTACATAGGGGCAGTATTATAGTAGTTATATTCTTATACATAGGGAGCAGTATTATAGTAGATATATTCTTGTACATAGGAGCAGTATTATAGTAGTTATATTCCTGTATATAGGAGCAGTATTATAGTAGTTATATTCTTGTACATAGGAGCAGTATTATAGTAGTTATATTCTTATACATAGGGGCAGTATTATAGTAGTTATATTCTTGTACATAGGAGCAGTATTATAGTAGTTATATTCTTGTACATAGGGGCAGTATTATAGTATATTCTTGTACATAGGAGCAGTATTATAGTAGTTATATTCCTGTATATAGGAGCAGTATTATAGTAGTTATATTCTTGTGCATAGGGGCAGTATTATAGTAGTTATATTCTTATACATAGGGGCAGTATTATAGTAGTTATATTCTTGTACATAGGGGCAGTATTATAGTAGATATATTCTTGTACATAGGGGCAGTATTATAGTATATTCTTGTACATAGGAGCAGTATTATAGTAGTTATATTCCTGTATATAGGGGGCAGTATTATAGTAGTAATATTCTTGTACATAGGAGCAGTATTATAGTAGTTATAGTCTTGTACATAGGGGCAGTATTATAGTAGTTATATTCTTGTACATAGGGGCAGTATTATAGTAGTTATATTCCTGTACATAGGAGCAGTATTATAGTAGTTGTATTCTTGTACATAGGGGCAGTATTATAGTAGTTATATTCTTGTACATAGGAGCAGTATTATAGTAGTTATATTCTTGTACATAGGAGCAGTATTATAGTAGTTATATTCTTGTACATAGGAGCAGTATTATAGTAGTTATATTCTTGTACATAGGGGCAGCATTATAGTAGTTGTATTCTTGTACATAGGGGCAGTATTATAGTAGTTATATTCTTGTACATAGGGGCAGTATTATAGTAGTTATATTCTTGTACATAGGAGGCAGTATTATAGTAGTTATATTCCTGTACATAGGAGCAGTATTATAGTAGTTATATTCTTGTACATAGGAGCAGTATTATAGTAGTTATATTCTTGTACATGGGGCAGTATTATAGTAGTTATATTCTTGTACATAGGAGCAGTATTATAGTAGTTATATTCTTGTACATGGGGCAGTATTATAGTAGTTATATTCTTGTACATAGGAGCAGTATTATAGTAGTTATATTCTTGTACATGGGGCAGTATTATAGTAGTTATATTCTTGTACATAGGAGCAGTATTATAGTCGTTATATTCTTGTACATAGGAGAAGTATTATAGTAGTTATATTCTTGCACATAGGGGCAGTATTATAGTAGTTTTATTCTTGTACATAGGGGCAGTATTATAGTAGTTATATTCTTGCACATAGGGGCAGTATTATAGTAGTTTTATTCTTGTACATAGGGGGCAGTATTATAGTAGTTATATTCTTGTACATAGGGGCAGTATTATAGTAGTTATATTCTTGTACATGGGGCAGTATTATAGTAGTTATATTCTTGTACATAGGAGCAGTATTATAGTCGTTATATTCTTGTACATAGGGGCAGTATTATAGTAGTTATATTCTTGAAGAAGGCAGTATAATTATTACATATACATTCTTCTAGTCACTGCAGTAATAGTTATTTTCTTGTTAATAAGGAACAGTAGATTTTTTTTAGCACAAGAGAAAATAAACCTGGAATCTCTGATCCATCAGAAACCTGACAGAACATGGGGACTTTTTTATTTTTATGGAAATTTATTTTCATAGGAACTGAAACCGTGACAACTTCGGAAAGCAGAATAGTTCCCAGTTCGCCCAGTCCCAGGGACATCAGAGCCTCCTCCCAGGTTCTTCCCAGCAATGCTCCAGTGTCTCGGGGCTGATCAGCTGAAGTGTACTGGAGCCTTGAATAAACATTTCACACACTTTAGTGTCTTCAGAGGTTTGCAGAAGTGTTTCCTGTCTACTGATACACTGAGCATACAATACATGTCAATCAAGGGTCACTTCCACTGCTGTGAGCCCACCTAGAAAACTCCCAGAGTGAGGAGCCAGGTCACTGATCTACTAGAGGTGCTGATCTCACATCAGAGACCTCACAATGGAAAGCAGCACTGTCAAAATGCAAAACACCAAAGAGCACATTGCTAGTGACATAGCAAGTAAAAAATAAAAATATATATATTTATTGCAATGCTATTATGGAAATTAGTGCTTCTTTTTCCTCTTATGAGCAATTTCTCCTCCTCCCATCAACTCATGGGTGCACGATATTTTTGTTCCAAAGCCTGCATTGCCATACTGAACCAATCCCAATGGCCACAAAACATTTAAAGGGGTATTTACATGAATACGTCACCAGAACCACCATCAGTACATTAATACATCACCAGAAAAGAGTTTTGAGTATTTGAGGATGTTTTGGAGAGATTCTGCTTAAAAAAAAAAAAAAAAAAGTGTGAACATGCTAACTTTTGGAGCAGAAACTCGCCAAATCCACCCAACCGTCTAAAAACTCTAAGTTTTGAGGATTTTTTAAGGAAACTCGTCACTAGCAAAAACACTATTAACAGTGAGTATACAGAGCGGCAGGTACAACATCGCCCCGGCCCTGACTGACACTCGCTCTGCATTGGGGCCGGAAGGTCAGGATCAGGGACGCCGTTACAGCCGCCGCTTTGTATTCTCAGAGCAGTGACTGAACCAGCACCGACACCGTCCCCATGACCGAAAAGCCAAATGCTGCAGAGGAGAATAAAATTCATTTTCTACCCGCAGTGTTCGGCTAAATGGGGGTGCCGGGCAGGTTAGTAATGCTATTAAGCTGCAGATTAACCCATTATCTGCAGGTTAATAGCCTTTTTTTTGCTGGTGACAGGTCCCCTTTAAGTTCTAACAGAGCCATGAAGCACATTTTGATTGCTACATGTGTACAAGATCAGAACCAACATCAGTACACAAATACAGCACCAGAATCACCATCAGTACATGAATGCAATTGAAAGACTCAAATTCATTTGAATATAAAAAGAAGGGAGCTGGCGTCTCCTCGACAGCAACAAACCCTTTGGCAGGCCACAAGCGACCCCCTGGCCATGTGTTGTGCATGCCTGTAACATTCATTCTGAAAAACAATTATTGAGCTGCCGACTCACTGAGGGAGCAGATTACAGCTACCTATTGAAATCTATATCAATGGGAGGGAAGATCAGAGCGACAGAGCACTGCCATTTACAGATGGTGCTGTTTTTTGCTAAGTGTTTTATCTCGTCCCAGAACTGGATTCGCAGATACACTGCTCAGTACTGCAGTATAATGACCTCCATTCTGCTACGGCTTCTGACCATGTGCTACATAGAGACAGGAGAGCAGAAATCCTTGATGTCGGTCTACTGTTTATGGGAAACATGACAGCTAGTTTCCACGAAGCAACTCAGACGACTGAAAACTATGGGTAGGCAAAGGGGGAAACTGGTAAGAAATGCATGATAGAAGTCATATAAAGGCATGGAAGTGTTACTCCTCATATATACACACAACATATTCTAAAAAGTAACCCAACAACAGGTATACTTTAAGTTAAACCCCCCGACTAGGTCTTAGTCCGTATACAGGGACACAAGTCGTTTCAGAGAATGTGTAAGGCTCCTATGACGTTTAATGCTGAATATTTCGGCTCGATGGTAGGACAGACTTGTAAACCTGAGATTTTCCTGGGCTCCCTCTCCAGACCTCTCTAAATGGGGGTCATACAAGGTCTGTAATGTTGATCTTACAACAGGAGCCAGGATGAACCTTCACCAAACAGTCTCGCAGTCTTCCAGAAATACATCCGGAATACTTTTTTTTTTTTTTTAACTCAAGTAAATTTTTATTAAGAATATCAAATACATCCGGAATATTTACATTTCCAAAACAAAACAAAAATTAAAAAAAATTGTATTTTTTTTTTAACGCTTTCAACTTGAGAAACAAAAATCATCCGCATTAAAAAAAAAACTATGCACCACTGACAAGTTTGGAAAAGTTTTGACCCAATTTTCCCGATAGGAGAAAAGTTAAAAAAAACAACTTGCTAAAGACGTGAGTATCTATGACGCCTTGTGATATGAAATGGTCTTTAATTAGAGGCAAGTAATCCACTTTCTGGCCGAATACTCATTAAGGGTCCGGATGAAATAACGCCGTTAAAACTGATTGGCATGGAGGCAGTCGTCACTCGGTCACACTCTTGTTACAGGAGACCCTCCGGTGATCTTATGACTTTATGGTCCGGTCATAACAGAACCGCCTGTGACTCCTCAGTGATCATACGATCCCGGGGACAATACCCGAGCGGCGCTGGTGCCAAGATGTCTGCAATATGCTGGCCCGGGAGGCTTGTTGTTCGGACACTTGAACTCTGTTTACAGTGTACATGTAGCTTTGCTGTTACAAGCCAAAAATAGCGAACCCTGCAACGTGGAAAATGTGAGATTACAGAACTCTGCTGCTTCCTCTGGGCAGAACTCTCCGCTTATTGCCAGCTGCAACATAGCAGCTGCAGATGGGCTTTTGGTGCCACCTAGTGGCCAGGTATGAAAACACAACGCAAAGTTTTGCTAAATTTTACAGAAGTATTAAAAAAAGGTCAGGTTTCATTAAGATGCTCCGTGCACTCAGGATCAGTGTCGGGTCTCGTGGTCTGACAACCACCGATGCGCAAGTTTTCACCTATGGATCATTTTTTAACCCCTTCATGACCCAGCCTATTTCGGCCTTAATGACCTTGCCGTTTTTTGCAATTCTGACCAGTGTCCCTTTATGAGGTAATAACTCAGGAACGCTTCAACGGATCCTAGCGATTCTGAGATTGTTTTTTCGTGACATATTGGGCTTCATGTTAGTGGTAAATTTAGGTCGATAATTTCTGAGTTTATTTGTGAAAAAAACGGAAATTTGGCAAAAATTTTGAAAATTTCGCAATTTTCACATTTTGAATTTTTATTCTGTTAAACCAGAGAGTTATGTGACACAAAATAGTTAATAAATAACATTTCCCACATGTCTACTTTACATCAGCACAATTTTGGAAACAAATTTTTTTTTTGCTAGGAAGTTATAAGGGTTAAAATTTGACCAGTGATTTCTCATTTTTACAACAAAATTTACAAAACCATTTTTTTTAGGGACCACCTCACATTTGAAGTCATTTTGAGGGTTCTATATGGCTGAAAATACCCAAAAGTGACACCATTCTAAAAACTGCACCCCTCAAGGTGCTCAAAACCACATTCAAGAAGCTTATTAACCCTTCAGGTGTTTCACAGCAGCAGAAGCAACATGGAAGTAAAAAATGAACATTTAACTTTTTAGTCACAAAAATGATCTTTTAGCAACAATTTTTTTATTTTCCCAAGGGTAAAAGGAGAAACTGGACCACGGACGTTGTTGTCCAATTTGTCCTGAGTACGCTGATACCTCATATGTGGGGGTAAACCACTGTTTGGGCGCACGGCAGGGCTCGGAAGGGAAGGAGCGCCATTTGACTTTTTGAATGAAAAATTGGCTCCACTCTTTAGCGGACACCATGTCGCGTTTGAAGAGCCCCCGTGTGCCTAAACATTGGAGCTCCCCCACAAGTGACCACATTTTGGAAACTAGACCCCACCTGATTACAGGGAACATAGCTAAAGCAGGAATTAAAACATAACTTTTAATAAATATAAATATAAGAAAAAAGTGTATAACCAATGTCACCAAAACGTGTCAGTAAAAAAAGTACCACTAAAAATGTTCAAATTAGAGTACTATATGCAGATGAACACTATTGGATAGAACTCAGGACACTAGCAGTGGTCCAGTGTTCAAATGTCTAGACCAAGGAACCTGGTTTAGTGGAAAAAAAACACACAACATAAACCAATGGTACTTGTGAAGTACCCAAATCAATAATAAGGTACCCTGGTTGCATTAATATTAGCAGTCAATCATATTTTAGAAGGAAGGGGGTGCAATTGATGGGAGATTTAAATAATTATGGAACAATCTCACCAATTGTTGTCGAGGATGAGAGAGCCGGAACCCCAGTGGTGCTTCTATGACAAGTCCATTGTGTTGCACGACTTCAGGAGACAATTCCCTGTCAATCCCTATGGGGCTATTATAGATCTCAATCCCCGAACTCCTGCCCTAACAAGGACAGTCCACAGCTACCCCTTACCAAATTAGAAGCCCTGCACTCTCCCTAGGAGGTCCCAACGCGTTTCTATGCAAGCAGGATCATCAGGGGACTAGCTTGCTGGGAGATAAAGTGCTTCAGTGCGAAGAAAAGAGCTGCCACCCTCTATGCTGGACTGCAGACTCCCCAAGGAACTTATCTAGAAGCGTAGTGAGCACTTTAAACCCCCAGGTGCTTCACAAATTGATCCGTAAAAATGAAAAAGTACTTTTTTTTCACAAAAAAATTATTTTAGCCTCAATTTTTTCATTTTCACATGAGCAACAGGATAAAATGGATCCTAAATTTTGTTGGTCAATTTCTCCTGAGTACACCAATACCTCACATGTGGGGGTAAACCACTGTTTGGGCACATGGTAAGGCTCGGAAGGGGAGGCGTGCCATTTGACTTTTTGAATGGAAAATTAGCTCCAATCGTTAGCGGACACCATGTCGCGTTTGGAGAGCCCCTGTGTGCCTAAACATTGGAGCTCCCGCACAAGTGACCCCATTTTGGAAACTAGACCTCCCAAGGAACTAATCTAGATGTGTGGTGAGCACTTTGAACCCCCAAGTGCTTCACAGAAGTTTATAACGCAGAGCCATGAAAATAAAAAATAATTTTTCTTTTCTCAAAAATGATTTTTTAGCCCACAATTTTTTATTTTCCCAAGGGTAACAGGAGAAATTGGACCCCAAAAGTTGTTGTCCAGTTTCTCCTGAGTACGCTGATACCCCATATGTGGGGGTAAACCACTGTTTGGGCACATGCCGGGGCTCGGAAGGGAAGTAGTGACGTTTTGGAATGCAGACTTTGATGGAATGGTCTGCGGGCATCATGTTACGTTTGCAGAGCCCCTGATATGCCTAAACAGTAGAAACCCCCCACAATTTTCCCAAGGGTAACAGGAGAATTTGGACCCCAATATTTGTTGCCCAGTTTGTTGTGAGTACGCTGATACCCCATATGTGGGGGTAAACCACTGTTTGGGCACACGTCAGGGCTCGGAAGGGAAGTAGTGACATTTGAAATGCAGACTTTGATGGAATGGTCTGCGGGCGTCACATTGCATTTGCAGAGCCCCTGATGTGCCTAAAGAGTAGAAACACCCCACAAGTGACCCCATTTTGGAAACTAGACCCCCGAAGGAACTTATCTAGATGTGTGATGAGCACTTTCAACCCCCAAGTGCTTCACAGAAGTTTATAACGCAGAGCCGTGAAAATAAAAAATAATTGTTCTTTCCTCAAAAATTATGTTTTAGCAAGTAATTTTTTATTTTTGCAAGGGTAACAGGAGAAATTGGACCCCAACAGTTGTTGCCCAGTTTGTCTTGAGTACGCTGGTACCCCAAATGTGGGGGTAAACCACTGTTTGGGTGCACGTCGGGGCTTGGAAGGGCGGGAGCACCATTTGACTTTTTGAACGCAAGATTGGCTGGAATCAATGGTGGCGCCATGTTGCGTTTGGAGACCCCTGATGTGCCTAAACAGTGGAAACCCCTCAATTCTAACTTCAACACTAACCCCAACACACCCCTAATCCTAATCCCAACTGTAGCCATAACCCTAATCACAACCCTAACCCCAACACACCCCTAACCACAACCCTAACCGCAACACACCCGTAACCCTAATTCCAACCCTAACCCTAATCCTAACCCTAATCCCAACCGTAACCCTAATCCCAACCCTAACCACAACTGTAACCCCAACACACCCCTAACCCTATCCGTAACCCTAACCACAAGCCTAATCTTAACCCTATTTCAAACCCTAGCCCTAATTCCAACCCTAACTCTAATTCCAACCCTAACCCTAAGGCTATGTGCCCACGATGCGGATTCGTGTGAGATTTTTCCGCACGATTTTTGAAAAATCTGCAGGTAAAAGGCACTGCGTTTTACCTGCGGATTTACAGCAGATTTCCAGTGTTTTTTTGTGCGGATTTCACCTGCGGATTCCTATTGAGGAACAGGTGTAAAACGCTGCGGAATCCGCACAAAGAATTGACATGCTGCGGAAAATACAACGCAGCGTTTCTGCACGGAATTTTCCGCACCGTGGGCACAGCGGATTTGGTTTTCCTTAGGTGTACATGGTACTGTAAACCTGATGGAAAACTGCTTCGAATTCGCAGCGGCCAATCCGCTGCGGATCCGCGGCCAATCCGCTGCGGATCCGCGACCAATCCGCTGCGGATCCGCTCTGTGTGCACATGCCATAACCCTACCCCTAACCCTACCCGTAACCCTACCCCTAGTTCTAACCCTAGTTCTAACCCTAACCCTAGTGGAAAAAGAAAAAAAAAATATTTTCTTTATTTTATTATTGTCCCTACCTATGGGGGTGATAAAGGGGGGGGTTTATTTATTATTTTTTTTATTTTGATCGCTGCGATAGAACCTACCACAGCGATCAAAATGTACTTGTAATGAATCTGCCGGCTGGCAGATTCGGTGGGCGCACTGCGCATGCGCCCGCCATTTTCCAAGATGGCGGCGCCCATGGAGAAGACGGCCGGACACCGGGAGGGACATCGAAGCTAGGTAAGTATGGGGGGGTGGGATCGGAACACGGGGGGGGGGGGGGGGGGGGGGGATCGGAGGACCGGGGGAGCGGACAAGAGGACCGGGGGAGCGGACAGGAGGGAGGAGGGGAGCGGACAGGAGATCGGGGCAGAAAGGACGACTGGGGGGGCGATCGGTGGGGTGGGGGGGGGGGGCAGATCGGGGTCTCCAGCCATGGCAGATGCTATTGCAGCATCGGCCATGGCTGGATTGTAATATTTCACCATTTTCATAGGTGAAATATTACAAATCGCTCTGATTGGCTGTTTCACTTTCAGCAGCCAATCAGAGCGATCGTAGCCACGGGGGGGTGAAGCCACCCCCCCTGGGCTGAAGTACCACTCCCCCTGTCCCTGCAAATCGGGTGAAAATGGAGTTAACCCTTTCACCCGATCTGCAGGGATGCGATCTTTCCATGACGCCACATAGGCGTCATGGGTCGGATTGGCACGGGTTTTCATGACGCCTACGTGGCGTCAAAGGTCGGGAAGGGGTTAATTTCGGGAATAACCATTTAAAGTTCTTAGGGGGTTTGAGGAACTTTACTATTGGTGAATTCACTTTAAGATTGGTCATCAGTGGAGATGGCGCAAATCGATTAGCAGGACCCATTCAGTCATTAATCATAGGCTGCTGAATGGGGGGCCGTGAGAACAGAGCTCTACCACCAGGACTAGCACAATCCCACCATTGCGGCATGGGGCACGTGACATCTCGCAAGGACGGCTAATGACATCAAGAGCCGCGGATGAAAGGAGGTGTCCTCAGTGACCACAGATTACAAGTGTGGCTGCCGAATATGTATAGAACGATTTCACAAGCATGCTCATCCAGGTCTGTCTGATTCATGAATATAATTCCAGAACCAAAAGTTTGGAAAGAGATATATAGTAATGAGATGATGCCACTCAGGGCACTTAGCCTGGTTGTCTCCCGCTCTGTACACATATTATATATACACGCGTGTGGTGACACCTCCGGCTGATGAGGTGTCACACCACTAATTGCATCCCCGCACGGAGCGGAGCTGGGACCTGACATGGCCCCAAATCACAGGGATGTGCCTCTTCTATCTTTAGCGCTCCTGGAAGGCAATGATATAATTTTCTAGCTGTGCGCCTGACAGACGTGACGAGCGCTGGAGCCGGATAACAGGGCCCCGGTCGTGTGTAGGACGAGAGCTGCCAGACGCCGACACCCCGGGGTGGACACCAGCAAGGAAAGAAAACACACACGCTTCTTATATATACAAAGCATGGCCGACAAGTAGTGTATAAAGGAATCAAGAAAAAAATCCCTGACAACAAGTCCTATCAGACCAGAGACTGGAAACAGCCTGAGAATCTCCGGCCTGAGAATCGCATAGATAACAATTACCTGATACACGACCGTTCCTGCCACCTCCACTGAGGATACCGTCACATGAAGGCTTCCTGCGGGAAAAGGCCGCAACGGCGAATCCAAGAGTGAAGGGCATTTACACAACATGGAGAAAAAGTACAAGGCTGCACGACCATCACTGACGTCAGGTTCCTCCTTCAGACCGCGATGTACTGCAGCCAGCCCCCTCGCCCCCTGGTGCATAGCTTCCAGCCTCCTCACCCCCTGGTGCAGAGCTTCCAGCCTCCTCACACCTGAGCTTTAACTTACAGCCTCCTCGCCCCTGGCACATAGCTCCCAGCCTCCTTGGCCCCTGGCGCATAGCTCCCAGCCCCCTCGCACCCCGGCGCATAGCTTCCAGCCTCCTCGCCCCCTGGCGCATAGCTCCCAGCCTCCTCGCCCCCTGGTGCAGAGCTTCCAGCCTCCTCGACCCCCGATGCAGAGCTTCCAGCCTCCTCGACCCCCGGCGCATAGCTTCCCATCTCCTCGCCCCCCGGCGCATAGCTTCCCGCCTCCTCGCCCCCTGGCGCATAGCTTCCCGCCTCCTCGCCCCCTGGCGCATAGCTTCCAGCCTCCTCGCCCCCTGGCGCATAGCTTCCAGCCTCCTCGCCCCCCGGCACATAGCTTCCAGCCTCCTCGTCCCCTGGCACATAGCTTCCAGCCTCCTCACCCCTGGCGCATAGATGCCAGCCTACTGGCCCCCTGGCGCATAGCTCCCAGCCTCCTCGGCCCCTGGCGCATAGCTTCCAGCCTCCTCGGCCCCTGGCGCATAGCTTCCAGCCTCCTCACCCCTGGCGCATAGCTTCCAGCCTCCTCACCCCTGGCGCATAGCTTCCAGCCTCCTCACCCCCCAGCATATAACTTCCGACCACCTTCCTGCCCAGTGCATATCCTCGTCCCGTTTTCCTTGCCCTGTCCCCGGCATATAACCTCCGGTCCCTGCCATACAGTCTACCTTTACTAACACATGACAGAACGGCCGGTGGTGCGGAGCTCACCGATACCAGCACAGTCTAATAGAAGACACCGGGATATCACGACTGATATGAACATTTCTTCTTCCATCACCTGTGAGCGATTATTGAGAAGTGGAAGGAACTGAAGCAGCTCAGCCATGAAGTGGAGACCCCGTAACATTACAGAGCGGGGGACGGAGGGCTGAGACAGAGCGCAGAGGAGTCACCACCGCTGTGTCCATAACTGCAGTCCTCACACCTGAGCTTTAACTTACAGCCTCCTCGCCCCTGGCACATAGCTCCCAGCCTCCTTGGCCCCTGGCGCATAGCTCCCAGCCCCCTCGCACCCCGGCGCATAGCTTCCAGCCTCCTCGCCCCCTGGTGCATAGCTCCCAGCCTCCTCGCCCCCTGGTGCAGAGCTTCCAGCCTCCTCGACCCCCGGTGCAGAGCTTCCAGCCTCCTCGACCCCCGGCGCATAGCTTCCCGTCTCCTCGCCCCCCGGCGCATAGCTTCCCGCCTCCTCGCCCCCTGGCACATAGCTTCCCGCCTCCTCGCCCCCTGGCGAACCTGCAACAGTCTGGGGTCATGATTTCAACAAATACCATATGCCGCACACTAAACCAAGCAGAGATTTATGGGAGAAGGTCAAGGAAGAAATCATTGCCGGAGGAAAGACATAAAAAGGAACAACTGGTCTTTGCCAAAGACCACCTTGACAAACCACAATTCTTGTGGGGAATATGTTCTGTGGACAGAAGAAACAAAAATAGAGCTATTTGGCAATGCAAAGCAACAGTTTGTTTACAGACTGTGCAGTTAAGCTTATAAGAAAAAGAACACCCTACTAACAGTTAAGCATGGTGGAGGATCCATAATGCTGTTGGGTTGCATTGCTGCGTCTGGTCCTGGAGGCCTTGACCGTATCACAGAAATCATGAAATCAGAGAATTATCAAGAGATTTTAGAGCGAAATGTCCTACCCAGTGAGAGAAAACTTGGTTTGAGTCGAAGATCATGGGTCCTCGCACACATCCAAAAGTACACAGGAATGGTTGAAAAAAGAAAAAATGGACAACATTGAGTCCTGACCTCAACCCCAATGAAATCTTTGGAGTGAGCTGAAATCTGCCATTGGGGATATGAACCCTGTAAACAGTCAAGAGCTTGAAAAAATTACAAAGGTAGAGTGGGAGAAAATACCGGCTGAGAAGTACAAGAAGCTTATAGATGGCTACAAGAAACGTTTGGAGGCTGTCATTAATGCCAGAGGGGGTGCAACCAAGAACTAATTAGGAGGCCTTTATTGCTGCACATGCAGCTTATTCTGCTTCTCTGAAATTGAAACATGTAAGTTGATAAACCATGTTTTATTATTGCATTACTGTGGATCACTAATTAAGAGCAATACACAGCATGGCTTCTGTTTCTTAAAAGGGCTGTCTGGGACTTTAACAATCATAGCCTATCCTTAGGATGTGATCGGTGGGGATGTGACACCCGGCATCCTCGCTGATCAGCTGTTCCTGTTGTCAGCCAGAACTGATCAGCTGCGGAGCTGCACAGCACAGCTCCATCGACTGACTACTGTGGCCACGGCCGTTTGCTCCATGTCTGCCCCTATACAAAGCAATAGGGGGAAGATGTGCCGTATCAGGTGACGGCCACTACTCTGGTCGACGGAGCGGTGCAGTTCTGCAACTGAGCAGTTGCAGCCAATGCTGTGAACAGCTAATTGGCGCGGGGTGCCGGATCCCCACCAATCAGACTTTGATGGCCTATAGTAAAGATAGACCATCAATGTTAACGTCCCAGACAACCCCTTTAATATACACCATTAAACTTTTGCTTTTAGATCCTTTAAAGGGAACCTGTCACCCCCCCCCCCCCCCCAGGCGTTTGAAACTAAAATAGCCACCTTGTGCAGCAGTAATGCTGCATTCTGACAAGGTGGCTCTTTTAGTTATGGGTGCTGTAACTAGAGAAATAATCCGTTTGTAATTTGTCCTAAATACCTGGTCTTCAGACAAGTAGGCAGGCCTTACCCCCCCTGCTGCAGATGCCACACAGCCGTCACTCAAATCTTCTTGGCGCCGCCTCCTCCTCAGCGCTGTTTTCAAACTAGCCGGCGCCTGCGCTCTTTTCCCCTGCCTGGTGCAGGCGCAGTGAGCGCTGCCCGTCCTCTGTCCTCATATGCAGCCCAGCTGACTGCGCCTGTGCAGCCACCCTGCCTATGATTTCCAGCCCCGCAGTGACTTATGATTTATTCACATTGCGGGGCTGGGATTCACAAGCAGGGCGGCCGCACAGGCGCAGTCAGCTGGGCTGCATATGAGGACAGAGGACGGGCAGCGCTCACTGCGCCTGCACCAGGCAGGGGAAAAGAGCGCAGGCGCCGGCTACTTTTGAAAACAGCGGTGAGGAGGCGGCGCCTGGCGCCAAGAAGATGTGAGTGACAGCTGTGTGCTGTCTGCGGCAGGGGGGAAAGGCCGGCCTCCAGGACTGAAGACCAGGTATTTAGGACAAATTACATAACAGATTATTTCTGCAGTTACAGCACCAATAACTAAAAGAGTCACCTTGTCAGAATGCAGCATTACTGCTGCAGAAGGTGGCTCTTTTAGTTTCAAACGCCTGGGGGGGGTGACAGGTTCCCTTTAAGACCCTGAAAAATGAAAAGGGAAATAAAAATGTGTCATTTCCGAACTGTCCACTAGATGGCGACAATCAACAGGGAAGAAAAAAAACAAAACAAAAACAAATGCCAGGCGTGACACTATACAGAGTTTATTCAAGGGTCAGCCAATAGCCGGGGGCTTCAGAGTCCAGGATAGCCGCTAACCGCTATAACTGGCAAGAAATAACTGGGATTACAAACAACAAAAGAGCAGTCAGCCCATCTATATATATAATCGTCTAAGGGGCACTTCCGTCTGTTTGTCTGTCTGTCTGTCACGGAAATCCCAAGTCGCTGATTGGTCGCGGCCGCTCCCTACCCCCCTGCAGTCAGTGCCCCCTTCATTCAGCGCAACGTACATGCATATATATTCTAGAAAACCAGATGCGTTAGAATCGGGCCACCATCTAGTTTTTACATATGGAAGGAGTGGTATGGATCTGGATGCTAATAGTAATAATGACACCTTTTTTTGCAGTTTTATGATTTTTTTTCCATAGCCAATAGTTCCACTTTAAGTGAAGATTTTTCCTTTATTTTGCTCCTGTGCAGAGAAAAGTCTCACCTGCCATGTGGGGAGAACTTTCTCTATGTCATTGAGGTTGATCTCATCTCCGCCATCTTCACATTTGCCTTTACCAAACCTGAAAAAAACCACACAATATGATGAGTTCTAGAGCAGGTTCTGATGGAAGAACCAATATTCAGTCTAGTACATTTCTAAAAACCAAAAGAGAAGTATAAACGTTGCAAAAAAAAGCTGGACTTTCCATTATTACTGCAGGGTGTTGGACGCTCCTGTTTTCATGGTAGTACGAGCCCCCCCATTGCAGTGACAACTTATGGTGGGCTTCTGCTTCTACACAGCAGCCAATCAGAACACACACAGAGCGGCAGATCCTGAGGGAGGGTCTCTAATGAGGGAGGGGATGGATTTCAGGCTACATCCAACTAAACTAGAACCAAAACCGTACTATAAAATAAGCTACAAACATACTGACCCTTCTCGGTCTATCTGGGGGAGCGGATGCTTTGGAGGGTTTCGAAGCTTTCGGTGAAACTGAGTGAAGTCCAATTTCTCTGGCTGCAAGTCCCATGTTGCCCCACTAAAAGAAAAAATAAATAATTCATAAACAATTAATTGCCCCCCAAAAATTCACAATTACAAAAAAAGTTAAGGCATTTTACAAAGTTTTGTGTTGCACCTTTTAATCACATCAAGAGCCGATATTAAAATTCCGCTGGTTGCCCCCGGTAACAGACTACATCTCGTTGTCAGACAGTGGAGCTCTCACAATGAAGTGATCAGAAGAAACCAGGAGAAGTCACAATTTTCGGTTTAGACATGAATGCTGTTGTTGTGAGACATCTCTGATAACGCTAAGGCAGGGATTTTCAACAATTGGCTGTTGCAAAGCTATAGCCTCATGTATGCTGAGAGTTGTAGTCCTACGACCACTACTCTATTGGGATGAGTCAGGGTTAGAATTGGGACCTCCAGGGTCATCATGTCCAATCCCCCGGCTCAATCCAGGATTCACTAAACCATCTCAGACAGATCTCTGTCCAGCCTCTGTTTGAAGACTTCCATTGAAGGAGAACTCACCACCTCTCATAGCAGCCTGTTATACTCATTGATCACCCTCCCTCAAAAAGGTGTTTGTTTTTTTTTTAAATATCTAATCTGTATCTTCTCCTGTGCTGAAGTACAGTTGTGCTCAAAAGTTTACATACCCCGGCAGAATTTTTGCTTTCTTGGCCTTTTTTCAGAGAATATTGGATCAGCTCCTTTAACAATGACCACCCTGAATGTGAATCGCTTTATGAGGTTCGGTGGCAATAATGGGCAGAGTTTTCTGTTTAGGGTTTATTTTATCCGATGTAAAATAAAGCGCGGAGAAAAAGTAACATTAGTGAGCGGAGGAGGGCAAAATGATCGGTCTCACCTTATGGAATCAAACGTGCTCGCTGCCCAAATGTCTGTCCCCAGCATGTCCAGAGCGCCGTCCTTGTTACCATTCTAAGGGAAGGATAAAAGACAATTATTACTGTGGTATGTATAGAGGCACTGTAGTAAATTGCACAAGGCCACAGACAAGGATCCTACAAGGTCAGATAAAAAGGATTATATACAGCTAGTGGCTGTGATTTGACATGCTGACACTAGGGGGCGCTCTGCTCCTGCTTACACACCCTCTTGTACTAGATGCAGCGGTTTGTCACATGCACAGAAAATAGAAAGTAATAAATGGCTGCTCACCAAGGCTTGGGCTCTAAATTACAACATTAATTAACAGAGTGACTTTAATGTGTCATTGATCCGTACACCACTGCTACATCAGTAGAACATTTCCCTTACTGAGCACAGAAAAGTCAATTCTTTCCCATAGAGGACGACCGTGTAGGAGAATATGCAATAAAAGAGAATAATCACTGAGCGAGGGCTATGTACATAAATGAGTAAGCAAAGTTGCAGTAAAAAGCATGGAGAACAGGTGAAAAGATAAGAGATGCAGTGTATCATGGACACTGGTACTAGTTTAGGTGATTATTTCTAATATTGGGTGTCAATAATCAAGACCTTCATTCAAAATGCATTACAAGGTCTAACCCTGGGTCTAAAGGGGTATTTCCAGCACCTCTTACATCTGCATCAGTGACATGGTTTCAGCCAGGTGTCCTGCGCAGCTTGAAAAATTCCTGCCTGTGTCCTATTCTAACTAATAAGACAGGTGTAAGATATCTGTTGTGCATAAAGCAGCTCTGCAGATGCCTGGCAAGCAGTGCATCACACCTCTCGAAGCAGAAGGGAAAAGCTCTGGATAACTTATGCTATGAATCTAGGGTTACTTAGTTTTGTTTTTTTTTTATGCAAGACTAAAAATAGACAGTCTTTTTGCTCATTTTAGTGATAGGATTACCTCAGCAGTTGGTACAGCTATGGGGTCCAAATTCTCCCCATATAGCTTTTAGCAATGTCCAGAGTTGTCAATATACTAAAATGTTACTAATATTGAAATATTGATAAACAGCAACATCAAAATAGCGTAACAAACACTATATGAGAAATACAAGTAGGAGGAACAGTGATGGGATCAAACCATACCCCATATGACTGGCGTCAGTGACTCATAGCAACATAGCATATTGTCAGCCCTGGGCATTGACTGCTGTTAAGTGGTTAAAAACTAATATGTTATGACAATTGCAATGGCAATAAATTACAATATTGAGATTTCTTCATTAACCCCTTCAAGACGCAGCCCTTTTTCGTTTTTGCGTTTTCGCTTCCCTCCTTCCCAGAACCATAACTTTTTTATTTTTCAGTCAATATAGCCATGTGAGGGCTTATTTTTTGCGGGACGAGTTGTACTTTTAAATGACGCCATTGGTTTTACCAAGTCTTGTACTAGTAAACGGGAAAAAAATTCCAAGTGTGGTGAAACTGCAAAAAAAGTCCAATCCCACACTTGTTTTGTTTGGCTTTTTTGCTAGGGTCCCTAAAAGCTAAAACTGACCTGCCATTGTGATTCTCATCACGTCATTACGAGTTCATAGACACCAAACATGTCTAGGTTCCCTTTTATCTAAGTGGT
This sequence comes from Ranitomeya variabilis, assembly GCF_051348905.1. Classification (NCBI taxonomy): domain Eukaryota; kingdom Metazoa; phylum Chordata; class Amphibia; order Anura; family Dendrobatidae; genus Ranitomeya; species Ranitomeya variabilis. The sequence goes on along the minus strand of NC_135232.1, from coordinate 49,613,129 downwards.
GAAAAAAATTCCAAACTTTGCTAAAAAAAAAAAAAAAAAAAAAAAAAAAAAAAAAAAATTGCGCCATTTTCCGATACCCATAGCGTTTCCATTTTTCGGGATCTCGGGTTGGGTGAGGGCTTATTTTTTGCGTGCCAAGCTGACATTTTCAATGATACCACGTTTGTGTAGCTACGTCCTTTTGATCGCCCGTTATTGCATTTTAATGCAATGTCAAAACAACCAAAAAAAACAATTCTGGCGTTTTGAATTTTTTTCCTCGCTACGCCATTTAGCGATCAGGTTAATCCTTTTTTTAATTGATCGGGCGATTCTGAATGCGGCGATACCAAATAGGTATATGTTTTATTTTTTTTTATTGTTTTATTTTGAATGGGGCGAAGGGGGGGGGGGGATTTAAACATATATATAATTTTATTTTTTTATCATATTTTTAAAACTATTTTTTTTAACTTTTGCCATGCTTCAATAGCCTTCATGGGAGGCTAGAAGCTGGCACAACTGGATCGGCTCAGCTACATAGGAGTGATCATCAGATCGCTCCTATGCAGCTTAATTACAGGCTTGCTATGAGCGCCGACCACAGGGTGGCGCTCACAGGAAGCCGGAATCAACAACCATAGAGGTCTCAGGGGGACCTTAGGTTGTCATGCCGACGCATCACTGACCGCCCGATCACATGATGGGGGTCGGCGATGCGCGCATTTCTGGCCCGATGGGGTAGTTAAAAGCTGCTGTCAGCGTTTGACAGCGGCATTTAACTAGTTAATAGCGGCGGGTGGATCACGATTCCACCTGCCGCTATTGCGCGCACATGTCAGCTGTACAAAACAGCTGACATGTCGCGACTTTGATGTGGGCTCAGTGCCAGAGCCCACATCAAAGGGGGAGACACGACATGTGCAGTACTAGTACGGGGCATGTCGTGAAGGGGTTAATAAAACATGATGGTGAGGCCTGCTACTACTGTAATAAAATGTTAATAAAGTATGAGGAAAAGAGTGTCACTTTACTCATTAAAATCTATGAAAATCTCAGAAGTAGGCACAGTTATGGGGTCAAACTTAACCCCAAATCATTGCTGCACTCTGGGTGTCGGATACAGTCACTGATGAGGTTGCTTGTAAAGAAGCCCATGCAAAAAAGGTAAATGTCAAATGAAATTCTGCAAATTTTGACAGAATTATCAGACTATTGAGTAAGTATTGGGTCATCAGACTATTTCTGGTGGCAGGTGACTGAAGAAAAAAAAAAATGATAGGTCATGTTTAATTTTCATATGTCTGATCCCTTGCTCCCTCAGGAGTCCTGTCAGTGGTGTCTGGCAGTGTCGTGCATGCACACTTGGTCAACCTGAAAGTACATTTCCTTTACTTGTCTTCCTAGATGTTTAATCAAAAGGCTGACCATTAATTAATTAATATCTAATTACTGGAAAGAGTGGAGAGTCTTCATTAGTGCTGCTGAAATAGTCAGGTTGGGTTTATTTTACGACTATAGGGCAGGTACTATAGGTATTGTTTGGGGAGGAGAGGTAGTGAGACAACCAAAACCAACAAATATTTGGCTGATGGCCACTCTCATTCTATGGGGACTTTAATATTTCAACTACATCCAATTAAGACGAACTCTGCGAGTTAAATCTCTGCAGCAGAAACCTCTCCCCCTTCTCTTGAGAATTTTGCAACATTGTATCTGCACAGGTGAAATGTATCATTGTGGGAGATGATCACACAATCCCAGGGTCTGCAGTACAGTGGAGGTAGACAGAGTTCAACAATGAAAGCTCCGAATTTGTAAAAAACCTGTTGAAGTGACGAATTACCTGGTTGTGGGTGTGGGAAGGAGACTTCTTTTTTGGTGACGTCCGGCTTACATCCAATTGTTCGTTACATTCCACAGTCCACTGCATAAAAAGAATACAGTCACACGATCTGCGAGATCGGAGCAGTTACATTCATCCGCTCATGGCTGTAACCAGGGAAGGACAAAGCCACTTAGTTGGGTTTTTTCATCTTCTTAAAAAGGGAAAAAAAAACTGAAAAAAATAATGCACTCCAGAAAAAACAGCGCAAATCAAACAGACCCTGGGCAGTCTTAGGCTGTGTGCACACGTTGCGTTTTTGCGCGAAAAAAACATGATACAAAACGCCTAAAAAATGCCTAAAAAACGCATACATATGCATCCGATCAATTAGAATGCATTCCGCAATTTTTGTGCACATGATGCATGTTTTCCACAAAAAAAAAACGCATCACGGTAAAAAACGCATCATGTTCATTAATTTTGCGGATATTTCGCGTTTTTCCTGCTATTTAATGCATTGGGAAGAAAATGCAAAAAAAAAAACCACAAAAAAAAGTGTAAAAAACGCAAAATAAACGCATGCGGATTACTTGCAGAAAATGTCCGGTTTTCTTCAGGAATTTTCTGCAAGAAATCCTGACGTGTGCACATACCTTAAGGTATGTGCCCACGATCCGGAACAGACAGTGCTTTGGACGCAACGCAAGAGAATTGACATGCTGCAGTCTAGAGAAACGCGTCACATGTTTGGATATGCAGGGAGGCCGCGGGCGTCTCCGGACGCATAGTGGACATGGAATTTCTTGAAATCCCATCCACTATGATGTAACAACTGGCCGCTGTAGGTTGGACGCTGCACAAGTACGCTTCCCCCAACCCTCAGACTATGTTCACATGTCCAGTAATGACCCATTAGAACAGATCCAGCAGAATCCATTGGAAAAAAAAGTTGTACAGACAGAACATTTTAAACACGGATCTCCACTGGATCCTTTTTCTTTTTTCCTTTTTAAACATTGAAGTTTATGAAAAACGGATCCATTAATCAGCCATCCGTTTTCTTCCATTTGTTACAGATACTGTTAGCAAAAAACGGATCTTTTACAAATGAAAATAAAGCTGATGGCTCCTCAGTAGTCTGCCGCCACCGCGAGAGACACACAAGGGTCTGCCGCCACCGCGAGAGACATATAAAAACATAAAAGGAAAAAAAAATAGCCATTGCTATATGAACCAGTGCTATCCTTACAGGGCAGATGTTCAAAGAGGTCATGATCTGTTGGCTCAATATACTAGGCCATGGCGGAGCGTGTGAGAGGAAAGAGGGGTGGAGAACTACTGAGAAGGGCGATGTCAGCCATTTTCTTGAAGGACTAAGCACTCTCTCTTCTAATTATAGGACAAAAAGTCTCCAGTATGTCACCAATAAAAAAAAAAAAACTATCCTGCAAAAAAGTAGTAAAATATGTAACGACTCACAGAATAAACGTTTGAACGATTAAAATAAGACCCTAAAAACATGCAGAAACGTAGGGGTTTTTTTTTCTAAGTATATAAAAAAAAATAATAAAAGTTAGGTAATGCAATATATTTGCCCCAAATGAGGCCATAAAAAATACAAAAAAACAACTTGCCCTCCATTAAAAATACAAAACAAAATCGGAGCGATAGCTTATCACGGGCCGGGTGGGCACTTGAAAAACCAGTGTGCTGCTCCAAGAAGATGTGGCTTAGTGAAGCAGAGTCATGAAAAATTAGACAAGAGGGCTAAGAAAGGTAAAATTTTGCACCCAAGTAGAATTTGGCGTCCAGTTCCAATGCCGTCACGCTATGCCACTGCCAATGTCAACTTATTTTTCGCTTTACGGTTTGTTGTTTACCATTTCCAATTGCTTACAGTTTAGGTATATGGTATGCACATTTAAAGGTGATGTCCGCATCCCCTTCTGAATACCCCCAAAGTATACTAGCTCCTTGTGCCGTTCATGGGGTGCCGGCACTGGCTCTCCCAGGGTTCACATGACATTATGTCATGTGATCACTGAGGCCAACCAGTGGCCACTTCCCTCTTCTTTCTCAAGGATGAACCAAGACAAAGATGATGTGAGGGTAAATGCAGCGCTCGCTTCCTCCGGATGTCAATCAAGTCCATAAAAGAGGAGCGGGAAGCCAGCGCTGACAGCCCAAAGGGATCGGAGGACATAATGTCATGCATTCCTTGGGAGAGCCAGTGCCGAAGCCGCAGGAATGGCACCAGAGGGGAGGTAAAGTGTTGTAACTTTGCTGGGGGGGAAACGTAGGAATTCAGAAGGTGTTGCTCCAGTAGTGGACAGCCCCTTTAATATACACCTATGTGGACAGGGGGAAGGTTTGGGTTGTTGACCCATCTTGCCATGTGTGGGCTCGTGTCTTTACACTGCTTTTGGGTGTGCTTTAAAGTGTTTAAATTGTTGAAAAAATGTTTGCGCAACTTCAGGCTATAGAACATTTTAAGGCGTTTTTCGCTAAAACTCTGCAAAAACACTTCTATGGACCAGGCTTTAAGTTTGCTCTGTATAAATATTAAAAAGAATAAGTAAATCTGTGCAAAAGTGGAAAACATTCTATGAGAAACCTGAAGAAGATCTCCCGCCCACAGCGCGTGTGACCGACACTCACCTGGCATATATTAGACGGGGTTTTGTCGCTTTCGCCGTCGCCTTCGGTCTTATCGGTCAGTAGCCCCTGAACCTGGTACTCCAGAACGTAACTGTCGATGAATCTTTCCAATTCTTCAATCTCTTGGGAACGACTGCTGCCAGCTTCAGAGGAGGCCGAGGCCACGGACGAGTTCTCCATCACTTCTGCGCGCTGACGGGACACATAAGACAAAGTGACGGCAGGTACGAACAGGGTTTCAGCTTTATTACTTGGTCTCATGCATTTGACGTCAATGGAGGAGGGGTTGATTGTAATCGAAAAATGGTCAGGCTTGGCGTTTCAGTGGCGGATGCCTTAGACCGCAGGCCTCAATGTGACTCCATTGACAATGGTCAGATACAAGATGGCTCTCTCCAGGTTAATGACATCTTTCTGTGAAGTACAAGCCCAATAGAAACTTTTTGTGAAGATTTTTTTTTTTTCTTCCCTATCAGTCAGCACAAAGGGTTAACATGCCAAGATGAAAAAGGCAGACTAATCTCAGTTTACAACCTGCTGCAAAGGCAAGAGGTTATCTATTCACAGTAATCTCAATAGTAGGTGGGGGAGTAAAAAGAGCTAATAAAGAGTGTATTATTCTCTAATAGGCCTGGATAAACATGGTGTAAACAGAGCAGCAATAATAGCAAAGCATGAGGGAGGAAATGTGCGGAGTAGCACCAGGGAATCACTGCAGCCAGGGACCACGCTCCGATTCAGTCAGAAAAGTATCAGCTCTTTCTTTCAGCTTGGATGGAACATAACCACTGCAGCCAATCACCGTCCACCGATTGCTGCAATGATCACCTAATGTTCCCACCACAGGAAGAAAACGTTAGGACATCAGTGAGGAACAACAGCAGCAATGGAACAGCGGGGGTCCAGAAGGTAAGCAGGGGTTATTTTTTATTTTAGAACAAACATAGCCCCATTTTTAAACTTTGTCAATCTATAAGGCAGTGCTCCCCAACTCCGGTCCTCAAGAGCCACCAACAGGACACGCATTGAGGATATCCTTAGTATTGCACAGGTGATGGAATTCTTGCCTTTCCAGGGTAATGCAGTGATCACCTGGGCAATACTAAGGAAATCCTCAATACGTGACCTGTTGGTGGCTCTTGAGGACCAGAGTTGGGGAACACTGCTGTAAGGAATCCCCTTTATACTGTGTAGGTACACTATATACAGTTGTGGCCAAAAGTTTTGACACCCCTGCAATTCTGTCAGATAATACTCAGTTTCTTCCTGAAAATGATTGCAAACACAAATTTTTTGCTATTATTATCTTCATTTAAACACAAAAAGAATTGTTCTAAAGCCAAATTGGATATAATTCCACAACAAACATAAAAAAGGGGGTGGACAAAAGTATTGGCAGTGTTCGAAAAATCTTGTGATGCTTCTCTAATTTGTGTAATTAACAGCACCTGTAACTTACCTGTGGCACCTAACAGGTGTTGGCAATAACTAAATCACACTTGCAGCCAGTTGACATGGATAAGGCTAGGTTCACATTGCGTTAATGTGTGCACGCTAACGGACAGCGTTGCACGGCGAAAATGTCGCAATTAACGCCGTGCAACGGGTCCGTTAGCGCACCCATTGACAGCAATGTAAATTTCGCCTGTAGCGCATCGCTAGCGCGTGCCTTTTTCGGCTCGCGCTAGCGATGTGCCGTTCTTTTGTGACGCGCCGCGGACGCTGCAAAGCAGCGTCCGCGGCGCGCCCAAGGTCCGTTCCCCGCTCTCGCAGATCGGGGATCTGCGAGAGCGGGGACGTTAACGCGACCCCTAAACGCGGCCCCAAAAAATACATTGCGTTAGCGCAATCCACTAGCGCTAGCGCTAAACGGATTGCCCTAACGCAATGTGAACCTAGCCTTAAAGTTGACTCAACCTCTGTCCTGTGTCCTTGTGTGTACCACATTGAGCATGGAGAAAAGAAAGAAGACCAAAGAACTGTCTGAGGACTTGAGAAACCAAATTGTGAGGAAGCCTGAGCAATCTCAAGGCTACAAGTCCATCTCCAAAGACCTGAATGTTCCTGTGTCTACCGTGCGCAGTGTCATCAAGAAGTGTAAAGCCCATGGCACTGTGGCTAACCTCCCTAAATGTGGACGGAAAAGAAACATTGACAAGAGATTTCAACGCAAGATTGTGCGGATGTTGGATAAAGAACCTCGACTAACATCCAAACAAGTTCAAGCTGCCCTGCAGTCCGAGGGTACAACAGTGTCAACCCGTACTATCCGTCGGCGTCTGAATGAAAAGGGACTGTATGGTAGGAGACCCGGGAAGACCCCACTTCTTACCCCGAGACATAAAAAAGCCAGGCTGGAGTTTGCCAAAACTTACCTGAAAAAGCCTAAAATGTTTTGGAAGAATATTCTCTGGTCAGATGAGACAAAAGTAGAGCTTTTTGGGCAAAGGCATCAACAGAGTTTACAGGAGAAAAAAAGAGGCATTCAAAGAACACGGTCCCTACAGTCAAACATGGCGGAGGTTCCCTGATGTTTTGGGGTTGCTTTGCTGCCTCTGGCACTGGACTGCTTGACCGTGTGCATGGCATTATGAAGTCTGAAGACTACCAACAAATTTTGCAGCATAATGTAGGGCCCAGTGTGAGAAAGCTGGGTCTCCCTCAGAGGTCATGGGTCTTCCAGCAGGACAATGACCCAAAACACACTTCAAAAAGCACTAGAAAATGGTTTG